>NC_136057.1:1903202236-1903802236 GCF_964261635.1 Lissotriton helveticus | reverse complement strand
AGTGACTAGACCTGATCCACGACATTTAGGGTTTGAAAACGATCAGTGGAAAGGGCATAACACTAGCATTATGTACGGAAATAAGAGAAAATTGTCCCTTGTAAATAAAGTGAGGAATTATTTCAAAAAGGACAAACCTATCAAAACCAGAGAAGGTGTTGTCATACCGCCACCTAATACTCCCGCCTCTTTCATGATGTTCGATAAAGGGTAGCACTCATGTATATGGTTGGAAAATTGGGCGGAATACACGAAAGACGACGGAATTTTGGCTTTCCCGTTAGAAGGTACATTTAATGGCAGGATTTTATTTAATTTGAGAACCCGAATGAATGATTTACATCCCAGACCTAGATTGACCCAGTACGAAGCATTAGAAGAATGGGAGATAGAGGCTTTTGAGAGAGACAAACCCCGCATGGATAAAGGTCTAACAAAATGTTATCCGAAATTAAAACAAGAGACCGAGGTCTTAAAAATGAAACAGTGGAGACAGAATATGATTATAGAAGGACTGTATCCAATGATGGCAATGGGTGGTCCTGCGGAGGAGAAAAAGACAGAAAAGACCAAACATTGGGTGTCTAGTAGGGATTCAGATGATGATCTATTGGATGACATGTTTATGAAAAATCCGCCTCCTTATAACGAAGGACCCAGACCCTCTAGTGTAGGGGATGCCTCCCGAAGACCCCCTTATCAGGAAGGGACTGGATCTGTAAATGTAGGAGACGGCTGTCAGATACCTTCATTTAACGAGGTCCTAGGACCCATAGGTGCCAGAGATAGCTGTCTAAAACCACCGTTTAGTGGAGAATCAAGATACTCAGATGAGAGAGACTTCTGTCCCAGACCTCCTTACGAGGGTGAGGCAAGACCCTCAAGCACAGGAAATCCGTTCTCAAGACCCAATTATGGTGAAGGACCAAGTATGACGCATCCTACTGCCCCGAGTTATGCTCCAACATTGACTCCACAGGTATTGCATGAGAAGTCCCTAGAAAGGTTATTGGAGGAAAAGGAGCGAGAGGCTCTAGCCAAACAAAGAACCGAAATAATTCAGAAAATCTCCCAGTTAAATACAAGCCCTGAAGCCTTGACAATCCCAGTAACTATTGGACCGGTTGTTCCTTTGTATGGGGATAGACAGGGGAGTCCAAAGGCTCCGATTATTACCCCAGCTATAGCGCTGCCGAGAAAAGAGCCCTTAATTGTAGATGATCAGACGAGTGAATGTGAATCTGAGGTCTCTTTAATGGATTTGCCCATCAGGGAACTCGGAAGGAGATCACAGCAAAGGCATAATCCTTTTAATACAGGAGAAATTCAAATGGAATCGACCTCAGGTACTAAAAGTGTCCCAGTAGTGAGTCCTGAAGAAATTGAGAGATGGAGTCGAGAATTAGAGAGACAAACTCCTCAGTCAAAACCCTTAGATATCTACAAACTGAGAATAGAAATAGAAGAACTGATGGCAGGAAACGTGGGGTTAGATAGATTGAATACCTATTCCGAGGAAGAGCTGCTGTTTATCTGCAAGAGTCTTACCCGTAATACCAGAGTGCTCCATGAGAAATTAACAGACACTGCAGCCAGTATGGGAATAGATATTTCCAAATCAAAGCCATTACAAATACCCTATAGAGCAGAATTCTCAGACAAAGATCTAGAGAATATGAATGTGTCAGGAAAGAAGGTTCAGATCAAGGAATTGTTGAACGTGTTGCAAAAATGGGGAGACTTAGAAAAGTGGAAAACCAGATGGGCAAATAAAAAGGAGGAGGTTAGGTCAAAACAGACGACTTCTGAGTTTGTTTTAAAAGAAGCAGACAGGCCAGAACAGTTATACCCCATGCGAGAAGTGCCAGGTGGAAAATACGTGCACGTTCCGTGGTCCAGACAGGATATAGTGTCATTTACCAATGACTTTCCTAAATTACGAGAAAAGCCAGTGGAGTGGTAAAGACAGGTAGAAAGGTTTGTAAAAGTGCAAATATGCCTATGGAAAGACCTGGATGGGTTTTTCGACATAGTGGTTCCCGTAGATTTATGGACTGAGTGTAAGATTGCCGTTGATTGGCCTAATAAGGAATACACGAGGGACCCTGCTACAGGAGCTCCTTCTGATGAGGTAATGAGAAAATACGATCAAGTAATGTTACACCTGAAGAAAAAGGTGCCTGCAAAGGAAACTGATTGGACCAAAATAGATAGAACTATGCAGGAAAGGGATGAGACTGTACATTCCTTTTATGAAAGATTGCTACAAGTGTTTAAAACATACAGCGGAATAGATAACATCGAGATGAAGGATATGACCCACTTCATTTACAGGTTTGTAAACGGTTTAAGACCTGAAATTTGCCAGTGGATCAAGGACAATAAAATCTGTTGGCAGTCAAAGAAGATTGATGAGGTCTTACGGTACGCAAAGTACTGTGAAGACGAGATGGCTGATAAGCGGAAGGCTCTGAAAGATAAGGTCATGTGGGCACAAGTAAAACTAGCGGAACAGCAAGAAAAGCAATTGGGTAAAATGAATAAGAATTCCCAAAATCAAGGTTCTGGGGGAGGAGGGAAGCCCAGAGTGAAAATGAGTCGAGAGAAAGCCAAAAAGAAGTTTCCCTGTCACCAGTGCGGAGAAATAGGGCACTGGAGAGACGAGTGTCCATACGCACAGCATATTAACCCTCAAACCCCTGATTTAAATCCACAGACGCAGAATGAAAGACCAAGAAAGACCCAGCAACAGGTAAAGGCGAGTCAGTTGCCTCGTGCTCCTAAACCGAATTATAAGGGAAAGACACCGCAAGGTGAAGACATAGAAATCTGGCGAGGAAAGGAGGATAGAAATGCAGCAACTTCGCAATTTCTGTTGAATGACACTTTTCTCTGTGATGAACCTTACTGACGGGGCCTGAGGGGGGAGGACGAGGAGTGCGTACTTGGCGCCTCCTTACCGTTAGACCAGTCAGGGCCATACATTGAAGGAAAGGTTGAAGGCAATGATGTCACCTTTCTGTTGGACACTGGTGCTACCCGTTCTACTGTGAGAACAGCAGATGTTCCAAACCTACCCCTCTCGGGAGAAGCAATCCAAGTAGTGGGTGTATCTAATCAATTGATTAGTACCCCAGTTACTGAGCCCATGGAGATTACAATAGGGAACTTCAAAGAAATGCATAGATTTGTAGTTTGTGACACCGGTCCTGTAAACTTATTGGGACGTGATTTGCTGTGCAAAATGAATTGTACCATCTTTTGCACACCAAAAGGCGTTGAGATTCAAACTCCAGACGAAGTTGGAATTTACAAATTAATGTTAATCAGACCTGACTCAGAAATTAAACAACTGACTATACAAGACTTACCTGAAGAACTCCAACAGACAGTGAAACCAGAAGTTTGGGACTTTACTGGAAAAGATGTAGGGCTAATGGCAAATGTTGACCCAATCAAAATAGCAATGAAAGAAAATGCAGTTTACCCCAATACCAAGCCTTACAAAATGAGTGCAGAAGTGAGAGCAGGAGTTGCCATTGAAATAAAAAGATTGCTAGAAGCCAACATCATACAAGAAGTGTTGAGTAGTCCATGCAACTCCCCCATAATTGGAATCAAGAAACCTAGTGGCAAGTACAGGGTAGTACAGGACCTGAGAAAGGTAAACAAAATAGTTGTTCCCTGCTGCCCTATAGTTCCGAACCCAGCAGTGATCCTGTATCAAATCCCCTGGGATGCTGAATGGTTCACTGTGATTGACCTATGTCACGCATTCTTTTCGATCCCATTGCATCCAGACAGCAAATTTCTTTTCTCATTTGCTTTCGACAGTCACGTGTTCGCTTGGAATCACGTCCCCCAGGGGTACACAGAAAGCCCCTCAATCTTTAATCAGATTCTGAAAAAGTGCCTTGAATCTTTAATCTTACCTGGAAACTCAGTTTTGGTACAATATATAGACAACCTCTTGGTGGCGTCTAAGAGTCAGGAAGACTGTGTTGTTGACACCATTGCCTTACTGAACCATCTAGGGGAAGGAGGACATAAAGTATCACCTGACAAACTACAGTTTTGTACCAAATCAGTAAAATATCTGGGGCACCAGATAGAGAAAGGTATCAGGAAAGTTACTTCAGAAAGAATCAGAATAATTCGAAACATGCAATTACCCAATACTCAGAAAGAAGTCAGAATGTTCCTTGGAGTTGTAGGTTATTGCAGGCAATGGATTGTGGGATTTGCAGTCCTAGCAAAACCATTAATCAAAATGACAAAGAAAGGAGCAAAGGACCCAGTGGAATGGGATGAGGAAAGCTTGACAGCCTTTAAAAAATTACGAGAATGTCTGTGTACAGCTCCAGCATTAGGAATGCCGGATTATTCAAAGGAGTTTGCACTGTTTTGTGATACACGAGATAATTGTGCATTGTCGGTCCTAACTCAAGAGCATGGTCTGACTAGACGTCCAGTAGCATATTTTTCTGCTACCTTGGATCCAGTGGCAGCTGGATTGCCCGGATGTCTGAAAGCAGTAGCTGCAACTTGCACGAGTCTAGAACAGAGTGAATCCATCGTTATGGGACATCATGTAACTGTGTATGTTCCACATGCAGTTGTAATTCTACTTACCAGAACAAAGACCCAGTATCTCACACCTAGTCGGCTGACTAAGTATGAAAGGATCCTAGTAGGTGCTGCAAATGTAGTCATTACTCGGTGTAACATATTGAATCCAGCAACCTTATTACCTGAGTCACTGATTGCAGAAGCAAAGGGAGAGGTCGAGCATGACTGCATTGACCTGACTGAGTTCAGTACTAAACCACGCCCAGATATCAAAGAGATGCCCCTGCCTGTAGAAGATTGCGAGCTGTTTGTAGATGGCTCATGTCTGAGACATGAACTTGTAGGCCTAAGTGCTGCTTATGCTGTAGTCACGGTATCACGCACTATAGAAGCATCCTGTGTATTTGGAGTAAAGTCTGCACAAGTAGCCGAATTGGTTGCATTGGCAAGAGCCTGTAAAATTGGAAAAAATAAAAGAATAACCGTATATACTGACAGTCAGTACGGTTATGGAGTTGTGCATGACTTCGGCCAATTGTGGCTGCAAAGGGAGTTTCTGACTTCTTCAGGTACTCCTATCAGAAATGGAAAAGTTGTACAAGAATTACTGGATGCAATCCAGTTACCAAAAGAATTGGCAGTGGTTAAGTGTGCTGCTCACAAATCTGGCACTGATCATGTGACAGTGGGTAATAACTATGCTGACCAAGTAGCCCAACATGGTGCCAGACATCGAATGTCTGTCAATATCAAATTGGGGGGATACGGAAACAGCTGCCAACTTATGGTGTTTGAGGAGGTGCCTACTTGGGAAGAATTGAGAGATTGGCAGCATGCTGCGACACCAAAAGAAAAGGAAAATTGGAGAAAGCTTGGTTGTCGACAGAGAAGCGAGGATGGTATCATTGTGGGCCCTGATGGTATGCCTGTGTTGCCTAGACGCCTGCTTGCTTCTATGGCCAGACTGATACATGGAGATACACACGTTGGTAGGGATGCCATGATTCGTGTTTTTCAACAGACATGGTACAGCCCGAAGTTCAGGAAAGTAGCAGAGTCACTCTGCCAGAGGTGCTTGACATGTCAGCAGTTCAACGCGGGAAAAAGAACAGTAGTTGAATTGTGTAAAATTGGGAAGTCAGGAGGTCCCTTTGTAAGATTGCAAATTGACTTCATTCAGTTGCCCCTTTGTAAAGGAATGAGATATGTCCTTGTCATTGTCTGCCTATTTTCAAAATGGGTGGAAGCTTACCCAGCCAAAAAGAATGACGCCATCACTGTAGCCAAACTGTTACTGCGAGAACTAATACCTAGGTAAGGGGTTCCGGTCACAATTGAATCAGATAGAGGTGGGCATTTCCAGAATGAAGTAATTGATCAGCTCTGTAAAGCTTTCAAGATTACCCAAAAGCTGCACTGTGCATACCATCCAGAGTTTCTGGAGTGGTGGAACAAGTGAATGGCACTATCAAGTCAAGATTAGGGAAGATGTGTGAATCTACTGGCATGAACTGGATAGAGGCTTTACCTCTTGTTCTGATGGGAATCCAAAGTATTCCAGACCGAAATACAGGCCTGAGTCCCCATGAGATCCTAATGGGAAGAGTGATGAGACAAGCATGGGTACCAGGATACAAACTGATAAGCATTTCTGATGATTTGGTACTTGAATACTGCAAGCTACTGGGTGACCAAGTACGTTCTATCTCTCGCCAGATTGAGGAAGACGCCGTCACCAGTCCAACAACTCCAGTCCATAAATTGGTTCCAGGCGATTGGGTTGTACTCAGGAAGCATACTCGTTCAAATTGCCTTGCCACGAAGTGGGGAAAACCACGTCAAGTAATACTGGTGACCACAACAGCGGTGAAGTGTGCCGGCGTTCCAAAGTGGATCCATGCCAGCCATACCAAGAGGGTGACCGATGACGAGAAAACTGACGCTGAAGGTTGTCCAGCTGAGGGGTCTCCAGACGTTGGTCCTGAAGTAGCTGATGACGAACAACCGAGCACCAGTCAAGATGAGTGGATACCCATAATCGACCTGACCGATGACCCAATCAGAACCAGAAGCCAGACCTACTCAGACAGAGAGTGGAATAGTGAGGAAGAGACAGGAATAGGAGAAGACAATCAGATTATCGAAATCCCTGTAAAATCTGAAGAAGAAGAAGAGCATATAGGGACAGAACAGGTGATCGACACACCTCCAAGAACTCCTGAAATTGAAAAGGGACAGACAGAAACAAGAGCGGAAGTTCAGCGGAAGAAAATCAAAGGTTCGAAGTGCTTGAACAAGATCAGATAGAAATAGACGAATGTGTTCAGGACTCAGAAATTGAAAAATCCATAAGTCAAAACAAGTCTACACCTGAACAAGGTCAGCTTAGCGACCAGGCAGAAGAAACTGAAGTAAGACCTGGGACTAGTCAGACAGGAAGGGAAGAAACAGAAGCAGAAGGGCCACAACAAAACGAGAATAAAAGAGCATTAGAAGAAAGCCAAACCACTGTGCCAGCTAAAATACTCAAGAAAAAGAAAAATAACGAACCAAGGTTTATTAAAAGACTGAGACTGAGACTAAAAACAGTAGAAAAAAAACTTGAGCAAAGAAGACAAAGTTCCCGCATAGCAGAGCAAACTGGAGAGAGCTCTAAACGAAGGAGTGGCCGAATAAAAAGACTGAACGAAAAGTATCAGGATCCTGAATGGACTTACTTGGTGTTGGAGGAATTTGAGGATCTTGATATAACTGACGAAAGTGACGAAGAACAGATAGCTGACCAGTCTGCCGAAGAAGACAAACCAACCTGAAGTTGCTCAGTGTAAGCTACCTGTGCAAAGTTACAAAGAGGGGTTGAGAACTTCTTCTAAGCAAAAATGTCTGATTCAAATGTGAATGGAAGGCCTAGACATAATTGTTGTAAAACATGCTGCAAAGTATGTACATGTAGTGTAGCCATAGTATTAATACTATGGATAGGACTAACAGTCTTTATTCCTTATATGATGAGCAAAAGTACTAATATTGACCCTACACAGACTGTGACAAAAGACACTGAAGAACTGACAACACGAAGTGTAGAAAGACGTGAAAAAGCACTTAGCATTAGACAAACAAAAACAGACTTAGAAGCACCAGATGAGGAAGGACTACATTATCACGGAATCAAGAACCAGACTCATTTAAATGTATTTGCAAACCTTTTAGTGCATTATGTAGAAACCATGGAAATAGAAGATTGTTACGTATGCATGAAGCTACCTACTTCTGTAGCTGAAGGCGTGACTTATCATCACTTGCCCTTAACCTATGGAATTTCCTGTAGCATTTTAGCTAGCTTATTTTACAAAAGAGGACCGTTACAGTACTACTACTCTAATTCAGACGTGATATTTTCTGAACTTTCTATACGTGGAAATCTGAATCCTGTACATATTAAAAGTGACGTTACACGTTATATGGGAGAATACTTTCTGACTATAGGTACTATAGATTTAGGTGAAGCACACAGAGATAATTTAACCTGTTCATTACATGAACAAGAGAAAATGTTTCTAAACATGGCAGAGAAAAGAAGAGAAAGTTTCCAAAGAAAGGCAAATGATAAAAGACAGAAAACTCCTAAGTGGGCTGAAAACATGGAAAGCACCTCAAATGGTGGGGCTGGTCCTGCTTTGTTGCTGGATTTCAAGAGAAAAGGAACACTTTGTCTTCACCGTGAAAAGACTAGTTATTATAATAACATTTTCATTGGTTCCAGTCAATGTGAGCACAATTACAAGGTAATTGGAGGATTGGGTTTCAAAAATGGGTCAGAACCTGTGTTTCCTGGAATTTATTATATATGTGGAAACAAGGCTTATTTCAAATTGCCGGAACACTGGTATGGAAGCTGCTATTTTGGAATTGTCTTCCCGAAAATATACCATGTGAATGAAATTGCTGGAAGCAGTGAAAACACTAATGGCTTAGTGCGTAGTAAAAGAGAAAGCATAGGTGAAATAGTAGGTAGTATTTTTAGTGCATTGATACCTGCAGTGGGAGTGGTTCTGAATACACACAGAATTTGCAAATTATCAACAATAGTTGATCGGTGGTCTACTGACACTGCTAGTTGATTTCTGTTGGTCAATACCGAAATGGTTGCGATCAGATCTATGGTTTTACAGACTTGCTGTAGACACCTTATTAGCAAAAGAGGGCGGAGTCTGCCGGAT
Organism: Lissotriton helveticus; assembly: GCF_964261635.1. Taxonomy (NCBI): domain Eukaryota; kingdom Metazoa; phylum Chordata; class Amphibia; order Caudata; family Salamandridae; genus Lissotriton; species Lissotriton helveticus. The sequence goes on along the minus strand of NC_136057.1, from coordinate 1,903,793,447 downwards.
GTTGAAGGCGCAACATTGTTGCACTTACATACCGGACAAAAGTGTGCAGATCAAAAGGTATGTAAGGAACATTACAAATTTGGAAAAGGAACTCAAACCACTGGAGGTTGATAGTGCCTGGAAGAGACTCACTGATGGTCTCTCCGCTGTAGGTCATTGGTTTTCAAATTTAGGTAAAGGGTTTTTGTTAAAGGTACTGATGCCAATTGCAGTAATAGGTTTCATCATATTCCTCATATTTGTCTGTTGCAAATGTCGCAAACACCAAAAGAAGTATACTGTGAATAAGAGAGGTGTGAAACGGAATGTGGATGAACTTGAATTAGAGGAACTGAATAATCGGATTTATAAAAGGGTGAAGAATTCTCACCCTAATAAAGAAACGAAAGAAAAGCTGAATAGAATGTTGGAAGAGATTGAATTGGGAAAAATCTGAAAAGTTGGCATCTGATTCCATTGGTTTAGTGATGATAGTAAATATCATCAAAGAGGGGATTGATGGAGCAAGGATTCGCATATTACGCGACTTGCTTGGATTCATGAACCTCGAATAACATGTAACAACGTAATCCAACCTGTTTGTCTTACTAATTTTCCTTTATTCTGACATTGGGAACGACCTAGAGACGCTTGCCTATGTGTTTATTAACTCAATAACGCTTGTCCCTAAAATGGCCGCTGCTTGGCGGGTTTTCTTTCTGCGCATGCGTTAGTCACACTCACGTGACGTGACGTACTTGCAGTTCTGGTGGGAATCTTTGCGCTTGCGCATTGGCTTTGAGATGGCTGCTTTGTGTCCTCACATGGTGAAGCTTGCACTGATGTTTCGTGTTACTGTCCGATTGCACTAAACTCTAACGCCATAGTATATTTTAAGTAAAGGGGTATAGAGTAGCTATTCATGGTCTACAGTGTATTCATTTTTTCTTGTATTTCTAATTTGTTTTCGCTTACTTTTCATGTGTCGCAACTCATGGGCCTGGGAGGGAAGAAAACCCCATCTTGAAAATCCCTACTGCGCATGTCACCCCGGCAGAGGGAAGACAACCTTGAACAGTGGAACTCAGCCAGCTGGCAGCCACAGTCAAGATGCTCCTGAGAAAGTGACCTGCGACCCAGCAGGATGGAGCTGAACTGTACTGCAAAAAATACATTTGTAATTTATCCATTGTATTCTGTAGAGCACGTCATGGGAACCCCAAAATCAATAGGCGGTCCAAGAATATGTAAATAGGAGCTTGTAGAATTGAAATATGATTGGTGTGCTGACCTATCCTTGGGGACCAATCGAAATTGGGGATTCTGACACTTGCAACATTTGGGGGGTGGTACACTGACCCGAAAACAGTATAACTAGCCTAGGTTTAGCTAGAGAAATTGTCCGACTTGTCCGAATAGCTGACCTGTCACTGACCCAACGCACTCAATAGGTGATTGATACAGAGCGCTGCGGAGCACTCTGTCCGAACTTTCCATAGACTCTAGAGCTGTGGTCTTCAAACTTTTTGATGGCAAGACCCCCCATCAAAGACCCCCCATAAAAAATTTTTAGGCGCAAGGACCCCCACCTGACAAAAATTTCTAGAACCTGGGAGTCCTTATCATTGACAACCATAAATGATCTCCAGAGAAATGGTCAATCTGTGGTTGCACCTCATTAGTACCAGTTTAAAACCAAAATATAGCAAAAAGCAACAAAAAGGAGACCAGTACAGCTTTACAAAGGGCCTTCTACAGAGTGGCAACACCTGTTGCTGCTTTTTAGTAACTTTTAAACCTTTTTAGTAAATCTTTTTTTGGTTAAAATCAGTAGTTTATGTAGCAGACGATGGATTATATGGCAAATACGGCAAATTTATAATTATGCTAAAAATCGCTGCGGCCGCACAATCACTTAATTCCAGTATCCCCGGGTATAATAGCTGCAATGAATGGGCTGCAACTTTAATGCACAGCATTAGAGGAAACCATACTTTATTCCATGGGATGCTGACAGCTTGGAAATGACAGCTACCTGTAACTGGAGGCAGATGAACATTATTCATCATAATTAAAAAGTTGTTACTCAGTAGGAAAAGCACCATAATAAATTTTGAAACCTCTATTAGTTAATGCACTGCAAAAGTCTGTGTGAAACCAGAGAGACACAGGATTAAATCGTGGCTGGTGCAGTGGAGAAAAGTGACTTGTGTATCTTTAGAGCTATGAGGTCACAGCCTGTGACAAAAAGCACTGTGAATATGTAAGTCTTTTTTTATACTTGCATTACACGCAATATAAGATAGACCGCTGCAAAATGTGTAAAATGTTTCATGATAAAATGGTGCTTCCAAAATATCCGGGCTTATTTATAAGCCTCTTGCAGTGCCAGTGCCAGTGCGTGGCTTTTGATGGCCTCCTAGATATGGCGTAAGGCAACGCAGCGCAAGTCTGTGTGTTACAGCATTGGCTTCAGGTTTTTCAGAGGGTTAACTTTAAATACATATGCTTAGTTCGCATTACATGGCGGTAGACATAGCCCTCTTACCGACAAATCTAGGTTCTAGACCCCCAAATGCAGTTTGCACCCAGAAATAGCTTGGGTATTCACCGGTCCCACGTAAATAGCATGCAGAAGATTGCTCCTCTAATCACAAAATTTTGAACGCAAAAAATTATCTTATATATGTATGTGGGGTTTGGTGCAGCGCTAGACTGAATGTTGGTCACTGCTGCCATCATTTGCTTCACAGATGAGTATGCTACTAAGGGCAACCAGGGGCCTAACAAAGGCCCCCGCATGTGGGGGGGGGCTCCTTCAGCATATCTTCCAGGGGCCCCCCTCATGTTTTGTTACGCTACTGCCTATTACCTGCAACAGCACTCCCTGAAATCAAAGCCAGGCAGACAGTTAAATGCACCTTTCTGCCAGTGTGCTGCTTGCCTGAAAGAAATGTAAATGTTCAAAACGAGTTAATCTGCAAATCCTTAACATTTGCAGATTAACTCGTTGTGCATATTTGTATTTCTTTCAGGCCAGCAAGTAGCAACACACTGGTAGAAAGGCTGTTTAGATGTCTGTCTGGTTAAGATTTCCCAGTCCATGAATAATACTCCAGAGAAAGCATTTCAGCTTCGTCTCGGACGTTTTCGTTTTGTAAATGAAGAGCGCGACCCCCTTGCCATGCCTCCACGGCCCCCCTGGGGGTCGCACCCCACAGATTGAAGATCTCTGCTCTAGAGGTTTTGCTACAAACCCTTAAGTGCTGGCGGAGCACTTTGCTGGGGAATTCGCTAACCCAATCGGGGTTCTGGCTGATAGCTGCAGAGAGGGTGGAGCGCAGGCGTTTCTTCCAAACTGCGGGTGCTGGTCGTACCTTGGTGGTCCTGTCCTGATCCTAATCTGGGTTTCCTGTCCTGTCCTGGGGTGTCCATTCTGCACCTGCTGTCCCACTGATGACTGTCCTTCCTTGGGGTTTATCCTGTCCTTGACTGATCCGTGGCCAGGGTTGGTCTTCACACCATTCCAGGTAAATATAGTGCTGAAACTCTATACTGCACCTTCTATTTGCTGTCTTTTGCTTAAATAAAGACATACTTTGCATACGAAAATTTTCAATGCTTTTCGCCATCACTAAATGAAAAGTCATACCCTTATTTTTATTAGCATGTTCCTATGTTTCCCTTCCTTTAAGCACATTTCTCCAGACTTGTTTATGAAATATAGAGATGTTTATAATTTCTATTTTTGCTAGCAGAATTGAGGTTTCTAGAATTATAGCTTGTCCCACTTTTTACCTACCCTATAGTGGTATAGCCGTCCAAATTCTCGTAATATAAACCTAGTCTTTTTCCTATACCTATTGATCTGAAGTATTCCATCCGTAGTAACACTCTCAAGTATTACATAAATTTTCCCGTCTATAAGTATTCATTCTGAAATTCAATCACTGAAAATTCTGATTAGCATGTTCCCTGTTCTTACCCTTCTTTAGACTCATAAATGGTTAGCTTAATCTTTTCCCTTTATGGAGATGTGCTCTTTGTAATTCTGGTTATAGATTGCCTATGTGTAATAAATCTCATGTTATCTGAATCTGAAATCTAGATAAAGGTTTTAAAACTTCCCCGTAGTCTGTGGTTTTTATGAAAGTACAGAAGAGTATAAAGTTGGTATTGTGTGGCCTGCTTTTCTTTTACAGCTAGCTCCCTGATCCATTGTGATCATAGGTACTCGTAACAGTGGATTGGTAAGTCGGGTACAGTAGAAATAAATAGGAAGGAACCAGGGTTACTGGTAGTAGAGTGTAAGGTCACCTGATTAATGTTATGGTAAATTGAAGTTTATGGGCCCGATGCGTGTATGGTAACATTATTGGTTGGGTGACCTGCGCGCTCTATCACAGATGCTCCATCCATCACCACCCCCTTTAATATCAAAAACGCAGCATACGGGCTGATCGCATAACAAACTAAATACGACTGCAACTGTTGGTTTTAGCTGCACTGGATGGCTCTTTGAAGCCAGCCATTGCTGCATTTACACTTCAAACACGTCCACTTTAGATTCTCCAAATTATACGAGTTCAAAAGTGACCCTGGCGGATGAGATCTCTAACAACATTGCAGCAGACGATCCAACCAAGTTATAAACTCAAAAGCTACAACAATCTTTGGGCTTTAACTGCACTGAAAATGCTTCTATCCACGATCTTCACACACAGAACTTGCACTGTAACTCCCTCTTGCTAGGGATTCGGAACCACAATACCCTAGTGAGGTAATTTTGAACATTTTAGCCAACCTCTCTTCGATTTTTAGGTCGAGCTGGCGTTGGAGCGCGAAGCACTCCCGCCAGCGAGTTCTATAGTCACCGTGTTAACTGGCAAGGGAGATAGAGCTGTGCACGAGCCGCTACTGGCCTGTGCACGAGCCGACTCAGGTCTGTGAATGCGCGGGAACGTCAAAGTGCACGTTCACGCGCGTCACGCTCCTGTCCTCCCGCGTCTCTTCTCAGGCGCGCTCCAGGCCGACTTGCGGTGTGCGTCACAGCGTGTTCCAGCGTTTCTGTGGCCGTAGGTAAGTGAGGGCGGGCGGGCGGGCGGGGGGGTGGTGATTTGTTTTTTGCTTATTTGTTTGCTTGTTTTTATCAGAGGTCTCTTTTGAGTGGAAAGCTCCGAAACAGCGCTTTATTCCCACCAATATCGCTTTAGCGTGTACACTGGGCATAGCTTGTTTTGAAAACGTTTTTGTGGTTTTATATTGGAATTGTCATTGTGCTTTTGCTGGTCCCTTGACCCCCATCCCTTGGCGATCTAGGCAAGCACCGGGCATTCCTTTGTAATGCTGTTATGTTCTCCCTTTCTCTCTGCTCTCCTACTTTTTCTCCCTCCTTCTCTTCTTCGCCTCCATTTCCCTCATTTTGGTTTTATCTCAGCCCTCACCTCTTTCTCACGTACACTTCTTTCACTTTTTTCTTTGCTTTCTCGACATTTTTTCCTTTCCTTCCTTTAACTCCATTTCTGTCTTCTCTTTCTCCTCTCCATGCACACCGTCTCTCCGTTCTCACTTTCTCTCTACACTCTGTGTCCAGTCGGCCTCTGCCTCAAACTCCCTTTTCACCCCAAAAAATAAATTGAATGCACGAAGACAGAATCACAGTAGATAAAAAATAAAAAAACTTTGTGATCATTTGAAATACCTTATGTGTAAAACCCTGCTTTTTCCATTGCCCTCTGAAAGTCAGTTAGATGTTCATTGACAACAGGGTGACTCCACTTGATCAGCCGTGCATTAGGGCTGAACTTTGGGACTAGAATAGTCCGACCAGTCTAGAACATGTAGGGCTCAGACTGGACCCTAGCCATGTGATTGCTAAAAGTGTGCCACTATTTAATCTGGAATCTAGGCGTGTCCAGCTGGGGCATCCATGTGAAGGATGCCCGGTTAAAGGCATTGCTTGTTTGATCCTGGAAAGAGCCTATCAAATCAAACGGGTACTCCTTTCATCCCCCACTGAGGATCTTCTTGGAAATAGTTGCTGCTTTGTGCGTCACATAGCTGCCTGGTGCATATTAGCTGCCCTTGGGCATACTTCTGGACATAGGCCATAGCTACCTGCTAAGGGATATTTGCTCCTGGGTAATACTCATAACTAACTTATATAGTTGCTCCTGTGGATAGCTCCCAGACCAGGTAAGGCCCCAATATATCCATAACAAGCATTTTCAATGCAATAGGTCTCGCAGTTACACAAGTTAAAGCTATTGGCATTGTAAATGACAATGCCTTTTATTTATGTTTTTAAAGCGAACACAAATATAAAAGGCATTGTTATGTGCAATGTCAATAGCTCAAACTTGCGTAACTGCGAGACCTATTGCATTGCAAATGCTTGTTATATGTGAAACCAAGTTGTTGTAAAATCAGATAATCTGATTTCTTGCTTGCTTACTCGTTTTTTTAAAGTAAATTATTGCAACGGTTTTAATTAATCATGCAAATAAAGTATGTTATACGTTAGCTTCCCCAGATGTTCAAATAGTGTGGCATAGAATTTTGCTTTAAGGTCTGGTTACCCATAGACATTGACAAGCGTAACCTCAATTCCCTCCAGCCGACCCAGAACAATGAGTAACCTCTCTTCACCATCCTAGAATGTGGAATCTTCTTAGGAAATGTTGTAATTGTATGTGTGATATTATTTGTTTTGTAAAAACGTGTGTGCTAAAGCAATGCGTTGTAATGTCATACAACCAACAGTTGTATTATGAGTAGGAAAACAAAGCAGCTCCTTGCCTACAAAATAGAATAGTGACTCCTTTTGTTTTTGCTTTGCTCGGGGATTAATATTGTTTGGGATATATCGGAAAGTAAAGGCGGGTCACATTCTCTGCAAGGAGGTAAATCTTCTGGAGAAAGGCCATTAACACCTCTTTAGCATGGAGACATTTTATCAATGTGCGTCTTCTCATGGGAAAATGTAAACCCTGCACTTTCCGAGTCAAAAATGTAAAGGCGTCCATACTGTCTAAGTAAACAGCAATTCATGCTTAAGCAAAGCTTAACTACAAAAAGCTGGATAGAAAAATAGAAATACATATGCCCCACAATTATGTGATAATAATAATAATAATAATCCACATTTGTAAAGCGCACAATCACCCGTAAGGGTCTCTAGGCGCTGGGGGCCGTCGAGAAGATTAAGCAAGCTATTGCCCAGAGTCACATGGTGCTGGGCTAATCTGCCGCCGGTGCCGGGGATCGAACCGTGATCCCCAGATTCCGGCGTCAGTCGCCCTAGCCGCGGCGCCACACCTCTTCCCTGATAAACAGATAGGGTGCATGTTGGGCGTCTGTGAGCTAGGAGCAAACACAATGAATGACAGGGTTGCAAGGTCAACATAAAAAGAATCCGCAAAATACATTGCAAGGTATCAACCGAAAACATAGATAAAGAAGAACGTTCACAGAAGGAACAACAGAAATAGTCTGGCAGAGATCCAGTTGAGAGGGCGATTCACATATGGATCCCTGGGCCACTATAAGGGGTGGGTAAATCTCACCAGAGTACCATGGCTGACAGTGAGTCATTGCTAGGGAGCTGTAAATAAGCTTAGTCTTCATCTGTCAGATCCTCCACTAGTAGGCCACCATTGTGGTTGTTCAGTTTACCTGTCGATCAGCGTTGCTTTGGAGTTTGATGGGTTCTACACCGTTTAAGTGTTTCTTGGTGTGGGATAATGGATCATTTAAATGATGGGTTTGCGTTAGTCTGGAGTTGAAGGAAAGTCTCAGCCACCTCTGGGGTATGCTGTGCAGCACCTGCAGATGACTGTAAAAAGCAGGTATAGTGGGATTTCCCATCACCAGGGAATGGTATTCTCACATATAAAGTCTGTTGCCCATTTGAATTATTTCCGCTTCACTAAAGTATTCAGTGAAATGTGCTGATACATCTGGATATCATCACCATAATGTTTAATGGTGTCTTGTTTTCGGGAAGCTTGAAAGATCGCTTCCTTTAGTTTGTAAAAGTGATTCTTAGTCAGGACACCCAGAGTAAGGGTGCACTAATGTTGAAAGTCTGAATACGCTATATGATTGCAGGCCAATAGGACATCCAAATCGCCAGGAGCCGAAAGGAGGCTATAGAAAAGATACTGACCATATGCCGGAAGTTCTTAGTCCCAGATAGTCCAGCTGATTTCTCTGATGTGCACATTATTTTGCTGGCTACGATTTTCCCCATCATCAACCTTTTGAATGAGTGTCCATTGGGCCCGCTCAAGGTTCATTACCTTCCCAAAGAGCATCTCCTGCTCCTGGTCATGGTCAGCTGCTGTGATCTCAATTTGGTCCCTGCATTCCTCCAGTTTATGTAGATGCTGCTCTAAGTAGGCCATAGATCTATTATTGTCCTGTTGAAGCAACATCATCTACCTTTGTAATTCTAACATGCAGTTGTTTGGTGACAGGGCCATGAAACTGGCTATAGACGGTAACTCAGACAGAGTCCACACAGTGTTGAGACAAAGTAGGCTGGGCTTGCACCTAAGCCAGAAGACTGTCTTTTATGTTAGATGTCTTTTGCTCCTTAGGTTTGCTGGATGCTATAATTGGTGGTAGTGGTCAGGAGAGCACAACTCAACAGTGACCTCAAATGCAAAATTTTATAACAGCCCACAAAGTACATAGGATAGGCAGCCACATGCAAACAATCCCTGAATTCCCAGAAGGTCGGGGGAGAGGAGTAGTCGTCACTGGGCTCAAGAGTCGATTCCTCAAATACCTCTAGCAATCATAAGTGGAGAGGTAAATTTCAGGATTCCACTATGAGTAGCTCCCCACCTTACCCCTGCAATGTGTCTCTGTGGTCAGCTTAATAACCGGACAGAGGACCACCAGTTCTCAAAAAGATGCCACAGGAGGAAACCCAGTTTCTCACCTCCTAGGCTTTGTAGGGCTTACACAAGGTAAGGTAAGTGTGTTGGCGGCATTCTGTGTTCTGATGGTCTCAGCTGCGTGGTCTGGTGGCCAGTTTGGTTGCAGCAGGCACCTCAGTGAACCAGAGCTTAATGTTGCCTTCCACTGGTTCTCCGTGGCAGGTTTTCAAATGGAATTACAGTCTCTCACTTCTCAGCCTTCGTAGGGCTTTCCTGAGATTAGTGCACCAGCAGCGTTCAGCTCACCAACATACTTTTCTGCATGGTCTGGTGGCCATTTTCGTTGTAGCGGGCCCATGTTGAATCAATCCTGTTTTAAGTCTTGCCCAGGCAGTTGTTTCTTCAAGGCATGCTGTATCTAGAAGATGGGCTTCAGGAACTGCCCATCTTTTTCATTGGTTCCTCTTACTGTCCTTTGTAAATGCCAGTTTTTGATCAGTGAATACACTTAGTAGTCTCTTCTTTTGGACTTTTGTGACCTCCCATGAGGACTGCCACTGTTACTTGTGCTTTTACTCTTTAACCCGTTTACTGCGGCCGTTATTTTGGCGCAGTGCGGGCGTTCTACAGAGTGGGCAGGGCCGCGTAGGCCGTTGAACGTTCCCAGCACCAGCCAGGTAGTGCTCCGAACGTTCAGCGGCCGACGGCAGCATCAATGGGGTTAAAAGGCTTACTAGAGGAGAAGACTGAAATGTTTTTTATTCTAACCCTTAAGTGCTACACATGGCTATATTGTTGTATTTATGTCCTGTTAAATTTCTGTGCAAAGAATCTTAAATGTTTAATGTTTTTTTTTTACTATGTATATATGTGTGTGCTTTTATGGTGTTTTTTAATCACCGAATAAAGATTCTTGAACTGAACTGAACTACTCTTTATTTTATTTCGGATACCTTGTGGGCACTCTTATTTTTGTTGACCTTTCGTTTTTGGGCTAACACACACATGGCATTTGCATTTCTTTGTTTCCTGCTCTTCAGATGCGTTCTGAGGTCACCTGTTCCATGCACTTCCCCCTCCCATGTTGGTTTTTGAGCTAATAAACACACATGGCATTTGCATTTCTTTGTTTCCTGCTCATCAGATGTATTCCGAGGGCATCTTTTCAGTGCACGCCCCCCCCCTTGTTTTCTCTTGCTCCTGCACCGTTTGTTCACCCGATTCTGTAACTGTATATATTCAGCCATTGTTTAATTATATTTGTTATGAGTTTAAATTATGTGTTATCATCAGCATGTTTTTTTTATTTCGAGCCGACGCAGTAACTCAAACTTGGTTCCACAGACCCGAAGTCGGCAGCTCTGTTTGTTATGCCATATCGCTAACTTGAGAAGCAAATTGCTTTTGTTAGGCACAGGAATTTAACTTATTCACCACAATCACGTGCTTTTGAACTGACGCTGGGACTCGAACCAGTACCCCACTTCAAATGTTGGCAGATCTAGGAACGGACCCTCGCCATCCCAATAAAGTCAACGCATGGGGAATATTTATGGATTGTAGGAAATACCGTGTTTTCGAACCTAATTATACAGCACACTCTTATGGGTCAATTCTCAACAATTCTCAACAACACACGTAGGGGAGCCTGCCACACCTTTATTTAGCTTCTTGCAGGTAAGATCAACATCTTGGAAAGGTAGTGTTTATGTTAAGATGTGGTGACTGTAATTAGTAAGCCCTTTAAAGCAAGGCAGGCATTTTGGATTGTGTCACAAAACATTATCGGTGTGCCAATTGGAAATTATTTGTTTCTCCATAAGATGTATGTAACAATTCGCTATACATTCTTGACATTTACATAATTTATGTTAAAATGTGTTACACTTAAGAATCTCTTTGGATTCTTCTCTTGTCGTCTCTGAAAGGCTCCAAGTAAATCAGTTTTTCGGACAGCAGTGCCTTCTGTCGTTTAATTTAGCTTTTTGTTGAAGGATTAACATTGGCACTCAGAAATTTCATGACATACATTTGGAAAAGGTGTCGATTTTTACACTGGGCAAATATAAAGCAACTTTTGAAAAGAGTATTGTAAACCATTAGTAATAAGAAACATTCATTTATATGTCCACCTGACTGTGACTATTTGTTGACAGTACATAGGCTTTCTGATTTAAAAAAAAAGTTCAGGAGAAGAGTTCAGTGATGGGGTTTCTCATTGCTTTTCTCCTCTTGTTAATAGTTATGGTTTGTTTTGGTAGGTACAGGGAGATTAAGTGATTTGCCAAGAATCACAGGATCTTGAGTCTCGAACCTGGACCCTAGCTCCAAAATCGGCAGTTTGAGCCATTTCTCCACATCCTATGCCCATTATTACGTCATCTTGCCTTTACTTTAGAGGAGTTAATATTGCAGAATTTACATAGCGCTTCATACCGATGGCACAGTTATAAAGCGGTCCACCTCAAGTCAGATTGCTAGGCTACTTTAAAGAGTGCATAGCTGACAGGATGTGGGTTATACATTTGTCTATGTGAGAGCTGTGGGTTCTGGTGTGACAGGATCGTAAACATTCCAGTGTGCCGTGCTGAGTTATTAGCTATGCATAAGCACGAGGCATGGCAGACAAGAGTGAGAGTCGAGCTTGATCCTGGTGTATCATCAGTTACGTAACATGTCTTATTCACACTTACTTCTTGATTTTACTTCATTGATTTTACTTGCTTATTTGCATATGAAGCGCTGCGGGCGTCGCTATCAGGGCTTGGTGAACAGACGTCATGGATGTTTTAAAGAGACAGAAAGCAGACCCAGCCAACAGAACATGAACTTTCTACCTCTGTGACATAGATACAAACAGCTTTCGCGCAATAAACAGTCCACGCTGATGGGTAAGCGTAAAAGGCCATTTATTAGAACCAGGCTGCACAACATATCAATAAATAATAACATCAAATAACCAATAACAAACCCCCAACATCAAACTCTTCATCCATTCACTCCCTTCACCCACTCTGAACTCACCTCTCATTCCATTCCATACACCGTTCCGTTGTTCATCCATTTCTTCACTTCTCTTCTAGCATCCTCCTCTGTATCACCAGGCATTACACTCATGCCTCCATCCTCCCCATCATTCACTCTTCACCCCCAAGGGATGGGTGAGCCCGAGACTCCCCCACTCCTCCCAAGTACCGCCACCAGGGCCGGCCTAAGGCATGTGCAAGCTGTGCACCTGCACAGGGCCGCCAAACCCCAGGGGCCGCCACGCCAATATATATCCTTAGATACATATTTGTGTGGCGGCCCCTGGCAGGGATTTGGCGGCCTCGGGCCCCCTACCAACACTCCCTGCTCAGGGCCTCCGTGAGCCTAGAGCCGGCCCTGCCGCCACCCCTGCAACCTGTCCTAAACTGGCAACGCTCAGCCTACCCAGCTCCCGAACCCTCAAAGACTGTAGGGTGGGAGGGTTGCCTTTCTAAACTGAGCCCTTCTGACAGTGCCAGAATGCAGGAAAAGGAAGTCACCTTCCCCCCCTACAATCTTATACACACCCCCAAACCCCACCCCTTAACCCCAGCCTGGCTCGCCCGCGTAAAGACCCCGCGGGAAGACTAGGCTGCGACTCTGCTTCCCCTTGGGCCCACCAGAGTCAGAAAGAGGCAACCCGCTGCAACCCCTGCAGACACACACAAACAAGCCTCCTGCCTTGCACCAGCGCTTGGCAAGCATGAGGCAGAATAACTTTTACATTCATTACTTTGTTTCTTACTTCAGAGAACATAAGGGTATTGGGCGTGATCAGCCTTAGAAGAAGCTTGTCCAAGTAGAAAGACAAATGTGTTATCTCTGGAACCATATTAAAGAAACGTTGTCCTGCGGCAAAAACAGGACACACCATTCCTACGATTTTTATTGCTTGTGTTTTGAGGAATTTGCACCTTGGAGCAAATTTACGTCATACCATTTTAGCTATTTGCATATTCATAAGTGGAAGCAAGATACCTTTTCTATGTTTGAAATGGAAAACATAAGCTTTAGAAGCAAAATACGTGTTTATTACATAAAGAGAAAACATAGTGCAAAATACGTCAACTCTTTTTTAACGTTATTTGGAGAATAGGATTTCACTGTTGAAATATCAATGACAAATGATTTACAAGCAATAGGTGTGCAGTATTAGTTTTCTGCGGTGTGTGCGGTGCCTGTCTGCGGTGTGTGTGCAGTGTCTGTCTGCAGTGTGTGTGTGTATGTGCGGTGGCTGTCTGCGGTGTATGCGTGTAGACGTATCTGTTTCCGTGGACACCTCCGGGTTCGCGGCTGAGGGGATTTCCCTTCATGGATTTCGTTTCAACTTTGTTTTTTACCAAACATTGACATAACCCATGGGACGGGTATTGGCAATTGTACTTTTTTTGTAATTTTTTATGCATATGCAATAGTAATTAAAAGTATAAACAATAGTTAAAAAAAAACGAAAAGAAAGCTTTGGCACTGAAGTGCTCTACTTTCTAGGTGCATGTTCACAGCACATGTTACCAGGAAATTCTATCACAGGCAAAACAGCCATCCACTAAAGTGGTCTGATCCCTTTTGTCTGCAGTGGTGGGCATTTCGAATCCACACCACAAAATTCAACATCAAACCACATAATTCAACTCAACAACACAATTACACAACACACCACATACGTCCAATCCACACCACAGAAATCTACATCTTGCCACAAAATTCTACAGCACACCACATAATTAAATTCCAAAACATACTACTCCACAACACAAAATGCCATTCCACATAATTACACTCCATACCACACAATCCCACTCCACATAATTCCAATACACTCAATACCACATAATTACTATCCACATATTCCCACTGCACACCATGCTGCATAATTCCACTATACAAATCCACTCATCAACAAAACTCAATGCCTCACAAATTCACAACTAAGAAATCCAATCCAATCCACTTAATTTCACTACACATCACATACATACACTCCATAACACATAAAAGGCATTGTCATTTACAACACCAATAGCTCTAACTCAAGAAAATGTAATACCTATTGCATTTCCAGTGCTTGTTTCATTTGTATGTACAGGATGCATTAGAATGCTCCCAGTGGTACCCACACCGCTCGTAACAGAATCAGGTGTCTCTTGGTCAATGTTGGGCCTCCATCCACTGAATTTACTTCTTTAGCCCCGCCCTGGGTAAGGAGCTCAGAAGAGGAGAATCTGATCGGGTACCTGCCTTTTCTACTCACTCCCTCACAGCGCCATTTTATGGCCCTGGGAACCTTTTCCCCCAGGCCAACGCATTTATGTTTTCAGAGGGGGCGTGGATCCCCCCTCCCGAGCCACTCTTTTTGTTTTAATCTGGTTTCATTGTTTAATTGTTTTTTATCTTCGTCTCAATACTGAACAAACAGATACACTTTACAAGGTGCAATGCATCCCCCGCTCAAGCTATCTTCCTCATGGGTGCTTATTTCCTTTATTCTCAACCTCTGTTGGTGAGGCTGCCTTGGTTATGACGATGTGCCACTCGTGTCTCTAGCCGGCGAGAGTGCCACTTTTTCAATCATTAATGACAGGCCCCCCAATTGTCGCTTTAAGACTGTGGGGAGACTGTGTCTTCTGTTGGGAGGGATGAATAGGCTGCCAGAGGCCTGCCATCACCTGGGGGATCACGGCGGGCCTGGTTATTTGAGCACTGTGCCATGGGCTTGCAGGCTCAGCAGACGGCAGCACTGGCCGGCGTGAAGACGAGGGTGGAGCGAGGCAGGCCCCATGCGGACACTCGTATTCCTTCAGGCCTAGGCTCATATTCCTTCAGACCTAGGCCCGACATGATCCCTGCTTTCGGTACAAAAGGGGGTGGTGATGGACGGAGCATCTGAACCAATCAGACACTCACAATCAGTCAAAAGATCTGGGTTTGATCCATCACCGTTCTTTAGCCCACTCTGCCACCCCAGTTCAGAAATTGCTATATGCAAATCAGTCTGACCCTGTGCCTCATGGGAACAGTCCAGCCCGAACTGCCAAGCCATGCCTTCCCTGGACCGGAAACAAGCTTCTGAGGACCGGTTTCTGGCATTACAGCCGTCTTCAGCCCGGCTTGCTTGAATCCAGTGGCAAAGTGAGCAAGGGACTCACTTCTGAGCATACCCTGCCACACTTATGGCGGACAAAGCGGTACAAAAGGGGGTGGTGATGGACGGAGCATCTGAACCAATCAAACACTCACACCCAGTCAAAAGATCTGGGTTTGATCCATCATCGTTCTTTAGCCCACTCTGCCACCCCAGTTCATACATGGCTATATGCAAATCAGTCTGACCCTGTGCCTCATGGGAACAGTCCAGCCCGAACTGCCAAGCCATGCCTTACCTGGACCGGAAACAAGCTTCCGAGGACCGGTTTCTGGCATTACAGCCATCTTCAGCCCGGCTTGCTTGAATCCAGTGGCAAAGTGAGCAAGGGACTCACGTCTGAGCATACCCTCCCACACTTATGGCGGCCAAAGCGGTACAAAAGGGGGTGGTGATGGACGGAGCATCTGAACCAATCAAACACTCACACCCAGTCAAAAGATCTGGGTTTGATCCATCACCGTTCTTTAGCCCACTCTGCCACCCCAGTTCAGACATGGCTCTATGCAAATCAGTCTGACCCTGTGCCTCATGGGAACAGTCCAGCCCGAACTGCCAAGCCATGCCTTCCCTGGACCGGAAACAAGCTTCCGAGGACCGGTTTCTGGCATTACAGCCGTCTTCAGCCCGGCTTGCTTGGATCCAGTGGCAAAGTGAGCAAGGGACTCACGTCTGAGCATACCCTCCCACACTTATGGCGGCCAAAGCGGTACAAAAGGGGATGGTGATGGACGGAGCATCTGAACTTTATCGCTATGTTCACCCTAAGTGTGGCAGGGTATGCTCAGACGTGAGTCCCTTGCTCACTTGGCCACTTGATTCAAGATAGCCTGGCTGATGAGGATTATGAATCCGAAACTGGTCCCATGATGCTTGTTTCCTGTCCAGGGAAGACATGGCTTGGCAGTTCGGGCTGGACTGTTCCCATGAGGCACAGGGTCAGACTGATTTGCATATAGGCATGTCTGAACTGGGGTGGCCGAGTGAGCTAAAGAATGGTGATGGATTAAACCCAGATCAGTTGACTGGGGGTGAGTGTTTGATTTGCTCAAACGCTCCATCCATCATCCCCTTTTGTATCGCTATGTTCGCCCTAAGTGTGGCAGGGTATGCTCAGACGTGAGTCCCTTGCTCACTTGGCCACTGGATTCAAGATAGCCTGGCTGATGAGGATTATGAATCCGAAACTGGTCCCAGGATGCTTGTTTCCGGTCCAGGAAAGACATGGCTTGGCAGTTCGGGCTGGACTGTTCCCATGAGGCACAGGGTCAGACTGATTTGCATATAGCCATGTCTGAACTGGGGTGGCCGAGTGAGCTAAAGAATGGTGATGGATTAAACCCAGATCAGTTGACTGGGGGTGAGTGTTTGATTTGCTCAAACGCTCCGTCCATCATCCCCTTTTGTATCGCTATGTTCGCCCTAAGTGTGGCAGGGTATGCTCAGACGTGAGTCCCTTGCTCACTTGGCCACTGGATTCAAGATAGCCTGGCTGATGAGGATTATGAATCCGAAACCGGTCCCAGGATGCTTGTTTCCGGTCCAGGGAAGACATGGCTTGGCAGTTCGGGCTGGACTGTTCCCATGAGGCACAGGGTCAGACTGATTTGCATATAGCCATGTCTGAACTGGGGTGGCCGAGTGAGCTAAAGAATGGTGATGGATTAAACCCAGACCAGTTGACTGGGGGTGAGTGTTTGATTTGCTAAAACGCTCCGTCCATCATCCCCTTTTGTATCGCTATGTTCGCCCTAAGTGTGGCAGGGTATACTCAGACGTGAGTCCCTAGCTCACTTGGCCACTGGATTCAAGATAGCCTGGCTGATGAGGATTATGAATCCGAAACCGGTCCCAGGATGCTTGTTTCCGGTCCAGGGAAGACATGGCTTGGCAGTTCGGGCTGGACTGTTCCCATGAGGCACAGGGTCAGACTGATTTGCATAAAGGCATGTCTGAACTGGGGTGGCCGAGTGAGCTAAACAATGGTGATGGATTAAACCCAGATCAGTTGACTGGGGGTGAGTGTTTGATTTGCTCAAACGCTCTGTCCATCATCCCCTTTTGTATCGCTATGATCCCTGCTTTCGGCACGCTTCTCCCGCCTCCCCGCTCCTTACTTCTAGTCTCCGCAGTCGTGGGGGCCTCTTTGTTGAGATACTGGAGGCTACGTTGCCTTCGACCTCGGCCTGTTTCCTGAAGGCTCCTGGGCACACCAAGGTCGGGCCACTGTTTCCTCTGCAGGAGAGGCCCATCACTCCTTTGAGTTGCTGCCACAGCAGAGTGCTGCGCTGCTATGCTGCTGCGCCATGGGACACTTCAGTGGCGACCCGGCAGTACCGCCGCCACACCAGGCGGCTCTGCCGTGCTGGATCCCACCTCCACTCACACTCCCAGGGCACTGCTGGTTTAGTACGTGGGTGTGAGAAGCCAGGACAGCTCAGCGTTAGCTACGCATCAGCAATAGTGCGGGTGCCTGTCTCCATGCAGCTTGTGGTTCCTACTCCAAGCTTGGCCCGTCACAACTTCCTTGCTTCACTATTCTCGGCGCCATCTCAGCCCATTACACGCAGGAGATATATCACTGCTGGCTATGCGTGAATACTGTCCCCGTTCGTGGGATTTTACAGGATAATAAGGGCAGACAGAGGAGTGGTATTAAAGTGCATCGTTCATCCCTCCCCGAGCCACTTAATGGCCCGAGAAACCCATCCCCAGGACAGAAAAAAATGTGGGTGGTAGTTTCCGTGAGGCCAAAGGCCGAGCATAGCAGGGGGTTGAGTGCCCAAAGAGATTTGGGCGTAGGGACTGGCCTAAAAAAACTTAGAAATTCATTTAAAAAACAAAGGTTAAAGGGAAGTTATAGTTAGGTGAAAATGTCAGTTAAAGCATGATGTTTTGAAGTAACAAAACCAGTGAAATTCACCAGTTCTAGTTACCTCAAGTAACTATAACTCCTGCCCATAAGCAACTATAACTCAAGTTCTCACCATGCACTGCTAATTACATTACTCATGATAAGTTCAGTGGCATCATTGATAACATCAATGCAACATCTGAAATGCCATCATTGATGACAAACAACACTATAATGGTGGGGGCTCGAGTTATAGTTACCTCTAGGCACCTCCACTTTACGCCACTCCACCATACACCACTCCACTGGACACCACTCCACTATACGCTATTTCATTCTATGCCAGTCAACTGTATGCCACTGCACTGCATGCTACTCCACTCTACGCCACTCCAGTGTATGTAACTCCACTCTACACCACTTCATTCAAAGTTATTCCATTGGACGCCACTCCAATGTATAACACTGTATGTGGTGTACAGTAGAGTGGTGTAGTGTGTTATATAGCGCACCCCTCTACTTGCACCCTCTAATTTAAACAAAATAATTAAGTACTGCAGTACTTTTGCTAGAGTACAGATGTACTTAGAATTTTTTTAAGGGGGTGTGGCTTGGATGCCGTGCAAGATGGCCGGCTAGCTGCGGGGCTCCGCCGCATCGAAGACCTTCCTCACGGACTTCTTCATGTAACGGAAACCGCATTTCTCCCGGTTTGCCGTTTTTGACCGTCGGAACTTGCGGTGCACCCGGGGATGCTTCTTGGAGGTTCTTGTCAAGCAGTTTTCGGCTGAAATTCGCGACGCGAATGTCGCGCGCCGGACGGCCGCCATTTTGTATGCGCCGCGGCTGATTCGGAGCCGCGGTCTCCTCATATAATTTTCGGTGCCTTTTTCCAGCGTTTCATTTACCGCCCTGCTGAAGCTCCCTGTGGCCTCCCATTGTACCTGTCTGCTATACAATGCTTCTGGAGCCTTCAACTTCTACCTGCCTTTCCATGGTGAGCTTTTCTTTCCATATTGACTGACAGTGTTTCCCCAGCTGCTTTTGCTGCCAACCTGCGTTATGCTCTTTCAACATTAATTTTGCGAGACGTTTCTTCATCTCTTTGGGAGGATTTGTAAGGGCTCCTCTGACGCATCATGAGTGTCTCTCACGGAGTTGAGGTCTCACTTTAGCCTCTGTCATGCCTCACTATTGTCTCAAATGTTCTCCTTTTATAAACGCCAGTGCCTGCTTATAGTGGTTCCCGGCTTTCCTGCATGAAATGCTCTGCTGCGTTTGTGTCCTATTTTCCTCAAAGCGGAATTGACCGTCGCCATTTTCTAGTCCTCCCCACAGTGCTTCATCGCCGTAGCCTGCTCTGATCTCTCCTTGGATATGAACTTAGACCGGACAGCTTTGATTAGCTTTACCTTGGCGCAGTATCGTTTATAGGCCACTTACCTATTTTTGCTTCATCATTTGATTACTCTCCCTCTCATGGTCCGACTCCGTAAGCCGAAATTTATCTTCAATCCTTCCACGAGTCTCCTGGAGGGCCCTTCTACAGTGCTGTGCACACCTTTGCAAACTGCTACAATGGCGACCTCTACTTCTCATCGTTCTTCTAATGCACAAACCACTTCAAATAAATCTTCACCTCCTGCGTCCTCTTCCAAGCGACTGAAGCAAGATTCTCCTTCTCCGGATAAGTCTCTCTCTTCATCTTCCATTGACTTGATTTTGGAGGAGATTCGCGCACTGCGCCCATTCATTGAAGAAACAAGTAAACATATGCAGATCTTAAAGGACAAGTGGTCGTCCATGGATGACCGGCTCTCCTCACTCGAACAACACATTCCTGAGGTACAATCCAATTCACAACGTATCGCCTCTTTGGAGAAAACTGTCCTCTCTCTTCAGCAACATACTGAGGACTTAGAAAATCGCAATAGAAGGAACAACCTGCGTATTTATGGCCTACCGGAAACACTTGAGGGGGATGACCCAGTCACCTTTTTCACCTCCTTTCTTCCAAAACTTTTGGACATGCCACCGTCTACGTCCATTAGCATTCAAAGGGCTCACAGAATTGGTCCGCGCACAACTGCCTCTACAAGACCGCGAGGGGTTATCATCCTTTTTTTGGAAATTCACGGACCTTCTCTCAGTCCTTACTGCGGCTAGGGCCAAGCGACAGGTCTCCTGGCAAGGTCAACGTGTGTTACTGACCCAAGATGTTTCTAATGCCACTGCTGCTAGACGAAAGGAATTCCTAACGCTTCGTCCCTCCTTGTGTTCTCTTGGAGCACGTTATGGCTTGTTCCACCCTTGCACCTTTAGAGTTACTCACCAAAACAAGACTTGGACATTTCAAGATCCTGGCGAACTTCGGAACTTCATCCTTCTACAAAATAATGGAGGAATGGATACTTCCCCCTCCTCTAGTGGCTGAACACTTCTATGGACACTTCTTGATTTAATGTTATCGTTGTTCTCTACTCTTTTTCTGTTTAATTTTATCTTTCAATTTTTTGGTTCTTGTTCTCTCCTTTTGGTTGCTTTATAGCTCCCATAGTATGTTCTGTATGCCCCTGTTGTCTTTCAATGTCTTTCAATGGTTCAATGGTGTTTGTTGTTTTGTGTTTTCATTTACCTTTCTCTATGCTTCATTAAAGCGTGTTCTTAGTTATACTCTACAGACTGTATTGTTTTGTTGTATCCGCGACTCTCATTAATTGTTCTCTTTCTCTTCTCCTACAGGCATGTATTCTCTGTTTCCCTCATCTTGTGATTTCCCTTTTGTGATTCTGTGAGGTCTTGGTGCGGTTGTACCCCCGATCCTCGGTTGACTCGTCTTGTTACGCATCACCAATCCCCATTTTCCTCTTGTATTCCCCTTTCAGGTATGTTTTTTGCAGTCATCCTTCTGGATTTCTACCGGGCTTCTCTGGCTTTTTTCTCCCCTTTCTCTCTCTAGTTCTCTTTCCTTTCCTTTGTCCCCTCTCTCCCCTTCCCCCTCTTTTACTCTTTTTTCCCTCTTCCTCTTTTTCAGCCTTTTTACACTCTGTTCATTATTGTTCATGTATTTTTTGCACTCTCCGAATTTGACATGTTTATCCTGTTTTAATATTAAGAGTTGTTTCATGGAATGTGAAAGGTTTTAATAATCCCATTAAGAGGCAGAGAGTACTCTCCCATTTATCCTCTCATAACCCCGATATCGCCCTTCTCCAAGAAACACACCTCTCTGACATTGAATCTCTGAAGTTAAAAAGGAATTGGGTTGGTACTGTCCTATTTTCCCCAGCGCCTCATAAAAAGAATGGGGTTGCTGTTTTAATTCACAAAAAACTCAAGTGTAAGATCATACTGGAAGAAAAGGATTCTGAGGATTGTTGGGTTTTAGCTAAATTACTTATTAATGCAATTCCAGTTACAGTGTTTAATGTTTATGGTCCCACTAATTTTGATCCTTCCTTTTGGCCTTCAATAACCAGCAAATGCATCCAACATAAAGATGATTTTTTCCTTCTAGGAGGCGATTGCAATCAGATAGTTGATCCCTTCTTAGATCGCAAATCCTCTGTTCGATTTGTCCCCCACAAAACTCACAAGCAGTTTTTAGATACTATTTCACAGACACACCTTGTAGATTCGTGGAGACTCACTCACCCAGATACTCTAGACTTCTCTTTTTTCTCTCCTCCCCATGCTTCCTTTTCCCGTCTAGACTACATTTTTCTCTCCTCTTCTTTATATCAAACTCTTCTGTCTTCTTCTATTGAGCCTATTGTAATTTCGGACCATGCTCCTATTATCACAGACTTTGACCTATTTCCCCCCCCTCCTAAATCTTCTCGATGGCGATTCAATTCCTCTCTACTAAGTGACCCTAATTTTTCCTCTGCTTTTCGTTCTTTTACTAATGACTTCTTCCATCTCAACTCTGACCCTCACATCTCTCCCCATGTCATTTGGGATTCCTTTAAAGCCACGGCCCGAGGTTTCATTATTGACTTCGTCTCTAGGAAAAAGAAGCAATTTCTTCAAAAGCAAAAAGTTGCTTTATCTCATATCAAATCCTTGGAACATCAGTTTTACACTTCTTCCCCCACTCACATGTCCTCTGAGCTTCTCCAAGCTAAAATTGCTTTCAATAAACTTTCCACTGATTCGGCGTCTTCCTTTCTTCTGCGTAGTAGTGCACGTTACTATGGGGGTCGTAACAAATCTGGCAAACTCCTTGCCAATTAGCTTAAGTCTCGTAAAGAGCGTACGTTTATCGACTCTATCTATTCTCCCACTAATACTCTCTTACACACGGATAAAGACATCTTGGAACAATTTGAATCTTTTTATAAGTCTCTGTACACCCCAGAAGCACCCCCTACACCGGCTCTTCTTCAATCATACTTTGACACCTTGCCCAAACCTGATACGTCTCAACTCCACTTCTCAGATATTGAAACAGATTTCTCCCTCCAGGAACTTTCTACTGCATTATCCTCCCTCACTAAAGGGAAAACACCTGGCCCCGATGGATTTCCGGTTGAATTTTATCTTCATTTCTCTGGCCTTCTTCTACCCAAACTTCTTTTTCTCTTCCAATCTTTTTGTTCTTCGGGCCTTGCTCAAGGTTCTTTTCAAGATGCCACTATTTGCCTCATTCCCAAGGACGGTCGCGACCCCAAATTCTGTAAGAATTATCGACCAATATCTTTAGTCAATGTGGACTATAAGCTCTTTGCTAAATTGCTCGCACTGCGTATTGATCCTTTTATGCCACACCTCATTGGGAAGGAGCAGTGTGGTTTTGTTAAAGGTCGCCTTACCTCGGATAATTCCAGACCTTTCCTCAATGTTTTAAACAAAGCCTCTTCTCTCTCTATCCCATTGGCAGCTATTTCTGTAGACGCCGAAAAGGCTTTCGATCGGGTTGATTGGTCATTTTTACTTGCCTCTCTAAAATGGCATGGTTTTGGTCCCAAATTCATTTCTTTTATTTCCTTGATATATTCCATGCCCAAAGCTTCAGTCCTTGTGAAGGGTCAACTCTATTCATCCTTTACGCTCCAACGTGGGGTGCGTCAGGGTTGCCCACTCTCCCCTCTCCTTTTTGTCTTAGCTCTTGAACCTTTCCTCTCCTCTATTCGTAACAACTCTTCTATTTCTGGTTTCCCATACGGAGATCGCCAGCTCAAATTATCTGCGTATGCCGATGATATTCTTTTATTCATCTCTAATCCACTGTCCTCTGTTCCTTCTTTGTTGGCTGAGTTTGAGAAGTTCTCCCTTGTTTCAGGTTATAAAATTAATTCTGATAAAACAGAGATTCTACCACTGACCAAATTTTGTCTCCCGCATTTTTTCACCTCTACGGGTTTCGCTTGGAATTGCACCAAAATAAAATATCTTGGTGTTCTATTCTCTAATTCTATCTCGTCCTCTATCAAACTCAATATGAATGCAGTTATTTCCAGAATTGAGAACTTGTTTTCTTCCTGGAACCCTCTTTTCCTTTCTTGGTGGGGTCGCCTTGATTCTATCAAGATGATGATTGCTCCCATCTTGATCTATTTGCTCTCTATGCTTCCAGTACATATTCCAGTTCTTTACTTTAATCGTATTGACTCTGCTGTTCTCTCCAAATTCCTCTGGAAACAGAAAAAGGCTCGGATCTCTCTTTCAGCCCCTCGCAAGGCCAAATCGAATGGAGGTGTTAATTTTCCTGATTTTCATCTCTATCACAAAGCTTTTTCTCTACGTCAGGCCTCTCGCTGGTTATCCTCAGAGACATCTCCATTTTCACCCCTATGGCTTCATATTGAACGTTCTTTATTGTTGCCTTTCTCATTTCCTGATGTCCTTCGCTTTTCTTATAAATCCCCTTATACAGTTCCTCCGCTTTTTAAGCATACTTTCTCTCTCTTGAAACTCTTGCTTTCTCCATTGAACGTCTCTCGTGAATCCTTCCTCCTTTTGCTCATTTGGTATAATTCACTTATTCTATTAAAAAACAGACCGGTGGCTTGGTCTTCTTGGAGATCGAGGGGCATTATTTGGGTCCACCACCTCTTCCATGGCTCGTCGCCTTGCCCTTTCCCCCAATTTCAAAAGCAGTTTTGTTGCCCTCGTTCGTTTGCTCAGAAATACTTCATTCTTATGGAAATTGTTCTCGACCGTTATTATTCTCTTCCATCTTCTGAGACGCCTCTTCCTCCTTCCCCTCTTCTCGCTATTCTTTCTACTCTACCTAAGGCTTCTCTTATCTATCGCTTCTTCTCTGCCCCTAACCCCGCACGTTCCAAGACTAAACTGGAGCTCTCTTGGGAAACAGATTTTGGTTGTTCATGGCCGGTTTCTCTCTGGGAACCCTGAAGACTTCCCATTCTGCTTCCCTCACCCAGTCCATGTTTTTCCTTTATCATAGACTCTATATCTCTCCCCTTTCTCTCTCTCGTTTTTCTTCCTCTTCTACTTCTAACTGCTGGACATGTAATGCACCCGATGCTGATCTCCTTCACCTTTTCTTTTTCTGTCCTTCCGTAGTAACCTTCTGGAAACAGGTTTGGTCTTATATTTCACGCATTTTTACACTTTCTGTCCCTTACTAAAATTCCCTTGTGTTTTTGGGGAGTCTTTCTGACTCTTTAAACCTCCTTCCACACTCATTTGGTCTCTTTGACCTTATGTTGGCCCTTGCGTTCCAACACATTGCCTCCAATTGGAAATCTCTTACCAAACTTTCCGTTCGTTGTTGGTGGAATTTAATATGTAATTTCCATATACTTGATGTTGCCTTTGCCTCCTCCTGTAAGCCCACCCGCAATGTTGAACTTTACTGGTTACCCCTTACCCTCTTTTTAGATCAATCCGCCAAAAGAAATTACACTCCCCTTTCCTCTGACAATTTTAAACCTCCTTGAGTACCTATTCTCTCGCCTACAGTATTGTTTCATGGATTTCACAGTTTTGGTTCTATTATACTATTCTAAGTAATATTTATCCTTTTCGGTTAAAGTGCATTTGTTCTTTATGCTGACAACAGTTTATATCAAATGATTTGTATTAGCATGTTTCTTTTTTCCCCCTTTTCCCTCCCTCCCCCCCACCTCCCCTCCAAAATTTTGAAAATGGTTCGATTTTTTACTGTTGTTATTGGTAGTCTAGGTTCTTACCACCTATTCTTTACATGCATTTTGTCCCTCTTTCTGCCGATGTCACCTGCTTGTTATCTACTCCTTTTATTTCAATAAAGCTCTTAAACTTAAAAAATATATATTTTTTTTAATTTAAAAATATAAATAATTGTACCTACCTGTACACGCTATTCTAAGATTCCTCATGTTTTACTATAGCTTAAAAACATACTAATAAGCTATATCTCACATTGAAACCCACTAAACAGTTGTGCTGCCATTTTATTTTGTAAAGTCTTTTATTTGCCAGTAATTTAGTGCTTTGTCATTTTTGTCATTGCTATGTATTGTAGTATACCGCAAAAGTACCAAGTTGTACCGCAACCCAATGTTTCACTGCGGTTTAGTCCCTTATTGTGTGTGGCAGCCCGGGATGAGACAGATCCCGGGCACACACACAGCCACACCCAAACGTTTCACAGGTCTTTAAAAGACCATTTGAATGTTAGGCCTTGCTGTTGTTTCACCCCTTGTTGGAGGCCCTGAAGCTCCACTCTGCCTACTGATTAAAGGTTCAGCCCCCCCGAAATTTTTTCTTAGACCTCCCCGCCCCCCGAAATTTGGCTCCAGTTGCGCCTCTGCACCCTACCTGGGGCCTTATTTATGAAGGCCTTGCGCCACCGGTGCTTCACTTTTTCCCATTTTAAAAGTGACGCACCGTGGCGCAAGACCTTCATAAATAAGGCCCCTAGTATGCATGCCAAGGGCCTTATTTATGAAGGCCTTGCGCCGCCGGTGCGTCACTTTTAACATGGGCAAAAGTGACGCACCGGTGGCGCAAGGCCTTCATAAATAAGGCCCCAGGACCATAGGAAGAGGGAAATCTGCTTTTGGAGCAGTGGGGTAGCCAATCGGGGGTGGGGCTTTCCGTCCCAGGTGGCACAGTTTTAGGGGCAGCAGCCTCCCCCCTGTTACCTGTGGCCACCCCCCCCCTTACATGCGACCGCCGGGCGGGCTGGCAAAGTGCTCGGCCGACCCCCTGGGGGTGCAACCGAGCTCTTTGCCAGGGCCGGTTTTCGGCCGATTTTGTTGCAGGGCCGATTTTGCAGCTGTGCTGCAAAAACGGACCTGTAACAAAAGCGGCCCCCAGGGCCCAAAACCGGCCCCCACCCTTGCGGCGCACCGGAGGATTGCCCGGTGCCCACAATGGCCAGTCCGGGCCTGGGTGGCAAACGCAGTGACTGCCACGTGCGGTGTAACGTCTAGCTACGCCACAGTTTTGGAGCATGAACGGAAGGCATGCTCTGGGAGAGTTAGTGGGTAGAATAGATCAATGGGTGAGGACTCATTTAAAATGCTAATGCAGCATTATTCATTTCATTGAGAACCTCCAAGTAAAACTTCATCTGAGGTTACATAACACTGCCTAATTCAGCTTATGTAGGTTGTCAGCGCTATAGATCTCAACAAATAGGTTTTCTGCTATAGTGCGGGCCCCAGGGTGGGTGAAAGAGAGAGGAGCTTAATCGGATTGGGGAATCCCTACTCAAAAAGTCAATTACCCTCACAGCTCTGCCACAGAGAGCAGGAAGACAGTGAAATCAGAGGCTTTGAAAGAAGCAGGCTCCGCTCCCCGTAGGTAGCAATATCACAGTGACGATGGGAAGACGTTGTGCTGGGTAAATGCGCATTGTGATGATTTATTGCCATCTTCTGGATTTTTGTGGAATAGCATCTTTCTCCTTTAGATTAATGCATGCGTGATGCCAGCTATTGCAAACATAGTTACAGGTTTTATTCATCAACAAATAAATGCATATTCATTTTAAGACTCACAACACAATAAGGTAATGTGCCACAGACTTTCAAAATCTAATTGCGTTCTCCGTTTCCTTTGACAGACTCTCTGCTACCCCCTGACTTTTGGTGGAATATTTTCAATCCCCAGGAACGCATTTTACCATACTGCTATTCTAGCAATTTATCAAAATGTACCGCTGTGGCATTTTGGGTGTTTCAATTTTTATAGTATTAAGGTTTACGTGCTGCTCATTTCGCTAACGTGTGGACCTAGGATGGCCTCCGTTGCTTCTTCAAACTAACTTGAACTGGGTTACGGCCAGCGTCGGAAGTGGGACCAGGTTCTAGTCTTGGAATCGGATCAACATCCTGTGACTCTGAACAAATCACTTAATCTCCCTTTGCATAAAAAGTGATTTTTTTCCCTCTACCAGGACACAAGTCGAGTGTACATGTGGGTAGACGGTGTGTACCCTCTTTTATGGATACCGTCTTACCTGCCAAATAGTTGGGCCCCACAGAAATATCCTGAACTCTCCCGGTGTAATTTTCAGACACCAGGACCTATTCAGCAGCACGTTGTCTGCTTTCATTCGGAGCAGTAATGTGCAGGCTCGGAGGGGTTTGTCATATTGTAGAGTCCAGCTAGGTCCATAACAAAGGCCGAAGTTAAGAGGCCATCAGGCCCTCGTTTGATTGAGTATCCAGGCTGGGAGCTATCTGGAGTCTCACACCTGCCTGCATATGTAATGGAGGGGAAATAAAGGCTCACAGCATATTACTTCACGGGTCCTTAAGGGAGGCATGCTTTTGACTGTGTTTAGGCCCCTGTATATGAGATATATGCATGCACTGTAGAATGTCAGATGTGCTGTTCTATTCCAAAATGTACAAAAATAACAATTTAAATACCCCTATTTTGATTTATTTCTTTTATAGTGCTACTTATCCTAATCTAGTGGGTTGGAGCGCTTTACATCACACATGCACATTAAACATAAGTCAATAAGTCATGTGCGTGTAAATCAATGTATGTTACATGTATGTGTTACATAAGACACCGATGGTTACAAGGTGTAGGAGTCACATGTCCATCATAGCTCAATGTGCTATATTATAAGGATTACAATTTATGAACTACAAGTAACAAAATGATCTCTGTGTTAAAAGCAGTAACCCACTTACCCATCAACATGGGTAAGTGGGTTACTGTTATCTGCTTGTCACATGATGTGCTTTGCAGGACACATATTAACCCTATATGCTTCTTTGATTCAAAACTGGGGTAAGACAAAACACAAATCTCCCCAGCAAGTGCATTAACCTCCAGAGTTATCTTTTTTATTTTTATTTTTTTATTTTTTTATTGAGGTATTTTCCCCATTTCGATGTACAGGGCCCAGCAAAACACATTACATTAATAAAGTAGTCTTAACATATAGTGCAAAATATATATTAAGCAAACAAAATTAAAATACACATATAAAGCATTATATAGCAATCTAGCCACTGTTTTCCTCCTTCCATCTACTTATAGGTTCCCAAATTTGCCTACCTAATTTCCTTCCCTTTTTCCCCCTCCTTGCATAAATTGCTTTCTCTAAGTTATAAGTCGCCAGTAATTTGGCTAGCCATTGATGATAGGTCGGTGGCAGGCAGTCGAGCCATGCCGAAGCGATACATAACCTTAACACTGCCATGGCTAAAAAAAAAATGAAGTATTCACCTTCCATCTGTCTATCAGCATCATTCACTCCCCGGAGTATTATCGATGGTGTTAAAGTAATCTCTATTCCTAATGACCTTTGAAAGAACACCTCAATATCGTTTTGTGTTGTTTGCAAGTGAGTACACGTCGCAAAAATATGTACGATATCGGCCTCCAAACTCCCACATCTTGGGCAATTAATTCCCTTTGTCCACCCCCCATTGTGCAATTCTTGCAGGTGTATAATATAATCATTACAAAGTTTTATAATGTTGTGCCAGGAAAGGCGATGAGCACAGAATGTTCTGCCCCATATCTAACGATAAGTGGAAGCATTCCTTCCCCATACCTAACTTCAGTGCCCATTTATCCCCACACTTTTCCAAATCGTTCTGCTTATACTCTATCAATTCAGAATCAAACCTTTTAATTGTACAGTCTGAGCCACCCTGGACAATCTCCATATCTGAGTTCTTTTCAAAACGCCTGCCGGCCCTCCCTTTTTTGTCGCTATAAAACTTCTCACTTGCAAGTATTTAAAAAATTGTCTTGAATCTAATCCATACTTTGTCTGAATTTCCGAGAATTGCATCATTCCCTGTATGCCCATAATGTCCCCAATCTTTGTTATCCCCTGTCTCCCCCACTCTCTAAAATCTAAATCAGAAAAAATTTCTTGGGGAAATGTAGAATTATTAATCATTCTAGTATGCGCGTTGTATTTCCCTAGGCCAAATTTTTTCGTGAAAGCCTTCCAGATGTTAGGTGCTGCGCTAATCGTCTTGAATCGGGTCCTTTTAAAATAACTAGAATCAGTGTGTTTCAAAAGTACATTCTCCGCCTCCCCCTCCCCAGAACTAATGCGTATATTGCTATTGTACCCAGCTCATCCTGCACTTCTACCTCTGCGCCCCCCAGTAGGCCGGTCATGTACTGTAGAGCAGCTGCCCAATAGTAGAATTTTAAATCCGGCAGCGCCCATCCTCCCCTATCCCTTGGGAGTGCCATATATCTCAATGTTCTTCTAGTCTTTCCCTTAGCCCAAACAAACCTATTAATCATGTGTTCTAAAATCTTAAACCACTTGGCTTAAAAAAAATAACGGGATTGCTCTAAAAACATAAAGAAACTTAGGGAGGATCATCATTTTCACAATATTGGTGCGTCCCACTATAGAGAGATGCAGGTTCTGAAGCCTGTCCAAGTCCTTCCTCACTTTAATAATTATGGGTGTTACATTTGCTTCAACTAAGGTGTCTAACCCAGAAGTAATCGTAACCTTTTTTGCTCTAAGGGTTAGCGATAGATCCTGTCTCCTTTCCCAACATAGGGCAGTATACCACAGATTTGTTGTAATCTTAACCCCTAAATATACTCCTGACTGAGCTACCCGCTGGTCAGAGCAATCCACATTTTGGTTATTTGCGTTTTGGAGGTGTTCAAAGCATATCCTGAAACCTGGCCAAACTTCAGAGCCTCAATCTTGACCTGTGTTATAGCCTCTGTGGGGTTTGGTGTAACAACAGCCACATCATCGGCATATGCCAGTATCTTGCAATGACCCCTGTGTGTGGTCAGTGGGGTGATGTTATCATTCATCTCCATTCTACGTATCAATGGGACCAAATACATAGCAAATAACAGTGGGGAGCATGGGCACCCCTGCCTCGTTCCCCGCTTGATTTGTAGTGGCAAAGTAGATCCCGCATTTCCTCGAATACAAGCTGCTGGGGCTTTATATAATGCTTGTATCACTTTGACGTACCTGTCCCCAAAACCGGCTCTTCTTAAAATATACCACAGGTAGTACCAGGAGACCCGATTGAAAGCCTTCTCTGCATCTAACAACATTACCGCCATCGGGTCTCCTGCAACTTCTGAGGCATCAAATAAAGTAATAACCTTCCGAGTGTGATGTGTGGTGCCTCTCCCTGGAATAAAAACATGCTGATTACCACTCACCAATGTGTCTATTATACTAGCGAACCTTATTGCCAGTGCCTTAGAGTAGACCTTTGTGTCAGGATTCATTAGGGTAATTGGCCTATATGAGCCAGGTTCAGCAGGTGGATTCCCCTTTTTCAGAATGATAAACAATGTCGGCCCTTGCCCAGGATCCCGGTATAGATACCCCTGCCTGTGCCTGTTGCATTGTATTTATCATATCGTGACTAAGTATATTCCCAAAAACTTTAAAAAATTCGATTGGGATTTGATTTGGCCCTGCCGCCTTCCCGGAAGGGAGATTCATTATGGCAGCCTTGATCTCTTCTGGCTCCAGGGGTGCGTCTAACCTTTCACGTTCTTCTTCAGCTAAAATTACCACCGGTATATCCCGTAAATATGCGCCTATTTCATCAGGATTTTTGCCTTGTTGTTCATCATATAGCGTAGCATAGAATTGCCTAAATACTTCACGAATCCCATCTGGGTCTGTAAAGAGTCTTCCCGTCATGTCCCTAATTTCTCTTACTTCTCCTGTAGCTACTTTTTGTCTAGTACGTACAGCTAGGGTACGTCCCACTGTTTCACTAAACTCATGGCATCTCTACCTACTTGCTAGAAAGATCTTAGCAGCCTTATTTGCTACATCCTCTTCTGCATCCATTTTTGCCTCTGCCACTTTGATAAGGACCTGATCGAGCAGCGCCCCTGTTATCACACATTGAGACAACTCCTCCTCGGCGTCCAATACAGCCTTGGTTAGTTCTATGTTTTTCACCTGCTCCTGTTTCCGTTTAAAAGTGTTAAAGCTTAGGGTCTCCCCTCGAACTCCCACCTTAAAGGCATCCCAAACAATGCCTGCAGCTGTACTGTCCCTATTAATCTAAATAAAGGTTTTAATCCATTGTGTCATGTGTTGTATATAATTATCATCATTTAGCAAAGCTCTCTCAAAGGTCCATACCCTCTCCCTTCTCTGCATTATTGCCGAAGTTAAGTTCAGAATCAGAGGGTTGTGGTCGGAAAGTATCCGAGGAAGCCTTTCAATTTTTAATTGAGAGAGCAGAGAATTAGACATAAAGAAGTAATCTAGCCTTACGCATACCCTGTGTGGAGCTGAGTAAAATGTAAACCCTTTTCCCCCAGGTTTTAAACTTCCCCATACATCTGTCAGCGCATTATTCCTTGCGAGGCTAAGAACTGCTTGGCATACCCTCTTTTTCCTGCCTTGGTATCTCCCATGTGGCCCTAACCCTAAACCACCCACATCATTAATATTAAAATCACCGGCCAAGATAATACAGGGGGGCCAGGTAGCTAATTCCACATCCAAAAAGTCAAAAATCTCTGGATCATCTTCAGTTGAGCCATATATTGAGCCTAGGGTAGTCCACTCCCCATTGATTAAACACTCTACAAGCACCCATCTACCCCACTGATTTTCAAGTTTATTTCTCATTATAATGTCCCTACGTTTGGATAATATAGCAACTCCTCTATTTCTAGACCCCTGTTTTGAGTATGCTAACACATGAAATCCCAATTGTTCTAAAAGGTACCCTTGTGTCCCCATAATGTGTGTTTCCTGAAGGCAAGCAAAATCCACCCTCATATTTTTTAATAGTGTAGACACCCTTTGTCTCTTCTGCTGATCATTTAGACCACAGACATTCCATTTAACTAGTCGGGTACTGTGGTGATTGTATGTTCCTTTAATAATTAATAGAATTGTACTATGCAATAGAATCCTGTTGTGGTGTTCTGAGGATTGTAAGAATGTCATGACGTCATTATACTGTTACCTGCTTGATCTGCTGCATGCACTTTTATCTTCTGTACTACAATACGAATAAATACTTAACACCACTTCTTGTATGTCATCTTATTGATGAAGAGGTCACTACAGATTTGGCGCCGAGGACGGCACAACGTTTAACTTCCAATACCACTACGATTTTACGAATTTCATTTTAAATCTTTCTTCGATTCAACTGAAAAATCGTGAGTACTTCATATTAAGGATTGTGTCTGGAAGGTGATTCATGCTTTGGAAGCTCGTATTTGGAAAGTTAACAACGTTGTGACTCCAACATTCAGCGTAAATGAACGTTATAACTCGAAGACTCAAGTCAAGACTGTTACCTTCGCGTGTACA
This sequence comes from Lissotriton helveticus, assembly GCF_964261635.1. Lineage (NCBI taxonomy): Eukaryota > Metazoa > Chordata > Amphibia > Caudata > Salamandridae > Lissotriton > Lissotriton helveticus. Next base: position 1,903,760,832 of record NC_136057.1, on the reverse strand, counting down.
TTTTGATGGATGACTGTTTTCAACATAAAAGAAAAGAAATGTTTCTAATTCCGACCGCATGTTGAATGGGTTCTGAGAAGCGAAGGGCTGAAGCTTTCTTTGAAATCTACACCGTGTAATTCATTTTCCTAGCGTTGTTTAGTTTCAAATAGTTATTTCAACGCTTACCGAATGGATGTATGACGTTACAACGCATACTTTTCCACGCATACCTTTACAACGCGGTATTTACAATGAATACCGTTACAACGCATAGCGCTTTGAGGTGCTGGATAGTGGTAAGTATAATTTTCTATTCCAATTCCAGTCCCCGTGGACTCTAGGGAAGGTGTTGGATAGAAAATTAAACTTATTCCCTATCCTAGAGCGCCCCCCAGCGCAATGCGTTGTAATGGTATGCGTGGTAATGCCTGCGTTGTAATGGTGGTGCGTTGTAAAAATGTTGTTGTAAACGTTACATACCTTACCGAATTCACGAGTGCCTCGCTCTCACCATTTTCGAATCACGCAGCAGCGACGCCTCAAGAATCTGAACGCAAGGCACGCATACGTGACTCTAACAACAATGCATCGACGTTTGTAAACGTCATCACGCTCCCTAGCGCCATCTTGTGGTTGCCTTGACAACGCGATCACAGAAACGAAGAGCGTTTTCAGCGTTCAGCTTCTAGGTATTTATTCTTCATTTTGACTTAAATTTCGAGCGCATTGTACAGGAAACATATTTCCTGATACATACTACAGAAGGTGTAGTCTTTTCAAGTGCATGCAGCGTGGGATTTGTTCTTGAAGCTCATTCTCAAAGTTTTTATTTTTTTTCTCGAAGACAGTTATTATTATTTTCAGCATTCCAGCATACAATCATTTTGTTTCTTTACATCCTCTATCTTCAAGATGTCAGTTGAATCTACTCCTTCAAGATCCAATCCAACAGGAGATTCCAATCCAAATAGAGACACTCATCTGTCTTATTTACAAATTAATTCGCCGAAAGAGTTTTTATCCATCCCTGGAGAACCAGTCGTGTCATGGTTAGACTGGAAGGAGTACTTTTTAAATTATATAGCGAATTTGGAAGATGTCAATGGCGTTTTCACTCCTGAAAGAAAAAAAAGAATGTTGTTGTATTCTTTAGGACCTGAAGGCTTACGTATTTTTAATGAAATGCATAAACATCAGAGCGCTGAGGGAGATTTAGATGTTTTTAAGGCAGCAATTGTAGATCTCGATGATCATTTCTCTCCTGTAGTTTGTATTGCTGTTACCAGACATTCTTTTTTCCACAGGAAGCAACAGAAACATGAGTCTATAGAGGAATATGTCTCTAGTTTGAAGAAATTAGCTGCAAAATGTAAATTTGCACAATTGCATGACGATTTAATTCGAGACCAAATAGTGATGTATTCTAAAAATAGAACTCTACAAGAGAAATTGTGGGTGGAGGGTGAAAGTTGTCTAAAGGATATTATTGCTTTGGTGAAAAAGGCTGAACTTTCAGAGCGTTGTGCTAAAGTCACTCTTTCACAGGATAAAAAGGTTTCAGATGAGGTGGTTGGGAAAATTGTAGAAAAGAAAAACTTCTACACCAATCAGAAAAAAATTGAAAAAAAGAAACCTAATAGTTTTGAAAAGAAAAAATATGAAGGCAGGGAACAGAAAACGTTTAGTAATGTTGTGTGTTACAGGTGTGGCAGTTATGCACATTCTGCCACTTATGAAAGATGTCCTGCCAAAGCTGCAAAGTGTTTGGAATGCGGTTTGGTTGGTCATTTTTCAAGAGTTTGTAATTGCAAATCTAAACAAAAACCGAAAAGCAAAATAGCTTGTGTGCAAGAAGATAGCGATAACAATTCATCATCATCGGAGAACGAGTCACATGTTAACCTTATAAAAAGGAAGAATGTAGTAGTGAACATTACAGGTTCTTCCTCTTCTAAACCATTGTGTTTGGTTTCAGTGGGAGGTATTGTTATCCAGATGGCTGCGGATTCTGGGTCCCCTTACACGATTATCTCACAAGATGTTTGGAGGAATCAGTTTATTGACAAAATAGGACCTTGGTTAGAAACCAATGACGTGTCCGCTGAAAGCTACACAGGGAATGACATTGATTTCTTGGGTTTTAGAAACTTGATCTTTCGTTTTAAAGAGAGGAAAACAATTGGGAAACTGTACGTTGCAGGGGTTGGTCCATCTGTCTTAGGGTGGAAGGACCAGAAGCTTTTAGATATCATTCTTAATCCCAACAGCAAGGAGCAGGTTTTAATTTTCTGTGAATCTGAGGATACAAAGAAGTGGGTACTTAAAGAATTTCCTGAAGTATTTTCGAATCATATGGGAAAATTGAAGGGTTTTACTCATCAAATTCATTTAAAAGAAGGAGCTATTCCGAAAATTCATAAGGCTAGAAATATACCTTTCATAATACGAGATGAGGTTAAGGGAGAATTGGATCAAATGTTAGCAAATAAAGTTATTGAACCAGTTGAAGCGGCTGAGTGGGTTTCTCCATTGGTCGTAGCCCGAAAACCCAATGGCAAGGCCCGCTTGTGTGTTGATTTAAGGTATTTGAATAATAACATTTTGGTAGATCAGTTTCCTCTCCCTAGGATTGATGAAATTCTCTCCTTGACACGAAATGCAGAATGATTCTCAACGCTTGACCTATCAGCCGCTTATCATCAGGTTGTTTTGGATAAGAACAGTAGGCATCTCACATCCTTCTGTACACCTTTTGGCTGTTATAGGTTTAAGCGAATGCCTTTTGGGTTAGCATCAGCCGCTGCGGTGTTTCAGCGGATGATGTCTAACTTATTCAGTCATATTCCTGAAGTCGTCTTTTTTCAGGACGATATTTTATTCATGGGGAGAGACAAAACACAGCATGACACCATCCTTAGAGAAGTCTTAGAGGTTCTCAGAAGCAATGGGTTGGTAGCAGAAGGAACTAAGTGTAAGTTCTCAGAGAGGTCTCTCACATATTTGGGACATGAGATTGGCACTTTTGGTATTAAACCCAAGACGGAGTTGGTCGAGGCCATTCTCAAGGCAGCTGCACCCAAATCGAAGGATGATCTGCGATCCTTTTTGGGCTTAGCAGAATTTTATGCGAAATTTGTTAATAATTTTTCTCAAAAGACGTATGAAATGCGCCTTTTGATGAAATTAAGGTAACATTTGAGTGGAGTGATGCGTGTCACCAAGCGTTTGAAAGCATAAAAAGAGATATTGCACAAGCACCTACATTACAGGGTTTTGATCCTCACGCTGCATCCATCATAACTACTGATGCAAGTGCCACCGGTATTGGGGGTGTCCTTACACAAGTGTCCAGCGCTGAAAATGAAGTAATTATAGCTTTTGCCTCGCGTTCATTATCGCCTGCGGAAGAAAAGTATTCGGTCATAGAACGAGAGGCATTAGCATGTGTGTGGGCCATGGAGCACTATAGAAAATTCGTGTGGGGAAAGAAATTTTTGCTAAGGTCCGATCATAAACCATTGACAAAGCTTCTCACTACTGAAGGTCTTTCCAGGGCATCTGCTAGAATTGCTAGATTGTCAATGAGATTACAGGATTATGTGTATGATGTGCAGTATGTTCCTGGTGCAAAAAATGTCATAGCGGATTTTCTAAGCAGATTTTCTTTACCGCTTACAGAAATAGACAATGATCCATGGAAAGATTACTGTGTAGCTGGTGTGTTTGATGGCGATCCTGGCCTTTCTAAACACGTTTGGCAGAAGGAATACCAAGATGATACAATTTTACAAGCAGTCAAGGACAAAATTGTTAATGGATGGTCAAACGAAGATTGATCCAAAATTGAGACCATTTTGGGAGGTGCGAGATGAATTAAGTGTGGAGATGGATTTTGTTTGCAGAGGAGGAAGAATTGTACCTCCTTCTGGCATAAGAGACAAGATCATTGATATAGGTCATGAGGGGCATCCAGGAATCTCTCGTACCAAGAGGAATATAAAAGTTTTGTATTGGTGGCCAAAGATTGATGTAGATATAGAAAGGAAAGTTTGTGAATGTTTCAGTTGTGAAAGTGCAGACAAAACCCAAAAGACTCTAAATCCTCCTTTATCTTCTCTAGGATGTCCGAATTTACCTTGGGAGTGTGTTGAGTTGGATATTCTAGGTCCTGTCTGTTGGCAGGATGGTTCTTTTAGGTACATTTTGGTATTGGTTGATCTTTTTTCAAGATGGTTAGAAGTGGAAATAGTTCGTACTGTGGACACTAAGGCAGTAATAGGTTTTCTAGAAAGATGTTTCTTAAAAGAAGGTTTTCCAGCTTAAATTTTAACGGATAATGGCGTTCAATTCAAGTCTGAAGTTATGAGAATATTTCTGGGCAATATCGGAATTGAACAGAAATTTACAGCACTATACTATCCTAGGGGTAATTCTGTTGTTGAAAGAGTGAACAGAGTTATTAAATGAGTTTTGCAATTGGCAAAGAGAGCAAATAAGAATTTTGAGGATGAACTTAACAAACTTGTCTGGTCTTATAGGATAACTATTCATGACACAGTTCGTGAGAGTCCTTTTGGTTTAATGCGTGGAAGGTTTCCCCATTGCAAAATTAATCCCGGCTGGATGGGCAGAAGCGAGAGGTATGATTGGGATGTGGATCGAGTTAGGCAGTCCATTAGTATTTCTCAAGAGAAGAATAAGGAGTTCTTTGATAGCAAACATGGTACTAAAGAAGTTTCTGTGAGAGTTGGACAGTAGGCCAGAATTAAAACAGGAAAAAAATCAGGGAAATTGGAACCTAGATTTTCGAATCCTAAGCTTATCACTAAAGTTATGAAGAATACTGTTCAATTTGAGGATGGTAGCATACATCACATGAGTCGTATAGCTCTAACTAAGGCTACTTTTATTTCAAAAGACTGTGAGAATGGTTGTAGAGATTATTGGTGGTTAAATGCTTTTTCAAATTTTAAGGAAGGGGATGTGCAGGGTGTGGCAGAGCCTTCTAAGTGTGCAGTCTTGCCAGGTGTTAGTTCTTCAGAGGTTGTGAGGGCCAACGGTTCCCCTGAACCCCTTTGTCCTGATATGAACACAATTGGTGGTTCTAGTTCTGATCCAGTTAGCTCCTCTTTTAGCTCCACACTTGTTCCAGAAATTCCTGCAGATGAAGTTTTCCATATTCCGTCTACAGAAATGATACACAATGCTGGGGTTACAAAGTCAAGCAGTTTTGGAAGTCCTATTCGTACTCCAAGTAAATTTGATGATTTTGTGCGTATGTAAATATTTTATTATTTGTTTTCTTTTGTGTTTTAAAGAAGGGGGATGTGTGGTGATTGTATGTTCCTTTAATAATTAATAGAATTGTACTATGCAATAGAATCCTGTTGTGGTGTTCTGAGGATTGTAAGAATGTCATGACTTCATTATACTGTTACCTGCTTGATCTGCTGCATGCACTTTTATCTTCTGTACTACAATACGAATAAATACTTAACACCACTTCTTGGATGTCATCTTATTGATGAAGAGGTCACTACAGGTACCCATTAAAATACATCCAGTGGTTGTCCCAGCCAGATAACCCTACACATTTTGTCACGCGCTGTGATGTCACACGTCATGATGTCCCTTGCATATTGCATACCTTAGTTAGTACCCCCACTTCTTTTTTTATGACATGTACCCTGCCTTGTATAATGTAACTGGTGCTCCTGTAATGTCCTCCAATACCTTTGTGTCGAGTTCATGCAATATATAATTTGACAAAAAAGACTATCATTGAGAATCTGGGAGTTTGCCAATGTCATTTTCATATTATTGAATAATCTCTTTTTTGCTTCTAATTTTGAAATGTTCCAGTTTCGATGCAATATATTTTAGCTGCTGTACAAGGGAACTGTGGAGCAGGTTTACTAAGGGCTTGTGTTGCTCTTGCATCACGCACCACTGAATTGTGGTCTACATGATTGTGGCCTGCCATGGAAGCATGCTGTCACAGTTATCGCCACCAATTTGGATTGAGATTGAAAATTCACACAGATTATTATGTCGAGCACATTGTAATGCATACACTGTACTTGAAGAAGGAGTTACTCTTTGTGCCTCATTGCTCAAAGTGAGATTCCTTGTTGCTCCTATTTTGATTTTAAATTTGAGTACTAGGAGGTGAGAACTTATCCTTCATTAGGTCTGGGATCGGTACATAATACCCAGCTACCTTGGAGTCATGGCTCTGTACTAAGTCGTGAGAAATATTGTCCAGAAATTATTGTTTGATCAGTGCTGAAGAATGGACTAAGCATCTTCAACCTTAGAACTGGTCCACTTGGTACTGGCAAATACATCGATTTCTGTTATCCTCCGAAGAATTTCTATGTGTTCCTGGGACCCAGCTCTACCTTGGTTAGAGTGGAAGGAATATTTTTTAACTACATATCGATTATTGATTTTGGTGGCACTTTAATGCCTGAAAGGAAAAAAGGATTACTGTTGCACTCATTACGTCCTTAAGAGTTGAGAATATGCATCCAATCACCTAAGGAAGGATTGGTTGGGGACGATAATGTCTTCACAGCAGCCTTTTTGCAACTAGAAAATTACTTTTCACCTGAAATTTGCATTGGCATTGCACATTCACATTTTTCACAGGGTCCAAGAATAAAAATGAAATATTTAAATGAACCAAATGTTGTAGCTGGAAACAACCTTTACAATGAAGTCTTAACCACACATGGGTCTTTACAGCCAATGTCATTACCCCGCAAATGCCTTTACCACGAATGTCATTACCACGCATGCCTTTACCACACATTATATGTGTATATACTTACCACACATGCCTCAACCACAAATTAATGTGTAAGTATATAGGTAAGTGTACAGGTGAGTGTATAGTATGTTTATTTCTAAAATAATAGTTAAAACATTTAATTTATTACCATTATTAATAACTCAAAATACTTTTTAGAACAGTTACACTAAAGCAGGCAATGAGTATAGAGGTACTGGGTGGGAAAGTGTATTAATACTCAGGTATTAATTTTAATAACAGAGTCTTAACATTTAAACATATAGTAAGTAATTTTAATACAAGTTGATTCAAATATTTCTAAATGATTGTATTACTAACTCCTAGGGACAGGATGCAAGGGATATACGGGTATTGGGTGGGGAAGTGTATTAATACTCAGGTATTAATTTTACTCCCCAATTATTAATATTTAAACATTAAAACATATAGAAATGTATATTAGTGTTAGTTAATTAAAATGTTTTAAAATAAATGTAACCCTACTGTTTAGGGACGAGATACAAGGAACATAGGGGTATTAAGTGGGGATGTGTATTAATCCTCAGGTATTAAATGTAATACCCTAGTATTTAATATTTAAACATTAAAATATATGAATTAATTTAAATAATTGTACCACTAACATTTAGGGACAGGGTGCAAAGCATATAGTGGTATTGGGTGGGGAAGTGTATTATTACTCAGGTATTACTTTTAATACCCGAGCATTAATATTTATACATTAAAACATATAGGGCCTGATTAGGATGTCGGTCGGAAGAGCGTCTGATCGACACTGTATGGGGAATGGAACCGCCAGACAATTAGTGCACCCACAGTATTAGGATAGGAATGCTCTATGGGAGGTCAGAAACGTCCATTGTTCTATTGCAGCTTGTGCAGCGGCCGGAAAAGTGCCGCAGCATAAGCTGCAATAGAAAAATTGATGTTTGCAAACATCCCTGCACCGTGTGGCTGGCACCATGCAGTGTATGCCACACGGTGCAGGGATGCTATGGTGACCCCCCCCCCCTCCAGGCCAATAGCAGAGGGCTGGGGAAAGGTCTAGGGGCCAACAAAGTCACTTTCTGCCTGCCTTTTCATGGCAGGCGGACTGCCATGAAATGGCAGGCGGAAAGTGACATCATAATCCTGACAGTTGGTCCAAGGCTGACTCCGCTGTCATTTTGGGATTACAATTCTGCCCGCCACCCCGGGGGGCTCTGTGAGCTTGTCAGAAGCAGAGCGGGATTCCACCCCGGGATTCCCTCTGACGTCGGTATCATAATATGGGAGTTAGGATGGAAACCTATGATGTCGGGCAGAAAGCCTCTGAGGAGCTGTCGAATGGCTTTCCGCCCGACATCATAATAAGGGCCATAGTAATTAATTGTACTACAATTTAATTAAAGTATTTTTTAAATTTGTAACACTAACTTTTAGGGATTGGATGCAAGGGATATAAGGGTTTGAGGTTGGGAAGTGTATTAATGCTCATATATACATTTTAATACCTGAGCATAAATTATCATAGACAAATTCATTACTTTTAAAATTTAATAGTTAATTGAAAACATATTGACATTAAATAGTAAAATACTTAAAATACTGTTATAAAACAATTTTAGAAACAATTTATGCACATACTTTTTTCAAAGCATTAAAATGTGAGACATATACTCAAACCATGTTTCATATTTACATTTTTATTTAAAAAAGATATAAAAATTAGATTTTTTTTAATATATAGGACAAAATATAACTTCTTTTTTAAAAACAAATCAGATTTCTTAAGTAAGTGTAACATTTTGTTTGATTTTTTAAAGCATGACTTTTCCTTTGACTTTAATGGGGAAAAGTGTCCTTTTTTTCTTTTTATATTCAGGCTTGACATCCGTGGGGTGCATCTGTTTCTACAGTCTGCAGAGCGTCACAGTCAAGATCGGATGCAAGGAAGAGCTGCAGTCAGATAAGAATCATTTACTTTGTATTTTTAAGTATATACGTGGCTTAGTTTAATGGAAGGCGAGAGGGGGAAGTAGTTAGATGTTAGATAGAACAGAAATGTGTGTTTTCAATGTTTTTACCCTTTTTCATTTCCATGCCGGTTGTATTTGTATGCCCATGTCGAGACGATTGGGTTTTTTTCAAACTTGGTTTAAAAAAGTTTTAAACCTATTTGAATGAAAAGCAATATTTTCCTGTTTTTGGCGTTGTGTTGTTTTTTAACTGGTGATTAATCGGGACAAAGGCAATATACTGCTGGAGATGATTGAATTTCGTGTATCCCTTACTGCAGGATTATGTTTTAGGAATTTCTATATGGAAATTGTTATTTTTCTGGGGTTATATTTCTACAAACATACTTTTCCTTCTGGATTTTCAATTTTGGGATTGCTGATTTTCATAAACATTGATATCTATCGGAATTTTTCTCGTAATTTGTTTTGGAGAATGGATTTTTTTGCGGTCTTTTTTTCACAAACATGCTAGCCTTTCAGGATTTGGTTTTTTGGATTTGGGGTTTTACTAATCAAATTATTTTGATTTCCTACAATTGGTGTTAGATATGGGGGTCACTAGTTGGCACAGGTAGGTACTTGTGAGAAATAGGGACCCTTGCCTCTAGTCAGGATAAGGGGATTACACTCCTAAAATAACCCCTGCTCACCCCCTTGGTAGCTTGGCACGAGCAGACAGGCTTTTCTCAGAGGCAGTGTGTTAAGCATTGGTGACAACATACAATAACCCAGTGACAACACTACAGATGGACACCACACAAGCTTTGATATCAAAAATAAGTATACTTTATAATAAAGTTAACACAAGACCATAAACGACAAAAATACACAATACTATTACTTTAAGATGGTAGATTTAGCTTAGTTCAGTTCTTAAGATGCAATACTTTGTGTCAATTTACCTTAGGTTGCATTGCGCTTCCACGACAAGCAATGTCGCAGCGAGGGAAATGCGGCAAAGTTCTGGTGCAAAGAAATAAAGACGTCAAGCTCTTCCAGATGCGGCACGCTTCTAGGGGGATGCGAGAAGTTCTCGGTTTGATACATGGACTGCAGCTGCAACACCCTTGTTCCACGATGCGACGGCAGCAGATCCAGCGGCGACACTCTTCTCCCATGATGCATGAAGCTTCTGCACGATGCGACAACTACAGCGGCGACATCCACGATGCGACGGCAGCAGCTCCGACGGCGCTGCGCTTCTCAGGGGATGCGAGGTGCCCTTCTTCGAGGCAGTACAGTGCGACAGTTTCAGCGACGACACCCTCCTTCGGAGTTGCAATGGCAGGCACAGCGACGGCGACACGCTCCGACCTCGTTGTGAGACTCTTCTCTCGATGCGGTGCAGTGCGACAGCTACAGCGGCGACACCCTCCTTCGGAATTGCGACGGCAGCAGCAGCGATGGCGACACACTTCTTCTTCGATGAGTCGCGCTTCCAGCTCCTTGTGACACGCAGTCCCTCAGAAGCCCCAAAACAGCAGCAGGCACTTCCAAAGAACTCTGGGGAGCTGGGGGTTGAAGTTTGTTGTCCCTGAGACTTCAGCAGGAGGCAAGCTCTTTTCCAAGCCCTTGGAGATCCTTCACAAGTTGAAAGCAAAGTACACAAAGTTTCTTTCTCCTTCCTTTGGCAGTAAGGCAACCACTGCAGGCCAATCCCCCAAGCAGCACTTCAGCTTGGGAATAGTCTCCGTTTCTTCAGGTTCCTCTCCTCAGTAAAGGTTTCTTCTGTAGTCCAAAAGTGATCTAATTTCATGGGATCAGGGTCCCAATATTTATACCCCAAAATCCATTGTTCTCTGAGGGGAGAGGGGCCTTTGCCCAGTCCAAACCAGTTCTGAAGCACTCTGTTTACCAGACTTCTCCTTTCCTTTCACAGTGCAGGGCAGAAACATCAGACGCCCCACAGGAGGTGGAGCCAGCATTGCGGCAGGCAAGTACAGCCCTAGAGCACTTTGTTGACACTCCTTCTTTTCTTTCAGTGTGCAGGGCAGAGACATCAGCCGCTCCCCAGGAGGTGGAGCCAGCATTGTGGAAGGCAGGCACAGCCCTATTCAAGGTTCAGGTGCAACCTCCCCCCCCCCCATCTAGATGCAGATCCCTCTATTCACCACTGGGCTGACTCATCCTGTCTCTTGGAATCCCCCAGCCCTGTCACTCACAAAACCAGACAAAGGAATACACAACCTAGCAGAGGCAGGCTTGAAAGGTCAGACAAGCAAATACCTACTTTCTAAAAGTGTTTTTTTCAAACACAGAATGTTAAAACCAACTTCACTAAAAGATGCATTTTATCTTTCTGAGTCCAGGCAAACTAAACTCGAATTTCTACCATGTTCTCTGAGTCAGTTAGGATTATAAACATCCTAACATCCTGGCCTATGGAGAACAGGTAGCCTTGCAATAGTGGAAAACGAAAATGGCTGTAATTCACTATTAGGACATGCCTCACACATCAGGGCTTGTCCTACCTTATACTTACAATGCACCCTGCCCTTGGGCCTACCATAGGGGTGACTGATATGAAGAAAAGGGAAGGTTTAGGGACTGGCAAGTGGGTGCACTTGCCCAGTCAGCATGACAATACCAGACTGTACGCAGGCTCTGCAATGGCAGACCTTAGACACATTTTACAAGGTTACTTCTGTGGGTGGCTCAACCAGTGCTGCAAGCCCACAAGCAGCATTTGGATTTACATGCCCTGTGCACACTCAGTGCACTAGACTAGGGTCTGACAAGTAAACCAAACATCCAATCATAGAATCACTAATCCATACGTCAATTTACAACAGGGAGCACTCGCACTGTGGCACTGGACAGCAGTGGCACAGTGCCCAAAGCATCTAACACCAGCAAAAACACATGAGGCAACAGCAAAAATGGAAGGGAGACCCACGCCAATGGTGCCAGGTCTAACAATTGGCTTGTAGGAGATGGTTTAGTTGTAAAAAGTAATATTTTTCAGGAGTTGGGCTTTTCTTTTATGTTGGTTTCCCTTCATGGATTATTGGAGTACTGGAGACTGTTGGTGATAGGTAATTTGAAAAAGTCACCACAATTTAAAAAAAAGAAGGCAACTACAGGTAGGAACCTCAAAAATCCTTAATTTGTAAAAAAGGAACTTAAAAAAATCCGATTTTATTTAATAGTATTGTGAACACACGAAGTAAGTTAGAAAAGGTATTAGTATGTTTTAGAACTGTAGCATGTATGTATGATAGTCTAGGTAGTCGTAAGTCACCATCAACGGAAATTGTTGAATTTTTGCCAATAGTCACTTGGACATCTCTTTAAAATTTTTAGAAACACGTGGGTTCAGACTACTTAAGAATGATTGTGCTGTTATGAGTTTGGGGGTCTAACCACTGTGATGCCGTGGCGGCAGTCTCCTGCCAGCCGTATTGCGATGTCACCAATGCGCCCGTTGCTGTGTTTCTGGCTGCGGTGAATGTTTTTTCAAATGTGTCGATGCATGTGTGTATATTTTGACTGCACACGTGTTAAATGTACACATGTATGGCACATGTGAAAAACTACCTACTACGAGTACTTTCCCATTGCTGGAGTCTGGCCCAGATGTGCCCAGCCCAGTAAATGGGTAAATACTGCAAAACTGACTTACCTGGATTTCAGCTCCAACAGGGTCATTTTCTTCGGTGTCAAGATGCTACTGTGAAGGGTGGACCTGGAGGAAGGGATCCACGTGGGAGACTGAAGGAAAGAAATGGAAATGGGTGAGTATGCACCATAAATCCTTCGATTCTACCGACTTGAAGCAGGCGCTCCTCCCGCCTCGGTCAGCTCGTCGGAAAGCCAATTCGTAATTCGGAAGGCGGTGAACTTCTCTTTACCACCCTCTGACTGCTGCTTTCCCCCTGCCAATGCTGTGGCAGTCTGTGAATGACTGGCAGTGTTGACAGTGTTCCAGTGTTTTTTTGTTCTGCAACCTGACATTGTAATACGGCGGTAGGACCTCCTACTTGGCGGGTGGTTAATCTGAAGCCAATGCTACGGAGGTGCTAAGACCACCAAAATTGTAATCAGGCCCTTTGTTCCTTTTCTAAATTTCCCAAAAATTATAAAGGTTTTGGTGACAATTGATTTATGAAGGAATTATGCCATCCCTCAATTGCATTTTTAGTCTTTGCACCTCCCTCTAAGGAAGTCATAAATATTTCCTCTAGTCAATGGGGAACCTTGTCTTCCTCCTGTGACCTGAACTGCTTATATGGCCAATCCAAGTGTCATCACGCATAATTTAGAAGTGGGGCCAATTTGTCTTCATTTTGGTTAAAGTAGTCTGATTCAGTAAATACCTTTAGAACTCATCCACACACTCTGGAGGCATGAAATAAAATGAAATTAGATTTTTAGCTCATACTGCAGTTTACAGTTTGACATGTAATCCTCAACTAGCCAATATGCCTGAGAAAAGTGAAAAGAAAATCAGTGAATTTGTGTTTTAGGGAACATATTAGTAATGGTATTAATCATTGTCAATTCAAAGGCCATCCTCACTTTTCTAGGACTTTTATTCATTGATTTAGATTTTCTCACTGTTAAAAATTCAGTATATACTGAGAATTTCTTGTCAGGGAGTAAGCTGTAAACTAATGGGACTCTAGTGTTATTTATGTTATCACAAAGTGTGTACATTTGGGTGAATGGTTGGGTGTAGACTTAATAACCCATCCATCATCCAAATTTCACTGGTCTCAAGGGTTACAAGGTTATGGATTGTGCTAAATATTAGTATTTTTTTCTGAGGGTTTTTGTTGCCATGCAAAAGGAAATGTTCATCAGTAAAAGCATCAGTTAGTTTGGGGGAATGTTAATGTCTGAATAAGGAGATGATGGATGGAGCACTGAAACATTTCAGACTCTCACCCCCAGTCACTGATCTGGGTTAAATCCATCATCATTCTTTAGTTCACTGCACCACCCCAGTTCAGACCCTTTCATTATTTACCATTCACCCCCTTTGCTGACATTTCCTTATACCATGTTACCATCAGTACTCCTCATGCTGAATATATGGGTGCAATCAGTATTTTTTCCTGAGATTACTCCAGTTTCCACTAACAACAGCCCTTGATACGTTTCCGGATAAGCAAACGAGGAACCATAAAATGGATCTTGTGCTTATTTTTCTTCCACAGTTGAATAGCTTCTTGGGGCAATCACGTTCAGGTTCAACATCCAGAATAACTTCAGAATAACCTCGAAGGAACGTGTAAAGATGGAAAAGCGTAATGGTCCTTCAGAAACGAGCACAGGTCACCGCGACACACTGCCAGGTGTTAAGAAAAAGGTACGTCTTTTTACGTTATTAAACGTGTCTTCAGGGAGCTGGGTTCTACAGCTGAGTTTTATTTCCTGTGCAAATTTAGCTTTTCATTGATCTTTTCAAATGCAGCCCAATTATTAGCTGCCTATATCAGGGCAACTCATTGTCTACTTCCTATGACATAGTGCCCTTTTTTGTGTTGTCTTCTGCACTGTGTTGCAGAAAATTGGCATCTGTTATTGTGGGGTATCCTGAATGGCGGTGAGGAAGATAGGGGTGACCTCGGCACATGGGTGTGAAAGAAAGTGGGTGTGAAAGAAACTGCGTAGTAAGAGGGGCTGGGGGTAGGCGGTCTGCCCCAGGCCGCATGAGGTTTGGGGGTAGAGGATTTCCTCCGCTCTCACCTGCAGCGGTCGTGGGGCGGTTGACACATTAATTGCCAGTTCCCCTTACCCCCGCTCTTACATTTCGGCCGCCACGGAATAGGGCGAGGGATTTAAAAAAAAAATTAAAATATTAGAATGATGTTGTTGCCTCATATTTTCCAAAGTGAATCTGTGGCCAGTGGTGTGCCTACAGATTAGTGATATTGTTGATAGTTCAATAAGTCTTGGGCTGGTGTACTGTGCAGCTAGGTTGGAAGGAGCCTCCTCCTTTGCTCAGGCTGCAATTGTCCATTCAAAAACGTTTTAAAAACTGTTAAATTATGGTTACAGATTTTGTAGATATACTAAATTTTAATTAATAATTTCCTTAGTCCGTGTGTCTGGTCAGTTAGCCTTTACTTCATGAAGCTTGGAGTTCCTGAGCCGGAACTTGTGGTGTATTTTCTGAATCATTACAACATTTCACAGAACCCTCAGAGCCACCAGAGTTTTCGTCTCCTAAATCTGTCTAAGAAGCAAGAGGACATCACTAGTCCAATACTTAACAAATGCTAAGGTATATGAACAACACTTCTAAAACGAGATAATATGGCTGAACACCAGTATTGAGTGTTTTCCAGAAGCTTTTATCAACTTTGAGAAATTCACCTAAATGTTTTTAAAACCAATGTTAGCTAAAGTGAACTGACACCTTAAAGTATGGAAATGGCTACCTCTTACTAAAACAAATGGCATTACAAAGAGACAGCTTTATTAGCAGTGACTGAGGACCAGAACAGTTTTGGACCAGGGAGGAAAAGCGGCCATCATACTACTAGATCTCAGCGCCGCGTTCGACACGGTTAACCATGCCACTTTATTACACCGTCTTTGTGGCATGGGAGTGTCGGGCTCGGCACTGTTATGGCTCACCTCCTTCCTAGAGGAACGCTTCTTCCAAGTTTTTGAAGGGGAAGCTACCTCCGCCAAACAGCCACTCAGCTGTGGGGTGCCTCAGGGCTCTGCCCTGAGCCCCACACTTTTTAATGTCTATATGAGGCCCCTTGCACAGATCGTCCATCCATTTGGCGTCCGTATTGTCACCTATGCAGACAACACTCAGCTTGTGGTATCTTTGAACAATGCTGAGGGGTCGTCTAGCACTCTGAGCCCATGTCTTGAGGCTGTCGCCAGATGGATGGAACTTTCCTGTCTTAGATTAAACGGGGAAAAGACGGAAGTCATGCTGTTGGGTAACCCCTCACCTACCATCCTGACCCCCATCTGGCCTTCCTGTCTAGGTCTCCCTCCTCCCCCCAAACCCCAGATAAAGAGCCTGGGAGTTTGACTAGACAGTTCACTTGATTTCACTGTCCAGGCTACTAAGACTTCTGCCATGTGCTTCGGACTTATGAGAATGCTCCGGAAGGTTCTCCCTCTATTGCCGTTCCAGGCGAGGAGAGTCATGGTCCAGACCCTGATTCTCTCACGCCTGGACTACGTCAATGCACTTTACCTTGGAGCCCCCCTTGCTACAATTACCAAACTCCAGGTTACTCAAAATTGTGCGGCCAGACTACTTTTTCAGATTCCTCGTTGGCAGTCGGCCAAACCTGCCCTGAAGAAGTTGCATTGGCTCCCGGTAGCGTCCAGGATACAATTTAAATCTATGTGCCTGGTCCAGAAGGCTCTTCGTAAGTCAGGTCCATCCATCATGCTCCCCTTGGTCACTCCATACCTCCCTTCTAGAGCTCTCCACTCCAGTGTGCTACATCTGGCCACCACCACAAGAGTAAAAAAAATCCCAGCGGGGTGTCGTTCTTTTTCGCACAACGCTGCAAGGTTGTGGAACAGTCTTCTGTTGGTCTTGAGTGAAAATAACAACCTGACAGCTTTTAGAAAGCTATTAAAAACGCATTTGTTTGCAAGAGCTTAGCGCCCTGCCCTGCCACCTGAATGGTTCTAGCTAAAGCGCTGCGAGGCCTCAGGGTAGTTAAGGGCTATATAAGTTTAATTTTCATTTAATTTAATTCATTCATTTCATAACGCTACTCCTTCAACATCCGTTTCTGTTTCGGGCAGTTGTTTATGCAGGACAAATGTTTTTTAAGAAACTGAGGGGCATATTATCAAGAAGGGCTTTACAATTATCTCCGCATTGTGCAGGAAACTGCCGCTAAAGCGGCGATAATGGGCTTGATAATATGCCCTTGTGAATTTCCATAGCAGTCCATGTTCTGGTGTAAACATGGGCTTCTGTGGGAATTCGCAAGGGCATATTATCAAGCCCATTATGGCCACTTTAGCGGCAGTTTCCTGCCCCTAAAGCGGCGATAATTGTAACGCCGTTCTTGATACTATGCCCTTGAATATCTTGCGAGTCAATTTTAATTGGGTATAAGGAGAGGGTGAGATTTGTCTTAAGGAACGTTGCCACACCCTTGAGGGAGGTTGGTGGGGTAACCTGGTGTCAATATTATTTGGGCAGGGGCTGGGCTCCTTTGCATAGACTAAAGAACCTCACTATAGGCGAGATGAACAAAGGATTCGCAACCACGAAAGGGGTTTTTGCTATGTACAAATACCTTTTCAAGAGTCAGCAAATTCTTTCAGACTCATAATAGGGCTTTTGTGACCCTTTCCGAATCGTTATTGGTTATGGTTAGTTTTATTGTACAGTTAATTAAAACATTACAATTGAAGCTAAAAGGTGAAATAAAATTGTGTTAAAAGAAACCATCCAACTGTTTACTTGTGCCATACAGAAATACATCAGAGATCAGTTCGTGCCAAGAATTCTCTAATTTGTACTAATTCCGTACAGTTGTAGTTATGCCAAGCCTATCCTTGATTTTTAGCATCAAGAGAATACCAATTTCTACCAACTGTGCAAAAGAAGCTAAACTATTTGCGCTACAAACTTGCTATCATAAAGTGCCTATTTTTTTTTTTTTTTTATGATCAAAGCACTCCAGTCAGTGTAACTTACTTTTATGCAATTGTTAGAAATGGGATTTCTAATTGGCTAAGGCTTGCACCAATGCCAGGCAGAAACCACCACTCTAGTCAGGGCAAGGGAGTTACACACCGAAGATAACCCCTGCTCACCCCCTTGGTAGCTTGGCACGAGCAGTCAGGCTTACCCCGGAGGCAATGTGTAAAGCGTTTGTGCAACACACACACACAGCAGCAACACACTAAGCACACCACAAAAGAAACTCCACACAAGGTTATATAAAAAATAGCCTTTGTATTGTCATAAACACATTAGAAAGATAATCACGCATTTACACTGTGCCAACTGGCCCGGGCAATATTCACAGGGGATTATATACAGGACCGGGCCAATCGTGCCACGGTTAGAACCATCAGACCAAGTAAGTAAGTGCAAATCTAAAACATAACCAGTAACTACTGGTACCGTAATGACCAGCCGCGGCCTGTGGAGGGAGTTCCGTGGGGCAGAAAGGCGGGGCGGGGGAGGTGCTAAACACCGGAATATGGATAATGTTAAGTAAGTAAATAATTTAATAAATAAAACGAATTTTGTAGCGCAGCCTGCATCTCAAAACGCGATGCAGGGCGCGCCACGAAATTCGTTTTTATTTATTAAATTGTTTACTTACCTCATATTATCCATATTCCGGTTATTTAGCACCCTCCACCCTGCCCCTCCCCATTCCGCATTTCTGCCCCACGGAACTCCCTCCACGGGCCGCGGCTGGTAATGACCTAAGCATTATCACATTAGCATTAGATATAAACACACATTAGGCCCAAACCTCATCAGCACAAACACATTACGCAATGGGCCTCACCAGCATAAATACCTTATACCTAAACATCCTACACATAAATACAGTATGTTCTAGGCATCACATTATGCATAAATCACATCAGGCCCAAACACATTGCGCCACCTCTGTACGTATGAACATATTATACCTAAACCTCATTAGTAGGGCACCTTAGGAACTACTAGCAGGGTGCACACCGTATAGTGTAATTACTAAACATAGCCCACCCTACACCATGGTACCACATTTCAACCAGGGAAAAAGATGTAACCCTCCTGTCTGATTACACCCCAGAAAGACACTGTATTCACCATTCGGGCACTGAGGTATAACATGGCATTTGCATTAGGCATAAAACACAGTTATGCGTCGACCAGGCGTGTACCAAAGTACACTCACGAGGTATACAACCCTGACCCCAGGCCCACTGGCCTTACTCGGGTTTCAATGCCTCTAGTCCTAAAAAAATGTTAGAGCCCCCTGGCTACTTCAGCCATGACCACAAAGTGCACTATTGCGCTGGGGCATGGGAGGACTCACCCCTCTTACTTAAAAAGAACTGGCCCCCACGTTGCAGCTGCCCACTCTCAGGATGGGGCAGCTGGGACATCAGCACGGGCACACACGGTGCCCTAAGCACTACCCCAGGGGGGCGGGCACCAGCAATGTGCCCCGACCCCCCCAACCAGTGGACAACTGAGCCCCACTCACGGGCTCTCTGTGTGGGACTTCGCAGGCTCTGGACACCAGAAATGTGCCCCAATGGGTCCTACTGCTGGGACCTTTTCTCACCCCCTCAGAGAGCCGTCTCCTCTCTTCCCGGTCTCCTCTTGCGGCACAGGACCTGCAGGACTTTTCCTGGTCTCCAGGCTTGACTCAGGAGGCAGCACTTCTACTCCTGCGGCGGGGGCAGGCCCCGACAATGTGCCTCGGGCCCCATCTGCCTCCAACCACAGACTCCTCCTTGTGCCCTCACTACGCGGGGCTCTCTCTCCATCACGAGAGCCCTGCAGACCGGCCTCACCTCTTCACCCGGGCCCCCTCCTGGAACCCGCGACATTGCTGTGGAGCCCGCAAGGCTCCAGGCGGTTTTTCTGTGTCACGACCAACTCTCACCTGCAATCCGTTGTTTTGTTCCTTTCGTGATGCTGCTGATCCCCAACTCCACCTGAAACGAATCAGGGACGGCAAGATGCTATAAACTTGCTGACCTAGACTGATTACCGGGGGAAGGGGGAATGGGATAGAGTGAGAGACAAACACTGCGAGCTTGATGTAGTTTTTGGGAACTGACTTCTCGCTTGCCTCTCAGTATTCTATGGAATGGGTCTGGGTTTCTCTGATGCTTATCTTCGGTCAAAAGTAGAGAGATGCACTCTAAAAGAAACAACACACACTATTGGTATCTCTAATGTTAATCAAAGTCCTGAATGTATCATTAATAACACACACTTATTATCACACACTTATAACATACCCCTAAGTGAGCTTTTGGATGCTCTGACACTTTTCATTTTGAATTATCTGTACTCCTAATAAACTTGAACACAAGAGTGAATTCTTCTTGGGCTTTGACCTTTTCAAAAATAAAATAATAAGATACAATTGTATTCATCAATTATTCAGAAGCAGTTGAAAACATTTAAATGCATAGCAAGGATTTTTAGTACCTTCTCAGCACCAGATTCAGGACCTAGAGGGGGGTTCTGAAAGAAATATATACATATATAATATTCATATGACAATGATTATCACAAATAAGGTGTACTTTCAAAGGTTGACAATATTCTCTTGCAGCCTTTACAAACTGTTGAGCTCTGAATGAGTCTTTGGTCGCTGTTTGATTGAGAGGTTCAGAAACTCCTCTTTAGTTATTGTCCAAAAAGTATTTTGCCCAATAAGGTATGCAGAGTCTTTGTTAAAGTTTAAACATGCTCAGAAAACCTTACCGGAATGTTCTGAAACGCAGATTGAAAGACCGCATTCATGCTGCATTGCCCAGCAACATTAACGCTTGACTTTTCTTTTCTGTTTGTCTTCCCGTCCCGTAGGAAGGAGAAAAAACCAACCGGAAGTCCAGCAGGGAAAGAGAACCGGAATCCGAAGAAGAGCGCCGACCGGAATCAGGAGAAGAGCGCCGGGCGAGATATGGATCTAGCCGGATGCCTACTCCTGAGAACTGGAGACTCGAGAACACGGAAGCAGGTAAGGGGCGCTTTGAACGGCACAAAGCGAAGTGCTGAGTTTGGGACGGGTGGGGTTTAAATAGGCTTCTCTGCACGCGTTCGGGAAAACAGTTAGCACAAGTTCTGAAACGTGTCATTTGCATACACGTTGTATCGCAATCAACTGTCACAAGTTCTTTTGAGCTCAAGCAGCAAGCACTGGGCACTACAAGTCAAGCATTAAATAGTTTTGCCATAATCATTCGGATATTTTGCCCTTTTACCAACAATGTCTGAGTACAATTTTAAAGAATTTCTTTAGGTTTCAAAACTCCACACAAAAACTTTTTCAGGAAAAAGTGTCAATGTTATCCTATAGAGGAAAATATGGTTATCATGTTTTTTTGATAAGTATTTGGTAGTGAGAGTTGAGGTTCTGGGGGTAGACTCAGGGATCCCCCAGGGTCAGTGATGCACTCTTGTTACACCCCCAGCGGCACTAGGGCGGCCGGGAGCAGAGTGATGAGACAAAGGACTTCTGGGTGCGACCACCACTTCGAGAGGTAAGTTGGGAAGTTAGGGGTTGGTTAGGCAGCATTGGTTGGGGCACACAAGGCTGTGGGGCGTTGGGTGCAGGGGTGCCTTTTAGGGTCGTATCATCTTACCAGCTCCTGGTCGCGGTTAAGGGGGCCTTTTGGATTAAGACTGCAGGCGTAGGCTGGAGGCTTGAGGCAAGTAAGGGGTGC
Organism: Lissotriton helveticus; assembly: GCF_964261635.1. Classification (NCBI taxonomy): domain Eukaryota; kingdom Metazoa; phylum Chordata; class Amphibia; order Caudata; family Salamandridae; genus Lissotriton; species Lissotriton helveticus. Next base: position 1,903,739,676 of record NC_136057.1, on the reverse strand, counting down.
CGGATCCTGGTTCAGGATCGCCAGGGTGACCTCCACGTGGTGTTTGCCCACTCAAGCTCGGGCTGGGGACAGCGGGTGCCGAGTGGGGTGGATTCGCGGTTTCCGGATGCTGCCAGAGGTTGCAGTTGAACAAATCTGGTGTTCACTGGAGAAGCAGTCTTTGGAAGTGAAGGCAGGCAGGTCCTCCAGGGTTTTTGAGGTTGCTGGCTGCAGGACACACCGGGATTTTGTAGGAGCAGGTTCGAGGGGGAGACAGGCCGGTAGGGCTGGGGCCAAGTCAGTGGGCGTCTTCCTCTTGTTAGCAACTGCACGGCTATTCGGTCCTTCTTCTTCTTTTCTTCTTGTTTCTAGTCTGGATCTGGGGAAGCAAGGTTCAGGGGTGCCCCTAACTACTATATTTAGGGACGTTACAGGTAGGTAAAAGGCAGGGACCAATGGGTCCCTTCCCTGGGGTGGGTACACCCCCTATTATGCCACCCTGCAGTGGGAGGGGGGCATGTGCCTGTCCCTGGTTGGCTGAGTCCCCCCATCTTCAAGATGGCGTGGACTGATAGTTGCACTTCACCTCGCCTCCCCACATGAGGGTTGGAGTTGGCAGAGGGGGGCACACCTCTTTTCCTCACTTGTTTTTCCCGCTGGTTCTCCCACCCAAAGAGGGGGTCAGATCAAGTGGGGACCAGTTGGTAACAGCAGCAATTGGCCTGGGGAAGCACACAAAGGCGGCAAGCCTTTGAAGCTTCCCCTTAGTGAACCCTGCCCATCCTGGGGGAGGAGGCTTGGCACCTCGTCCCAGGATGTGCATTGTTTCAGGATCCAGAGAGCAGCAGGCTCTTGACCCAGGGATCCAGAAACATGTCTTATGGTGGCAGCTGAAAGCAGCCACTCAGCCTGGACACTAGTGGTGGGTTAGTTTTCAGGGGGAGTCTCTAAGATGCCCTTTGTGTGCATTTTTCACTAAATCCCACATTAGCATCGGTGTGGGTTTAATGTGCTGAGAAGTTTGATACCAAACTTCTCAGTTTTCAGTGTAGCCATTATGGTTCTGTGGAGTTCGTAATGACAAACTCCAAGCACCATATACTCTTAATGGCAGTACTGCACTTACAATGTCTAATAATGGACTTAGACACTGTAGGGATACAGGGCTCATGCACCTGTACCCTCACCACTGGTATAGTGCACCCTGCTAAAGGGGTGACTGTTCTATGCCAGGGCAGTGGTTTGTAGGCATGGCACACAGGGATGTGTGCCATGTCGACTCTTCACTTTGTGCTGCACCAAGACACGCAGCCTGCAAAGGCAGTGTGTGAGTGTCAGGGTACAGGACCTCTAAGGGTTGCACAATAAGTGCTGCAGTCCTTAGAGGCCTTCTCTGGACACAGTGCCCTGGGTACTTGTGGTACCATTTACCAGGGGCTGACCTGTAACCAGAGATGCCTATTGGGTTTAGGCTTCAATGCAGTTTTAGGGAAAGAACATAGGCCCTGAGTACCTGATTAGCAGGAGCCCAGGGCACACTCAGTCAAAGTACATCAGCAATTCAGCAAAAAGTGGGGACAACCATGCAGAAAAAAGGCACTTTCTCACACATATTCAGCGTTGTAATGTTTCTGCACCTCAACCTAAGGTAAATTCTTACCTTTGCTGTGCAGCATTTTGGTTGTGACTAGTAGGGAATAGCTGCAGTTGTTGTAGAAAACATTTGCTAACAACTTAACCATTTCAGGACATGCCATATAGACATATGTAGAAGGGGTTGACTCTATACCACGTTTTTATGGAAAGTCCTTGTATCTTAACCCATTCCGTGCTGAGGACAGAACGGTTCAGTTCTAGGTCACGGTGGTGTGTGGTGTCCTCTTCACACAAACCGGAAATCCCTCTGCTGTTTACAGCAGAGGGATTTCCTTTTTTATTTTTTTGCCTCAGGGGCTGGGGTAGAGCTTCCCCAGCTGCCTGAGGCATTTATTTTTTAAAGTAATGACGATCGACGTGCATGGCGCACTGATGTCATTAGATTAAAAGTGAAACTGAAATGAGCCGATCTGCGTATTTCAGTTTCACTGCTTTGATGCTCATGGGGCTATCTCAACCCGAGCACCGAAACACATGGGAGAGGTATCTTTGGAAAGGGGAGAATCTCCCCTTTCCAATGGTACCCTCCCTTAATGGAACCCTGCTTGGGGATGGCCACAGGAGGGTGATCCCCAAGCAGGAACCTACCACTGTACACCAGGGAGGGGAGAGCGGCTCCGGGGGGGGGGGGTAGGGGAAATAGCCCAATAGGAACCAGGGATATTTATTTTATGTAAATTTAGCAGTGGGGGCTGCCCTGAATGGGAATTGTAATGCTCCCGCCCAGAACAGGCACACTCGTTCTGTCCCCCCTGGGGGCAGATGAGGGCAATAGCTCCTGATCTGCCCCCCATGGGGGCAGAAAGACCACTAAAAACCACAGATTATATTTTTATGTAAATTTTGGGGTGGGAGATGCCCTGAATGGGTAATGTGAAGCATGTACCCCTCCCTGAAATAGGCAGTCTTTCTGCCTCCCAAGAAATCAGATGGGGGCAATAGCCACCGATCTGACCCCAGGGGGGCAGAAAGCTCACTACCCACCAGGGATTTTTTAAATATGATGGGGTGAGAGCTGTCCAAAATGGGCATACCAATTCCCCCACACCCCAAACACAAAAGAGACAGTCTTTCTGCCCCCCATGGGAGGCAGATGGTGTTATTACCACCAATCTGCCTCTCGGAGTGGACGCAGGGGATTATTTATTTTTATAAAAGAGAGGTGGGGAGTGCACACGATGGGCAAAACCATGCCCACATCCAAAAACAATTATGACAAAACTCTTTCTGCCCTCCCTGAGGAGCATATGGAGGTACTAGCCACCAATCTGCACCCCCGGGGGATAGAAAGCCCACTAGGCACCAGTGATTATATATTTTTTAATATGTAGGGTTGGGGGCAGCCAAATGGGCATGCAAATGCCCCCACCCCCAAACAGAAATGGCACAGTCTTTCTGTACCCCGGGGAGCATATAGGGTTAATACCCCAAATAGTTCCCCCTGCCCACTAGACACCAAGGACAATTTTTTGTCTTACTGTAAGGGTGGGGGCTGCCTGAAGGGGCATGCTGATGCCATCACTGCCCCCTATAAAAAAATAGGCACAGTCTTTCTGCCCCACCGGGGGCCGATATGGGCAACAGCCCCCAATCTGCCCGCTTGATGGGACAGAAAGGCCAGTAGACACCAGGGACTATTTTTACTTTGTATATGGGTGGGGGCTGCCCAGAATGGGCATGCTGATGTCCCCACCTCCCCCCCAAAAATGGAAAACATTGGGGGATCCAACCAAGCCACACCTCCAAAGACTCCCCCGGGTGTCTAGGTTTCAGAAATATCTGGGCATGGTAGGTTTCCCTTGATAATCACAGAGACCGGGACCAAAAACCCAGGTGCCCCCCTTGAAAAACCAGGTGGTTTTGTGACAGATAATTTTTATATCTCCACAATAGGTTTTGGGCCCTTCCCTGTCATGGGTACTTGGCCCACCTGCACAAGGGAGGTGCCATTTTTATCGGGAGACCTGGGGGAACACTTGGTGGTAGGAAATTTGTGTTGGCCTGGTGATCCCACACCTTTCCCACACAGAAATGTAAGAAAAATGTATTTTGCATTTTAGCTTGGAGATTTGCAGTGGATTCTGGGTAGGAAAACGTTGGGGGATCTATGCAAGCCACACCTGCCTGGAGTCCCCTGGGTATCTAGTTTTCAGAAATGTCTAGGTTTGGTAGGTTTCCCTAGATGGCTGCAGAGCACAGTACCAAAAACGCATATGTCCCCCTTGCAAAGGTAGGTCGATTTGTGATAGAAAATGTTGATGTCTCCACAATATGTTTTGGGCCCTTCCCTGTTGCGGTACTTGGCCCAACAGCACAAGTGAGGTACCCTTTGTATCAGGAGACCTGGGGAATGCTGGATGGTAGGTAATTTGTGTCATCTTACTGATCCACAACTTTCCACACAGAAATGTGAGGAAAATGTGATTTTTTTTAGCTAAATTGGAGACTTGCAGGAGATTCTGGGTAGGAAAATGGTAGGGGACCCCCGCAAGCCACACCTCCCTAGATTCCCTAGGGTGTCTAGTTTTCAGAACTCTCTGGGTTTGGTAGGTTTCTCCAGATGCCCGCCAAGCCCAGGACCAAAAACGCAGGTGAATTCCTCACAAAATCAGATCTTTCTGTGATCGATAATTTTGAAGTCTCCACACTACGTTTTGGGCCATTTCCTGTTGCGGGTACTTGGCCTACCCACACAAGTGAGGTACTATTTTTATTGGGAGACTTGGGGTAATGCTGGGTGGGTGGACGTTTGTGGCTCCCCACATATTCCTGAACTTTCCATCACAGAAATTTGAGGGAAATGTTTTTTTTTCTCACAAAGCCTGAGTTTTACAAGGGATTCTGTGTAACATAACCTGCTAAGAGCCACACATGTCACACCATCCTGGATTCCCCTGGATGTATAGTTTTCAAAGATGTATAGGTTTTCTGGGTTTCCCTAGGTGCCGGCTGAGCTAGGGTCCAAAATCCACAGCTAGGCACATTGCAAAAAAGGGTCCGTTTTTAATTGAAATATGTGATGTGTCCACGTTGCATTTTGGGCCATTTCCTGTTATGGCCACTAGGCCTACCCACACAAGTGAGGTACCATTTTTATTGAGCTACTTAGGGGAATACTGGGGGGTCAAAGTTTGTGTCTTCCTGCACATTCCCAAACTTTCAATCACATAAATGTGAGGAAAATGTGTTTGAGGTTTGCAAGGGATTCTGGGTTACAGAGCCTAGTAAGAGCCCCTCAAGTCACCCCATTCGGGATTCCCCCTGGTGTCTAGTTTTCCAAAATGTACAGGTTTGCTTTGTTTCCCTAGGTGATGGCTGAGCTAGGGTCCAAAATCCACAGTTAGGCACAATGCAAAAAAAGGGTCAGTTTTCACTGGAAAAATTAGATGTGTACACGTTGCGTTTTGGGCTGTTTCCTGTTGCAGCTACTAGGCCTACCTAATGAGTTTTAGTATTCACTATTCAGCCATCTGACTTTGACCCTTGTAGCAATGGGCGGCTGGTAAAGTCCCCTACGCGGCAAAGGCGGAGGTTTTTTGCGCTGGACCAAACTCTGTGAACTCCACTGATGGCGCAGAGTTTACTGACCAGCCCTAATTCTTATTGGGAGACTTGGGGAAATGCTCGGTGAGTGGAAGTGTATGGCTCCCTACGGATTCCAGAAATTTCCATAACAGAAATGTGACGAAAATGTGTTTGTTTTGCAAAGTTTGAGGTTTGCAAGGAACTCTGGGTAAAAGAACCTGGTGGGAGCCACTCAAGTCACCCATTCCTGGATGCCCCTGGGTGTCTAGTTTAAAAAAATTGGTAGGTTTGATATATTTCCATAGGTGTCGGTTGAGCTAGGGTCCAAAATACACAGCTAGGCACATTGTAAAAATGGGTCAGTTTTCACTGAAAAATGTGATGTATCCACAATGCTTTTTGGTCGTTTCCTGTCTCGGGCACTAGGCCTACCCACACACGTGAGGTACCATTTTCATCGGGAGACCTAAGTGAATACACAATAGTAGAACAAGTGTTATTACCAATTGACTTTCAATGAATTTCTGCCTTCTAAATGTAAGACTGTGTGTAAAAAGAAGTCATTTTGAAAAATGTCCTCTATTTTCCATGCTAGTATGGGTACCCACAAATTCGGATATGTGTGAATAACCACTGCCTCTAAACTCCATATGCTGCTCCCATTTAATAAATACAAAGGTTTCCTTGATACCTATGTTTCAGTCTTTATATTTTACCAAATGAGTTGATGTGTACCGGTACACAATGAAAATCTATTGCAAGGTGCAACTCAGTTATTGGCTCTGGGTACCATGGGTTCTTGGTGAACCTACAAGTCCTATATATCTCCGCAACCAGAAGGGTCCAGTGGACATAAAGGTATATTGCTTTAAAAAATCTGCCATACTTAGAAGAAGTTACATGTGAAAACCTAGACATATATGGCTGTTTTTTAACTCAATTTCCATATTTCTTTTACTTCAACTGTTACTTTTTTACGGGAAAACCTTGAAGAATCTACATAAATGACCCCTTGCTAAACTCAAAAGTTTGTCTACTTTTCAGAAATGTATAGCATTGTTAGGCTTTGTTTTTGGATTCACATCCATTTCTACCACTAGGTGCAAGGAGGTTGAAAGCACAAAAAAATAGAAAAACTAGGCAATGTCCCAGTAAAATGCCAAAATTGTGTAAACATTTTTGGTTTGCTTGACAAAGTCTGCCTGTTCCCAAAAAGCTGGGAAGATGGTGATTGTAGCACCACAAACCCTTCATTGATAACATTTGCAGGGAATAGAGCAGAGGCTTTCTTTTGCATAACGTTTTTCCCATTTCCCTACCCCCCAAAAAATGTTTTCTCTATTTTGGCTACTCTCACAGTCTCTTCCAAGGGAATCCACAAACCCTGGGTACCTTTAGAATCCTCAGGCTGTTTGAAGAAAAAGATGTGAATGTGGCGTGCATACCTTAGGTGGACAAAAAGTTACAGGGCCTAAGCACGTACTACCCCAATAGCCAAAATAAATATCAGCGCGGGGAAGGCATAGCAGTGAAGGGGTTAACTATAACAGTGATTGTTTATGCAGACACTGTCCTCAAACCTATGGCAACAGCTAATCAGCACTATGCATTTTCTCAGACTGACTATAGTAGGGGTAGACCATAGGTCCTCAAAAGCTAAGTGCCTGAGCATCAACAGGCGGTCTTTGTTAGTTTGCATCGGGTGGTTGGGTGCAGAGTGCAACTTCAGTCCCTGCAACATATCCTTCACAGGCATCTAGCCTTCACAGTGAACGACCTTTGGTTATTTGCAGTCGGTGTAAGGCTCAAAGTTGTACACTGCATGATGGGCGAGGTATAAGGACTGGCATCTTGTCAAGCCCCATTCCATACCCACTGCAAGCACCTGTCTTCCATTATTTATGGCCAATGACCTTACACAGCAAGGGTCAAGTACAGGGACATGCACAGCCAGTATATTTCCCCCGATAAAGTTTACCAGGTGTTTGGTGGTGTACCGGGTGGGCTGTACAAGCCCATCTGTAGCTGGTCCCTTTAAGCGCCTGAAGCATGCACAGAGTAGTAGTGTATCGTGGGTGGTGCTAGCACTTCTGTAGCCTTGCCACTGGAGTCTGTCAAGCTTGTACCCTGTGTTCTTTTCCCTGGTGGGTGGGAGCAGAACCTCTGCAACACGGCCCCTTTGAGTTTATTAAGCTTGCACCCCTTGCTTGTGTGCCAGGCAGGCAGTTGTAGTGCCTCCAGACCCGGGCCCCTGGAGTTTGAGAACATTGCAAATGGTGCTGGTGTACTGGGCTGAATGTACCAGAGCCTGCCCAGTCAGACCCCATGAGTCTGTCAAACAAACACTGGTGATATAGTGTATGGGCTGTACTATCACTTCTGCAGTCTGGCCCTCTGAGTCTGTGAAGCTTGCATTCACTGAGAGTGCTGTGAAGAGTGGGCAGCAGTAGCACCTCTACAGCCTAGCCCATGAGTCCATGAAGCTGACACCTGCTAGTGATTTATCAAATGAGCAGTACAAGCATCTCCATAGGCAGGCAGGGTCTGTGAAGCTTGCACTCCATGGTCCATTACCAGGTATGCACATTAGTGCTTCCACAGCTGGGCCCCTTAACTCTGTGAAGCTTGGACCAGGTGGTGGTGTACTGTGTAGGGGTGCTAGTGGCTTCACAGCCAAATCACTTGAGTCAGTGAACCTTGCACCTGGTGGTGTACCAAACTAGCTGTATTAACCTTCCGAGACTGTAGTGTATTGTGAATTAGAAATTATGGAACCCTTTTGACTCCTGATAGACTCCATAGAACTGTGTCATAAGTGTTAGAGTGTAAAGCAACAAAGGCTGAATTGCAATGTTGAGTTTGAAGGCACACGCAAACGAATAAGGACATGTCATCATCATTGATAACTTTATTTCGACCACTGCGGGCCATAAAAGTACATATTGAAACAAACATCAAAGCATAAAAATCCATTTTCGTATGGTACATAAAATTGAATAAGAATACATTTCATATATATACACCTATTTACAACCAAGTCTGTCATTGTTAAAAATAGAATTAAACCATCTAATATGTTATCAATGTGATACAGAGCATTCAATACAAACCATTAATCTATTTCAAATCATAATGTGGGTTCTGCGTTTAATCCACATGCAATGTAAGGAATGGGAGACAGCGAAAACAACAGAGGGATGTGTGTCGTATTTTAGGACTCTAAGCGCATGATCACACTTACGGAAACCCAAGTTCTTACAAATAGGTTTTACCCAGCAACGGCGTGCTAGCCCGTATGCCGGACAGACAAAGAACACATGGCTTTCATTTTCCAGGGAGTGTTCGAACACCTGGCACATAGAACATTTATTGGCGTCCCAATAGCTAGTTAGTGACCTTAGTGGTAGTGTACCCAATCTGAACTGTAAGTACAGCTTTCTAGCTTGTGGGTGATATATCATATCAAGGAATTCCTCTTTCTTGTATACTGCTTTAATATCGAGGAATTGGGTGGTTAATCTACCAACTGAGCTACTGGTTTGTAGAATCATCAGGTTAAATGACCTGTACCTTTTTATCAGATCCACCCTGGCATGCACAGGGCAGGCTGATTCCGGGGAGTCCCATAGCTCCGGGAGACCCAACCCAACACACAGATCCTTGATGTGGGATAACCATGGTATTTTCTTGGATTTAAGAGAGACCCAAACCTCCTGGAACTCTACACGATAAGAAACTAGCTCTGGGACAGACCAGAGTCTTCTCCAGTAGGTAAGTGGCCTCAGGGCCACCTCTTCTTCCACAGGAAGTAGCCTCAGGTCTAGTCTTAGTGGGACCAGGGGGGTGCTAACTGGCAGGGCAAACAAGTTTCTCATAAAAGTATGCCCTACCCTTGCCAGGCTTTTGGGCCGATGGTGTCCCCATAATTCCGCCCCATATATAGCAGCTGTTCTGGTTTGAACCTTATATATCTCTACAACAGGGGCAGCCGGTTTCCAGGCTAGTGTTCTATGCATTTTAGAAATCCCACCCATGGTCTGGGTCAATTTAAGGGTCGACTTAGCTATCTGTGTATTCTACCCCAGATGTTCCTCGAGAGTAATGCCCAGATATTCAAAGGTTTTTGCTTCCTCGAGGGGTGTACCCTTCAGAACCGGATTTGGCAGCGTCTGCCTTGGGGGATTAAAAATCATAAACTTGGTTTTAGCCAAGTTAATCTCTAGACCGCTTAGTTCACAGAAATCCACAAAACCATCAAGGATACGTTGTATACTGGTGGCTGTTCGAGACAACAATAGAGTGTCGTTCGCAAACATTAATGCGGGCACTCTTCCAGTAGCCAACCTCGGGGCATCCGTATCCTTTATGTTTAGGAGATATTTAATAAGCCTATTGATATAAAGGCAGAAGAGAGTGGGAGCCATCACACATCCCTGGCGCACCCCCCTCTGCACCCTAAATCTCGCGGACAATTCTCCCACTTTTCCGCATCTAACCTGAGCAAAGTTGCCTAGGTGAAGTCTCCTCAATACTTCCAACAGATATGGTGGAAGGCCCAGGTCATGGAGGACTCTCCACAATTTGTCCCTAGGGACCAGATCGAACGCGGCCCGCAGGTCCACAAAAATGAGGTAGAGGCTGCCACCCTCTACACTCACTGTTTTCCAGTATAGGACCTGGAGTCGGAAGATCTGGTCAATTGTGGATGTTCTAAAACCTGCTTGGAGCGGACTCAAGATGCTGTTATCCTCTTCCCATATCTGGATTCTTTCCAGAAGTACCCGCCCAAATACTTTCTGTGGGATGTCTATCAAGCTAATTGGCCTGTAGTTTGAGGGTTGCAGAGGGCAACCTTTTTTGAAGATTGCGACAATCTCCGCCCCCGCCACGTCTCTGGTGGCTCTGCCCCCATCAAGATTGAATTATAGAGGACGCAGAGATATGGAGCCCATATTTTTGGTTCCGACCGAAACAAGTCCCCAGGGATTTTATCAAGCCCTGGGGCTTTGTTGGGCAACAGCTTCATAATGGCATATTCCACTTCAAGTGTTGATATCTCCTAAGGACATGTAATACTAAGCTCCGTGTGGAGTGGAGTCATTGGCTGGTTCCCTTGCTGGGGAAGAAGCTACAACTGGGGATGAATTAGGGAATAAGTAACCCGAAGATTGACAGCACTCTCCCAGAGATTATCCGTTGTCTAAGCAAACTGCTTGTGCTTGCCACATCAGTTGCAGTCGAAGTACGGAACCAAAGCTTAATGCATATCGAGTCCCAGCGCAGCTTCAGCTGTTGTAAAGAAGTTGAACACAGTGAAAGCATTGCAAAGAAATCTACATATTGGTGACTGAGAGCCTGCTGGTCAACTCGTACATAAAAGTACTGCACTGCTACATAAGCTACAGTCATACATAATCCGGAATGTTAACTCCTTCGACGCTCATGACGAGCCCAGCTCGTCATGGAAATGCCATTGATTTCAATGGAAATTACATGGCAACGATGGAATAGGCCTTAGCATCCAAGTGGTTAATGTTGACAGCAGTGACAACCAGGTTTTCAAAGAGCAGCTATTGATAATCACATATTGCAAGATTTTATTACAGTTAGAAAGTGGTGAAGATCCCTGCACTCGAATGTAAAACAACATTATTGCCTTGATTGTGACGATTGCCACCTATCTCAAATTCTCTTTTGTTTCCAATAAAAAGAATAAAAAAAAAAAAAGAAAGTGGTGAAGACAAAGAGCGTGCAAAGAGATGCCAAAGAATAAAACAGTTATTTACTCACCAGAACTTGAGTAAAGAGAACATGAATGACCTCAGTGTCAGGCGCCACAGCCCATGCAAAGCAGATGGGTTGCGCCTACAAAGGTGGTGATAATCCGAAGTGAGGAAAGACATTCTCCGAACTATGGAAGGCTGAGAGAATGGAGGCAAAAACTGAGGCTGTTTTCCAAAAAGTCATCAAGGATGATCCAGAGGCCAGCACATCTCAAGGCCTTATGCCTTAAAGATGGCTCACATGAACAGGTTCATGATGAACAGCTGAGGGAGCTGGACAGAGCTCCACCCTCAATATCAACCACTTCCAGAAATGGCTACAACACTGTTGCTTTCCTGAAAACACAACCACCGTCCAATGCTACCAAAAAGCTGAATATTGGCGATAGATAAACTGCTTGAATAGAGACATTTGATGTTTTCATTGATGCACTTGAAGAGGCTGATAACAAAACAATTATCAAGTATCACAAAATTCTTGCTGGTGATGGTGTAAAAAAAGTTATAAAGAAAATGCTTCGAACTGACAAAGAAGTCACATATCATCAGAGTAAAGAAGTGTTGAATCTCAAGTTTAATCCATTGCCAAATGTTGATTACAAACAATACATCTTCATACAAGAACATCAGAACGTTGGTGAAACAATTGATGAATTTATAGAGCGACTTAACACACTCATCAGACATTGTAAGTTCAAGTAATTTATTGATGAAGAAGTTATGGGGATAGAGTTTTTGATGAATGCTTGTCAGATTCATTCAGAAGACAAATGCTAAGAGAAACTCTTAGTCTGGAGCGAGTGTTAATAGTAGCTAGAGCTGAAGAGCATGCTAATAGGCAAGCTGCTGACATGGAGGCTGGAGGCACCCATAATGAATCTGTCAGAAGTGTGAAAAGTAAGTCAAAAGAAAAGACTTAAAGACATAAAGTTATGTCTACACGTAAAAATGAGTTGTGTTTTAGATATGGATTTTCATTTCCACACAGTGGCAAATATCCCACTCTTGGACAGATATATAAAGGCTGTGGGGAGCAGAATCATTTTGTGACGGTTTGCAAAGTGAAGGAAAAGGTAAGACCGTCATGGATGGAGACAAAATGGCCACCAGAAAGTTCCAGAAACAACGTTCGATGCACACCCTCAAGGCCAAACGGCGAAATCAGTTAAGACTATTCAACACAGAATGAAGTTGATCAATATGTAAATCATCTACAAATAGTTCTTCTGTATGAGTATCAAGTGAAAATGAAGAAAATGATTGCGGCCTGTCGATGTTTACCTCAGAAAAACGTGCATGTATTGGTTTAGATTACAGGTATCGAAAGGTTTAAGGGGCAGCACTTCCACAACCGGAATTACAGGAGCCCAGACGAATACCAGGGCAAGAGGGTACTCGTGGTTGGAGTGGGGAACAATGGTGCTGATATTGCAACGGAGCTCAGTAATACAGCAGAGCAGGTGAGCACCGGTAAAAGCCTGAGGCTTCCACTGTATTGTGTTTCTGCCTTCTAATAAAAATCTCTGTACAGAGATCACAGTGTTGTCAAAGTTGCAGAACTGTTCTGTTCTTAGGCCCAAGGCTGCCTGTTTTCTGGACTTTAGGAGGATGAAATCTTCCAGATCTACCAAAGTTATTTATATCAACTCCTATGTGCTGCCATTACTGAATACCATTAAAGCCCTTATAACTGAATTTCATGTAATGATGAACAAAAATGTACAAGAGAACTTTTACCACAATGAAAAAGAATTAGCGTTGAAAGAAACTTGACAACTTCAAGGGCATCCGATTTGAAAGCCACCCCATTGTTTTGGGATTAAGAATACTTCTCCTGGACTAACAGCTTGCACATTTTCCGTTTCCCAAAAATACGGAAGTCTCTATTTTCTCTATCTAAGTCATACCGGCGTCATATTCACTAAGCAAGAGTTACTCTAGGCAGATTGGTCCGAATTGCCCCAACAACATACCCCTCAGTAATGGCAGCCAACAGTGGGACTGGCTAGGAAAAATACTAGAGGAGTGCTCGTCCGAACACCCAGCCCACCAATCTCTAACCTTACCGAGGGGCGAAGGTGGAAGGAGGATCCCTGCATAGCAAATATTGCTACTGGATAACTGTGCTCACACAAAAGCTTTAACAGTGTGTTACTTATTGAGCAAGGTAATAGGTTTTGTGAAGAGCTGGAGGAAGGAGAGAGAGGTTTTGGTTCAGTTATGACTTCGGTGTAATTTCCATTAAAAAGGCCATTTTTAGGTTTCGGCTGGAGGGCGGAGCTCTTAGCTCCGCCTCCAGAGAAATCTCTTGATTTCCAGTAAGGAGAATGGAATACGCCCCCCTGTCCCATTGGCTAGCTCCATAAATGGAGGCTAGCCATTGGAACAGAGATCTGTCCGTCAAGGCCGGACCAGATTCGGGGGCGTTCCCGAGATTTTTTCCCAGGGCGGAGTTACGTTTTTTCCCGTTCCCTCCCCTTTCACTGATGCGCTGTCCATTCCCGCCCCCTCCGTGTGCCTTTCCGCCCCCCCCTCGCTGTCCTGTGCACGTTTCCCGCCGTCCGTGTCCTCTCCCGCCCCCTACCGCCGTCCGTGTCCTCTCCCGCCCCCTCCCGCCGTCCGTGTCCACTCCCGCCCCCTCCCGCCGTCCGTGCTTGTTGTCTTTTGTTTCCTCCCTCAGAGCTCCGTCCAATTACTTGTATCTTTATGCTTCTGTGTCCACTCCCGCCCCCTCCCGCCGTCCGTGTCCACTCCCGCCCCCTCCCGCCGTCCGTGTCCACTCCCGCCCCCTGTGTCCTCGTAGGTGCTTGTTGTCTTTTGTTTCCTCCCTCAGAGCTCCGTCCAATTACTTGTATCTTTATGCTTCTGTGTCCACTCCCGCCCCCTCCCGCCGTCCGTGTCCACTCCCGCCCCCTCCCGCCCCCTCCCGCCGTCCGTGTCCACTCCCGCCCCCTCCCGCCGTCCGTGTCCACTCCCGCCCCCTCCCGCCCCCTGTGTCCTCGTAGGTGCTTGTTGTCTTTTGTTTCCTCCCTCAGAGCTCCGTCCAATTACTTGTATCTTTATGCTTCTGTGTTTGTGTTGTTTTAGGGGACAATTTTTTTTTTTTATTTGTTCCTGCCTGTGTTTTGTCATTGCTTGTTCAACTTGTTGCTCGTGTTGTGTTTCTTGTTTCTCCTGTCCACACACCCTTCTTGCTTCCACATACACGCACCCTGCCCTGTCTTTTTATTGTTGTTTCCCTCGTTTCCCTTGTCGTTAGGCCTCCACCACTCGTCGTTGCTGTTCAACTTCCGACCACTATCTTGTCCGATGATAAATGATCACGCTGTGGCAGAGCTGAGCGGAGGAAGTTGGCATTTCTAACTGCCCCGCAATGCAATAGGGGGGTTAGGAAAATCTGGTTATGCTAATTGGTGAGTGTGTGTGCGCTTCATACGGCTTCAGTATGCCTCCTTCTGCTTATTTGGAGCATAGCCCAGGTACTGATGGTTCCGGTGATTACTCTTCTTCTGTCCCTCATCCCTCCCTGTCCTCGATGCTTGCCCATACCAGAGCCATCTTCTCCCCTCCTTGTTTGGCCGTTGCACCCGCAAAAAAATAAATGCTAGTCGTGATGCGACCGCCGCCTCTGTTTATTCGTTAATATGAAGGTGTATTAATTTTTTGCAAAGGTTTCGCCTTTGGAAAAGTTTGAGCTATTGGCATTGTAAATGACAAAATTTGTATTTATGTGTTGGTTTTGAAAACAGATAAATAAATGGCATTGTCTTTTACATTGCTAATAGCTCTAACTTTTCCAAAGGCGAAACCGTTGCATTGTAAATGCTTGTTGGACTTGCCTCTAACTGTTGACCCCGTGGACGGATTTGCACACAATTTGGTAGTTTACTAGCTCAGTCAGCTAAGGATCAGCACGCTGATTTTTGTCAAGATCTGTTCAGGAGAAAAAAGTTAAAATGTGGCAGGGTGGGGGGAGTGTTTTCCTATTTGAACTCCCTTATGCAATTATGCTCACATCTACAGCTCGAACCTTGGAACACTCAAACCCAAAATTGGGATGAAATTTGAATTTTACTTAGAAAGCATGCATTCTCTGGTTTGGTGTAAATCATTTTAGTAGTTTTTCAGATATTAAGATTTAAATGAGTTGCTGAGCAGATTTCAGAAGGTTTTTTGAAATTTCAAAAAATAGTAAAATCTGATTGGGCGAGGGACCTTTTCTCTTGTCATCCATTCGGAGCTGCCTACCAGAATTAGAACAGCAGATTCGAGAGATCCAATTGGCTGTCGCAAGAGAAACATTTATCATCCAGCAGCCATTATAGCGCTTTAAGCATAGCACCAGTGCCCCGAATTCTGAAAAAAATTGCCTATTACAGGAGTAGGGTAGGCATGCCCGAACCCCCAGGCAATAGTGAGGAGACCCTTAAGGGGGCCCCATTAGGTTAAATTTAAAACAAAATATAAAATGTCTCACGATTCCTGAGTCAGATTTCTGATTTTCTAATCGCTTACACTCCTAATTGTGGCTGGGTGGAAGGTTACCTGTCTCTGTACCATCATTTTAGATGTCAGGAATTCACTAGTCAGTTTTTCAACTACCAGTCTGATGTAAACGTCAGGGTGTATGTGAAGCTTGCACTGGATTCATGAATCTTATTTAGGACTCATGAGCCTGCAAATTATAAACGCATAAAAAAACAAGACGTGGCCGGAGGCCAAGTATTATGGGCCAGCCATAGGGCATAGGCAACTCACCAGGCCCAGTACTGTGTTAGGCACTCATGGCGAGATGGTTGCTGGACTTGGCTCTGTGGCCAACCGCTGCTGTGCATGGCCGAAGGTGGTGTGCATCGAGTATTGTGCACAGGGCCAGGTAGGGAGTAGCGCTTGACCATAGGGTGTTGTTAATTAAGTGCACAAAAATCACCCTATTCAAGTTACAAAATTAAAATCTGCACTCAATGGGACAGTATATTTGAAAACAGTATTTAAGTTAAAATATTTATGTCAGATGATATTTCTGTATTCATTATTCTGAACTACAACTGTGTTCAGCATTGTTGTTAAACCAGTTCGCCAGTAATGAAACGACAACAGATCTCCATAAAGCTACAGAGAATGAAGAGATGATTGGAAAATTCAAAAGCTGCAAAATATGAACGGAGAGACCACTAACCTACTGTGCCCGGATTGTATGACTACAGAAGGTAGAAGAAAAGTGGTAGGACACAACTAAGTATGAAGTATATTATGAATAAAAAGTGGCTTGTGATCCTGATGAAGCTTCAGGGTGTGAAGCTTGCACTGGATTCACAAATCATATTTAGGACATGTGAATCTGACAAAAATATACAATTTAAGAAATGCCTGCTAAAAGCCAAATCACTTCGGGCTCACCTTTGGCCATAGGCAACTGGCCAAGTCCTGCACCCAAACACCCCCTGGGCAGCTAAATGCTGTGAGCAGATGGGGTTGGGCTACTGTGACAGCTGGGAGCAGGCCCAGAACAGAACCCTCCCAGTGTGTAAGTTATATTGCACTAAATTATTCAAAAAAGTAATAGATATGATGCATGTATTAATCTCACCTACGGGTAATTACTCAGGGCTGCATCCCAGTCCATCATTACTTTACACACTATGCCACCTCAGTTTGGACCCAGCCATATGCAAATCAATTTTAAGCCTGCTCCAATAGGAGCAATCCAGTCCTAAATGCCAGGCCAGGTCCTCCTTTATCCAGAAAACAAACAACCCAAGACCAGTTTCACCCTGATCGGGACTCATTAGCACAGGAACCACGTCTGGGTATAACCTTCGCACTGAAGGGGTTGCACTGAAGTATATAAACAAGTGATGGATAGAATGTTTGAAGATACTCAGCTACTGGTAATTACTCAAGCGGCATCCCACTCTATTGTTATTTTGCATGCCACGTGATGGAAAGTGGATTAATAGTAGTAGTCAATATGCATCTACCATCTACCACTGGCAATAAGGCCACTCACACAGTCTAGGGCTCAGAATAGGTCTCCGAAAATTATTCTCATGCTCAACCTTTGTTAGCTTGGCTGTGCGCAAGAAGGCTTAACTTCAGAGACAGGTATTTAAAGCATTTAAAAACACACATTCGGTAAATATTTAAGCCACAACACACAACAAAATTCCAACACCAATTTATAAAAATAGGAAATATTGTTATCTTTAAAATGACACCAAAACGAAAAAAATCTAATGTAAGGAACTGGAGATATGATTTTTTTAAAAAGATTTAGCACCATATACCACATAGAAACCTATTGCACCTATTGGGACATCTGGTGATGCTAGACAGGGACAGAGTCAAAGTTCCAGGCTGACCGTGATAGAGCCCTGCGTAGCTACCCCTTGCTGTAGGCCTCGGTCAAAGTTTGTACCTTCAAACTTTGGAACTTTCCTGGACATTTTTCTGCTGGGCCCCTCTTTGCTCTTCACTAGTCTGGGATCGGTGAGCATTTGCCGGCTTGACTTTTGACGAGCTCCTGGTCAAACTCCGGAAGTCGGACCTCCTGAGCTTTTCAGCGGGACGAACCAGGGATCTAGGCCAGCTCGCAGTTGAAGGTGGGCAGCTTGACTCTTGCAGTGGAGCCGGTCAAGTTTTTACCTTCGGACTTAGAAACATTTCTAGAGCTTTTTCAGCTGGGGTCCCTCAGTACTCTTAACCAGTCTGGGTTCGGTGAGGGGTTGCCAGCTTGCTTTCCAGGAAGCTCCTGGTCAAACTCTGGAAGTCGGACCTCCGGAGCTTTTCAGCGGGATGACCCAGCAGGGAAGGCCAGCTCACAGCTGAGGGTCGCCAGCTTGGCTTGTCGGGTTGAGTTGGTCCATTTATGGAGCTTTTTTCCAAAGTTACTAAAAATTTCTCCAAACTTCCGGAACTTCTTGCTGAAGGTCCTCTGGGGTTCCAAAGTGTCTAAAAGGCAATAAAAGGGTCTGTAATCTCCAAGATAGTCCTTGAAAGTTTGGGACTTCACTTACCACAACCCACTTACAAATCCATGGGATGCACTCAGGGCTGGGGATTCTTGGTGGTGATGGTCCAGGTGAGCTCTGTTAACCTGTAGTTTACAATGAGTCCACTCTTTAGTCCTCTTTAAGCAAGTTAGGCCCACAGGGCTGTAGTTCCAGATTGTGCAGCAGGCACAATCAGTCAAAGTGCAGGGCCTGGTTGGTGCAAATCAAACTTCCAGCATTGCCCTTCTTCTTCTCTCAATTTCAAGCAGCAGATCTGAGAGGCTCTGACCCTCTCAGATACTGATTCAGGGTTCTCTGGGGTCAACATAACATATGTATTTGTAAAGCACGCGTTCACCCAGAGGTCTCTTGGCGCTGAATAACAGATGTCATTGTTACCCAACTCAATGGTAATCATTTTATCGACCTCAGATGGATGAAAGGCTGAATGGACCCCGACGGGATTTGAACCTGTGACCTTGAGGTCGAACACAGGCCCCTGCAATGGACGCATTAGTCCACTGAGCCACCCAACCGGCTTAAAAAGGGCACTCTTGTCCAATGAGGTGCAGGGAATCACCCCAGAGCATGAACGTCTACTCCAAAGTGTGACAAAACGGTCTCCTAGAAAGCACTATTTTTCCAAAATTCAATATGGCTGAAGACTCAGCAGAGGAGCAAGAACTGTCTAAACCTAACTCTAGTATGGCTCATTTCTATAGCTCTCCACTCCCTGGCATCGGCAAATTCCTTCCATAAGCCTGCCATCAACCTGGGTTCAGAGGGAATGGAGTAGATGGACTTGACCTTTTCTGCCTGTGCCACTCTTCCTTTGAAGCTCCATGGGTTACAACCCCTCCCCCCAGCTCTGGCATTCCTTTGTAGCGGAGATCACTCCTACCAGATAGCCTCTATTCCCGGCTGCCACTTATCACTTCATCAAAGCAGCCTGGCTCATCCTGTTAACTCTGACCAATCATGGAAGAAGGCAGGAAGGCTGAATTTTGGCTTACAGACAAGAAAGTCTTATAACTTCCTTTCTGTATACTTTAGGATAAATTCAACAATCTCATATTGGATTTATCAATCAATCAATCAATCAAAAAAGTCTATATTGCGATTATTCATCTTAAAAGACAGAACAATTAATCAATTACAACAAGTTACAACCATAAATACACCATAAATTTTGCAGGAGTCTAAATTAACAGAATATATCTTCAAAATTAATTAACTAAATACATATATTTACAACTTAAAATCAATTCTTAAAAAGGATTAAATGTGTAGAATGCACAAAGACTTAAGACATATCACAGTTAAAAGGCCTTTAAAAATTGTCCAGCTCCACACACTAAATTCAATAGCCCAACATTAAGCTAACGTGACTATTTCACCCCCCCCCCCCCCGTTTTTCTCCCATAAAACCCAAGCCCAACTTAGGAACTTAGCTACTCCTATTACTGCCATGTTGTCTAGACCAAATTTCAGTATTCTCTTTGCGACCATCGCAGAGCTGGTTCCCAGGGACCGGCATACTGATTTCAGCCAAATATCTCTCGGTTTTTGGTAGAGCGGGCAAACAAATAATAAATGATCAATATTTTCTATATGGTCATGACAAAAGGGGCACTTATTACTGGATATCAATACCATATGGCCCCCCACCTCTGGGACACCAAGGGGAGACTTTAGGGGTCCTGAATATACAAAAATATTATAATAAAATAATTTAGATACTCACTCCAAAGTGCTCCTAGCACAAAAGTCGATTCTGGAAAGCACTCTACTTTAATGGGGGAAGTAAAATGTGCAGATTATCTATCCCTCTGGGCATATTAAACCTCTTTTATAAGGGCCCTCCTAGAAGTACCCCTAGGACACCTAGGGGAGTAGGGGAGACCCTGGGGTACCTAATATGCCAAAATATTGTAGTTTATCAATTTTTAAGCGCCCCTAGTACCAAAGTTGAGTTTGGGCACAATTTACATTTAAAAGCAGGTCTGCAAAACAGGGCTGATTTTAAAATGACCTCAGGCTCTGAGCAGTGCACACATGTAAGTGCAGAATATATTACTGTCCTCTAAACTGCCATGCACTATTATATTTTAGGGACTTAAAGGTAGTTTTTAATTCCCTGGCCGTATTATGTGCTAGGGAGTTATAGGGTAGGTCGTGCCTATTACAGGGATTCCCTAACCCATAGTGAACCATAATGTGTGTGTGTATGTGTTTTCACTGTGTTTCCACCATATCACTGGCCCTGTTCCTGGTTAGGTACAGCTCAGGTACATTCAGAGTCAGTTACCATCAGTACCAGTCGGCAAGAAATGGGGGTGCCCAGGGTACAGAATGACTTTGCAAAACCATGCCACCTCAGTTTGGAGCCAGCTATCCGCAAATTAGTCTTGACCCGTCTCCAAAAGGAGCAATACAGCCCGAACTGCCAGGCCAGCTCCTACCTGAATAAGAACACAAGCAACCCAATACCAGTTTTGCCCTGATAGGGGCTCCTCAGGTGGATGCAGCTTGTATACAGTGGCAGAGTGAGCCTGAGTCCCACGTAAGGAAATAACCCCCACACTGAAGTATGCAAGAAAGTGAAAAGAAGTAATGGATAGAACACTTGAATTAATCTCAGCCACTTGTAATTACTTGGAACCACATACCAGTCCATCGATCTTTTACAAACCATGCCATTTCAGTTTGGACCCAGCCATATACAAATTAGTCTTGGCCCTGCTACAATAGCAGCAGTCCAGCCTAATCATCCAGGCCAGGTCCTCCCTGAACCAAAACACAAGTAACTCAAGGCTGGTTCTGTGCTGATTGGGGCTCGTCAGTCACAAATGTCTGGGCTCCACTGGCACAGTGACTACAGAACCCACATCTGGGCATACCCGTCGCACATAAAGTTTTTTACCAAGTATACAAAATAATCATGGATAGAAAGCTTACATTCATATCATCCACTGGTAATTACTCGGGCTATATGCCAGTCCATCATTACTTTGCACACTATGCCACCTCAATTTGAACCCAGCCATATGTAAATCGGTCGTGACCCTACTCCAGTAGGAGCAGTACAGCCCAAACTGCCAGGCCAGGTGCTCCCTGAACTGGAACGCAAGCAACTCAAGACTGGTTTCGCCCTAATTAGTGCTCATCATTGTGGTGCACCTTGGTTCCAGTGGATTTAACCTTACCACTGCACAGCACTTATATTATAGGAGTTCTTGATGACACTGGTCCTGGCACACAGTATCTTTTTTTTTAAAAGGCAGACTGTGATAAACTCACCTGGCTAGGCTTGGGCAGAGTGGAATTTGGGGACATGAAGCCACTAAAATTATTCGAAGGGAGGCTGGCAATGCCAGCACAGGGGAAAATGCTGGGGCACTGGCACAGCACTCCTGCATACTGGCACTGACTCCTGGGTTCTCGTCTAACTCTGCTTATGCCAGGAGTCCGGCCACTACTGCCTACCTGTGCGTGCCTGCCCCAAAAACAAACAATAGACTGGCTCATCAGCACGTGCACATTGGTAGGCACTGTGCAGGACTGCACTAATCAGCATGCCCCATGCTAAGGAATGCTTGGGCAAGTACAGGTAGACTACCCTACAGCTTGTCCAGCTTCCAAAACATTTTTATGGACTGTATTTTTAATGCAGTCAGTGGCCGGCAGGGACCATCAACTGTGTGGCGGGCAAAAAGAATCCAGATCCCCAAAAAAGTATGCCGGTGGAGCATACTGTCACCAGCTGGCACAGATTACCCATTGGATCCAGCAATTCATGTAGAGGCAATATTCTATGTGGGCAGAGACTGCTGTATAGTACAGGAAGATTGTGGGATTGGGGATCTTCTTACCAACAGTGATACACACATTAAGGAAGTGGAACCAGTCATGGTGCTTGGAGATGTTGGCAGCAGAGAGCACACTTTTAACTTGTTTTGCAACTAATAAGATAATGTGCCTGGAATGGAATGAGGACGGAAGTTTGTGTGGCAACCAGTGTAGCACTGTAGGTGACAGAAGGTGAGCTGTACATAGAATATAGTCAAACCCAGGAGTAGTATTGTATGCTGTTAGAGGAAAATGTCAATTACTTGATAAGATTGGTCCTGGATCAGTGTTTCCTAGCCCTCATCTTCCTTAAGGCATCAGGAATGAGCAGCAGGATGTAGCCTACTAATGGCGAGTGGGATCTGGCCGTCAGCATTTGACAAAAAAGAGTACTTTCCTGTGGGGAGTGAGTTGACTGGTAACAGAAGTAAACAATGAGGTGCACGGAAGTTTAAGAACCTTTAGGTTTGGAAGGATGATTGTGTGGTTGTGCCTCCTTGAGGTGAGGTGAACCCTTGTTCTCTAACATTGGTGCCAATAAATGTTATCTATTCTTGGTCTTAGGGGTACTTTTGTACGCTGTAGTAAAGAGGCTTTCAGTGCCAGGTGTGCAGTGGCCATTGCCAGTTTTTGGGTGGTTGTGTGACTGAATTTAATTGTGTGTGGCCGAGGTGAGTTACCATGGATTTGGTTGTTATTTGGGTGTGAACAATGCCATTGCTAGTGGTTGCAGAGAGAGTACATGTTGGCTGGTTGAATGGTGAAAAGACCCTGTGCCTATTTGTATTGTATATTTGGCTGTATTAGCCACTGGTTGGTGTGAAGCAATTTCAGTTTTGGGAGAATAGGATTGATTTTATTTTTCTTCATTTCTTTTTAGCGTTGGTTGTGTCTCTATATGACATGAACTTTGTATCTCATCATCATCAAAATGTTTATTTTGGATGGAACATCAATAAAACACGTCAGCTTAAAACAATCAACATAGCAATACATATAAGTTTGGTTAAAACTAGATAAAAACACATGGATTGCAATTCCAAACTCAATCTTCCAATAAACATTTAAACTCTACAATTTAGCAATTCATCATCAATACAAATTAATTTAGATGGACACTATTGGGCTGATTATGATGTAGGTGGGTCCGACACCGACGGCATGAGATAGGGGCTGATTACGAAGTCAGGGCACCATATCGGTCTGGAACCGCCGGACCATAGGTCCGACCTTGTCGGTTCCGACCTTGCATTTTGGATGCGACCTCCCATAGGGCGGTTGAAAATATCCATTTCCTGATGGCAGCTTAGGCGGCAGGTGGAAAAGGATTGCAGCACAAGCTGCCATAGTGAAATGGATGTTTGTAAACTTCCCTGCACCGTGTGGCAGGCACCTCATGGTTCCTGTCATACAATGCAGGGATGTTTAGGGGTTAGCCATAGGTGCCCCCCAGGCCCCATAGCAGAGGGCCAGGGTGGAAGAGGGCCCTGCTAGGAGCCCCCAAAGTCATTTCTCGACAGCTTTTCCATGTCGTAAAGGTGAACATGGAAAAGCTGTCGGAAAATGAAATGATAATTCCGACAGGGGAGCCGCTGTCATTAGGGGTTTATGGTGTCTTTCCGACACCGACAGGCCCCTTGCGCCCGTCAGAAGGGCTGTGGACGGTCACTCGGCCTGATGCCTCCGCCTGCCGCATCACATCGGATTTACCAAAATCGTAATCAGCCCCTATATTTCTCTGGCCTAACTTCTAAAATGTGCAGTACAATGTACATTCAGTTCATTACCAGGTTATGTTGCTCAACTAACCAAATTTTCCACCTTATCATCAACACAGAGGTTAAACATTTTACTATACTGAAAACAATTACTCCCTCAGTATAGGTTCTTAAAATTCTCAAAACTGCCTGTCTGCACTGCCTGACCCCAGTTGCCAACATACAGGTATAAGCCATTTCCTGTAAGGGGCCGTATAAGCATTACAGAAAAAAATAAGATTCATGATCATTTCAAACTCAGTTCTACATGCTGGGCATTTGTCAGCGGAGCAATATTTCTTGACCTATTTTATACAAAAACTTTTTAAGGGCAGTATTTAAGATCTAAACTTGCCATATAATTGTCTGGTCATTTGACACGTTATATTATCAAAGAAGGGCTCCAAAAGTGGCTTGCATATTTGATCCAAGAATATGTCTGTTATATTACAAGGAATACATTTTCTCAGCTCTGCTTCCCACAGATGTTTACATTTTATGGCACGACACGGAGGCCAACATTATGCAATAAATCCTTTATTGCCACCACTCAGCAGCAAGAAAAAACACAACATGTTCTTAGAATACAGAATATAGAACTTCTGAGAACATTCCAAACTCAATAAAACTCCTCTCTTGTATGTACTCTTCCTTCTTTTATTGCTGCTACTCAAAGAGATAAGTACAATTTATTTTCTTCTATAGAGATTTAGTAAAAATAATAATAAATAATAAATAAAAGAGGAGCTTGATGATTTAGGCTCTTATAGAATTTGAAGAAATAGTATAATTTTGACTTCATTTAGGAATTGTATTTTAAAATGTTATATATAAGTAGCTTTACCTTTAAAATAATGAAGGTTATTATATCCTTTTACATTAAATGTGTTTTGTGTAGGGATATCTTGAATATCCTCAAGTTTTAAGACTTTAAAAATATATATGTACCCTTTTACTCGTATAAAACCGTTTCTTCTCTTTTTTAGTCTGTATGCCTAAAACGATATACCAGGTTTGACAAAGGTGTTTGATTAATAAATTTTGGTTAGTTAACTTATTTTGAGCGTATATTATTGTTAGTAATGCGCTTTATTCGTGAAGGCTCGAGCGCTTACCGTTAGTTTTCATTTTATGTAGCGCGAGTCAGTCAGTTGTAGGACGCGCGAGGGGCTCGTGAGTGAGGAAAGCGCGAGTCGATAGAGCTCGAGCTTCTATGACGCATGATTCCAATGCGAAGTCACAGAAGCTCTCTTGCGCGCGCAGTGTCTTTTGACTGTTTGGAAACGCTAACGAGGGTATTTTGGTATACGGGAGCCTTGTTACTTTTAGCGTTGCTAGGCAACGAGCTTTCAGACGAGGGAACGTTTTTCCTTGAACACGAAGGGCATAATATTTCATCGTTTTCAGTCGGATCTTTTTAGCAAAAAGGGAGTTTTGTGGTCTAGCGGACCTTAATTGATTTGAAGAGTCTTTTGAAAAGATTTAATGTTTGGGTTTGGACAGAGATATTTTTAATATTACATTTTGTGGTGATTAAATTTGTAGTTTAGTATTAAGATGGAACAAGGTGAAGGCTCTTTAGATGAGAGGATTAATAGGGCAATTGAAAAGATTACTACAGAGGTTTCATTACGTATGGAAAAGAAACTAGAGATGATGTCTGTATCTAAGTCTGGGGCACATGAGGAAGAAGGTTTTTATTCTGCTATGGAGAATGATTCTGCGCAGAGAATGACAAAAAAGGCTTCAAGGAAAAGGAAACATGTTTCTAGTAGAGAGGAACATGATAAAAAGTCAAGAGTTACTAATGTGGAACATATTTGCTGTTCTGACAGGCAAAAAGAAATTGCTATAGGCAATAAGGAAGGGCATGTAAGAGGCCCAAGAGAAGATAAAGGTCGTAAACACAAATATGTTGTGTGTGAGGATTCCTCTGAGAGTGCAGAGGTGGAAATCAGCTGTAGTTCTGATTTTGATTCGGAAGAAGAGTTGCAAGCTAAAAGGTGTAGGAAAGAGAGTTTGTCAACAGAAGGTGATTCTATAAAAGATCCAATGGGCGATAACATGTTTGATCCACTTTTGATTAAACATCCTTTCTCTCCGGAGTGGACTCCTTCTGAACATGTTGTGAAATATTTGGAATATTGGATGAGAAGAGAAATCCCTAAAGAAGTTAGGGTAAGACTGAGATCAGAATGTCCACGACCCTTAGTAGATAATAAGGTGTTAGTAACACCAGAACTTGATTCAAAGATGATTGCTTTTATTGCTAAAGGAGGTCGTGATCCGAGGAAAGGTATTGACAGAGGATTGAAATCCTGTCAAGATAGATTATTAGATGTTGTAGGACCAGTAGCCAAAATTTTTGATATGGCTGAGGAAGCCAACGTGAATAAAAGTGAGATTGATGTACAAGAATTAAGGGAATGGATTCAAAGAGTTGTCTGTTTGCTAGGCAACGCGAATACAGCCCTTTCGATTGAGAGGAGAAAGAGTTTATTACTTAAAATCGACCCAAAATTAGTAGACCTTGCTATTAAGGAAGAAGGCCCATTGGCAAAAGGGCTTCTTTTTGGTGATGAATTTATTAAAGAATTATCGAGATATGTGGGTGCTTTTAGCAGTCTACAAAAATCACAGAGAGAGATCAAGAAAGTATTCAATGAGCGTGTTTTTGGCATGGCCGGGAGAACGAGGGGCCGGTTCCCTGGCCGAGGTCAAGGTATTACAAGAGGCTCATTTTCAAGAGGTTTCGGAAGAGGCTACTATGGTCAGCAGTATTCTAGAGGAGGATTTTTCCCTCAGAGACAACGTGGAAGAGGAAGATTTAACAGGGGAGAAAGACGTGGCAGAGGTTCAGCTGGTAAGTCGAGACCTTTCTGCTATCCATGTAAAATTGGGCGGCAGACTTGCCCAATTTCTAAGTGTTTGGAGGACTATAACAAAGGATCCTTGGGTGTTAGAAACAGTACAGGGTTTCAGGATAGAGTTCATAGATTTACCAGTTCAGGAAAGGATTCCAAATCCAATAACGTTTGGGAAAGAACAGTTAGATTTGATAGACATAGAGGTGAGAGAATTGATTCAGAAAGGTGCGATTGTGGAAGAAAGAGAGAATGTGGAAGGTTTTGTAAGCAATATTTTCTTGGTGGAGAAAAAGGACAAAGGAGGTATGCGTCCTGTAATAAATCTGCGACAACTGAACGATTGGGTGGTTTATCACCATTTCAAAATGGAAGGGATTTATCTTTTAAAAGATGTTTTGATAAAGAAGGATTGGTTAACAAGATTGGATCTGAAAGATGCTTATCTAACGATTCCGATTTGCAGGGAACATCAGAGATTTTTGAGATTTGCTTGGAAAGACCAACTTTGTAAATTTGTATGTCTTCCGTTCGGTCTGTCTTCAGCCCCGTGGTGCTTCACGAAAGTACTGCGTCCTGTGGCAGCCTACTTGAGAGAGAGAGGGTTCAGGTTGATAATTTATCTAGACGATATTTTATTGATGGATCAAGACAGAGAATCTCTTCTTTCTCATACGGCTTTGACAATCAAATTAATAGAGTCGTTGGGTTTTGTAGTCAACAGAAAGAAATCTCAGTGTACCCCAAGTCAACAGACACAGTTTTTAGGTTTTGTAGTAGATACAGAACAGGCCATGTTGAAACTACCAAAGGAAAAGTTGAAAAGGATTCGGAAAGAATTAAGGAATGTGTTGAGAATGGACAGTATATCCTTAAGGATGTTGGCTCGAGTTGTGGGTCTTTTGTCTTCAACGATTCAGGCAATTTTTCAGGGTCCTTTACATTACAGGGCTCTTCAGAGATTGAAAGCTTATCATTTAAGGTGTGGTTTGAAATATTCAGAGAATGTGTGTCTTTCGCAGGAAGCGAGACAAGAGTTGGTTTGGTGGTTAAGGAATATGGATGCATGGAATGGGCGTGCAATATTTGGGGAGAATGCAGATCTGGTTATAGAATCGGATGCAAGTATGGAAGGCTGGGGTGCAAGGTGCGGTTGGCTGAATACTGGAGGTCGTTGGACGAATCAGGAAAGAGATTTACATATAAATTGTTTAGAATTGTTGGCAGGATCTTTCGCTTTAAGATGCTTTGGAGATCAGACTTCGAATTGTTCAGTGATCTTGAGGATGGACAATGTTTCTGCGGTACGATATGTGAACAGGATGGGAGGTCCTCGTTCAAAAGGTTTAGCAGATATAGCAAAGATCTTTTGGGAGTATTGTTTGGAAAGGAATATTTTTGTTCAAGCAGAACATATTCCAGGGAACTCGAATTCTGTGGCAGATTGGTATTCCAGGAACTTTTACGATTCAAGCGATTGGATGTTGGACAGACTGGTTTTTATGAAGTTGAACCAGTTTTGGGGACCGTTTCAAGTGGATCTCTTTGCGAACAGGGTAAACAGACAGGTAACCAGATTTTTCAGTTGGCATCCAGATCCGGATGCGATGGGTGTGGATGCATTTCTGCAGGATTGGAGAGGTCTAAGGCCATATGCTTTTCCCCCCTTTTCAATGATAAGCAGAGTGACAGGAATGGTCAGGAAGTGGAAGGAGACAGTGGTTCTGATAACCCCATTTTGGACCTCTCACGCGTGGTACCCTATGTTATTAGACATGAGTGTGGATTTACCAATTCTTCTCCCTGTATTCAAAGGGATTTTACGAGGTCCTTTAGGGGAGTTTCACGATTTAGTGACGTCAGGGCGTCTGGTTCTACTGGCTTGGAGGCTTTCAGGAGAGTTTGGAGTAAGCCAGGACTTTCATCAGAGGCTAAGAAACTCATTGAGGAATCATGGGCTCCAGGTACAAGGAAGGTTTATAGGTCAGCATGGAATAGATGGAATGGTTGGTGTGTGGAAAGGAGTTTGGATCCCGTTTCAGCAGATGTAGTTAATATCTTGAATTATTTAACAGGTTTATTTCAAGGTGGTTTAGCTTATAGGTCAGTGAATTTACATAGGTCTGCTATTTCAGCTAGACATGAATTGGTTAATGGGATTTCTATTGGTCAGGATGTAATAGTTAAAAGGTTGTTAAGAAGTATTAGATTGGCAGTTCCTCCTGGACCTAGATACTCCTCTTTATGGGATGTATCTGTTGTTTTACATTTATTCGAGTCATGGGGGGACAATACGTTTTTAAATCTGAGAGATTTGACTCTTAAGCTTACCATGTTGTTATGCCTTCTTTCTTTTAGAAGGGTTTCAGATGTTCGTGCTTTGGAGGTTTCGAGCAGATGTTATACTCCTGAGGGTATATGTTTTTATATAAAGCAGAGAACAAAGACTAATTCTAATTCAGTTTTTTATCCTTATCTGGTGGAGAAAGAAAAGCTTTGTGTGGTTCGTTGCGTTAAAGAGTATGAAAGCAGAACTAGGTCTCTTAGACCTGTTGGGGTGGAACAATTACTGGTTTCATTCAGATATCCCTTTAAGGCAGTTTCGGCATCGACTTTGGCAAGGTGGGTTAAATTACTTATGGAAAAAGCAGGTGTTGATACAGGTAAGTTTAAAGCACATTCTGTTAGAGGGGCAGCTGCTTCTAAAGCAAGGATTTTAGGTGGAAGTTTGCAGGATATTCTGAGGAGTGCAGATTGGTCATCAGATTCTGTTTTTAGGAAATTTTATTTTAAACCGATTGAGAGTGCTGCACAATGTATTGTTGATATGCTTTGAACTTGCATAATGTTGGCCTCCGTGTCGTGCCATAAAATGTAGATTTTCCACAGCCTTGGTGGGCTGAAAATCTGGATTTTATTAGGGACACGGAGGCAAATATTATCCCACCCTTAGCCCGAGTCCCTTTTGATTATTTTCTGTTATTTTTTTGTGCAGGTCAGAATACGTATTAAATGGACTTTATGAGATTTGTTGTTTTCATATCGTCGTTGGAAAGAAGAATGAAGACTTCGTGTTCTATTTCAAGTTTATCAGACTTTGTTTGTTACTATATTCTCTTTTCGCAGGCAACATAAGAAGGAAGAGTACATACAAGAGAGGAGTTTTATTGAGTTTGGAATGTTCTCAGAAGTTCTATATTCTGTATTCTAAGAACATGTTGTGTTTTTTCTTGCTGCTGAGTGGTGGCAATAAAGGATTTATTGCATAATATTTGCCTCCGTGTCCCTAATAAAATCCAGATTTTCAGCCCACCAAGGCTGTGGAAAATCTACATTTTTCTTTATAACAGATTTGTTGGAAGAATTCCAAAGGTCAGCTAAAACTAACTTGTATAGCATGTCCTTGAAATATCCGAGTCAAGGAATTATTTGATACTGGATAGATATAGGGGCCGAATATGACACTTTACAATGCACGTCTTACAACGTGTGTCATTACAACATATTTTTTACATCGCAAAATCCATTACAATGCATGCCATTACAACGCATGTTGTTACAACCCATACTCCGTTACAACGCAATTACTATTCTAACTCCACCGGGGCGTTACTTTGGGAAATGCGTTGTAATGGATTATACGATGTAATTACAAGCGTTGTAATGGATTTCATGTTGTAAAACATTTGTTGTAATTTATTTATTTATTTAATTTATTTATTTAGTGTTTTATAGAACGCAAACCACATCCCGTGAGGGTATCAGAAGGCTTTACAGTAGTAACAGGAAAAAAAAAGGGACGGGTGAGTGGAAAGGATAGGGAGCACATAGTAGGTGACAGTACATGGCAAGACAAACAATAAAAATATCGGACTGCCTGTTCGGATAGGAACAGAAAGATACAATAAGCTAGAAAGCATTCTCAATAGCCTGGAGGATGAGCATTAGGAGAGGAATTTTCTCAGTAGGAAAGTTTTGGTCTCCTTTTTTAAGTGGGCTAGAGACGGTATTTTCCTGATGGCGGGTGGGAGCGAGTTCCATATTCTTGGTGCGGCTCCGGAGAAAGCCAGATTGTACGTTCTTTTTTTCTTGAAGCGTGCAGGTTGGAGCAAAAGGTCTCTGGTGGACCGGGAGTTTCTGGCTCTGCCAGATAGAAAACGTTTTTGAGTGAGAAAGGCAGGGGACATGGAGTAGAGAGCCTTGTGGGTGATGCAGGCCAGTTTAAATTGGATTCTGGCCCCAAGCGGAAGCCAATTCAGAGCTTTAAGGTGGGGTGAAATATGGTCGAACTTCTTAGTGCCAGTTAACAGTCTTGCAGCGGCGTTGAGGCAGGCTTTCAAGGGTGCCAGAGAGGTCTTAGGTAGGCCAGCAAGGGTGGAGCAACCATATTCTAGCCTGAAGATGACTAGAGCCTGAATTGCCAATTTTAGATCTGGGGGGTCGAGGAAAGTTTTCAGGTGTCTTAGATAGTTCAAATGAAATCTGGCTGTTTTGGCCATCTCGTTGATATGGCCCCACATGTTCAGGTTGCCGTTTAAGGTAATTCCTAGGGATTTAGCGCAGTCCACAATGGTAGGAGAACAGTTGAGCGCTGTGATAGCCTTGGTCCAAACTTGAATGTCTGTATTGATGTTAGGTGGTGAGATTAAGAGGAACTCAGTTTTTTTGGCATTGAGTTTAAGCTGGTTTGATGTGAGCCAGTGGACCATCAGCTTTAGGGCCTCATTCAGTGAGCAGATGTCCTCTGGGGAAGAGATTTTGATGTAGAGCTGTGTGTCATCTGCATACATGTGGTAGGAGATGTTGGCAGTACGCAGTACCTCGGCGAGCGGTTCGAGGTAGAGATTGAAGAGGGTAGGGGACAGGGTTGAGCCTTGAGGGACTCCCACTGTGATCGGAGAGGAAGCGGATAGGCTGCCGTTGGTCAGGACTCTCTGAGAGCGGTTCTGGAGGAAGGACCTATACCATGCCAGAACAGTGCCATCCAGGCCCATCCTAAGTTTGAGGCGATTCAGGAGAATTTCGTGGTTGACCGAGTCAAAAGCCGAGGATAGGTCAAGGAGGATCAGAGGCAGGTTTTGCCTTGGTCAAGGGCTTGAAGGGCATCATCCACAATGTGGAGGAGAGTGGTTTCCGTGCTGTGACCCGTCTGAAGCCGGATTGCAAGTTGTCTAGAAGGTGGAAGTTGGTAATGTGTTGGCTCAGCTGTTGTTGTACACATTTTTCCAGCACTTTGGCTAGGAGAGGGATGTTTGAGATAGGTCTGTAGTTGTCGGGAGAAACCGGATCAAGTGTAGGTTTTTTTAAGATGGGGACAACTTGGCCGGCTTTGAGGGAGTCAGGAATCGATCCTTGTAGGAGGGAGGAGTTGATTATTGTCATCCAAGAGGGAATGATAGCCTGAGAGGCAGCGGCAAGGCAGTTTGACGGGAGAGGGTCGTTGAAGTGGTTTTTGCCACCGATTGTTCGTCATAGGCTTTGAAGTTGGACCATAACGCTTGGTTTTTGAGGGAGGTCTGGGAGGGCAGCGCAGAGTGTGGAGGAAGAGCCGGAGGGGTTTGGGAATGGGTAGCAGACATGAGTTCCTTTCCTAGGGCAGAGATTTTATCACAGAAGAAGGAGGAAAATTGCTCGCATGTGATTGGAGATATAGGGGTTTCTTTGGAAGATTTAGCTGGTTTGTTGGATTGGTGTTTGACCAACTAGAATAGTTTGCGAGGTCTATTCTTAGCGTTATCCAGTTCAGTTCTGAAGAATTCTTTTTTTGAGTTGATGACGTTTTTGTTATAGACGTTTCTGGCTTGCCGGAGAAGTTTAAGATAGTCTGCGGAAGGGTGCTTTTTCCAGTTCTGTTCTGTTTGCCGGAGGGATCTCCTCTCATTGTTAAGGGATCCGTTGAACCACGGGTTCCTGTCCTTGATCTGTGTTCTTTTCAGTTTTAGCGGAGCAAGGTCATCAATTATATTGGAGATCGTTGTGGAATAGTGTTTAGTGAGGTTGTCGACCGTGGTGATATGGGGGGAGGGGGGAGGTCGGATGCACAGCGGGCAGCCAGTTTCTCGTGGTCAAGATTCTTGGTGTCATGGATCCATCTTTTGGGGATCACCGGTTGCGGAGTCCATGTCTTATGAGTGCCAGGCAGACGGAAGGTGATAACGTGGTGATCGGACCAGTCGCAAGGATCTATGGAGGTAAGATTGACAGCAGATTCCTTAGAAATGATCCAGTCCAGAATGGCACCTTTCGAGTGAGTAAGGAGGGAGCAGGCTTGGGTAAGGGATTGGTCGGCCAAGAAGTCTCTGATGGCGTTGACCTGTGAGTCCTTGGGGTCGTCCCAGTGCAAGTTGAAGACACCAAGAAAAATGTAATTTGTGTTATGGGAGGCTTTGGCTGTGATGATTTCCATGAGGTAGTCTGTGAAGGTATCATTCTTGCCTGGAGGGTGGTAAAAGATGTGCAGTCTGCACTGAAGGGAGGTGCCATTGCAGACGGAGAGGGCAAGATATTCGTCGGAGTCCGTAGGTTCGGCTAGAAGTTCAGTGATAAGGAGGTTGGAGCGGTAGATGCAGGCTATGCCACCCCCTTTTTTTGTGATTGCCTGTCCAGCCTTACAATGTGATAGTTGGGCGGGACTAGAAGGTCTAGGCAGGGCGAAGAGGATTCGGCAAGCCAGGATTCCATCAGGATTGCTACGTCCGTGTTTAGATTGAGGATGAGATTGGCTACATAAGCGGCGTGCTTTACCGCAGAGCGGCAGTTGATGAGGAGACCAGATAAAGAGGGGGCGGTATGCGTGTCGTGACTAGGGGCGGAGGTTGGGACTAGAGCGAGGTTACTGTTGACTATCCCCCTGTAGCGGAGAGTGGGTGGTCTAAATAGATTAATTGCAACTGTTCAGTCCTCGTGACAGAGGAGCATGAGGATTCATAGCAAGCGAGGAGGTCTGCTATTTCGTCCTCCAAGAGTTCCAGAGAGCTGGTCAGAGCAGGGGTAGGAATGTAGGTTAGGAGGAGAGTCTGTACTTCAACCTCTGTGAGGTAGTAGGGCTGCCTTTGAGGGCGTTGATGTCGCAGGGATAGCGGGAGCGGGTGAAGAGGGGGCTCGGAGTGGGAAAAGGGGGGAAGGGTACTGTAAGAGCCGGATATTTGAGAGAGTGAGCTCGGTGAGGTGCAGGAGGTTTTTCAGGTCAGTGAAGGACTTGTGAAAGCTCCAGGTTAATTCCGTAGCTTTGCGGTGGAGAGTATCCAAATCCCTAGGAGAGGGGTGCTCTTGCGGGCAGGGGGCCAACGATGTGGAGACGGAACTAGTGGTGAGAGCAGAAGGCCTAGTGGAGTGGTTAAGACGATTAGAAACATGAGTTCCCGGATCCCCACGGTAGGGAGGCTTAGAGTTGGCGGGTTTAGGGAGGGTACTGGTGGCATGTGATGGTGAACTGGTAGACGGGCTAGGGCTTCTAGCGGGTTGGGTTAAGGAGGGGGTGTTAGGATCCGAAGGGGAGGGATGGGAATGTGGGTTGGGAGGATGGTAGGGAGGACTTGAGGTAGCGGGTTTAGGGAGGCTACTGATGGCTTGCGTTGGAGGCCTGGTAGTTGGGCTAGGACGTCTAGAGCGTTGGGCTAAGGGGGGTATCAGGATTCGTGGGAAAGGGATAAGAATATAGGATGGAGGTCGTGAGTGAGGGCTCGTCACAATTGGTAGACTCTGGATGAATAGTTGGGGGGCTCTGACAGCCAGTGATGGGAGCACTGTTTTGAGAGGCTGGTGGGAGGTCAAGTTCTCTTGGCGGTTTTGGCAGGGGAAGGTACAGGGGGAGCGTGGATGAAAGAGGGTCGTTCACATGTTTTTTAAGGAGAGGGAAGAGGTCCGCAAATTTGTTAAGGCTTTTGGGTGGGGCTTGGATCAGGATGATGCCCCTTTTGTAAAAGGTAATGGTGAGGTCGGCACGCACGTTAGCGGAAGGTGTGATCGTGAGCTTGATGCCGTGAGAAATGTTCCTAGAATTAAAAACGTTGAGGAGGATCGAGAATGCGTTGCGCCAGATGGACGATCTCCTAGAGTAGAAGATAAGGTAATTGATGATTAAACCCTTGTCCGCGCTGGATCGATGGTCGGAGACCAGGGTCTCAGGGTGCCTTTTCAGGATGGAGTGTTTAAAGGATTTTGTGGCGGTTTTAGAGAGATTGGAAGGATAGATAATGGTGTAAGCATTGTCGCTAGAGGGGGTCAGGCCAGATCCGGCCATGTTGAGGAGGGTGTGAGAACTCCCATCCCAGAAGTCAGTTGAGAATAGTGCAGAGTAGTGGGTCGGGGTCCACAAAAGTTCTGTCCTATGAGTAATGCTTGACTAGTGCATCATAAATACCGGACTTCACATATATCAAGGTACATTTAGAGCAGTCCTCTTTCGCTTTCAATGAGGGTGGATATGGGAGGATGGAGAAATAGATCAGTCCTCTATCTAATTTCATGAGTGCATAGTCTGCTTTCACTTTCCATGGGGAGGGTCAAGCAGCGCCATTAACAGGCTCCCAGAAGCACAACAAAGTGGCCCTATTTTTTAAAATGGCTGACCCGGACAGGTTCAGAGGCCGCCATGATGTGGCCAGGGAGCATGCTGCTGAAACAGGAACGAATTATGCAAAACTGGCCCAACTGGTGTTAAACCAAAGAAAAACCAGAGAACGTTGTAACACGTGCGTTGTAAACGATGTTTCCCATAGGGGCCTAGCTCCTCAGTGTGCCACAAACTGCGCCAGTACAGTAATGGTCTCTGTTTGACTGTGTATGTGATAGGGTACATGTCTAGGTTCTCTAATAATGGAACATGGGGGGTAATCTGTGGGGGTTTGTAAGTGAACGTAAAAAGCTACTGCTAATCTAGTATCGTTAACATGACCCTATAGCTTTGAACCATACAGTGCTATTCCCTTTATCTCAACGTTGTATATTTTGATAGCAGGTGAAACCATTCTTGTAGCTGTACTCTTAAATAATTTCAGAATGGCTGAGGATTCATGCTGCAATCTATATATGATTTTACTAAACTGCTGCTCGCAAGATAATTTACTCTTTAATTTCACTCCTAGATAGTCAAAATCTGTAACATTTTCAATCATTTCCCTGTGTGTGTGAAAGTATGCCTTCCTGGTTTTGTAGGGATTAAAGGACACGAAATTAGTCTTTGAAGTGTTTAACTCCAGCCCACAATACGCCACAAAAATCAAGAAGTGATCTACAAATGCCTCGAGCGCAGAGGGAGTTTTTGAAATTAAAAGCTTTTCACATGCAAACAATAGTTCTGGTATCTTTTTGCCTCCTTGTGACGCGGCCCCGTCCCCTACCTCACTGATGCAGCATCATCACATAAGATCCCCGGCCTCAGAACCCGACCCGGCAGCGTCTATGGCAACCCGGGCTCCACCCCTCTATCCTCCATTTCAGGAACCAATGGGAACAACCCGGAGACCGGAAGCACCCTCCCATGACCCCGGTAGTCCCTCCCTCAACCTGGAGCAGGAATTCGGAAAAGCCGACCTCCGAGACAGAAGGGTATTCGATGCAGCGGACTCGTGGCAGGAGACAGCATGCGGAGAACCCGAGAAGGCAACCGGAGGAGACGAGAAGGACGGAGAACTCGAGAGGAAGATCGGAGGAGAAGAAGACGACGTCTGGACCGAGGACTGGTGGAGTCCCCAGGAGGTGGCTGGAGAGCGGCCGCAACTCGCAGAAGAGTTGCGGCGGGGCATGTGAGTACCCTGTCTCCTTGTCCATTCACAGACGTGTGTGTATAGTTGTATAAAGGTAGACACCCCCCTTTGGCCCGCACTCCACACTGTATATAGATATTGTATAGCAATATTTCTTCACACGGTCACTGTATAAAGATCCCCTCACCTACCCTTCACCCCTATACCCTTCTCCCTTCCCGCTCTCCATCTCTCCACTCTTACTCCCCCCCATACCTCCGGCACGATCGCTTTAACCTTCTGCACCCTCTGGTGTTGGTAGAAAGCCCCGATCAGTCCAGCTTTCATGGACTAACAGCCCTCTTCTTTTCTCTCATTTCAAACACCTCCGAGGACGACGTCTGGACCAGTCCACGACCAGGATCCCTCATCGAGACGACCAGTCCCGCAAAACCCAGAACGAGAGGTCATCCTTTCGACGTCCAGACGAGTCAAGCCCAAGGACCCTTCCCTTCCTCCACCACCCTTTGGTTTCTTCCACCATCTGGCATCCACCTCTGTAAAACAATAAACAAAGGCAAATCATAGCCCACTATATCCGGTCTCCTCGCCTGTTATTCCGGTCCGCCCTAAACCCACGATCACAGTTGGTGTCAGAAGTGGGATCTGCTGGAAGCATGGAGGCCGCAGTAAAGAAACTGGTGCAGACCCAGGAGCAGCTGGGAAAATTAATGGAGCAGTTCCTCAGGACGGCTGAGAACGACCGGGGACAGTTGCATGACGTCCTTAAAGGCCAGGGCACCGCCCAAGACCAGGAAATGGGGAAACTCACCGACGTTTTAGGGCAGCAACTGCCGACCACTTCCCTTCCTTCAGTTGTCCTACAGAAGTACGTCCCGGGAGAGGACCCGGACTTCTTCTTTACAAACTTTGAGCGACTGGCACAAGCAGCTTCCTGGCCCCCTGAACGCTGGGGCCATTATCTGGGACCTCTGCTGACTGGCGAACTACAGTCGGCCTATCAACAGGCCAATATCCAGGGCAGACACCGTACATAGACATCAAAACCTGCATCCTGGAACGTCTGGGTATCGACGAGGAGACCTACAGGGTAAGGCTCCGACAAGCCAGAGAAGGACCACAGGAGACGCCTCGGGCTCTGTCCTTTCGCATCAAAGATCTAACCAATCGCTGGTTAAAACCTGCCTCTTCCTCCAAAGAGGACATTCTGTCAAAAATCTATCTAGAACAATTCTTGGCATCCTGCACCCCTCCATGCAAAAGTGGGTCCGTTAACACGCCCGACTCACGTTAGAGAGCGCTGTGGAGATCGCCAGCGCCTACAGTCGTGCTCAAGAGTACCAAAAGGGGAAGGAAGACCACCTTCCCTGATCTCAAAACTCTGGCCACATTCGGACCCAAAGACCTCCTCTCCCCCGTAAGCCTGAACCCGTTCCTCTTCTTCCCTACCCAGTCATGCCCAGACCACCCCCTCCGGGACCTCAGTGCTACCACTGCGGAGGCTATGGTCACATTGCCAGAGTCTTCCCCCAGAAGGAAGAGCCAATGGAGGTGGGACTGGCCAGAAACTTTGTCTATGTCACGTCAGAAGCGACTCCTCCTCGGTTCCACTGTCCAGTGAGGATTGACGGACACCCGGTACTAGCCCTTGCCGATACGGGGTGCAGACAGAGTGTCCTCCGACCCCAGGAGCTGCCAACACCGGTGGGGCAAGTAACCAGTAACGTAGCCATACAATGCGTGCATGGCGACACCAAAAGCTATCCTACCGCCAGGATGCGGGTCCAGCATCCTACCGATCAAGGAACCCTGCTTACCGTAGGTCTTGTGCCCAACCTACCAGAACAAGTAATTCTGGGCAGTGACTATTCAGGGCTCCCCCACCTTCTCCATGAAACAACAGACACCCTAGAAAAATGGTGATCGGAAGCCCCCTTTCCTCAAGCCCCTCCCTCTTTGGCAACGCCGGTCAAACCCCACAAAACAAAGAGCCAAAAGAAAAAGGAGAAAAGGAACCATGCTACTGCCTATCCCGTTTGATTGGACGAACACCCATGGGAGACGGACAGAGAATTCCGCGCCACACAACAAGAAGATCCCGTCCTACAGGACGCTTGGGGTCACGCTCTAGACAATGAAGAGCCTCTGCAAGTAGGTCCTTATTTCTATAAAAAGAATGGCCTTTTGTATAGAAGGGGCGGGCCCCAACACTCCCCACAACTGATAGTCCCAGGACCCTTCCGTGACAAGGTGTTGTTTCTTGCCCACAGCCACTTATTGGGGGGTCACTTCAGCGACGAGAAAACCGGGCAGGCCATCCTAGAAAAGTTCTATTGGCCGGGTGTCTATCAGCAAATTAAGAGATACTGCCGTGAATGCCCTATCTGCCAGAAGAATAGCAGACATCGGCCCCCTAGAGTCCCTCTTCAACCACTGCCCCTCATTGATATACCCTTCAGCAGAGTAGGGATGGACATCATAGGCCCCCTGTTAACTTCCAGAATCGGGTGCAGATACGCTTTAGTCCTAGTTGACTATGCCACCCGTTTTCCCGAAGCCATTCCCCTGCGACAACCCACCACACAGAACATCGCCAAAGCACTGATCTCAATCTTTTCCCGGGTAGGGTTCCCTAGGGAGATCCTAACGGATCAAGGGACCCCTTTTGTCTCCGTCCTTATGCGACAGGTATGTTCACAACTAGGCATCAAACAAATCAGGACCTCTGCTTACCACCCCCAGACAGATGGGTTAGTAGAGCGCTACAATGCCACCCTGAAAGTTACCCTAAAGAAACTATTAGTACTAGAGAGCAAGAGGTGGGAGGAGATGTTACCCCTGGCCCTATTTGCGATCCGGTGCAAGGTACAGAGCAGCACTGGCTATTCTCCCTATGAGCTTCTATATGGGCGACCCCCCTGAACCCTTCTAGACATGGCCCGCGAAGCCTGGGAGGCTGAGCCAGACCGAACCAGACCCATCCCCGAGTACGTAGACAACCTCAGAACCAATTTAGGACAGATACGGGAAATCGTGAGACAAAACATGGTGGCCGCACAGACCAGCCAGAAACAACAATATGACAAAGGCACGAAGCCCCGGTCCTTTGTCCCTGGAGATCTGGTACTCCTTCTAATGCCATCCTCCGACCACAAATTACTGGGTCAGTGGCAGGGTCCGTTTACAGTCCTACGACAGGTAACACCAGTCACTTATGAAGTGGAAATGGACCCTTTTCGGGGAGCAAAACAGATATACCATGTGAATCTCTTTAAAAAATAGGAAGGACCCCGACCCGTTCTATCCAGTTCAAACCCCAAACCACCCTCTCTTATGAGGTCTGTATAGATCCTGACCTAGCTGAGAACCAGAAACAAGACCTACGGAACACCCTGATGCCCCTGCAAAAGGTCTTCTCATCCAACCCCGGCCATACCATGGTCATAGAGCATGCCATCCAAACCGAACCAGGTACCATAGTACGACAATGACCCTATCGGGTCCCGGAGGCACGCAGAGCCACTATCAAGGAAGAAACACACCAGATGCTGCGTATGGGCATTATAGAGCCGTCCATTAGCAGCTGGAACTCACCCATTGTGTTAGTTCCTAAACCGGACGGATCGATAAGGTTTTGTATCGATTTCCGCGAGGTAAATAAGATCTCAAGCTTCGACACCTACCCTTTACCACGTGTAGATGAGATGGTTGAACGCATAGGGAAGGCCAGATATATCAGTACCCTCGACCTATGTAAGGGCTATTGGCAGATCCCATTAAGGAAAGAGGACAAAAAGAAAACAGGGTTTTCTACGCCCAATGGATTGTTTCAGTTTACAGTTCTGCCCTTCGGCCTTCATGGTCCCCCGCCACTTTCCAAAGAGCTATGAACCAAGTCCTGCAACCACACTATGGGTATGCTGGGGCCTATTTAGATGACATCGTCATCCACAGTGATGATTGGGAACAACACTTACGTCACCTACAAGAGGTCATCACTTCCCTGGGTTCTTTTGGATTCACCATTAATCCCTCCAAGACTACCCTAGCCGCACAAACGATGAAATTCTTAGGCTACCTTCTAGGCGAGGGCGTTATTCGACCCCAAAACCATAAAATCAATGCCATTCAGTCCATCACCTTTCCCCAGACCCGAAAAGAACTCCGTGCCTTTTTAGGCCTTTTGGGGTATTATCAGAGATTCATCCCCAATTTCTCCCAAATCGCTGTTCCCCTGACCGATCTCCTAAAGAAAACCACAAAAACAGAAGAGGCACTAAAACATCCAACTCCCGTGTTGCTACAAGCCTTCAACAAGCTCAAACAGTCCTTGGTGTCTGAACCGGTACTCATTAGCCCCGACTACTGGCAACCATTTATTCTTCAGACAGACGCGTCAGATCAGGGTTTGGGGGCAGTCCTGTCCCAGAAGGACGAAAGACCTATCCTCTACCTAAGCAGGAAGCTATTTCCCAGAGAGATGAACTACGCGGTTGTAGAAAAGGAGGCTCTTGCCATCAAATGGGCGGTGGAAAGCCTCCGCTATTACCTGGAAGGTTGAGAGTTTATTCTATACACGGACCATGCCCCGTTGGAATGGATGGCCCGAAACAAGGGACACAACGACAGCGTCCTCCGGTGGTTTTTGTCCCTACAACCCTATAGATTTAAGACATTACACCGAAAAGGGGTGGATCAGGGAAACGCAGATTACCTCTCCCGGTGCCCACCCCCTCCATCCCGTACAAGAAAGACAACTAGGGGAAGGGGATGTGAAGCGGCCCCGTCCCCTACCTCGCTGATGCAGCATCATGACATAAGATCCCCGGCCTCAGAACCCAACCCAGCAGCATCGATGGCAACCCGGGCTCCACCCCTCTATCCTCCATTTCAGGAACCAATGGGAACAGCCGGGAGACCGGAAGCACCCTCCCATGACCCCGGAAGTCCCTCCCTCAACCTGAAGCCGGAATCCGGAAAAGCCGACCTCCGAGACAGAAGGGTGTTCGATGCGGCGGACTCGTGGCAGGAGACAGCGTGCGGAGAACCCGAGAAGGTGACCGGAGGAGAGGAGAAGGACGGAGAACTCGAGAGGAAGATCAGGGGAGAAGAAGACGACGTCTGGACCGAGGACTGGTGGAGTCCCCAGGAGGTGGCTGGAGAGCGGCCGCAACTCGGGAAGAGTTGCGGCGGGGCATGTGAGTACTCTGTCTCCTTGTCCATTCACAGACGTGTGTGTATAGTTGTAAAAAGGTAGACACCCCCCTTTGACCCGCACTCCACACTGTATATAGATATTGTATATCAATATTTCTTCACACGGTCACTGTATAAAGATCCCCTCACCTACCCTTCACCCCTATACCCTTCTCCCTTCCCGCTCTCCATCTCTCCACTCTTACTCCCCCCATACCTCCCGAACGATCGCTTTAACCTTCTGCACCCCCTGGTGTTGGTAGAAAGCCCCGATCAGTCCAGCTTTCATGGACTAACAGCCCTCTTCTTTTCTCTCATTTCAAACACCTCCGAGGACGACGTCTGGACCAGTCCACGACCAGGATCCCTCATCGAGACGACCAGTCCCGCAAAACCCAGAACGAGAGGTCATCCTTCCGACGTCCAGACGAGTCAAGCCCAAGGACCCTTCCCTTCCTCCACCACCCTTTGGTTTTTTCCGCCATCTGGCATCCACCTCTGTAAAACAATAAACAAAGGCAAATCAAAGCCCACTATATCCGGCCTCCTCACCTGTTATTCCGGTCCGCCCTAAACCCACAATCACACTCCTATTTTCGGTTAATCATTGGTGAGGAAGTAAAGATAATCTATTACACCATTTATATATAAAGAGAATAGCGTTGGTGCAAGGACACATCCCTTTTGAACTCCCTTGTAAATCCTAATTCGATTAGTCACTTTCCCCCCTTTGCCCCATCTCACCCAAACATAGTTGGTCTTATGTAGTCTTATTAAAATCAGTAGTATATTCTGGGGAAGATCCATAGTGCCCAGAACCTCTCAAAGCTTATTGCAGGTGACTAAATCAAAAGCAGACCGAAGATTTACAAATGGCACTTATAAATTGCCCTTACCAACAACACAGTTTTTCAATATATTGCACATGATGGGGAACTTTGGTCGATAGCACTAACTTTGGGAAGAAGCATGGCTCGCAGATCAATAAGTATCTTATTTTCATTGCCCCACTCTACAGTTTTCCCCAGTATTTGACGGCAAAATAGTTTTTGAAGGCTATTGATTAGAGTAATGGGCCTGTAATTACAAGGGTCCTCACGGTTACCCTTCTTGTATATTGGTACGATCTCAATCAATCAATCAATCATAGCATTTGTATAGCGCGCTACTCACCCGGAAGGGTCTCAAGGCGCATTGGGGAGGGGCCGCTATTGCTCGAACAGCCAGGTCTTGAGTTGTTTCCTGAAGGCGAGATGGTCCTGTGTCAGCTGGAGGTGGATGGGGAGGGAGTTCCATGTCTGGGCCGCCAGGTAGGAGAAGGATCTTCCTCCGGCGGAGGCTCTTCGGATGCGTGGTACGGCGGCGAGGGCAAGGCTTGTGGAACGTAGCTGGTGGGTGGGCGTGTAGAAGGTCAGGCTGTCGTTGAGGTACTTGGGGCCCAGGTCGTGAAGAGATTTGTGTGCGTGGGTGAGGAGCCTGAACGTGATCCTTTTGCTGACGGGGAGCCAGTGCAGGTCCCTCAGGTGGCCGGAGATGTGGCTGCGTCGGGGGATGTCCAGGATGAGTCGGGCGGAGGCGTTCTGTATGCGTTGGAGTCTTTTCTGTAGTTTGGCTGTGGTTCCCGCGTAGAGGGTGTTCCCGTAGTCCAGTCGGCTGGTGACGAGTGCCTGGGTGACCGTCTTCCTGGTTTCGGTCGGGATCCATTGGAAGATCTTTCGGAGCATACGTAGGGTGTTGAAGCACGATGAGGAGACGGCGTTGACTTGTCTGGTCATCGAGAGGGAAGAGTCCAGGATGAAGCCCAGGTTGCGTGCGTGGTCGGTTGGCTTGGGAGCGGTGCCCAGGGCGGGGGGCCACTAGGAGTCGTCCCTGGCGGAGGGCGATGGT
This sequence comes from Lissotriton helveticus, assembly GCF_964261635.1. Lineage (NCBI taxonomy): Eukaryota > Metazoa > Chordata > Amphibia > Caudata > Salamandridae > Lissotriton > Lissotriton helveticus. The sequence continues at coordinate 1,903,696,481 of NC_136057.1, read as the reverse complement.
CCCAGGATGAGGACTTCCATCTTGTCTGAGTTCAGTTTCATATCTCAACATCACACCAAGACTTGGGCAGATGGCCCATTTTAAAATAGAGCTAGGAAGCTCATTAAGATAAGGGGGCCAGACTAGGGTTCTGAGAGGTAAAGCTCAACTGGGATTTGATCAGGACCCGGGGCCTTCCCAGAGATAATCCCCTTCATTGAATTGTAAAACTCATTGAGTGTCATCTCTAGGAGGCTTCCTGTTTCTTTCAACTCCTATATTAATAACCTCAGCCTCATACCCATTAGCAGAGACCAAGTAAAGGGCTTCAAGCAGGGGCGGCTCTAGGTTCATGGCGGCCCTGGGCAGGGAGTGTAGGTAGGGGGCCCCGGAAGAGGGGGTCTGGGCGGGGCAGAACGCGGATGCCAGTGAAGAGGAGGGGGGGCGTGTCAGGGTGTTTTTAAAGTGGAACAGAGCCTGGGGCCGCCACGCAAATATGTATCCATCCTCAGAGGATTATTATATTAAGGATATATATTGGCTGGGTGGCCCCTGGGGTTTGGTGGCCCTGTGCAGGTACACAGCTTGCACATGCATAAGGGCGCCCCTGCTTCAAGGTGGTCGACCCAAGCCTGAGGTTGAATATGGGAGTCAACCTTAGTACTAGAAAGGTGGGTCTCCATGAGCTACTATATGCCAAAATAGTTTATTATCCCCTACTCTCACTGCTTCAGCCGTATCGCACCAGCACATTTTTACAGTCAATCCTGGCTTCTGATTGTGTTTTCTTATAATTTTTCCAGGCCGTTTTAATTTGTCTCACTCTTTTGATTTCATAGCAGTTATAAGGGTTGCCTTTGCTTCTTTACACTGTTTATCAAACCAGGGAACATATTTTCGATGCAACTTACCGGGCGCAAATGTCCCATCCGGTCGTTTGCGAGAGGTAAAATCCATGTTCAAATGTACCAACCCTATTTTGGATGTCGGTAACCTATTACCGACTCGCAAAATAGGGTTTGCGAGTTGCTATTAGGAAGGGGTGTACCAAGGCGTCCCTTCCTAATAGCAAATCGCACTGGTATGTAGGAATAATTTGCGACCATGAATACGGTTGCAAAACATTTGTAGTTTACCACCAATTTCAAGCAGGTGGTAAGCCATTCGCAAATGAGAAGGGGTCCCCAGGTGACCTCCTCCCCTTTGTGATTGGCAGCGAAAAAGTTTTTTAAGAGCAGGCAGTGTTCCCACGGACCACTGCCTACTCTTAAAAAATAAAACTGAAACATTTCATTGTGTTTTCCTTTAAGGAAAACGGGCTGCATTTCAAACACATTTTAAAAAGCAAACATATGCCTGCTGTCCCCAGAAGTCCACCATCCCTATGTTATTGCCGATTCCCAATGGGTCACAAATTGAGATCTGCCTCATGAACATTAGTACATTTCCTTTTGCAGCTCGAAAATTGTGAGTCGCTAAAGTTTGCAAATTGCGAGTTGCAAAAGAAAATGGTTGTACATGTGGCCCAAGGAGTGTTTTTGTTTCCTGTTTGGATACAGACTTACATTTGCTAGGAAATGCTTATAAGCCTTCAAGATTCCTGCAGCGCCTTCGGCTAAATATCACCCAATTACCATTTGTTCCAAAGTATCTGCCCACTTTGTTGTACATTTGGAAGACGAAATGCAGCTGTGCTTCAGCGTAAGTCCATTTCACAGCACATGTATTATTTAACAGGCTCAGTTCATCAGAGTGCTCAGTGGGTGGTATTACAGATGCCAGTCTGCTATACTATGTGTCTCTGCCAGTTATATATGGGCTATCTCAGACAAGCTGTTAAGGCCTGTTTGAGTGCTATTGTATTTCAAAATGAGATAAGCCTCTTTCTGCAGTAAGGCACGCTCGATGTCGTGACATTTTGTCATTGAATTCGCAGTGAATAACACCGACCATTTAAATTCATGTTCATTATGGCCTTTATCGCAGAAGTGCTCAACCAGCGAAGCGGTCATTACTTTTTTCTTTATACGTGATCGATGCTGGCTGATCCTTTGGTTGACTTGTTGACTGGTCTTGCCTATGTAGATTAGTGGGCATTGCAAATTCAATGACACACATAGTATAGCAGACTGGCATCTGTTAGACATCCCTGGACTTAATCTGTAGCCTTACGTCCTCTTTTCACTAATACATCTTGTGTATAAAAAACAAGCGTGGCCACTGCCTGGCAGGTAGATATATACAATCTAAATAATGGGTGCAGCGTCACCTTCAGACTCCCCACATGCTGGATTACTAAAGTTTATTTTTTTTAAGGTGCATGCAATATACTATTACAATAATGACCCTCAATGTGCTCGCCGTACTTGTGGAGTAAATGCAATTCAAACCAGCCTTTATCAAATTTAAATCAGATAGCCCGTTTCAACATTAGTGTTCACATACGAGTTGCCAATAAAGTTTTGATGTTTTTTACTTCACACCTAGCGCGTAACTAAAATAGTTAAAAATGGATTTTCTGCTTTTATTAATTGAGAATAACACCACGCAGCAGGCGCGCTCTGATTCTACATGCGCTTTCCATACTAAACATATTTTTCTCGCAGCGCAAGCTTGAGGACACTACAAGTCCCATCATGCCTTTTTTGGACAGACTAATTTGCATATAGCCAGGTTCTGAGCTGGGATGGTGCAGTGAGCTAAATAACGGTGATGGATCAAGCCCTGATCTTTGGACTGGGTAAGAGTGGTCTGCTTAATTCAGACACTCTGTTCATCACCACCCCCTTTTCTGTATCTTTTTTGGAGGTGGGCTTTAAATACAGGAAGTGCTTGCTCAGCCATTTCTTGTGAGAAACCTTTGATCACACCAGCGGCGTGCTGTTACGTTTGAGAAGGTAAATGCCAGGACAGGTTTTAGGCTTAGAATCTGTTTGTATGGTCATACTTTTGACTATAAGCGCTTACACTCGTTTTTTTGTTTTTTCACTAACACAGGACGGCAAATTGAGAGCACATTTCCAAAAATTAAAAAGGGAATAGAAACACTTCATTAAGGTAGGCGAAATGACTCCTGCCTTTTCTGGGATTTTAATAATACATGCACTATGCGAACATTGTAATCAACAGCCCCACCACTAAAACATTTTTCACTATTGTTTTAGGAGCCTACCTTCATGGTGGTCTACTACATATAAGAACGCCGGTTGGCGGCAGTCGACAATAGCAAGGTATGCTTTATGTAGCATTGGGTGACGTTTTAGTAATGAAACCACGAGCTGGTTAGATATACCAATGCACAAAAATCTCAAATTTCTTGTAGGTTGTCCTGCCTGGCCACGTTTAGAAATATTTGGTTTGAAATCCTTTACGCCCCAATGCCCTGCTCTACTTTCAACCAAGTTTGGTATGTAGCATTTCTCTTTCTCAGCCCATTGCTGTAAAAGAAGTTTGGTTTTGAGAGTGATGAGTACAATAATTTCTTTGCATCTTGCAGATACAAAGAATAAAACAGCCCTGATGAGAGATCAGCGACATAGTGCCTGATCTCGAAACGCGTCGGCACTTTCATAGGGTGGAATAAAATGTAATCTCGACGATACTAGGACAGGCTGGTCCAGTATTGATTAGTTTAAGAGCCATTTATTTGCTTACAATTTCCCCTAGGATTGTTTTTTTCTATTTTTCTCATTTTTTGATTGTAATGTTTGTTCTAATGTTGTTTGTGATGTATTCTTAGTTTTTTGTAATATTTGATGCAAGAGATTTCCTTTTTGTACTGTGTAAAGAATTTGTTTTTCATGTATGTACAAAGTATATATAGGTGTGTAAATATTTAATGTATTGTTGTTTTCTGTCATATAGCTTGTCATAACTTGTAAAAGATAAAAAACATTGACACTAAGTAGGATGTCGAGGGTGATCACAATAAATTTATCTCTTCCCTCTTAATAAGCTTGTGGAGATTTTGTGGTTCGGGCAATTTGTGTTATATATTTCATAAAGGGTCTAGCCCCCACCACGTGTCTATGGACCTATCCCCTTTTGTTCTTAGAACCATTGATGATGGTGGCATCTGTAAAAGAGGTTTTTAGGGATCTTTTCCCACTGTGCATCCATAAACTCGGACTGTGAGTGCCAGAATATCACACTTGAAATATTAACATACAAAAATATTATATGTCACTATGTCAGCCTTTCCACTAGATCACAAGCTAAGTCTAGGAGCGTGGATATGGAGTTAAGAATATTATTGATATGTTTACCATGCCAATGCTGTGTTATAACATATAGTGGATTCAATGTTTTGTTGGTCTATATTTTGACTGCAATTTGTCTGTCACTGTAATATAATGACATACACCCATATATTGTGGTACCAACCCCTAAATTCATTTATTGTATGCTTTACAAACTGTGGGAGTCATCTTCCTTTGACAGCCTTAGCTTTCATGCAGCATCAGGATTGGTCACAGGGGATTTTGGAAGCCTGTGCCTGCAGTGCACAGAGCCAGATTGGAGCGTCGGAGCCAGATCAGAGCACGGATGCAGGTGTGTTATTTTTTTCATAATTTATTTATTTTGTTGTACGACCCCAGTTCCCCCCTTAAACCCTCCCCCACCACTTTGCCCAGATACCGACCACTACTGGTTTACCGTGCGCATGCAGGTGACCTTTCACCGCAAGGGCTGATGAAAGAAGAAGGGCTGAAAATGATTCTCTAGAAAAGAGCCCGTCTTAAATGATAAGCTTGCTCTCTCCATTGCTTGTGGCACCGTCAAGATCAATCCCATTGTGAAGGAGTTCACTGAACCTCTGTCGTATTTGAGGATTGTATAGTGCAGGAGAATATCGACGTGTTCATCTTTTCGACAGGATAGACCTATGCTTACCCCTTTCTGGATGAATTTGACAGGCGAGACAGTAACAACCAAGTTTCTTTATACAAAGAAATCTTCCCACCTAACCTGGAGAACCCAACAATGGACTTCATTGGGCTTCTCATGTCACACTGGGTAACATTCCTTCAACAGCAGATGTGCAGGTTCGCTGGGTTGCCAGAGTCTTCAAGGGTAAGTGCAAAGTATATGAGGGAGAAAGCATGTGGTCAAGTGAGAAACCAAGCTATGGTAATAACGTAGACCTTTTGGACAAATTTGAAGTATGGTTTGTGAATTTATTACCTGAAATCTTTGCTAGTAAGAAATTCTATGCTTGCAAAAATACTAAAGGTCTCATATAACGTTTCTGTGTTGGGTATTCTGCTTGCAAGTTAGGCGGTGGTACTATCTTCACCACGATGCTGGTAAAAGGCCTGCTATCGTTTAATATGGTCTTCGTAGACATTTATAAAGCATCATCCACCACCATAATAATTATCATCTTGGGAAAAAGTCTCTGTGGCAATCGACTACAGCTGGAATAGCTGCCACCATAAATGAGTCCTGCATTTGCATCCCTAAAATGGGTCTGTAATGCCAGGACGGATAATAGAGGTGCCCCTGATGTACTTGGAGTGTTCTCCAAGCACACCAGGAACACTTGCTTGTGCCTCCATTGAAGGACCCCCATGGTTTTACATTGCAGCCTTTCATGGAGTAAAGGATGTTGAAAGATCTTGGCGGCCCGGATGGTCTCAATTGGGCAGCCCCTCTGTTGCCATTTACAGTGACATCTAGAATGCCTAGATGACTTTCTCTCTAATAGAGTTGGTATAGGCTTTGTCATTGGAAACACTGCCTTGGGTTCTGCCTCCACCTAAATAGCCACCATTGTTTTAGTGTAGTAGTCTTTTCTTGGGAATGAAAATGTCTGGTCTAATATTTATGAGGAAATTTGTATGGCATTGACCAACGAAAATTTCATATTTACTATATTTCCTACCACTACCTCGAGGTAAATATATATTAACTACTCTTAACTCTATATTAACTTTCTCAATCGTTTTTGCAGGCATGCCAGCAAATACAGCACAGTTTCAGACAACCAAAATCCTCTGGCAAGCGCTGGTTTAGCCAGTTTCTCAAACTAAGCCATAGAATCTGATCAACTTTAGCAGATGAATCTTCCACATAGTACTTCAGGATAGTCTGTCTGACGATCAGCCCTGTGCGATTGGAGGATTATTTGTATTGTCAGTAAGCCTCTTTCCTCATCGATGGACACACACAGAAATACACAATATACATTTTAACGACTGTATTAAAAATTAATGCCCTAATCGAGTGCAGATTACATGAATAAATATAACTATTCTAATAAAAAAACATAATAGTGACAAACAAAACAGGGTATTAAACAATATATTAAATTAATTTAAATATTAGTGGTGGTGTTGATTGAAACAACGAATTTAATGGTGAAACTCAGTCTACATTGAAACTCCTCCCTTTTCCGCCAGTAACTAAACCTTCTTAGCATTAAAGTGCCTATCTAACTTTCTTAGGTGGCCTCTGACCTACAAATATTCCTTGAATAACAGAGTTGTTTCCAATCAGCTGCAGTGCCTTGAGAAGGTTGCAGTATGTTTCTATTATGGTATTCTCAGGCTGAGAGAAACATAGATAAGGCCTAGCTATGACAGACAGCCTGTGGCCTTCAGTGAATAAGATTACAAACCACCACTCGAATAAAGCTCCCAAGGAAAGCTAAAGCTATCTCTCCCTGAAAATGTGACTATATCAGACTTAACCTTTTCTGATACTTATGAAAACGCTAGATCTTACTAATAATGACGTAGAATGCAATACTTAGCATAATAATTCTGTTGCACATTCACTAAAATCTGTTACATATTATATTTTACAATAATACAGGCTAAATGAACAGTTGATGCACTATCAACCCATAATAAAGCAAAAATCATTTGATAAACATCGACCATTGTAACTAAAGTAGCATGCATTTATAAATGAGAAATGTGCAAACGAATACATGAGTACATTAAATGCGATGGAGAGACACATAGCGAACTGCAAAGTTTGTGTCATTACCCAGATTTTTCGATGTACTGATACGGTAGAAATAGTGGGTGCAATATTTTTTGCAAGTCGGTATTTCAACTATGTTGTAGTAGAAGACCCCCCAAAAATATTCAAAGCAAGAATAAGCCTCATCTAGGTATAAGTCCAACTTGTTGCTTTTCAGTGTCGAACAGCTTTTAGCCTCTTGTTAGATCAACTGCAATTAGTAAAATCTCAGCAATAAATGGCGCTGTATGAAGAGCCATACATGTGGGATGAATAAAAGCACAGTCAGATGTCATTCTAAGTACTGTGTCAAGATGACATGTTTGACTCTGTACCAATCATTGTCTTGGTGTCAGAATGGAAACATTTTGAGGCAGGGAACATAGTGGTCAGAGTACTCTGTGTAAACCTTACTAGGACTACTGACTCGCCTTTCTTTATTTTGTACTCGACTCTTGCAAGCTCAAACAAACATTAAAAGTTTTCGCAGGGAGTGTTAACTAGGGTGACCAACTGTCATGGGTGCAAATTCAGGACGGTGAGTGTAAAAATTCAGGACAAAGGGTCAAAATTCAGGACAAAAATTCAGGACAGGGGGTCAAAATTCAGGAAAAATCTTCGGGACAAAAGGTAGGTTTTACAGACACATCAAAGGAGGTCGCGCAATAGTATATAAGTAATCCCATTTATATCCAAACATATTCATCCATTTGCAAACCTATCCATTGTGTATCCTTTCAGCCATCATTTCACTCATCCATCCCTCCACCTTTTCACCCTATCCATCCGTACACTAATCCATTCACTCTTCCATCCAGCCATTTACCCTTTCACCCATCCAGCTATCCTTTCACTTACTCATCCATCCAGTCACTCATCCTTTCACCCATTCACCTTTTCAGTCATCAATCCATCCTCCCTTTCTCTCTCCATCGACCCTTTCACTTAGCCTTCCTTCCATCCATCCACCCACCCACTTATCCATCTACTCATCCATTTGTGAATCCACCCATTGACCCTATCACTAATCCATCGTTTCACTCATCCATCCACCCATTCACTCACCGATCATCCACCCTTTCACTCATCCATCCATCCTTTGGCCCATTATCCATCTATTCACCTTTTCAATCATCCATTCACCAATCCATCCATCCATCCCTTCACTTACTCACTCGCCAACCGTTTCATATTAATTATGAGCTGAGCCTTCATCTGCAGAGTTCCAGACAGAAGAGGCCCATCAAAAATGTCACCCTTGCTGTAGTTCCTAAAGCAAGGGGTGGGGTGGGGTGGCGGAGGGTTCACTATGCCCCTGCACATAGGCAATCTGAAAAAGTGGAAGGCATGAGTCATGCATGATGCAGCGCTAGGACTTGAGGCTACTGTGATATGGTGTTGTTTCCAGGGCTTTAAGCGGGATGAAAAAAGACGGGGGGGGGCGTCTCTCAAAAGGGGGTGTTTGATGTAATTAAGGGCGGGTGGCTTAAAACAACTAAGCTAAAAATCTTTGCAGTGCATAGTGTGCCACCGGACTGGTATTTTGCCTCTTCTGTCATTGTATCCAGCTAAATAACACAAGTAACGTTACACCTAAAACAAGCCAGAAGTATTGGCTTTGTCAGTGGTTGTTAGATGCATAAAATAAAAATGCAGCAATCATGGCTTTGTTCAATATAATATTTAAACAGCACTTTGCTAAAATGATGAGACTGAAAGAACTCTAGCCCGGGCCCCTTCTTTTCAACTTTTTCACCAGCTTCTGTGAATGAACTGGATTCTGCAGCAGCCTGTGCGTGTTTGCACATTCCTTCCATCTAACAAAATGCGCTGTCCTAGACCGAGGCAGGAGGAGGCCCACCGCATGCGGTAACACTTCAGACTCGCCCATTGTCATTCTGTATGTGGCAATCATCAGCCCCTTACAGGATGACAATGGGCGGGTGGGGCTGCTCTAGTGCTCCGAGGAGGAGTGCGAGGCGCCAGCATCAAGGGGCTCGAGGCTTCTCGCAGGGAGCAGTGCTGCTCCCTGTGATGGCCAAAATTACGGACAAACGGCGTCCGTTAAAAGGATCCTCACGGACAACGGACGTGAGGTCCAATTTACGGACTGTCCGTGAAATTTTCGGAAGGTTGGTCATCCTAGTGTTAACAAAGATTGGTTCAGTGAACGCAGCTTGACAGGAACACCTTTATCTCGTTCCCGAGGTGTGTGCTGCCACTTAATGATCTCTGCGCTGGGGTCACTTCAATACGCTCCGGTCCTCTTCCCGCAGGTGCCGGCTGGCGTCCCGACCACGGTTGTGTGTTCTCGCTCCGGTCTCCTTGCGGCTGAAGAATAGCTTTCAATTCAACATTTTCCCTGTACCATCAGCATCGTGCAGCCTGGCCCCAACATGGCGCCCCTGAGCCAGTCCGGTACAAAAGGGGGTGGTGATGGACAGAGCACCTGAATCAATCAAGCACTCACACCCAGTCAAAAGATCTGGGTTTAATCCATCACCGTTCTTTAGCCCACTCTGCCACCCCAGTTCAGACATGGCTATATGCAAATCAGTCTGACCCTGTGCCTCATGGGAACAGTCCAGCCCGAACCGCCAAGCCATGTCTTCCCTGGACCGGAAACAAGCTTCCGAGGACCGGTTTCTGGCATTCCAGCCGTCTTCAGCCCGGCTTGCTTGAATCCAGTGGCAAAGTGAGCAAGGGACTCACGTCTGAGCATACCCTGCCACACTTATGGCGGCCAAGAGCGGTACAAAAGGGGGTGGTGATGGACAGAGCACCTGAATCAATCAAGCACTCACACCCAGTCAAAAGATCTGGGTTTAATCCATCACCGTTCTTTAGCCCACTCTGCCACCCCAGTTCAGACATGGCTATATGCAAATCAGTCTGACCCTGTGCCTCATGGGAACAGTCCAGCCCGAACCGCCAAGCCATGTCTTCCCTGGACCGGAAACAAGCTTCCGAGGACCGGGTCAGCCATCTTAATTAAGAGTCCCTCAATGCTGTATTATTGACTTCACACTCTCCGGAGAGCCTGTAATTCTATGGCAGGGCGGAGGCTCCAATTATGCTTTCTCATTTCTTTACTGAAAAATACAGCAGCCAATCAGAACACAGTAAAGAAAACAGAAACTACATTACCAATGAATACCCTGGGTAACCATAGAGAATACACGCTATAAAAGGTATCATAGAGGACAACACTTCCTCTTTCTTTGCTTTTTTCTCCTTACTCATTATTTATTGGGTTGTACTTGTTACATTGTTGCTTCGCTTGCATTACCTACTGTGCGCGCCGCGCTTTGGCTTTATCTGCCGCTTTTGCCTTCGGTTCTTGTCTGGGCTTCGGCTCGTTGTGCCTTTGGCGGTTGTATTGCTCGGCCGCCGGTGCAGGGAGCGTGTGTTCGCCTCCCCGGTTTCGGGCGTGTGGTGCCCGTGCCTGTCTTTTGTGGAGTGGGAGTTTGGGGGCGAGGGACTGCGCGCGTAGCTCGGGCGTCCCCCTCTTGGGTTCAGGCGGCTACGAGCATGCGCGGAAGCTTTGTTTACTTTTTGCTCCGTGTTCTACACGGAGCTTCACACGCCGGAGCAGCGTTTTCCAGTCAGCTCGAGCCCACTTCCTGGTAGCTTCGTGCCCTCGCCTACTCCCTTCTACATAAAATTATTGGGGCTGTATAATAGAGCATAGGCTTTGCCTAGAGTGGCTTCTGTGCAGCAAGCCCTCCCTCCACTTTTGAAATTTGGTTTTGTGCTGTGAGGTTTTACCTGCATATTGCCTGGCTTGCTTTGGGGTTCCACTCCCTCTGAATTTGCCTTTTGGCTGTTGATATTGTTTTCCTTCCTCAAGTGGGCAAATTTAACACTTGTTGTATGTATCATGGGAGATTATTACGAGGAAGAAGGCTATTACTATGATGAGGAGCCCTCTGTGGAAGCGGCATCTTTCGGAGTATGCGACGCAACAGAGTTGGTTGCCTCTGTCTTCAGGACGCTCTAAGAAATCTCCCAAGAAACCGCATCATTTGGATTTCGCTAAGTTGGCTAAGTCCCTGTCTTCTGCGAAGACTTCTGTTAGGTCTTCCAAGTCTGTACGCTCGTCACCTGACTCTCCGGCTGATGGTGGGGATACCACTTCCGATTGTTCTTCCTCTAGTCCGGTGAATCCTCCTCCTTCCAAAAAGGCACATAAGGAGCATTTTGTGGACGCTCCTTCCACTCCCCAGCTGCTTATTTTTGACCCTTCGGACATAATCCACCCCAATTCATCTTCTTGGTTTCCCTCTCTTGAGGTGGCTGAATATGTGCAGACTCATATTCGCCAGCCGTTCGAAAAGGATGTACGGGCCCGACTGCGGTCGGAATGTCCGCGTCCGGACCTTTTTGACAAGCTGGCTGATACTCCTGAGGTAGATCCGACCATGGTGACGTATCTCAAAAAGTATGCTAAGGATCCCAAGAAAGGGTTGGACAGAGCCTGGCGTTCCTGTCAGGATAAGATGTTGGATCTTCTGGGGTCCATTGGTGAAGATTTTGGACTTGGGCTTTCGAGCCAAAGAGTCTGGTGCTGTCATTGTCGCCGACGAGTTGGTGGGATGGGCCCAGAGGGCCATCTGTCTGCTAGGTAATGCGAATTGTGCGATTTCCTGTGAGCGCCGTCGCTCAATTCTACTCAAGCTTGACCCCAAACTCACAGATTTGGCCTCCTCTGAATCCGGATCTCTGGCTCAGGGTTTGTTGTTTGGGCATCCTTTCCTCAAGGAATTAACTACATTTGTGGCCACTTTCAGTGGGCTTGACAAAGCGCAGTCTTCCCTTAGGCGGGCCTTCCGCCTGGTTTTTAGAAGGGCCGGGCGACGGGGACGTTTGTTCGGCCGGGGTTCCAACCAGCAAAATCAGCGTGGTTCTCAGTCCCAGAGAGGTGGTGGACAGAATTCCTACAACTCCAACAAGTCCAACTTCTATCCCTCCCGCAAGGGGGGAGGACAGTTTAAGAAAGGAGGCTACGGTGGAAACCAAGGAGGTCGTCATGACTCCTCTAACTCAGGTGAGTTTGATTCTAGCCTCGGAGGTTGTCTTGGGGGGCAGGTTACGTTTTTTTCTCCACAATTGGCAATTGATCTCGAGCGATGCCTGGGTGTTGGAGACGGTGCAGGGTTACAGAATAGAATTCTACAGTCACCCCCTCCAACGCCACCTGCCTATGCCCCTTGTTTTTTCCCAACAAGATCAGGAGTTCATTTCCACAGAAATCGAGTCTCTTTTGGCCAAAGGGGCCATAGTACAGACATCTCTTCACCCACAAGGTTTCGTGAGCAATGTTTTTCTGGTTAAAAAAAAGGGAGGCGGTTCTTGGTTGGTCCTCAATCTAAAAGAGTTCAATGGCGGAGTAGTGTACCATCATTTCAAGATGGAGGGCATCCATCTTCTAAGGGGACTGGATAGTCCGTCTAGACCTGAAAGATGCTTATCTGTCGGTTCCGATTCACGGCCCTCATCGGCGATTCCTCCAGTTCCAGTGGCTCGAGACTTGGTACGAGTACACTGTTCTCCCCTTCGGCCTCTCGTTCGCTCCGTGGTGCTTCACGAAGCTTCTGCGGCCGGTGATGGAGTCCTTGCAAGCCCGCGGGGTTCGCCTGATTGTGTATCTCGACGATATTCTCATCATGGCACAATGCCCTCTTCTCTTACAGACTCATTTGAATTGATCGATAGATCTGTTACAATCACTAGGGTTTCTAGTGAATCCTCTGAAGTCCGCTTTCGTTCCCTCTCAGTCAATGGACTTCCTAGGTTTTCGGATCGACTTGGTCTCCTGTCAACTCCTCTTGCCCGGTCAGAAGATCAGATCCATCAAGAGGGAATTGAGGTTGGTCTTGTCCAGACAGAGTGTTTCTTTGAGATCGGTGGCTCGGATTGTAGGTCTGCTGTTCTCTTCAATCCAAGCGATCTTCCCAGGTCCGTTGCATTATCGTGTTCTTCAACGTCTCAAGATCAGGCATCTCCAGAAGGGCCTCAGTTATTCGGATCACGTTCCTCTGACGGAGGATGCGAGATGGTAGATGTTATGGTGGCTGGAGCACATGGAATCTTGGAACGGCCGTGCTCTGTTCGGGAAATCCCCAGATGTGGTGCTAGAGTCCGATGCCAGTCTTGAGGGGTTGAGGAGCCTGGTGCGGCCCGGTCTCGATGGGGGGTCGTTGGTCCCAGAAGGAATTGTCTCTTCACATCAATTGCCTGGAGCTGCTGGCAGGCTCTTTTGCGATTCGTTGTCTGGCCCCGCAAGCGACGAATTGTTGCATACTCCTCCGCATGGATAATGTCTCAGCGGTCCGGTATGTCAACAAGTTGGGGGGGACCAGGTCCAAACTTCTGGCGGAGATTGCGAAAGATTTCTGGCATCTTTGTCTGCAACGTCAGATCACTGTTATTGCAGAGTACCTTCCGGGTCGCGACAATCAAATAGCCGATTGGAACTCTCGCCATCTGAAAGACTTCAGCGATTGGAGGCTTGATCCTCGTGCCTTCCGGGCTCTGTCCTGGATTTGGGGGCGTTGTCACATCGATCTGTTTGCCTCTTGCCTCAACAAACAACTTCCCCAGTTTTACAGTTGCCGTCCTGATCCGGAGGCTCTGGCCACGGATGCGTTTCTCCAGGCAGGGGACTGGATGGTCCGTCTAGACCTGAAAGATGCTTATCTGTCGGTTCCGATTCATGGCCCTCATCGGCGATTCCTCCAGTTCCAGTGGCGTGAGACTTGGTACTAGTACACTGTTCTCCCCTTCGGCCTCTCGTCCGCTCCGTGGTGCTTCACGAAACTTCTGCGGCCGGTGATGGAGTCCTTGCAAGCCCGCATGGTTCGCCTGATTGTGTATCTCTACGATATTCTCATCATGGCGCAATGCCCTCTTCTCTTACAGACTCATTTGAATTGGTCTATAGATCTGTTACAATCACTAGGGTTTCTAGTGAATCTTCTGAAGTCTGCTTTCGTTCCCTCTCAGTCAATGGACTTCCTCGGTTTTCGGATCGACTCGGTCTCCTGTCAACTCCTCTTGCCTGGTCAGAAGATCAGATCCATCAAGAGGGAATTGAGGTTGGTCTTGTCCAGACAGAGTGTTTCTTTGAGATCCGTGGCTCGGATTGTAGGTCTGCTGTCCTCTTCGATCCAAGCGTTCTTCCCAGGTCCGTTGCATTATCGTGCTCTTCAACATCTCAAGATCAGGCATCTCCAGAAGGGCCTCAGTTATTCGGATCACGTTCCTCTGATGGAGGATGCGAGATGGGAGATGTTATGGTGGCTGGAGCACATGGAATCTTGGAACGGCCGTGCTCTGTTCGGGAAATCCCCAGATGTGGTGATAGAGTCCAATGCCAGTCTGTGGGGTTGGGGAGCCCGGTGCGGCCTGGTCTCGACGGGGGGGGTCGTTGGTCCCAGAAGGAATTGTCTCTTCACATCAATTGCCTGGAGCTGCTGGCAGGCTCTTTTGCGATTCGTTGACTGGCCCCGCAAGCGATGAATTGTTGCATACTCCTCCGCATGGACAATGTCTCAGCGGTCCGGTATGTCAACAAGTTGGGGGGGACCAGGTCCAAACTTCTGGTGGAGATTGCGAAAGATTTCTGGCATCTTCGGCTGCAACGTCAGATCACTGTTATTGTAGAGTACCTTCCGGGTCGCGACAATCGAATAGCCGATTGGAACTCTCGCCATATGAAAGACTTCAGCGATTGGAGGCTTCATCCTCGTGCCTTCCGGGCTCTGTCTCGTATTTGGGGGCGTTGTCACATCGATCTGTTTGCCTCTCGCCTCAACAAACAACTTCCCCAGTTTTACAGTTGGCGTCCTGATCCGGAGGCTCTGGCCACGGATGCATTTCTCCAGGCCTGGCCTCCTCTCCTATGTTAGGCCTTCCCCCCTTTTGTGATGATTCCCAGAGTCTTGGCCCGCACGAAACTCTTTCAGTCGGAGCTCATTCTGATCACTCCTCTTTGGAGGGCTCAGGCTTGTTTTCCAGTTCTTCTGGAGATGAGTTGTTCGACGCCGCTCCTTCTTCCCCACAGGTGGAACCTGTTGCTGGACCCTCTTCTCGAACCTCACCCCCTTGTTCTGTCGGGTCAACTCCATCTGGTGGCGTGGAGGATTTCGGGGGACGCTGGCAAATCCCAGGCTTATCTAACGACGCTGCCAAGTGTATCAGCGAGGCTTGGGCCCCCAACACACACAAACGTTATGCGTCAGCTTGGAAACGGTGGTGCGATTGGTGTTCACAACGGGCGGTGGATCCCGCTTCAGCGGATATCACTTTGATTATCAATTTTGTGGCCTCCATTGCTTTGTCTGGTCTGGCTTATAGGACTGTCAATAATTTTCGTTCTGCCATTTCAGCTGGGCATGTTTCTATCGATGGCAAACCTGCTGGGGAGCATCCTTTGATTTCAAAATTGCTCAGAGGCATTTGGATGGTAAAACCTCCCTGTCCTAAATATGTGGCTTTATGGGATGTGTCTGTTGTTTTGCGTTTTTTGGAATCCTGGCCTTCCAACTCTTTGTTGACCCGCAAACAACTTTCAGCTAAATTGACAATGTTACTGTGTCTGGTTTCATGCAAACGGGTTTCCGATGTTCGAGCCTTGGACCTTCGAGCCTTGGACCTTGCTGGTCGTACGTTCTCGTCTGAGGGTGTTACCTTTGTTGTCTCCAGACGCACTAAATGTAATACGTCTTCCGTGACTCATCCTTCTTTTCCACACTGTGTGTGGCTCAATGCATTAAAGATTATGAGGTAAGTACTGCACCTTTTAGACAAGATTTACATGGTCAGTTGTTGATTGCTTTGCAAAAGCCTTTCAAACCTGTGACTCCTGCTACGTTAGCGAGATGGGTGCGTTGGCTAATGCTGGAAGCTGGCATTGATGTTTCCCTCTGTGGTGCGCATTCTGCACGAGGGCAATGGCTTCTAAAGCTTTTTCTATGGGTGTCAGTCCACATGATATGCGCCGAAGCCGCGCCTAAGCCAAGCCCGTCTGCGCCCGTCCGCGACCGGACACGGCCCAGGGCCCCAACCCCTGGCACTAATGGCAGAATCACCTGGAGTAGGAGTGATTTAGTAAGTTTCTCCTCTTATACATGCACTCCTTGCCACCATAGCATAAGGGTCGGGGAAAACGAAGGGTGTAAACACTGCCAATTCCGCTTTTGTACAGTGTTGGCAGATTTCAGGGCTAGTTGCCCTTCAATGTCCTGCGGCCTGATTAACGCAAGGTCGCTTAGCTGCCATAAGCACAATGTATATGACCTCCTCACCGATAAACATCTCGATCTGTTGTTTATCACTGAAACATGGTTGGAGGCAAACTCCGATCCCGATATTGTCCAGGCCTTACCGGACGATTACCAGATGGTGCGCCTGGACAGACCTGTAGGCAGAGGAGGAGGAATTGCGATCGCCTTTAAACAGCAATGGGCTTGTAAACTTGAACCAATCAATCTGGCAGGATGTGAGGCGGGTGTTTGATGGGAGTATGACTATAAAGGGACTACTAGTCTACCGCCCACCTGGACCTATGTCCAGATTCAAAGGCAGTCTTTTAGAGTGCGTCACAGAAACTGCGATCAGGAGGGACAAATTCCTGCTGCTAGGTGACTTAAATATACACCTGGAAGACTTATCAGATAAAGGAGTGGTGGAGTTCCGTGATGAACTTCACACCCTACAGTTAGAGCTGAAGGGGCAGCTTCCTACACACAATCATGGGCACTTGCTAGACCCAATATTTCCTAACTGGGAGGATGTCTTAGCTGCTCCCCCAGTGCCCCTGCCCTGGACAGATCACTTTTATGTTCCATTTATTATCTATCTGCCCAAATATAAAGCTACCGTCCCTACCCCACTCAATTACTCTCGACGCAGGTGGGCAAAATTCTCCCTGCAAGAGTTTAATAAGGCTCTTACTGTGGAAGGTCCCCCAGGAGGCAATGACGTGGCGACGGCAAATAAATTGCTCAATGACCGCATCACGGCTGCCCTCGATTGCACAGCCCCATTGGGTCGGCCAACAAAAGGTGTCCACAGACAAAGAACAGCTCCCTGGTTTAGTTAGGCGCTGCGCTGCGCCAAAAGAGACTGCAAACGTGCAGAAAGACAGTGGAGAGTGGCGTATGATGTCCGGATGAAAGAGGCCTACCTCGCAAAGAGACGTACCTACCACAATAAGATCCGGACAGAGAAGGCCACATACTATGCCGACAGAATCCAAGAGGTAGAGAACTCCGCCAGGGAACTGTTTAGCATATACAAATCTCTGGCCACCCCAAAAACCTCCACTCAAGGCGAAGATTACTCAGTAGCAGCATGCAATCGAATTGCCAACTACTTTGGGGACAAAGTGTCAAAGATTTACTCTGCTTTTCCCAATATACCACCTGTAGCGTTACTGCCAGCAGAGTCTTCAAGAGATGAAGCCGATCAAAATCTGTTAATTAATTTTACCACCCCCTCATCGGTGGACTTAGTTAAAATATGCAGATCTGTCAAATCTGGCTCTCCTCGAGATCCCGCCTCCCCGAAAAGGTTGGGAGACAGTCTGGAAGCACTCGAACCCTACATCAGACACCTGATGGATATCTCCTTCCGCTCCAGCTCCATACCTGAGGACTGGAAACAGGCTGTGGTGCTTCCCCTCCATAAGAAGCCCAACATTAGTTGTGAGAAGCTAGATAACCTCCGCCCCATCTCCTTGCTGCCTTATTTCTCTAAAGTAGCGGAGAAGGTGGTAAATAAACAACTAATGAAATTTGTGGAAGAAAGCAACCTTCTTCATCCTACCCAATTCGGGTTCCGGCCTCGTCACTCTACGGAGTCTGCCCTTCTTAGGGCTACCGAAACCCTCAGGCAAGGGGCTGATGAGGGACAAACAATGGCCTTAATCCTCTTAGACCTCAGCGCGGCGTTCGACACTGTAGCACACTCCATCTTGCTACAGTGTCTGAACAAAGGCGGGGTGAGAGGGGCAGCGCTGAAATGGATATACTCATTTCTTACAGGCCGAAGTTTCCAAGTGAGGCAGGGTGATCATTATTCGGAGCGAATCTCTCTGGATCAGGGGGTGCCGCAGGGCTCGTCCCTGAGTCCGACACTTTTTAATCTTTATGTTGCCCCGATCGCCACCTTAGTAGAGAGTCACGGCCTCCGAATGGTGTCTTATGCCGACGACACGCAGTTGGTCATCTCCCTGTCGCGAGCGCCCGGTCCTTCGGCGGACATCTTCAGAGCATGCATGCAAGACCTTGCTGCCTGGATGTCCGCCAATTGCCTCTAGCTCAACGGAGGCAAGACCGAAGTGCTGGTAGTGGGGGGAGGCCAGTCGGCGTGGACGTCGGCATGGTGGCCGCCTTGCTTAGGTCCAACACCCATCCCTTGCCAGAAAGCAAAGAACCTGGGCATTTGGTTTGATTCCGACCTTACCTTTGGCCCCCAGATTAATCAGGTGGTTGGATCATGCTTTGGGACTCTCAAAAGTCTCAGGAAGGTATTGAAGTTCTTACCCATCAGAGCCCGTCAAACCCTGGTACATGCACTAGTCACGTCAAAAATGGACTACGGCAATCTTCTCTACTTAGGGACTCTGGAGAAGAATCTGAGTCGTCTACAGGTTCTACAGAATGCCGCGGCCCGACTAGTGCTCAGACTTCCCAGAAGAGCTGCGTCCATAGCGGCCCTCCGGTCTTTGCACTGGCTCCCGATTAGAAGCAGGGTAGAATTCAAGGCACTATGTACGTGTCACCGGATTATCCATGGGAGGTCTCCTCTCCCGCTAAAAGGGCTGCTGACATCCTACGAGCCGTCCCGCTCCCTGAGATCTTCCGGCTCAGGACTCCTAGTCGTTCCCAAGATATCCAGAGCTCGGATGGGCGGAAGATCTTTCAGGCACCTTGCAGCTGTTAGATGGAATAAGCTGCCCACGGCGTTGCGATTGGAATCATCAGAACCACTCTTTAGAGACAAGCTCAAAACTGCATTATTCGCACAGTAAGGTGTCCCGCTTGTGTAAGTTTCAGTAAATTCCGCTCCTCAGCGCGGGGACACGCCGTTGTGCGTCACCAAGCGCTTTATAAAACCCCCTAAATAAAATAAATAAAATGATATCATGAAGGCCGCTGATTGGTCTTCTGATTCAGTGTTTAAGACCTTCTATTTCAAGCTTATTGTTGATATTGCTTCTGTTGTGGTGGCTAAGCTTTGAACAAGCATAATCGGAGCCTCCGTCCTGCCATAGAATTAAAAATTTGCTAACATTTGTGACAAGAATTTTCAATTCTATTAAGGACAGGAGGCGAAGATGTTCTTCATGGATCCTTTGTTCAGTTGGGACTTTGACCTTTTGCTGTTGAACTGTTTTATGGACAAAGAAAGAGGAAGTGTTGTCCTCTATGATACCATTTTATAGCGTGTATTCTCTATGGTTACCCAGGGTATTCATGGGTAATGTAGTTTCTGTTTTCCTTACTGTGTTCTGATTGGCTGTTGTATTTTTCAGTAAAGAAATGAGAAAGCATAATCTTCGCCTCCTGTCCTTAATAGAATTGAAAATTCTTGTCACGAATGTTAGCAAATTTTTAATAGTCTCTGCATCACCCTCCTCATAACAAGGGAAAGCAGACTGCTCCTAGCACACAGTGGAATAGAAAGAGGACTAATCAATCTCTCTGTCTTCTCATATCTCAGGGAAAGAGAAAGAGGACTACTCAAAGTGTACCTGGGCCTAAGAAAGAGGACTCTGGGATCCTTAGTAGATGCCATCTTGAAAGAGAAGAAAGAGGAAGGATGGAGAGAGAAGAACAGAAGGAGAGGTGAGGAGAGAGAAGGGAAGGGAAAGAAAAGAAGAAAAGAAAAAATGTTTCTTTTTTTTTTTTTGCCTGTCTCTCTGGACCTTCACTACATTTTGCACCCTTTAGAGGGGGCAACTCTTCTTGGCATTATTGCACACTAGACAATCCTTGCGCATAGGACAGACCTATTGGGGACTTTGACCTACCACTCTCAACAGTCCTCCTGGACGTGAGTATCCACACTCTCCCAACATGGCTGGGCCTGGTCTGACCCCCACAGGCGACAGCTCCTACACCGTTATCTGCCCTTCCAACCTAAAAAAAAAAATGCCGCTAAATCCTTTAAACACTCCATCCTGAAAAGGCACCCTGAGACCCCAGTCTCTGACCATCGATCCACCGTGGACAAGGGCCCAATCATCAATGACCTTATCTTCTACTCCAGGAGAACGTCCGACTGGGGCAACGCACTCTTGAACCTCCTCAACATACATGATACCAGGAACATTCCACACGACAGTAAGCTCACAACCGCACCTTCCGCAAACCTGCGTGCTGACCTCACCATTACCCTATACAAAAACGGCATCATCCTGATCCAAGCTCCACCAAAAGACCTCAACAAATTTGTGGACCTCTTCCCTCTCCTTAAAAAACATGTACACGACCCCCCTTCATCCTCGCTCCCCCTGCGCCCTCCCCCTCCAAGGGAACTTGCCGTCTCTCCAGCAACCCACGACAGGGCTCCCAACACAGACCGACAGAGCTCCCTACTATGCATCCAGCGCCTACCAGTGCCGACAAGCCCTTACCCCCTACCTCCATTCCACATTCCCGTCCCTCTTCTACGGATTCTGACACCACCCCCTTGGTCCAACCCTCTAGACATCCTAGCCCGTCTACATGCCCACCTACACAAGCCATCAGTAGCCTCCCTAAACCCTCTAAATCAAATCCACCCTACCGTGGGGATACTGGAACTCATGACTCTGGTCGTCTTAGCCACACTACTAAGCCTAATCCCTCTACCTCAAATCCACCTAACCGTGGGGATACTGGAACTCATGACTCTGGTCGTTTTAGCCACACTACTAAACCTAATCCCTAAACCTCAAATCCACCTAACCGTGGGGATACTGGAATTCATACTCTGGTCATCTTAGCCACACTACTAAGCCTACTGACACCCAACTCCTTGGCCCAACCCTCTAGACATCATAGTCTGTCTACCAGGCCACCTTCAAAAGCCATCAGTAGCCTCCCTAAACCCTCTACCTTAAATCCTCCCTTCCGCTGCGATACTGGAACTCATGACTCTGGTCATCTTAACCACACTTCTAAGCCCACTGCACTCTCCACCAAGTCCGTTCCCTCACCGCCGACCCCCTGCCCGCAAGAGCACCCCTCTTTTAGGGATTTGGACACTCTCCACCGCAAAGCCACTGAATTAACCTTGAGTATCCACAAGTTCTTCACTGACCTCAAAAACCTGCACCTCTCCGAGCTTACTCTCTCGAAGATCAGGCTCTCACAGAACTCTACCACCCCACATCCTACTCCAAGCCCCTTCTCCACCCATTCCCACTACCCCTGAGACACCTGCGCCCTCACAGGCAGCCCTGCTACCTCGCAGAGGAAGAAATACAGGCCCTCCTCCTATCCTACAAACCTACCCCTGCTACGACTAGCACTATGGAACTCTCGGAGGATGACATTTCTGACCTCCTCATTAGCTATGAACACCCATGCCCCTCTGACCCAAAGAAAGATCAACCTATATGCACGGTTGCAATCAATCCCTATAGATCAGTCACTCTCTGCAACAGAGGAATAGTCAACAGTAACCTAGCGCTTGTCCCAACCTCTGACACTAGTCATGATCGCATACCGTCCCTCTCTATCCGGTCTCCTTATCAACTGTCGCTCTGCGATAAAGCATGCCGCCGATGTCGCCAATCTCATCCTGAACCTAAACACAGACGTAGCGATCTTGACGAAATCCTAGCTAAATGAATCCTCTTCACCCCGCCTAGACCTTCTAGTCCCGCCCAACTATCTCATCGTAAGGTTGGACAGGCAATCACAAAAAAAGGGGGTGGCATTGCCTGCATCTTCCGCTCCAACCTCCTTATCACTGAACTTCTGGCCGAACCTACTGATTCCTGCGAATATCTTGACCTATCTGTCTGCAACAACACCTCCCTTCAGTGCAGACTGCACATCTTTTACCACCCCCCCAGGCAAGAATGACACCTTCACCGACTACCTCATGGAAATCATCACAGCCAAGGCCTCTCAGAACGCCAATGACATCTTTCTTGGCGGCTTCAACTTGCACTCGAACGACCCCAAGGACACGTAGGTCAACGCCATCAGAGACTTCCTGGCTGACCAAGCCCTTACCCAAGCCTGCCCCCTCCCTACTCACTCAAAAGGGGGCATTCTAGACTGGATCATCTCAAAACTCATTTCCATATTTCCCTGCGACTGGTCTGACCACCACGCTATCACCTTCTGTCTTCCTGGCACTCACAAGACATGGACACTGCAACCGGTGATCCCCAAAAGATGGATCAGGGACACCAAGAACCTTGATCATCGATAAATTGGCTGCCCGCTGTGCAACTGACCTCCCCCCATATCACCACGGTCGACAACCTCACCGAACATTATTCCACAACAATAGCCAATATAATCGATGACCTTGCCCCGCTAACAATGAAAAGAACACAGATCAAAGACAGTAACCCTTGGTTCAACAGATCCCTTAACAATGAGAGGAGGTCCCTACGACAAACAGAACAGAACTGGAAAAAGCACCCTTCCACAGACCATCTTAAACTTCTCCGTCTGGCCAGAAACGCCTACAACAAAAAAATCATCACTTCTAAAAAAGAATTCTTCAGAGCTGAAATGGATAATGCTAAGAATAGACCTTGCAAATTATTCGAGTTGGTCAAACACCAATCAAACAAACTTGCTAAATCATCTAAAGAAACCCCTATTTCTACAATCCCATGCGAGCAATACTCCTCCTTCTTCTGTGATAAAATCTCTGCCCTAGAAAAGGAACTCATATCTGTTACCTATTCCCAAACCCCTCCGGTTCTTCCTACCTACTCAGAGCTGCCCTCCCAGACCTCCCCCAAAAACCAAGCGTTATGGTCCAACTTCAAAGTCTATGATGAACACTCGATCTCAAAAATTCTTTCCTCCTTAAGCCCCAACAATCACTTCAACGACCCTCTCCCTTCAAACTGCCTTGCCTCTGTTTCTCAGGCTATAATCCCTTCTTGGACGACTACAATCCACTCCTCTCACCTACAGGGATCGATTCCTGACTCTCTCAAAGCCGGCCAGGTGGTCCCATTCTAAAAAAACACTTTAGATCCTGCCTCTCCTGACAATTACAGACCTATCTCTAACATCCCTCTCCTAGCAAAAGTGCTGGAAAATGTGTACAGCGACAGCTTAGCCAACACATCTCCAACTTCCACCTTCTAGATGACTTGCAATCTGGTTTCAGACCTGGGCACAGCACGGAAACCACACTCCTCTACATTGTGGATGGTGCCCTTCAAGCCCTTGACCAAGGCAAAACCTGTCTCTTGATCCTCCTTGACCTATCCTCGGCCTTTGACACGGTTAACCACGGAATTCTCCTGAATTGCCTCAAATTTAGGATGGGCCTGGATGGCACCATTCTGGCTTGGTTCCGATCCTTCCTCCAGAACCGCTCACAGAGAGTCCTGATCAACGGCAACCTATCCACTTCCTCTCCGATCACAGTTGGAGTCCCCCAAGGATCAACCTTATCCCCTACCCTCTTCAATCTGTACCTCGAACCGCTCTCAGAGGTGCTGTGCAGTGCCAATATCTCCTACCACATCTATACCGAAGACACACAGCTCTACATCAATATCTCTTCTCCAGAGGATATCCGTTCCCTAAATGAGGCCTTGAAACTAACTGTTCACCGGCTCACATCTAACCAGCTTAAACTCAATGCCAAAAAAGCAGAGTTCCTCTTAATCTCTCCACCCAACGCCAGGATAGACATTCAAGTTTGGACCAAGGCTATCACAGCGCTAAACTGCTCTCCTACCTTTGTGGACTCTGCTAAATCCCTGGGAATTACCTTAGACCGCAACCTGAACATGAGGGCCATATCAACACGATGGGTAAAACCCCCAGATTTCACCTGAACTACCTACGAAACTTGAAACCTTTCCTCGACCCCCCTGATCTAAAATCGGCTATCCAGGCCTTAGTCATATCTCGACTAGAATATGGTTACTCCACCCTCGCAGGCCTACCCAAGATCTCTCTGGCACCCTTGAAAGCCTGCCTCAATGCCGCCGCCAGACTTCTAACTGGCTCTAAGAAGTTCGACAACATCTCGCCCCACCTTAAAGCTCTGAATTGGCTTCCTCTTGAGGCCAGATTTCAATTCAAACTGGCTTGCATCACCCACAAGTCTCTCTATTCCAAGTCCCCTGCTTTTCTCACACAGAAACTTGTGTTATCCGGAGGAATCAGAAACTCCGGGTCTGCCAGAGCCCTTTTGCTCCAACCTGCACGCTTCAAGAAAAAAAGAACATACAATTGGGCTTTCTCTGGGGCCGCCCCAAGAATATGGAACTCACTACCACCCGCCATTAGAAGAATACCGTCTCTAGCTCACTTAAAAAAGGAGACCAAAACTTTCCTAATGGGCAAATTCCTCTCCTAAAGCTCACGCTACAATCACCCCCTCAACCTGACTTTACCTATCGTCAATGCACTATTCCTTAGCTGCCTCCCCCTATATTACCCACCCTGCACTTCTGAACAATCCTTCAGGGTGATGAGACTGCTTTTATAGTTTATTGCATCATTTTTGCTCCTATCCCTTATAGTAGTCGGATATAATGACTGTTTGTTTTGCCATATACTGTTTCTATTTGTTTCCCTATCCCTGGGCTCTCCTCCCCCCTTTGTTCTGTATCCCATCTGATACTACTGTAAAGCGCTCTGATACCCTCACAGGCCTGGTTCGCGCTCTATAAAATACTAAATAAATAAGAAATAAATAAACATGCACAGTCCCTTTAGGGACACTTTGTTATAGTGTTTAAGGTATTAGTTTTATATCGTGCTGATCCATTTCATTTTGCACTTCAATGTGACTATGCAAAAAAAAAAATGTATATATACAAACATACACACACACTAATTTTCGATCTAGGTACATAGGGCCTGATTACGATGTCGGTCGGAAAGCCTCCGACTGACAGTCGGATTCCCCTAGACACTGTCGGAACCCATCCCCCCGACTCGGTCAGAAACAATTTCAACCGACCGATTACAATGCTCGCAGTCGGAAGGGGAAACGTTCGGTCATTCCGAATCAGTTCCGACCAGCATTCAGAGAATCTGAGTCAGTCAGAGTCGATTCGTACAGCTCAATGGGCAGCGTCTCCGACCGACCGATTCCAACAGCTTTTCATACTCGGACTGTCTGACAGAAAAAGGCTATCGTAAACTGACTTTGGGGGCCCCAGTCCTCAAGTTTGCTGTCAAGGGGGTAACCAAGGGACTCCCCTGTAAAACCATGCACAGTTTGACAGGCACCATGAGGTGCCCGCGACAGGGTGCAAGGTTTTCCGCAGACACCCATTTTCACCATGGGAACCTGTGTTGTCGGTCAGAACACAGACTCCCATTTAAATCAATGGGAGTCGTTCCGAACTGAGTTCAGAAGCATCATAATCGGTTGGGCAGAACCGCTGACCACGAGAGGCCAGAACCAAATCCGATAAGGAGTCGGGCGGTTTAATTTCCAAAAAACATCGTAATGAGGCCCATAGTTTTGGAATTAGAAATGGTAAATCGGTATCTACCTATGTGTACTTACTTTCCCAGTATTTGGGAGTTGATGTTCTGGCTTTAATATTTCTGTACACAATAAAGTAATGGGTAGAATGCTTGAATTATTTGGAGCTACTGATAATTATTATATATATTGATATAAATATAGATATATACGCAAGGTCTTCGCCTTCAATTTCTTCACTTCCAAGAAAAAAAACGAGAGTAGACCCAGGTTTGGTGCTTGTTTATTATTTTGTCAGCACACTATCAAGTCGCCATGACACGTTTCGGCAGATCCCTGCCTTGATCACATGATATATATACATACGGTCCACGTGAGGATCTTGCACCACCTTAGGGCCATAACCAATGATGACTAGAGCTACCCAGTGGCGAGGCACATCCATGAATACCACCAAGGAACAGCTAAAGATCTGCTGTATAATGTGATAAACGCCATTCCCAAAAATCCGAGAAGTGGCAGTAGGGAGCTGCAACTAAGGAGGTTGGAATCCTGTTATATACTGAACAGCCAAATCCCGTATGGCCTAAACTCGGGGGAAGAGTTGCTATCGCATCTTTAGTTATAATCTACACCCGCTCTCGAATAGCCTTTTAGGTGCAGAGTAGTTTTAATTTAATTTATTTTCACGTTCTGTCATTGTTAATAGGCATTGGATTTTAGATCTGACATTATGTCCCAATATGGTGTGTTTTTGTTATTTTTAAGGAACTCAGATATGGAGGGGTACAAAGGGCTGCAGGTGTGAATAATCCCACTATTTTATATACAATAATTTATTAGGGATTGAGATAAGTGGATAGTAAGTCCACATGGCCCTGATATAGGGGATGTGTTTGTATTTGTCTATTTGCCCCTGTCCTTCTACTCAGATATATATTGCTTCAATTTAGTAACTATTTTAGGAGACTGTTACACCAGTAGAGAGGGGGCATAGGATAGTGCAAACTTTGTTATGAATTTAAATCCCCTGTGCTATATGTTGAAATCAAGCTGGCTGCTCACAATACGGCGTATATACTTATAAATTTACTCTATTCCCATACTTATGGTTTTGTATTATGTATGTGGTTTACAACCTATTAATTTTGGTTTTATATCCTCTGCCATTTACTAGTTTTGCATGTATACTGATACACTTACTTGCAATGTGACATTAACATGCTTGTAGAGTATTTGATTCGTGTTTCTTTTATGTCCATATCATCGACATAGTCGCCTTGCAAAATTATATAAACACTTTTCTCAATGGCGCCGAAGTATGTGAACAAGGTGGTCCGTCCACTGAAACCCACCAGAGCCGTCTGTTTCCAGTAAACTTGTGAATATACTTTCAGCATGTCGGTGCCTGTTTCATTACAAGAGAAGCGGGATTGCTGTATATATATATCCATACTAATATAATAAAGAGAGAGCCCAAACCTTTGAGGTGGGTAATCTCAGGAACCACAGCACCAATCACAACACCCAATACATCGTCGGAAAGGGCAGTTGCAGCAGAAGGACATAGGCTATTCAGACGCCCACCATATACATTTAAAAGGTAAAAGAACCGTGCCAGCAAAGTAGTCCCTTGTGGGCGTGTCTGCGTTGTGCTGTGGGCGTGTGCTGGGGGCGTGACAAACGCCGGGGGCGTGTGGTGCGTTCCGCCCTTCATGCCATGTCTCATATCGTGTGCTAATCCCACCCTGCTCCCTTTAAATACCCCTCCACCCCATAATCATAACCCACCCTTACTCCTTAAAATATCCCAACACCCTTAAACACTAACCCATCTTAACCCTATAAATATACCCTGTACCCCAAAACCCAAACCTAGCCCTGAACCCTATAAATACCCCTGTACCTCAAAACCCAAACCTACCCCTGAACCCTAAAAATACCCCTGTACCCCAAAACCCAAACCTAGCCCTGAACCCTAAAAATAACCCTGTACCCCAAAACCCAAACCTAGCCCTGAACCCTAAAAATACCACTGTACCCCAAAACCCAAACCTAGCCCTGAACCCTTAAAATGCCCTGTACCCCAAAACCTAAACCTAGCCCTGAACCCTTAAAATACCCCTGTACCCCAAAACCCAAACCTACCCCTGAACCCTAAAAATACCCCTGTACCCCAAAACCCAAACCTAGCCCTGAACCCTAAAAATAACCCTGTACCCCAAAACCCAAACCTACCCCTGAACCCTAAAATACCCCTGTACCCCAAAACCCAAACCTAGCCCTGAACCCTAAAAATACCCCTGTACCCCAAAACCCAAACCTAGCCCTGAACCCTTAAAATACCCCTGTACCCTAAAAACTCAAACCTACCCCTGAACCCTAAAAATACCCCTACATCCCAAAACCCAAACCTAGCCCTGAACCCTAAAAATACCCCTGTACCCCAAAACCCATACCTATCCATAAACCCTAAAACTACCCCTGTACCCCATAACCCAAAACTATATCTGAACCCTTAAAATACCCAAACACCCCAAAACATATACCTCAGTACCCCAAAACATATACCCCTATACCCATACTTACCTTATCCAAACATTTAAAAAAAACATGCTTTTACCATTCATGCATTTACAACGAATTTCGTTGTAAATGTATGCGTGGTAAAAGCATATAAAATGTAATGCCATGCGTTATAATGGCATTGCGGAGTCATGGTACTTTCGTAATGAAAGTATGCGGAGTGATGGTATGCGGAAAGAAAGTTGCGGAATAATGGGTGTTTACCCTCCCACGGTAAGTACATTGGTGGCACGGCGGCCCACATCTCTAGCAAAATACTCATATTTTTTCACCACCCATTTGAAAAATGCACATGTCTCTCTCATTGATGGCCAGCACCGACATACACTTTTAGACACACCTCCCGCCACAAGTTCTAGAATTGCAAACTTTAGAGCTGGGGAGCTACGTTCGAATCTCGGCATCAGCTCAACATCCTGTGATTCCAGGCAAATCACTTTGTCTCCCCGTGCCTACCGCAAATGAATGTGTTCTTCTGTAATGTAAATTGTGCTCATGCCATGTTGTCGAGTTCGTGCTATATAATATTGCAAGGAAAAATAAAGTAGGGAAACTCGAGTTCACACACTACTGAACGCGCACTCTTAAGTGCATCAGCAGTGCACTGTGAATCGGAGCGTTTCACAGGCCTGTCACAGATAAGAAATGCTATCAAAAGGAAATCCTACAAAACAATATACTACTGGCCGGCAGCAATTCATACCCGGACAACGTCGGGACGGGCTGCTAGTATATATATATATACTTTAAACAAATAGACCCCTCCATGAAGAAAGCCATAGGACACAGCGGGGAGCTTTCGGGAACGCTTTAATGACAGCTTAGTATGGCATGATGCATTTCGGCGTTTTGCCTTCTTCAGATGCCGCAAGCTTTGACTGGGAACACTCCTCCGTACATCCTTGATATTCTCAGGTCCTCCCAATCAGAAGAGGTCAGCTAGCTCCGCCTACTAAACGGTTTCAGCTGCAGTTCGATATTGTAGGACTGCAGTTCCCATGATGCAGTAAACTGGTAAGTACCGTATGTGGAGCCATGAAGTTCGATCTTACAATGAAGGCTGTAAATCCTGGCAAGGAGTGGGGGTATTGTAGATATGGAGAACTCCCGTGAATGAAAGTCCAGCATTCCCTCGGGTCCCCAACGTTCCAGCCCCATCTCCAAAGTTTGACCAGGCCAAGAAACTAGGATATTGTGATCCTGCTTCCCCGTGAAGTCACGGGCTGTACCTGACAGTGGCCGCTTGCCTGATTTGAGTCTGTGGCGGTCCTGCAAAATCCGATTCCTCGGATAACCAACTGCAAAATTGCCAACATTCGCAGGACGCTTTGTAGAACGGGTCCTCTTCACGTGCTGCTGGCAGGCACGTAAACTATAAACAATATACACTTATACATATAGATATATATCGATTCACTAAGAAAAACTGGTTTCAGGGATGTTAAAGTTAGTTGGACATTTCACTTGTTCAAAACCAGAGAAATTAGGCCGTTATAGTAGTTGAGCTAACTATAACTCGCGCCCCCGCAATGCTGATGACATCACATATTACATCACTCATGACATGGTCAGTGACATCACTGAAGACATCACTGATGACATCATCCAGTGACTATGTGTTTCTGAAAAGTTTAAGTATGCTTTATATATATATACTAGGGGTGGGCGGAATTAGCGTAGTTGCACAACGCAAAGCTCTGCGAACACGCGGAATTGTTTGTTCTACCCGTTCGCGATGCTTTTGTCCTGTTCACAAACGCTGTTTGCATGCTCAGGGAAAATATTTCGCGAACACTCATTGTGAAAGCGCGAACAAGCAAAAAATTCTGCAAAGCCGCAGATTGCAGAATTTTTGGCAATTCCGCGTTCTCCGCGGAACGCAAAATTACCAAAATTCCGCGAGCGGAACGGAATTTACCGTCCAGGCCTAATATATACGCCAAGGTGTATTGAAGATTGAGTGGGAGTATGAGTGTCTGAATGGATGATTTAGTAGGTGCGTAACTGACTATATAAGTGAGTGATTAAACTTTCAAGACAGGAGCTGACCGGAGCGCCCCATTGGTTTTGAAAATTTTGCGAAGATTCGTCAAACAGCGTCAAAGATATTTACAGTAGGTAATATAAACATATACATATATATAAAAAGATATATGTATATATCTTTTTTTTTCTCCACAAAACAACCTCCATCGTCGGGCCCCCAACCCTGCAGGTCGATCTTGGCTGACAGGGACAGAGAATTCTGTAATGCTAATCCAAACACAGAAAAGAGTGCCAAAGCCCAGTTCCAGATAGACAGCAGCATTTTATTTAAAGTAACAGTGGCTGCATGCAAATAGTATCCAACCCTGACGGGTTTCAGCAAAAATGCCTTGATCACAAGTAAGTAATAGCTTCAGAAGACACAGGTGCTTTTAATTTTTTGCGTATACACATACATATATAAATTCACTGAAAAAACATAGGTTATAGGGACATTATATTTAGACTCAGATTTCTCTCATACAAAACGAGTGAAATTCAGCATTTATAGTTACCCGAGCTAACTGTAACTTACAGCCTGATTCATGAAAACCGGAATCTGCGATTTCCCAATTGCGATTAACTGCGAATCGCAATTTAGAAATCACAGATCGGCATTCATGATTTTTTCCGATTAAAAAAAGCGATTCGCACGCGGCCGCAAAAAGCGTTAGCGAGTGTCGAAAATCACAGATTAATCGCTATTTTCGGCAACATGCGTGTAGGATTAGCGAAATCGCTAATAGCGAAATCGCTAAAACACGTGATCGGGAAAACGGGAAGTCGCTTTTCGAGCACAGTGATGACATCACAACCAGGAAGCAGCCAGTTCCCACCCCCATTCACCAAAGTGAGGCAGACCTCGAGGCAGCAACTGAGTCAGCTCCTGCAAGGACACCTGCAAACTTGGAATACCACACCCAATCTCACTGCAGCAATGGCAGAGGAGGCTGTGCCAGGGCCCAGCAACACCGGGCGCAAGAGAAAACTGAAGTTCTCCGAACAGGAGTTGGAACACCTCATCGAAGGGGTGGTAGAGGACCACTCCAAACTGTTTGGGAAAGAGTCAAGGAGGGTGCCTGAGCAGGAGAAGCGGAGAATATGGGTCGGGATAGCAGCCACAGTGAACTCCGTGGGCGTGGCAGACAGGTCACTGGATGAACTAAAGAAGAGGTGGTACGACCTCCGAGGTCGTGCCAAGGAGAGGGTTGCCGAGAGGCTGGGAGAGTCCCTAGCCACTGGAGGGGGAGGACCTACAGTCCCTCCAAACACCGTCATGGAGGACCGCGTCGAGGACACGTTGGAGTCCGAGGCGTGCATTGGGGTCATCAGATTGGACTCATCCCGCCCCACCCAAGAGAGGCAAGGTAAGTGGCATGCGACTGAGACCCTGTCCCGTATGAATGGCCATTACCCTATAGCCTCCCATAATGTTCCAAAGTCATGCCATCGGTGCACATTATGTAATGCCCTAAAGCATTGTGGGACATGTAGTGTGGCCACAATGTACAAGTACCCCAATGCAGCCAGACAGGTTCCAAAGTACGCAATGCCACAGCCAGTCAGGGAATGTCATCCAGCATGCATGTAGCAACTGCACGTGTGACAGATACATGCAACTAATGGACGTCCACTTCCCCTCACAGGTGGCGCAGACAGCAGCGACAGTGACAGGCTGTTCATCGGTGAGCAACCACAGGATGCGGTGGAGGTGCCGTCACAAACACATCCAGCACCTACCCCTGCAGCCAGGCCCACAGCATCAGCGCCAACACCAACAGGCGCTGCACCAACCCCTGCAGCCAGGCCCACAGCATCAGCGCCAGCACCAACAGGCGCTGCACCAACCCCTGCAGCCAGGCCCATAGCATCAGCGCCAGCACCAACAGGCGCTGCACCAACCCCTGCAGCCAGGCCCGCAGCATCAGCGCCAGCACCAACAGGCGCTGCACCAACCCCTGCAGCCAGGCCCACAGCATCAGCGCCAGCACCAACAGGCGCTGCACCAACTCCTGCAGCCAGGCCCGCAGCAGCTGGAGCCTCCACATCTGCTCCAGCGACAGCGGAGACACAGCGCCCACCCACTGTGGGCAGCCAGCAGAGCAGGCATGGCAGGGCTCGCCTGCAGAACAATGCACGCAGCGGCAGGAGGGGTATGGAAGTGCGATTGCCGAGCATGAGCATAGAGCGTAGAATGCTACGCATTCACCAGATGCAGGCACGCCGGCAAGGGGCCATACAGATGCAGCTGCATAATATTGGCCGCAATGTGGCAGGTGTGGGGGAGAGTATGGACCGCATGACGGCAGCCATGGCAGGTGTGGGGGAGAGGATGGACCGCATGACGGCAGCCATGGAGGCCAACACTGCTGCGCTAATATCACAGCGCAACACCGGGCGCCGCCACCACCGGCAGCTACTGCCGCGGCTGTCGTCATACACCAGGTCTAACTACGTGATCGGCAATGCGACATCCCAGCTATCGCGACGGTCCCTGGCGCAGCAGCAGCAGGTAATCCAATGCTGCGAGGATGTGGCCAGAGTATTAGAACACCTCACCACTGCCGTTATTGCACTCCACCCCCTGTACCTGGCAATGTCGGGGGGGACGATGCCAGCGAGGGCACCTCAAGTGTGAGCAGACAGTCTGCCTCACAGGTAGCGGTGTTATGACGTAGCACCAGGCCCACTGCAGGGTCACGTGCGGTGGCAGAGGAGGAGCCGGAGAGGCGCTTGGGTGATTCGCGCCGGAGGCGCACCTGACTAACATGTACTTTTACAGGCACAGGCTGACACTATAAGCCTGCCCTGTGTTTTGGACGCAGGAGTATGGGGCAATACTGATTGCATAGGAAGGATGGCAACTTGCACTATTATTGTGAATCAAACAATAATATTTATTCTTGCATCATACATTGGCGTCCTGTCATTATTTCCATTTGCATGCAATTGTGATTTGTTGGGTGAGGGGAGTGGGTGGACTAGAAACTGTTCATTGTGATGTGGTTGCGGCGTCTGTGGCCTTCAGCTGGGTTCTCCCCGCGTGCATAACGCCCATGTGCAGGTGGCCGGTCGTCCCCTTCCGACTCACTGCCAGAGATGTCCACAGGTATCCTGCGCTTGGTAGCAATGTTGTGTAGTATTGCGCAGACAGCCACAATGCGGCAGCACACATCAGGACTGTAGTACATGGCCCCACCTGTCTTGTGCAGTATGCGGAATCTGCTCTTCAGCAGCCCAAAAGTCCTTTCAATGCAATTCCTTGTCCGTATGTGTGCAACATTGTAACGCCGTTGCTGTGGTGTAGCAGGGTTGAGGTATGGGATGAGGAGGTATTCACGGAGGGCGTAGCCACTGTCACCTGAATGAGAGGAGCAGAGGGTGAGTGCCTGTGCAGCGCAGCTACTTCATCGCAATGTGACATTGTGGACAAAGTGTACTTACCAAGTAGGTGTCCTTCCCCAAAGTCTCCCCTGGCCAGTCGTGTGTGGAGGCCGCTGTGCCGGAATATGAATGAGTCATGGGTACTCCCTGGGTACTGTGCCACTATGTCCGTGATGTATGTCTTAGCATTGCAGACCATCGGGATGTTGAGGGAGTGGTAGGACTTGCGATTGCGGTACATGTACTCCGTTGCAGCTGGTGGGCAGATGGCGATGTGGGTACAGTCAATGCATCCTATCACATGTGGGAAATGGGCAACATTGTAGAATTGTAGCTTGGTCAAATCCAAATCCTGTTGGCTGGTGGGAAATTTGATGTGTTGGTGTAGCTGGGTCAGCATTGCGTCAAGGAAACTCCTTAGGCAGCGGGACATGGTGGGCTGGGATATCCCCCCAGCAACCGCTACTATCCCCTGGAAGCTCCCAGAGGCCAGGAGGTGCAGGCTACACAATACCTGGACATGTGTAGGCACGGCATTGGTCTGCCTTGTTGGGTGCTGCATCAGGGGGTCAAGGTCCTGTATTAGCTGGATTATCATTTCCCCATTCAGGCGGTACTTTGCATAAATTTGCTCTCTGGTTTGGCCCAGCAGGGTGACCCGCTGGTGGAATATCCTGTCCTGGATTCTGCGTCTCCTCCGTGCTGCTCGCTGTAGCCTTCGCCGCCTGACCACCAAGTACATTCCTGGCATTGTGAGATTCCAAATGCTGCTGCTGATTCTCCTTATGTGTGTTTGGTCAGGCCTGCACCTGTTACTGATTGGCCAACGGTTTTTCAAAACAAAATTTCAATGGCTTTTATGGTTACCACCTGCTTTGGGTTGTCCTTAATTTGCGCCTCGCAAACAGCGATTTGTTTTTTTTTCGCTATTTGCGATTTTTCATGATTAACGATTGCGATTGTATAGCGAATTCGCTATTATTTTCGCAGTATCCGTGGTTTGTCGCATTTTCCGATTCGCTAATGCTCTCCTGCCGGGATTCTGCGAATCTATTTGCGGATTCGCTATTATGTGTTTGCGACTTCGCTATTGTCGTGATGGGGAAATTGCGCCCGCAATAGCATTTTCGCAGCTATTGCGAGCGCAATTTTGCTTGATGAATCAGGCGGTTACTCTCTTGCAATACACTGCTTATTCCTTCACATATTACATAACTCATGAGATTGTCAGTGACATCACTCATTAAATCACTCATGACATCTCAAATGACATCACTGATGACATCATCTACAAACCACAAAACACACAAGATGATGGACGGAATGTTGCACAATGGCAAAACATTCACCCCCAGTCACAGATCTGGGTTTAATCCATCGTTATTTTGCTCACCAAGCCACCCCAGTTCAGACATGGTCATATACAAATCAGTCTTGACCCTGTGCCTCATGGGAACAGTCCAGCCCGAACTGCCAAGCCATGTCTTTCCTGGACCGGAATCAAGCATCCTAGGACCGGTTTCTGGCTATCAGCCGTCTTCACCCAGGATAGCTTGACTCCAGTGGCCTAGTGAGCACGGGACCCACGTCTGGGCATACCCTTCCAACATGGGGTGAACAGCAAAACACACAAGATGATGGACGGATTGTTGCGCAATTGCAAAACATTCACCCCCAGTCACAGATCTGGGTTTAATCCATCGTTATTTTGCTAACAAAGCTGCCCCAGTTCAGACATAGCCATACACAAATCAATCTTGTCCCTGTGCCTCATGGGAACAGTCCAGCCCGAACTGCCAAGCCATGTCTTTCCTGGACCGGAATCATGCATCCTAGGACCTGTTTCTGGCTATCAGCCGTCTTCAGCCAGGATAGCTTGACTCCAGTGGCCTAGTGAGCACGGGACCCACGTCTGGGCATACCCTTCCCACATAGGGTGAACAGCAAAACACACAAGATGATGGACGGAATGTTGCACAATGGCAAAACCTTCACCCCCAGTCACAGATCTGGGTTTAATCCATCGTTATTTTGCTCACCAAGCCACCCCAGTTCAGACATGGCATATACAAATCAGTCTTGACCCTCTGCCTCATGGGAACAGTCCAGCCCGAACTGCCAAGCCATGTCTTTCCTGGACCAGAATCAAGCATCCTAGGACCGGTTTCTGGTTATCAGCCGTCTTCAGCCAGGATAGCTTGACTCCAGTGGCCTAGTGAGCACGGGACCCACGTCTGGGCATACCCTTCTCACATAGGGTGAACAGCAAAACACACAAGATGATGGACTGAATGTTGCACAATGGCAAAACATTCACCCCCAGTCACAGATCTGGGTTTAATCCATCGTTATTTTGCTCACCAAGCCACCCCAGTTCAGACATGGCCATATACAAATCAGTCTTGACCCTGTGCCTCATGGAAACAGTCCAGCCCGAACTGCCAAGCCATGTCTTTCCTGGACCGGAATCAAGCATCCTAGGACCGGTTTCTGGCTATCAGCCATCTTCAGCCAGGATAGCTTGACTCAGGTGACCTAGTGAGCACGGGACCCACGTCTGGGCATACCCTTCCCACATAGGGTGAACAGCAAAACGCACAAGATGATGGACAGAATGTTGCACAATGGCAAAACATTCACCCCCAGTCACAGATCTGGGTTTAATCCATCGTTATTTTGCTCACCAAGCCACCCCAGTTCAGACATGGCCATATACAAATCAGTCTTGACCCTGTGCCTCATGGGAACAGTCCAGCCCGAACTGCCAAGCCATGTCTTTCCTGGACCGGAATCAAGCATCCTAGGACCGGTTTCTGGCTATCAGCCGTCTTCAGCCAGGATAGCTTGACTCCAGTGGCCTAATGAGCACGTGACCCACATCTGGGCATACCCTTCCCACATAGGGTGGTGAACAGCAAAACACACAAGATGATGGAC
Organism: Lissotriton helveticus; assembly: GCF_964261635.1. Classification (NCBI taxonomy): domain Eukaryota; kingdom Metazoa; phylum Chordata; class Amphibia; order Caudata; family Salamandridae; genus Lissotriton; species Lissotriton helveticus. Next base: position 1,903,659,953 of record NC_136057.1, on the reverse strand, counting down.
GGAATGTTGCACAATGGCAAAACATTCACCCCCAGTCACAGATCTGGGTTTAATCCATCGTTATTTTGCTCATCAAGCCACCCCAGTTCAGACATGGCCATATACAAATCAGTCTTGACCCTGTGCCTCATGGGAACAGTCCAGCCCGAACTGCCAAGCCATGTCTTTCCTGGACCCAAACCAAGCATCCTAGGACCGGTTTCTGGCTATCAGCCGTCTTCACCCAGGATAGCTTGTACTCCAGTGGCCTAGTGAGCAAGGGACCCACGTCTGGGCATACCCTTCCCACATAGGGTGAACAGCAAAACACACAAGATGATGGACGGAATGTTGCACAATGGCAAAACATTCACCCCCAGTCACAATCTGGGTTTAATCCATCGTTATTTTGCTCACCAACCCACCCCAGTTCAGACCTGGCCATATACAAATCAGCCTTGACCCTGTGCCTCATGGGAACAGTCCAGCCCGAACTGCCAAGCCATGTCTTTCCTGGACCGGAATCAAGCATCCTAGGACCGGTTTCTGGCTATCAGCCGTCTTCAGCCAGGATAGCTTGACTCCAGTGGCCTAGTGAGCAAGGGACCCACATCTGGGCATACCCTTCCAACATAGGGTGAACAGCAAAACACACAAGATGATGGACAGAATGTTACACAATGGCAAAACATTCCCCCCCCCAGTCACAGATCTGGGTTTAATCCATCGTTATTTTGCTCACCAAGCCACCCCAGTTCAGACATGGCCATATACAAATCAGTCTTGACACTGTGCCTCATGGGAACAGTCCAGCCCGAACTGCCAAGCCATGTCTTTCCTGGACCGGAATCAATCATCCTAGGACCGGTTTCTGGCTATCATTCCTCTTCAGCCAGGATAGCTTGACTCCAGTGGCCTAGTGAGCACGGGACCCACGTTTGGGCATACCCTTCCCACATAGGGTGAACAGCAAAACACACAAGATGATGGACGGAATGTTGCACAATGGCAAAAAATTCACCCCCAGTCACAGATATGGGTTTAATCCATCGTTATTTTGCTCATCAAGCCACCCCAGTTCAGACATGGCCATATACAAATCAGTCTTGACCCTGTGCCTCATGGGAACAGTCCAGCCCGAACTGCCAAGCCATGTCTTTCCTGGACCAGAATCAAGCATCCTAGGACCGGTTTCTGGCTATCAGTTGTCTTCAGCCAGGATAGCTTGACTCCAGTGGCCTAGTAAGCACAGGACCCACGTCTGGGCATACCCTTCCCACATAGGGTGAACTGCAAAACACACAAGATGATAGACTGAATGTTGCACAATGGCAGAACATTCACCCCCAGTCACAGATCTGGGTTTAATCCATCGTTATTTTGCTCACCAAGCCACCCCAGTTCAGACATGGCCATATACAAATCAGTCTTGACCCTGTGCGTCATGGGAACAGTCCAGCCCGAACTGCCAAGCCATGTCTTTCCTGGACCGGAATCAAGCATTCTAGGACCGGTTTCTGGCTATCAGCCGTCTTCAGCCAGGATAGCTTGACTCCAGTGGCCTAATGAGCATGGGACCCACGTCTGGGCATACCCTTCCCACATAGGGTGAACAGCATAACACACAAGATGATGGACGGAATGTTGCACAATGGCAAAACATTCACCCCCAGTCACAGATCTGGGTTTAATCCATCGTTATTTTGCTCACCAAGCCACCCCAGTTCAGACATGGCATATACAAATCAGTCTTGACCCTCTGCCTCATGGGAACAGTCCAGCCCAAACTGCCAAGCCATGTCTTTCCTGGACCAGAATCAAGCATCCTAGGACCGGTTTCTGGCTATCAGTTGTCTTCAGCCAGGATAGCTTGACTCCAGTGGCCTAGTAAGCACAGGACCCACGTCTGGGCATACCCTTCCCACATAGGGTGAACAGCAAAACACACAAGATGATGGACGGAATGTTGCACAATGGCAAAACATTCACCCCCAGCCACAGATCTGGGTTTAATCCATCGTTATTTTGCTCACCAAGCCACCCCAGTTCAGGCATGGCCATATACAAATCAGTCTTGACCCTGTGCCTCATGGGAACAGTCCAGCCCGAACTGCCAAGCCATGTCTTTCCTGGACCGGAATCAAGCATCCTAGGACCGGTTTCTGGCTATCAGCTGTCTTCACCCAGGATAGCTTGACTCCAGTGGCCTAGTGAGCACGGGACCCACGTCTGGGCATACCCTTCCCACATAGGGTGAACAGCAAAACACACAAGATGATGGACGGAATGTTACACAATGGCAAAACATTCCCCCCCCAGTCACAGATCTGGGTTTAATCCATCGTTATTTTGCTCACCAAGCCACCCCAGTTCAGACATGGCATATACAAATCAGTCTTGACCCTCTGCCTCATGGGAACAGTCCAGCCCAAACTGCCAAGCCATGTCTTTCCTGGACCAGAATCAAGCATCCTAGGACCGGTTTCTGGCTATCAGTTGTCTTCAGCCAGGATAGCTTGACTCCAGTGGCCTAGTAAGCACAGGACCCACGTCTGGGCATACCCTTCCCACATAGGGTGAACAGCAAAACACACAAGATGATGGACGGAATGTTGCACAATGGCAAAACATTCACCCCCAGCCACAGATCTGGGTTTAATCCATCGTTATTTTGCTCACCAAGCCACCCCAGTTCAGGCATGGCCATATACAAATCAGTCTTGACCCTGTGCCTCATGGGAACAGTCCAGCCCGAACTGCCAAGCCATGTCTTTCCTGGACCGGAATCAATCATCCTAGGACCGGTTTCTGGCTATCATCCGTCTTCAGCCAGGATAGCTTGACTCCAGTGGCCTAGGGAGCACGGGAACCACGTTTGGGCATACCCTTCCCACATAGGGTGAACAGCAAAACACACAAGATGATGGACGGAATGTTGCACAATGGCAACAAATTCACCCCCAGTCACAGATATGGGTTTAATCCATCGTTATTTTGCTCATCAAGCCACCCCAGTTCAGACATGGCCATATACAAATCAGTCTTGACCCTGTGCCACATGGGAACAGTCCAGCCCGAACTGCCAAGTCATGTCTTTCCTGGACCAGAATCAAGCATCCTAGGACCGGTTTCTGGCTATCAGTTGTCTTCAGCCAGGATAGCTTGACTCCAGTGGCCTAGTAAGCACAGGACCCACGTCTGGGCATACCCTTCCCACATAGGGTGCACTGCTAAACACACAAGATGATAGACTGAATGTTGCACAATGGCAAAACATTCACCCCCAGTCACAGATCTGGGTTTAATCCATCGTTATTTTGCTCACCAACCCACCCCAGTTCAGACCTGGCCATATACAAATCAGTCTTGACCCTGTGCCTCATGGGAACAGTCCAGCCCGAACTGCCAAGCCATGTCTTTCCTGGACCGGAATCAAGCATCCTAGGACCGGTTTCTGGCTATCAGCCGTCTTCAGCCAGGATAACTTGACTCCAGTGGCCTAGTGAGCACGGGACCCACGTCTGGGCATACCCTTCCCACATAGGGTGAACAGCAAAACACACAAGATGATGGACGGAATGTTGCACAATGGCAAAACATTCACCCCCAGCCACAGATCTGGGTTTAATCCATCGTTATTTTGCTCACCAAGCCACCCCAGTTCAGACATGGCCATATACAAATCAGTCTTGACCCTGTGCCTCATGGGAACAGTCCAGCCCGAACTGCCAAGCCATGTCTTTCCTGGACCGGAATTAATCATCCTAGGACCGGTTTCTGGCTATCATCCGTCTTCAGCCAGGATAGCTTGACTCCAGTGGCCTAGTGAGCACGGGACCCACGTTTGGGCATACCCTTCCCACATAGGGTGAACAGCAAAACACACAAGATGATGGACGGAATGTTGCACAATGGCAAAAAATTCACCCCCAGTCACAGATATGGGTTTAATCCATCGTTATTTTGCTCATCAAGCCACCCCAGTTCAGACATGGCCATATACAAATCAGTCTTGACCCTGTGCCTCATGGGAACAGTCCAGCCCGAACTGCCAAGCCATGTCTTTCCTGGACCGGAATCAAGCATCCTAGGACCGGTTTCTGGCTATCAGCTGTCTTCACCCAGGATAGCTTGACTCCAGTGGCCTAGTGAGCACGGGACCCACGTCTGGGCATACCCTTCCCACATAGGGTGAACAGCAAAACACACAAGATGATGGACGGAATGTTACACAATGGCAAAACATTCCCCCCCCAGTCACAGATCTGGGTTTAATCCATCGTTATTTTGCTCACCAAGCCACCCCAGTTCAGACATGGCATATACAAATCAGTCTTGACCCTCTGCCTCATGGGAACAGTTCAGCCCAAACTGCCAAGCCATGTCTTTCCTGGACCAGAATCAAGCATCCTAGGACCGGTTTCTGGCTATCAGTTGTCTTCAGCCAGGATAGCTTGACTCCAGTGGCCTAGTAAGCACAGGACCCACGTCTGGGCATACCCTTCCCACATAGGGTGAACAGCAAAACACACAAGATGATGGACGGAATGTTGCACAATGGCAAAACATTCTCCCCCAGCCACAGATCTGGGTTTAATCCATCGTTATTTTTCTCACCAAGCCACCCCAGTTCAGACATGGCCATATACAAATCAGTCTTGACCCTGTGCCTCATGGGAACAGTCCAGCCCGAACTGCCAAGCCATGTCTTTCCTGGACCGGAATCAATCATCCTAGGACCGGTTTCTGGCTATCATCCGTCTTCAGCCAGGATAGCTTGACTCCAGTGGCCTAGGGAGCACGGGACCCACGTTTGGGCATACCCTTCCCACATAGGGTGAACAGCAAAACACACAAGATGATGGACGGAATGTTGCACAATGGCAAAAAATTCACCCCCAGTCACAGATATGGGTTTAATCCATCGTTATTTTGCTCATCAAGCCACCCCAGTTCAGACATGGCCATATACAAATCAGTCTTGACCCTGTGCCTCATGGGAACAGTCCAGCCCGAACTGCCAAGCCATGTCTTTCCTGGACCAGAATCAAGCATCCTAGGACCGGTTTCTGGCTATCAGTTGTCTTCAGCCAGGATAGCTTGACTCCAGTGGCGTAGTAAGCACAGGACCCACGTCTGGGCATACCCTTCCCACATAGGGTGAACTGCTAAACACACAAGATGATAGACTGAATGTTGCACAATGGCAAAACATTCACCCCCAGTCACAGATCTGGGTTTAATCCATCGTTATTTTGCTCACCAACCCACCCCAGTTCAGACCTGGCCATATACAAATCAGTCTTGACCCTGTGCCTCATGGGAACAGTCCAGCCCGAACTGCCAAGCCATGTCTTTCCTGGACGGGAATCAAGCATCCTAGGACCGGTTTCTGGCTATCAGCCGTCTTCAGCCAGGATAACTTGACTCCAGTGGCCTAGTGAGCACGGGACCCACGTCTGGGCATACCCTTCCCACATAGGGTGAACAGCAAAACACACAAGATGATGAACGGAATGTTGCACAATGGCAAAACATTCACCCCCAGCCACAGATCTGGGTTTAATCCATCGTTATTTTGCTCACCAAGCCACCCCAGTTCAGACATGGCCATATACAAATCAGTCTTGACCCTGTGCCTCATGGGAACAGTCCAGCCCGAACTGCCAAGCCATGTCTTTCCTGGACCGGAATCAATCATCGTAGGACCGGTTTCTGGCTATCATCCGTCTTCAGCCAGGATAGCTTGACTCCAGTGGCCTAGTGAGCACGGGACCCACGTTTGGGCATACCCATCCCACATAGGGTGAACAGCAAAACACACAAGATGATGGACGGAATGTTGCACAATGGCAAAAAATTCACCCCCAGTCACAGATATGGGTTTAATCCATCGTTATTTTGCTCATCAAGCCACCCCAGTTCAGACATGGCCATATACAAATCAGTCTTGACCCTGTGCCTCATGGGAACAGTCCAGCCCGAACTGCCAAGCCATGTCTTTCCTGGACCAGAATCAAGCATCCTAGGACCGGTTTCTGGCTATCAGTTGTCTTCAGCCAGGATAGCTTGACTCCAGTGGCCTAGTAAGCACAGGACCCACGTCTGGGCATACCCTTCCCACATAGGTTGAACTGCAAAACACACAAGATGATAGACTGAATGTTGCACAATGGCAAAACATTCACCCCCAGTCACAGATCTGGGTTTAATCCATCGTTATTTTGCTCACCAACCCACCCCAGTTCAGACCTGGCCATATACAAATCAGTCTTGACCCTGTGCCTCATGGGAACAGTCCAGCCCGAACTGCCAAGCCATGACTTTCCTGGACCGGAATCAAGCATCCTAGGACCGGTTTCTGGCTATCAGCCGTCTTCAGCCAGGATAGCTTGACTCCAGTGGCCTAGTGAGCACGGGACCCACTTCTGGGCATACTCTTCCCACATAGGGTGAACAGCAAAACACACAAGATGATGGACGGAATGTTGCACAATGGCAAAACATTCACCCCCAGTCACAGATATGGGTTTAATCCATCGTTATTTTGCTCACCAAGCCACCCCAGTTCAGACATGGCCATAAACAAATCAGTCTTGACCCTGTGCCTCATGGGAACAGTCCAGCCGGAACTGCCAAGCCATGTCTTTCCTGGACCGGAATCAAGCATCCTAGGACCGGTTTCTGACTATCAGCTGTCTTCAGCCAGGATAGCTTGACTCCAGTGGCCTAGTGAGCACTGGACCCACGTCTGGGCATACCCTTCCAACATAGGGTGAACAGCAAAACACACAAGATGATGGACGGATTGTTGCGCAATTGCAAAACATTCACCCCCAGTCACAGATCTGGGTTTAATCCATCGTTATTTTGCTAACCTAGCCGCCCCAGTTCAGACATGGCCGTAAACAAATCAATCTTGTCCCTGTGCCTCATGGGAACAGTCCAGCCCGAACTGCCAAGCCATGTCTTTCCTGGACCGGAATCAAGCATCCTAGGACCTGTTTCTGGCTATCAGCCGTCTTCAGCCAGGATAGCTTGACTCCAGTGGCCTAGTGAGCACGGGACCCACGTCTGGGCATACCCTTCCAACATAGGGTGAACAGCAAAACACACAAGATGATGGACGGAATAATGCACAATGGCAAAACATTCACCCCCAGTCACAGATCTGGGTTTAATCCATCGTTATTTTGCCCACCAAGCCACCCCAGTTCAGACATGGCCATAAACAAATCAGTCTTGACCCTGTGCCTCATGGGAACAGTCCAGCCCGAACTGCCAAGCCATGACTTTCCTGGACCGGAATCAAGCATCCTAGGACCGGTTTCTGGCTATCAGCCGTCTTCAGCCAGGATAGCTTGACTCCAGTGGCCTAGTGAGCACGGGACCCACGTTTGGGCATACCCTTCCCACATAGGGTGAACAGCAAAACACACAAGATGATGGACGGAATGTTGCACAATGGCAAAAAATTCACCCCCAGTCACAGATATGGGTTTAATCCATCGTTATTTTGCTCATCAAGCCACCCCAGTTCAGACATGGCCATATACAAATCAGTCTTGACCCTGTGCCTCATGGGAACAGTCCAGCCCGAACTGCCAAGCCATGTCTTTCCTGGACCAGAATCAAGCATCCTAGGACCGGTTTCTGGCTATCAGTTGTCTTCAGCCAGGATAGCTTGACTCCAGTGGCCTAGTAAGCACAGGACCCACGTCTGGGCATACCCTTCCCACATAGGGTGAACAGCAAAACACAAAAGATGATGGACGGAATGTTGCACAATGGCAAAACATTCACCCCCAGTCACAGATATGGGTTTAATCCATCGTTATTTTGCTCACCAACCCACCCCAGTTCAGACCTGGCCATATACAAATCAGTCTTGACCCTGTGCCTCATGGGAACAGTCCAGCCCGAACTGCCAAGCCATGTCTTTCCTGGACCGGAATCAAGCATCCTAGGACCGGTTTCTGGCTATCAGCCGTCTTCAGCCAGGATAACTTGACTCCAGTGGCCTAGTGAGCACGGGACCCACGTCTGGGCATACCCTTCCCACATAGGGTGAACTGCTAAACACACAAGATGATAGACTGAATGTTGCACAATGGCAAAACATTCACCCCCAGTCACAGATCTGGGTTTAATCCATCGTTATTTTGCTCACCAACCCACCCCAGTTCAGACCTGGCCATATACAAATCAGTCTTGACCCTGTGCCTCATGGGAACAGTCCAGCCCGAACTGCCAAGCCATGTCTTTCCTGGACCGGAATCAAGCATCCTAGGACCGGTTTCTGGCTATCAGCCGTCTTCAGCCAGGATAACTTGACTCCAGTGGCCTAGTGAGCACGGGACCCACGTCTGGGCATACCCTTCCCACATAGGGTGAACAGCAAAACACACAAGATGATGAACGGAATGTTGCACAATGGCAAAACATTCACCCCCAGCCACAGATCTGGGTTTAATCCATCGTTATTTTGCTCACCAAGCCACCCCAGTTCAGACATGGCCATATACAAATCAGTCTTGACCCTGTGCCTCATGGGAACAGTCCAGCCCGAACTGCCAAGCCATGTCTTTCCTGGACCGGAATCAAGCATCCTAGGACCGGTTTCTGGCTATCAGCCGTCTTCAGCCAGGATAACTTGACTCCAGTGGCCTAGTGAGCACGGGACCCACGTCTGGGCATACCCTTCCCACATAGGGTGAACAGCAAAACACACAAGATGATGAACGGAATGTTGCACAATGGCAAAACATTCACCCCCAGTCACAGATCTGGGTTTAATCCATCGTTATTTTGCCCACGAAGCCACCCCAGTTCAGACATTGCCATAAACAAATCAGTCTTGACCCTGTGCCTCATGGGAACAGTCCAGCCCGAACTGCCAAGCCATGACTTTCCTGGACCGGAATCAAGCATCCTAGGACCGGTTTCTGGCTATCAGCCGTCTTCAGCCAGGATAGCTTGACTCCAGTGGCCTAGTGAGCACGGGACCCACGTTTGGGCATACCCTTCCCACATAGGGTGAACAGCAAAACACACAAGATGATGGACGGAATGTTGCACAATGGCAAAAAATTCACCCCCAGTCACAGATATGGGTTTAATCCATCGTTATTTTGCTCATCAAGCCACCCCAGTTCAGACATGGCCATATACAAATCAGTCTTGACCCTGTGCCTCATGGGAACAGTCCAGCCCGAACTGCCAAGCCATGTCTTTCCTGGACCAGAATCAAGCATCCTAGGACCGGTTTCTGGCTATCAGTTGTCTTCAGCCAGGATAGCTTGACTCCAGTGGCCTAGTGAGCACAGGACCCACGTCTGGGCATACACTTCCAACATAGGGTGAACAGCAAAACACACAAGATGATGGACGGAATGTTGCACAATGGCAAAACATTCACCCCCAGTCACAGATCTGGGTTTAATCCATCGTTATTTTGCCCACCAAGCCACCCCAGTTCAGACATGGCCATATACAAATCAGTCTTGACCCTGTGCCTCATGGGAATAGTCCAGCCCGAACTGCCAAGCCATGTCTTTCCTGGACCGGAATCAAGCATCCTAGGACCGGTTTCTGGCTATCAGCCGTCTTCAGCCAGGATAGCTTGACTCCAGTGGCCTAGTGAGCACGGGACCCACTTCTGGGCATACCCTTCCCACATAGGGTGAACAGCAAAACACACAAGATGATGGACGGAATGTTACACAATGGCAAAACATTCCCCCCCCAGTCACAGATCTGGGTTTACTCCATCGTTATTTTGCTCACCAAGCCACCCCAGTTCAGACATGGCCATATACAAATCAGTCTTGACCCTGTGCCTCATGGGAATAGTCCAGCCCGAACTGCCAAGCCATGTCTTTCCTGGACCGGAATCAAGCATCCTAGGACCGGTTTCTGGCTATCAGCCGTCTTCAGCCAGGATAGCTTGACTCCAGTGGCCTAGTAAGCACGGGACCCACGTTTGGGCATACCCTTCCCACATAGGGTGAACAGCAAAACACACAAGATGATGGACGGAATGTTGCACAATGGCAAAAAATTCACCCCCAGTCACAGATATGGGTTTAATCCATCGTTATTTTGCTCATCAAGCCACCCCAGTTCAGACATGGCCATATACAAATCATTCTTGACCCTGTGCCTCATGGGAACAGTCCAGCCCGAACTGCCAAGCCATGTCTTTCCTGGACCAGAATCAAGCATCCTAGGACCGGTTTCTGGCTATCAGTTGTCTTCAGCCAGGATAGCTTGACTCCAGTGGCGTAGTAAGCACAGGACCCACGTCTGGGCATACCCTTCCCACATAGGGTGAACTGCTAAACACACAAGATGATAGACTGAATGTTGCACAATGGCAAAACATTCACCCCCAGTCACAGATCTGGGTTTAATCCATCGTTATTTTGCTCACCAACCCACCCCAGTTCAGACCTGGCCATATACAAATCAGTCTTGACCCTGTGCCTCATGGGAACAGTCCAGCCCGAACTGCCAAGCCATGTCTTTCCTGGACCGGAATCAAGCATCCTAGGACCGGTTTCTGGCTAGCAGCCGTCTTCAGCCAGGATAACTTGACTCCAGTGGCCTAGTGAGCACGGGACCCACGTCTGGGCATACCCTTCCCACATAGGGTGAACAGCAAAACACACAAGATGATGAACGGAATGTTGCACAATGGCAAAACATTCACCCCCAGCCACAGATCTGGGTTTAATCCATCGTTATTTTGCTCACCAAGCCACCCCAGTTCAGACATGGCCATATACAAATCAGTCTTGACCCTGTGCCTCATGGGAACAGTCCAGCCCGAACTGCCAAGCCATGTCTTTCCTGGACCGGAATCAATCATCCTAGGACCGGTTTCTGGCTATCATCCGTCTTCAGCCAGGATAGCTTGACTCCAGTGGCCTAGTGAGCACGGGACCCACGTTTGGGCATACCCTTCCCACATAGGGTGAACAGCAAAACACACAAGATGATGGACGGAATGTTGCACAATGGCAAAAAATTCACCCCCAGTCACAGATATGGGTTTAATCCATCGTTATTTTGCTCATCAAGCCACCCCAGTTCAGACATGGCCATATACAAATCAGTCTTGACCCTGTGCCTCATGGGAACAGTCCAGCCCGAACTGCCAAGCCATGTCTTTCCTGGACCAGAATCAAGCATCCTAGGACCGGTTTCTGGCTATCAGTTGTCTTCAGCCAGGATAGCTTGACTCCAGTGGCCTAGTAAGCACAGGACCCACGTCTGGGCATACCCTTCCCACATAGGGTGAACTGCAAAACACACAAGATGATAGACTGAATGTTGCATAATGGCAAAACATTCACCCCCAGTCACAGATCTGGGTTTAATCCATCGTTATTTTGCTCACCAACCCACCCCAGTTCAGACCTGGCCATATACAAATCAGTCTTGACCCTGTGCCTCATGGGAACAGTCCAGCCCGAACTGCCAAGCCATGACTTTCCTGGACCGGAATCAAGCATCCTAGGACCGGTTTCTGGCTATCAGCCGTCTTCAGCCAGGATAGCTTGACTCCAGTGGCCTAGTGAGCACAGGACCCACGTCTGGGCATACACTTCCAACTTAGGGTGAACAGCAAAACACACAAGATGATGGACGGAATGTTGCACAATGGCAAAACATTCACCCCCAGTCACAGATCTGGGTTTAATCCATCGTTATTTTGCCCACCAAGCCACCCCAGTTCAGACATGGCCATATACAAATCAGTCTTGACCCTGTGCCTCATGGGAACAGTCCAGCCCGAACTGCCAAGCCATGTCTTTCCTGGACCGGAATCAAGCATCCTAGGACCGGTTTCTGGCTATCAGCCGTCTTCAGCCAGGATAGCTTGACTCCAGTGGCCTAGTGAGCACGGGACCCACTTCTGGGCATACTCTTCCCACATAGGGTGAACAGCAAAACACACAAGATGATGGACGGAATGTTGCACAATGGCAAAACATTCACCCCCAGTCACAGATATGGGTTTAATCCATCGTTATTTTGCTCACCAAGCCACCCCAGTTCAGACATGGCCATAAACAAATCAGTCTTGACCCTGTGCCTCATGGGAACAGTCCAGCCGGAACTGCCAAGCCATGTCTTTCCTGGACCGGAATCAAGCATCCTAGGACCGGTTTCTGACTATCAGCTGTCTTCAGCCAGGATAGCTTGACTCCAGTGGCCTAGTGAGCACTGGACCCACGTCTGGGCATACCCTTCCAACATAGGGTGAACAGCAAAACACACAAGATGATGGACGGATTGTTGCGCAATTGCAAAACATTCACCCCCAGTCACGATCTGGGTTTAATCCATCGTTATTTTGCTAACCTAGCCGCCCCAGTTCAGACATGGCCGTAAACAAATCAATCTTGTCCCTGTGCCTCATGGGAACAGTCCAGCCCGAACTGCCAAGCCATGTCTTTCCTGGACCGGAATCAAGCATCCTAGGACCTGTTTCTGGCTATCAGCCGTCTTCAGCCAGGATAGCTTGACTCCAGTGGCCTAGTGAGCACGGGACCCACGTCTGGGCATACCCTTCCAACATAGGGTGAACAGCAAAACACACAAGATGATGGACGGAATAATGCACAATGGCAAAACATTCACCCCCAGTCACAGATCTGGGTTTAATCCATCGTTATTTTGCCCACCAAGCCACCCCAGTTCAGACATGGCCATAAACAAATCAGTCTTGACCCTGTGCCTCATGGGAACAGTCCAGCCCGAACTGCCAAGCCATGACTTTCCTGGACCGGAATCAAGCATCCTAGGACCGGTTTCTGGCTATCAGCCGTCTTCAGCCAGGATAGCTTGACTCCAGTGGCCTAGTGAGCACGGGACCCACGTTTGGGCATACCCTTCCCACATAGGGTGAACAGCAAAACACACAAGATGATGGACAGAATGTTGCACAATGGCAAAAAATTCACCCCCAGTCACAGATATGGGTTTAATCCATTGTTATTTTGCTCACCAACCCACCCCAGTTCAGACCTGGCCATATACAAATCAGTCTTGACCCTGTGCCTCATGGGAACAGTCCAGCCCGAACTGCCAAGCCATGTCTTTCCTGGACCAGAATCAAGCATCCTAGGACCGGTTTCTGGCTATCAGCCGTCTTCAGCCAGGATAGCTTGACTCCAGTGGCCTAGTGAGCACGGGACCCACGTCTGGGCATACCCTTCCAACATAGGGTGAACAGCAAAACACACAAGATGATGGACGGAATAATGCACAATGGCAAAACATTCACCCCCAGTCACAGATCTGGGTTTAATCCATCGTTATTTTGCCCACCAAGCCACCCCAGTTCAGACATGGCCATAAACAAATCAGTGATGACCCTGTGCCTCATGGGAACAGTCCAGCCCGAACTGCCAAGCCATGACTTTCCTGGACCGGAATCAAGCATCCTAGGACCGGTTTCTGGCTATCAGCCGTCTTCAGCCAGGATAGCTTGACTCCAGTGGCCTAGTGAGCACGGGACCCACGTTTGGGCATACCCTTCCCACATAGGGTGAACAGCAAAACACACAAGATGATGGACGGAATGTTGCACAATGGCAAAAAATTCACCCCCAGTCACAGATATGGGTTTAATCCATCGTTATTTTGCTCATCAAGCCACCCCAGTTCAGACATGGCCATATACAAATCAGTCTTGACCCTGTGCCTCATGGGAACAGTCCAGCCCGAACTGCCAAGCCATGTCTTTCCTGGACCAGAATCAAGCATCCTAGGACCGGTTTCTGGCTATCAGTTGTCTTCAGCCAGGATAGCTTGACTCCAGTGGCCTAGTGAGCACAGGACCCACGTCTGGGCATACACTTCCAACATAGGGTGAACAGCAAAACACACAAGATGATGGACGGAATGTTGCACAATGGCAAAACATTCACCCCCAGTCACAGATCTGGGTTTAATCCATCGTTATTTTGCCCACCAAGCCACCCCAGTTCAGACATGGCCATATACAAATCAGTCTTGACCCTGTGCCTCATGGGAATAGTCCAGCCCGAACTGCCAAGCCATGTCTTTCCTGGACCGGAATCAAGCATCCTAGGACCGGTTTCTGGCTATCAGCCGTCTTCAGCCAGGATAGCTTGACTCCAGTGGCCTAGTGAGCACGGGACCCACTTCTGGGCATACCCTTCCCACATAGGGTGAACCGCAAAACACACAAGATGATGGACGGAATGTTACACAATGGTAAAACATTCCCCCCCCAGTCACAGATCTGGGTTTACTCCATCGTTATTTTGCTCACCAACCCACCCCAGTTCAGACCTGGCCATATACAAATCAGTCTTGACCCTGTGCCTCATGGGAACAGTCCAGCCCGAACTGCCAAGCCATGTCTTTCCTGGACCGGAATCAAGCATCCTAGGACCGGTTTCTGGCTATCAGCCGTCTTCAGCCAGGATAACTTGACTCCAGTGGCCTAGTGAGCACGGGACCCACGTCTGGGCATACCCTTCCCACATAGGGTGAACTGCTAAACACACAAGATGATAGACTGAATGTTGCCCAATGGCAAAACATTCACCCCCAGTCACAGATCTGGGTTTAATCCATCGTTATTTTGCTCACCAACCCACCCCAGTTCAGACCTGGCCATATACAAATCAGTCTTGACCCTGTGCCTCATGGGAACAGTCCAGCCCGAACTGCCAAGCCATGTCTTTCCTGGACCGGAATCAAGCATCCTAGGACCGGTTTCTGGCTATCAGCCGTCTTCAGCCAGGATAACTTGACTCCAGTGGCCTAGTGAGCACGGGACCCACGTCTGGGCATACCCTTCCCACATAGGGTGAACAGCAAAACAAACAAGATGAGGAACGGAATGTTGCACAATGGAAAAACATTCACCCCCAGCCACAGATCTGGGTTTAATCCATCGTTATTTTGCTCACCAAGCCACCCCAGTTCAGACATGGCCATATACAAATCAGTCTTGACCCTGTGCCTCATGGGAACAGTCCAGCCCGAACTGCCAAGCCATGTCTTTCCTGGACCGGAATCAATCATCCTAGAACCGGTTTCTGGCTATCATCCGTCTTCAGCCAGGATAGCTTGACTCCAGTGGCCTAGTGAGCACGGGACCCACGTTTGGGCATACCCTTCCCACATAGGGTGAACAGCAAAACACACAAGATGATGGACGGAATGTTGCACAATGGCAAAAAATTCACCCCCAGTCACAGATATGGGTTTAATCCATCGTTATTTTGCTCATCAAGCCACCCCAGTTCAGACATGGCCATATACAAATCAGTCTTGACCCTGTGCCTCATGGGAACAGTCCAGCCCGAACTGCCAAGCCATGTCTTTCCTGGACCAGAATCAAGCATCCTAGGACCGGTTTCTGGCTATCAGTTGTCTTCAGCCAGGATAGCTTGACTCCAGTGGCCTAGTAAGCACAGGACCCACGTCTGGGCATACCCTTCCCACATAGGGTGAACTGCAAAACACACAAGATGATAGACTGAATGTTGCACAATGGCAAAACATTCACCCCCAGTCACAGATCTGGGTTTAATCCATCGTTATTTTGCTCACCAACCCACCCCAGTTCAGACCTGGCCATATACAAATCAGTCTTGACCCTGTGCCTCATGGGAACAGTCCAGCCCGAACTGCCAAGCCATGACTTTCCTGGACCGGAATCAAGCATCCTAGGACCGGTTTCTGGCTATCAGCCGTCTTCAGCCAGGATAGCTTGACTCCAGTGGCCTAGTGAGCACAGGACCCACGTCTGGGCATACACTTCCAACATAGGGTGAACAGCAAAACACACAAGATGATGGACGGAATGTTGCACAATGGCAAAACATTCACCCCCAGTCACAGATCTGGGTTTAATCCATCGTTATTTTGCCCACCAAGCCACCCCAGTTCAGACATGGCCA
This sequence comes from Lissotriton helveticus, assembly GCF_964261635.1. Classification (NCBI taxonomy): domain Eukaryota; kingdom Metazoa; phylum Chordata; class Amphibia; order Caudata; family Salamandridae; genus Lissotriton; species Lissotriton helveticus. The sequence goes on along the minus strand of NC_136057.1, from coordinate 1,903,644,024 downwards.
TATACAAATCAGTCTTGACCCTGTGCCTCATGGGAACAGTCCAGCCCGAACTGCCAAGCCATGTCTTTCCTGGAACGGAATCAAGCATCCTAGGACCGGTTTCTGGCTATCAGCCGTCTTCAGCCAGGATAGCTTGACTCCAGTGGCCTAGTGAGCACGGGACCCACGTCTGGGCATACACTTCCAACATAGGGTGAACAGCAAAACACACAAGATGATGGACGGAATGTTGCACAATGGCAAAACATTCACCCCCAGTCACAGATCTGGGTTTAATCCATCGTTATTTTGCCCACCAAGCCACCCCAGTTCAGACATGGCCATATACAAATCAGTCTTGACCCTGTGCCTCATGGGAACAGTCCAGCCCGAACTGCCAAGCCATGTCTTTCCTGGAACGGAATCAAGCATCCTAGGACCGGTTTCTGGCTATCAGCCGTCTTCAGCCAGGATAGCTTGACTCCAGTGGCCTAGTGAGCACGGGACCCACTTCTGGGCATACTCTTCCCACATAGGGTGAACAGCAAAACACACAAGATGATGGACGGAATGTTGCACAATGGCAAAACATTCACCCCCAGTCACAGATATGGGTTTAATCCATCGTTATTTTGCTCACCAAGCCACCCCAGTTCAGACATGGCCATAAACAAATCAGTCTTGACCCTGTGCCTCATGGGAACAGTCCAGCCGGAACTGCCAAGCCATGTCTTTCCTGGACCGGAATCAAGCATCCTAGGACCGGTTTCTGACTATCAGCTGTCTTCAGCCAGGATAGCTTGACTCCAGTGGCCTAGTGAGCACTGGACCCACGTCTGGGCATACCCTTCCAACATAGGGTGAACAGCAAAACACACAAGATGATGGACGGATTGTTGCGCAATTGCAAAACATTCACCCCCAGTCACAGATCTGGGTTTAATCCATCGTTATTTTGCTAACCTAGCCGCCCCAGTTCAGACATGGCCGTAAACAAATCAATCTTGTCCCTGTGCCTCATGGGAACAGTCCAGCCCGAACTGCCAAGCCATGTCTTTCCTGGACCGGAATCAAGCATCCTAGGACCTGTTTCTGGCTATCAGCCGTCTTCAGCCAGGATAGCTTGACTCCAGTGGCCTAGTGAGCACGGGACCCACGTCTGGGCATACCCTTCCAACATAGGGTGAACAGCAAAACACACAAGATGATGGACGGAATAATGCACAATGGCAAAACATTCACCCCCAGCCACAGATCTGGGTTTAATCCATCGTTATTTTGCCCACCAAGCCACCCCAGTTCAGACATGGCCATAAACAAATCAGTCTTGACCCTGTGCCTCATGGGAACAGTCCAGCCCGAACTGCCAAGCCATGACTTTCCTGGACCGGAATCAAGCATCCTAGGACCGGTTTCTGGCTATCAGCCGTCTTCAGCCAGGATAGCTTGACTCCAGTGGCCTAGTGAGCACAGGACCCACGTCTGGGCATACACTTCCAACATAGGGTGAACAGCAAAACACACAAGATGATGGACGGAATGTTGCACAATGGCAAAACATTCACCCCCAGTCACAGATCTGGGTTTAATCCATCGTTATTTTGCCCACCAAGCCACCCCAGTTCAGACATGGCCATATACAAATCAGTCTTGACCCTGTGCCTCATGGGAATAGTCCAGCCCGAACTGCCAAGCCATGTCTTTCCTGGACCGGAATCAAGCATCCTAGGACCGGTTTCTGGCTATCAGCCGTCTTCAGCCAGGATAGCTTGACTCCAGTGGCCTAGTGAGCACGGGACCCACTTCTGGGCATACCCTTCCCACATAGGGTGAACAGCAAAACACACAAGATGATGGACGGAATGTTACACAATGGCAAAACATTCCCCCCCCAGTCACAGATCTGGGTTTACTCCATCGTTATTTTGCTCACCAAGCCACCCCAGTTCAGACATGGCATATACAAATCAGTCTTGACCCTCTGCCTCATGGGAACAGTCCAGCCCAAACTGCCAAGCCATGTCTTTCCTGGACCAGAATCAAGCATCCTAGGACCGGTTTCTGGCTATCAGTTGTCTTCAGCCAGGATAGCTTGACTCCAGTGGCCTAGTAAGCACAGGACCCACGTCTGGGCATACCCTTCCCACATAGGGTGAACAGCAAAACACAAAAGATGATGGACGGAATGTTGCACAATGGCAAAACATTCACCCCCAGTCACAGATATGGGTTTAATCCATCGTTATTTTGCTCACCAACCCACCCCAGTTCAGACCTGGCCATATACAAATCAGTCTTGACCCTGTGCCTCATGGGAACAGTCCAGCCCGAACTGCCAAGCCATGTCTTTCCTGGACCGGAATCAAGCATCCTAGGACCGGTTTCTGGCTATCAGCCGTCTTCAGCCAGGATAACTTGACTCCAGTGGCCTAGTGAGCACGGGACCCACGTCTGGGCATACCCTTCCCACATAGGGTGAACAGCAAAACACACAAGATGATGGACGGAATGTTGCACAATGGCAAAACATTCACCCCCAGCCACAGATCTGGGTTTAATCCATCGTTATTTTGCTCACCAAGCCACCCCAGTTCAGACATGGCCATATACAAATCAGTCTTGACCCTGTGCCTCATGGGAACAGTCCAGCCCGAACTGCCAAGCCATATCTTTCCTGGACCGGAATCAATCATCCTAGGACTGGTTTCTGGCTATCATCCGTCTTCAGCCAGGATAGCTTGACTCCAGTGGCCTAGTGAGCACGGGACCCACGTTTGGGCATACCCTTCCAAAATAGGGTGAACAGCAAAACACACAAGATGATGGACGGAATGTTGCACAATGGCAAAAAATTCACCCCCAGTCACAGATATGGGTTTAATCCATCGTTATTTTGCTCATCAAGCCACCCCAGTTCAGACATGGCCATATACAAATCAGTCTTTACCCTGTGCCTCATGGGAACAGTCCAGCCCGAACTGCCAAGCCATGTCTTTCCTGGACCGGAATCAAGCATCCTAGGACCGGTTTCTGGCTATCAGCTGTCTTCACCCAGGATAGCTTGACTCCAGTGGCCTAGTGAGCACGGGACCCACGTCTGGGCATACCCTTCCCACATAGGGTGAACAGCAAAACACACAAGATGATGGACGGAATGTTACACAATGGCAAAACATTCCCCCCCCAGTCACAGATCTGGGTTTAATCCATTGTCATTTTGCTCACCAAGCCACCCCAGTTCAGACATGGCATATACAAATCAGTCTTGACCCTCTGCCTCATGGGAACAGTCCAGCCCAAACTGCCAAGCCATGTCTTTCCTGGACCAGAATCAAGCATCCTAGGACCGGTTTCTGGCTATCAGTTGTCTTCAGCCAGGATAGCTTGACTCCAGTGGCCTAGTAAGCACAGGACCCACGTCTGGGCATACCCTTCCCACATAGGGTGAACAGCAAAACACACAAGATGATGGACGGAATGTTGCACAATGGCAAAACATTCTCCCCCAGCCACAGATCTGGGTTTAATCCATCGTTATTTTGCTCACCAAGCCACCCCAGTTCAGACATGGCCATATACAAATCAGTCTTGACCCTGTGCCTCATGGGAACAGTCCAGCCCGAACTGCCAAGCCATGTCTTTCCTGGACCGGAATCAAGCATCCTAGGACCGGTTTCTGGCTATCAGCCGTCTTCAGCCAGGATAGCTTGACTCCAGTGGCCTAGTGAGCACGGGACCCACTTCTGGGCATACTCTTCCCACATAGGGTGAACAGCAAAACACACAAGATGATGGACGGAATGTTGCACAATGGCAAAACATTCACCCCCAGTCACAGATATGGGTTTAATCCATCGTTATTTTGCTCACCAAGCCACCCCAGTTCAGACATGGCCATAAACAAATCAGTCTTGACCCTGTGCCTCATGGGAACAGTCCAGCCGGAACTGCCAAGCCATGTCTTTCCTGGACCGGAATCAAGCATCCTAGGACCGGTTTCTGACTATCAGCTGTCTTCAGCCAGGATAGCTTGACTCCAGTGGCCTAGTGAGCACTGGACCCACGTCTGGGCATACCCTTCCAACATAGGGTGAACAGCAAAACACACAAGATGATGGACGGATTGTTGCGCAATTGCAAAACATTCACCCCCAGTCACGATCTGGGTTTAATCCATCGTTATTTTGCTAACCTAGCCGCCCCAGTTCAGACATGGCCGTAAACAAATCAATCTTGTCCCTGTGCCTCATGGGAACAGTCCAGCCCGAACTGCCAAGCCATGTCTTTCCTGGACCGGAATCAAGCATCCTAGGACCTGTTTCTGGCTATCAGCCGTCTTCAGCCAGGATAGCTTGACTCCAGTGGCCTAGTGAGCACGGGACCCACGTCTGGGCATACCCTTCCAACATAGGGTGAACAGCAAAACACACAAGATGATGGACGGAATAATGCACAATGGCAAAACATTCACCCCCAGTCACAGATCTGGGTTTAATCCATCGTTATTTTGCCCACCAAGCCACCCCAGTTCAGACATGGCCATAAACAAATCAGTCTTGACCCTGTGCCTCATGGGAACAGTCCAGCCCGAACTGCCAAGCCATGACTTTCCTGGACCGGAATCAAGCATCCTAGGACCGGTTTCTGGCTATCAGCCGTCTTCAGCCAGGATAGCTTGACTCCAGTGGCCTAGTGAGCACGGGACCCACGTTTGGGCATACCCTTCCCACATAGGGTGAACAGCAAAACACACAAGATGATGGACAGAATGTTGCACAATGGCAAAAAATTCACCCCCAGTCACAGATATGGGTTTAATCCATTGTTATTTTGCTCACCAACCCACCCCAGTTCAGACCTGGCCATATACAAATCAGTCTTGACCCTGTGCCTCATGGGAACAGTCCAGCCCGAACTGCCAAGCCATGTCTTTCCTGGACCAGAATCAAGCATCCTAGGACCGGTTTCTGGCTATCAGCCGTCTTCAGCCAGGATAGCTTGACTCCAGTGGCCTAGTGAGCACGGGACCCACGTCTGGGCATACCCTTCCAACATAGGGTGAACAGCAAAACACACAAGATGATGGACGGAATAATGCACAATGGCAAAACATTCACCCCCAGTCACAGATCTGGGTTTAATCCATCGTTATTTTGCCCACCAAGCCACCCCAGTTCAGACATGGCCATAAACAAATCAGTGATGACCCTGTGCCTCATGGGAACAGTCCAGCCCGAACTGCCAAGCCATGACTTTCCTGGACCGGAATCAAGCATCCTAGGACCGGTTTCTGGCTATCAGCCGTCTTCAGCCAGGATAGCTTGACTCCAGTGGCCTAGTGAGCACGGGACCCACGTTTGGGCATACCCTTCCCACATAGGGTGAACAGCAAAACACACAAGATGATGGACGGAATGTTGCACAATGGCAAAAAATTCACCCCCAGTCACAGATATGGGTTTAATCCATCGTTATTTTGCTCATCAAGCCACCCCAGTTCAGACATGGCCATATACAAATCAGTCTTGACCCTGTGCCTCATGGGAACAGTCCAGCCCGAACTGCCAAGCCATGTCTTTCCTGGACCAGAATCAAGCATCCTAGGACCGGTTTCTGGCTATCAGTTGTCTTCAGCCAGGATAGCTTGACTCCAGTGGCCTAGTGAGCACAGGACCCACGTCTGGGCATACACTTCCAACATAGGGTGAACAGCAAAACACACAAGATGATGGACGGAATGTTGCACAATGGCAAAACATTCACCCCCAGTCACAGATCTGGGTTTAATCCATCGTTATTTTGCCCACCAAGCCACCCCAGTTCAGACATGGCCATATACAAATCAGTCTTGACCCTGTGCCTCATGGGAATAGTCCAGCCCGAACTGCCAAGCCATGTCTTTCCTGGACCGGAATCAAGCATCCTAGGACCGGTTTCTGGCTATCAGCCGTCTTCAGCCAGGATAGCTTGACTCCAGTGGCCTAGTGAGCACGGGACCCACTTCTGGGCATACCCTTCCCACATAGGGTGAACCGCAAAACACACAAGATGATGGACGGAATGTTACACAATGGTAAAACATTCCCCCCCCAGTCACAGATCTGGGTTTACTCCATCGTTATTTTGCTCACCAACCCACCCCAGTTCAGACCTGGCCATATACAAATCAGTCTTGACCCTGTGCCTCATGGGAACAGTCCAGCCCGAACTGCCAAGCCATGTCTTTCCTGGACCGGAATCAAGCATCCTAGGACCGGTTTCTGGCTATCAGCCGTCTTCAGCCAGGATAACTTGACTCCAGTGGCCTAGTGAGCACGGGACCCACGTCTGGGCATACCCTTCCCACATAGGGTGAACTGCTAAACACACAAGATGATAGACTGAATGTTGCCCAATGGCAAAACATTCACCCCCAGTCACAGATCTGGGTTTAATCCATCGTTATTTTGCTCACCAACCCACCCCAGTTCAGACCTGGCCATATACAAATCAGTCTTGACCCTGTGCCTCATGGGAACAGTCCAGCCCGAACTGCCAAGCCATGTCTTTCCTGGACCGGAATCAAGCATCCTAGGACCGGTTTCTGGCTATCAGCCGTCTTCAGCCAGGATAACTTGACTCCAGTGGCCTAGTGAGCACGGGACCCACGTCTGGGCATACCCTTCCCACATAGGGTGAACAGCAAAACAAACAAGATGAGGAACGGAATGTTGCACAATGGAAAAACATTCACCCCCAGCCACAGATCTGGGTTTAATCCATCGTTATTTTGCTCACCAAGCCACCCCAGTTCAGACATGGCCATATACAAATCAGTCTTGACCCTGTGCCTCATGGGAACAGTCCAGCCCGAACTGCCAAGCCATGTCTTTCCTGGACCGGAATCAATCATCCTAGAACCGGTTTCTGGCTATCATCCGTCTTCAGCCAGGATAGCTTGACTCCAGTGGCCTAGTGAGCACGGGACCCACGTTTGGGCATACCCTTCCCACATAGGGTGAACAGCAAAACACACAAGATGATGGACGGAATGTTGCACAATGGCAAAAAATTCACCCCCAGTCACAGATATGGGTTTAATCCATCGTTATTTTGCTCATCAAGCCACCCCAGTTCAGACATGGCCATATACAAATCAGTCTTGACCCTGTGCCTCATGGGAACAGTCCAGCCCGAACTGCCAAGCCATGTCTTTCCTGGACCAGAATCAAGCATCCTAGGACCGGTTTCTGGCTATCAGTTGTCTTCAGCCAGGATAGCTTGACTCCAGTGGCCTAGTAAGCACAGGACCCACGTCTGGGCATACCCTTCCCACATAGGGTGAACTGCAAAACACACAAGATGATAGACTGAATGTTGCACAATGGCAAAACATTCACCCCCAGTCACAGATCTGGGTTTAATCCATCGTTATTTTGCTCACCAACCCACCCCAGTTCAGACCTGGCCATATACAAATCAGTCTTGACCCTGTGCCTCATGGGAACAGTCCAGCCCGAACTGCCAAGCCATGACTTTCCTGGACCGGAATCAAGCATCCTAGGACCGGTTTCTGGCTATCAGCCGTCTTCAGCCAGGATAGCTTGACTCCAGTGGCCTAGTGAGCACAGGACCCACGTCTGGGCATACACTTCCAACATAGGGTGAACAGCAAAACACACAAGATGATGGACGGAATGTTGCACAATGGCAAAACATTCACCCCCAGTCACAGATCTGGGTTTAATCCATCGTTATTTTGCCCACCAAGCCACCCCAGTTCAGACATGGCCATATACAAATCAGTCTTGACCCTGTGCCTCATGGGAACAGTCCAGCCCGAACTGCCAAGCCATGTCTTTCCTGGAACGGAATCAAGCATCCTAGGACCGGTTTCTGGCTATCAGCCGTCTTCAGCCAGGATAGCTTGACTCCAGTGGCCTAGTGAGCACGGGACCCACGTCTGGGCATACACTTCCAACATAGGGTGAACAGCAAAACACACAAGATGATGGACGGAATGTTGCACAATGGCAAAACATTCACCCCCAGTCACAGATCTGGGTTTAATCCATCGTTATTTTGCCCACCAAGCCACCCCAGTTCAGACATGGCCATATACAAATCAGTCTTGACCCTGTGCCTCATGGGAACAGTCCAGCCCGAACTGCCAAGCCATGTCTTTCCTGGAACGGAATCAAGCATCCTAGGACCGGTTTCTGGCTATCAGCCGTCTTCAGCCAGGATAGCTTGACTCCAGTGGCCTAGTGAGCACGGGACCCACTTCTGGGCATACTCTTCCCACATAGGGTGAACAGCAAAACACACAAGATGATGGACGGAATGTTGCACAATGGCAAAACATTCACCCCCAGTCACAGATATGGGTTTAATCCATCGTTATTTTGCTCACCAAGCCACCCCAGTTCAGACATGGCCATAAACAAATCAGTCTTGACCCTGTGCCTCATGGGAACAGTCCAGCCGGAACTGCCAAGCCATGTCTTTCCTGGACCGGAATCAAGCATCCTAGGACCGGTTTCTGACTATCAGCTGTCTTCAGCCAGGATAGCTTGACTCCAGTGGCCTAGTGAGCACTGGACCCACGTCTGGGCATACCCTTCCAACATAGGGTGAACAGCAAAACACACAAGATGATGGACGGATTGTTGCGCAATTGCAAAACATTCACCCCCAGTCACAGATCTGGGTTTAATCCATCGTTATTTTGCTAACCTAGCCGCCCCAGTTCAGACATGGCCGTAAACAAATCAATCTTGTCCCTGTGCCTCATGGGAACAGTCCAGCCCGAACTGCCAAGCCATGTCTTTCCTGGACCGGAATCAAGCATCCTAGGACCTGTTTCTGGCTATCAGCCGTCTTCAGCCAGGATAGCTTGACTCCAGTGGCCTAGTGAGCACGGGACCCACGTCTGGGCATACCCTTCCAACATAGGGTGAACAGCAAAACACACAAGATGATGGACGGAATAATGCACAATGGCAAAACATTCACCCCCAGCCACAGATCTGGGTTTAATCCATCGTTATTTTGCCCACCAAGCCACCCCAGTTCAGACATGGCCATAAACAAATCAGTCTTGACCCTGTGCCTCATGGGAACAGTCCAGCCCGAACTGCCAAGCCATGACTTTCCTGGACCGGAATCAAGCATCCTAGGACCGGTTTCTGGCTATCAGCCGTCTTCAGCCAGGATAGCTTGACTCCAGTGGCCTAGTGAGCACAGGACCCACGTCTGGGCATACACTTCCAACATAGGGTGAACAGCAAAACACACAAGATGATGGACGGAATGTTGCACAATGGCAAAACATTCACCCCCAGTCACAGATCTGGGTTTAATCCATCGTTATTTTGCCCACCAAGCCACCCCAGTTCAGACATGGCCATATACAAATCAGTCTTGACCCTGTGCCTCATGGGAATAGTCCAGCCCGAACTGCCAAGCCATGTCTTTCCTGGACCGGAATCAAGCATCCTAGGACCGGTTTCTGGCTATCAGCCGTCTTCAGCCAGGATAGCTTGACTCCAGTGGCCTAGTGAGCACGGGACCCACTTCTGGGCATACCCTTCCCACATAGGGTGAACAGCAAAACACACAAGATGATGGACGGAATGTTACACAATGGCAAAACATTCCCCCCCCAGTCACAGATCTGGGTTTACTCCATCGTTATTTTGCTCACCAAGCCACCCCAGTTCAGACATGGCATATACAAATCAGTCTTGACCCTCTGCCTCATGGGAACAGTCCAGCCCAAACTGCCAAGCCATGTCTTTCCTGGACCAGAATCAAGCATCCTAGGACCGGTTTCTGGCTATCAGTTGTCTTCAGCCAGGATAGCTTGACTCCAGTGGCCTAGTAAGCACAGGACCCACGTCTGGGCATACCCTTCCCACATAGGGTGAACAGCAAAACACAAAAGATGATGGACGGAATGTTGCACAATGGCAAAACATTCACCCCCAGTCACAGATATGGGTTTAATCCATCGTTATTTTGCTCACCAACCCACCCCAGTTCAGACCTGGCCATATACAAATCAGTCTTGACCCTGTGCCTCATGGGAACAGTCCAGCCCGAACTGCCAAGCCATGTCTTTCCTGGACCGGAATCAAGCATCCTAGGACCGGTTTCTGGCTATCAGCCGTCTTCAGCCAGGATAACTTGACTCCAGTGGCCTAGTGAGCACGGGACCCACGTCTGGGCATACCCTTCCCACATAGGGTGAACAGCAAAACACACAAGATGATGGACGGAATGTTGCACAATGGCAAAACATTCACCCCCAGCCACAGATCTGGGTTTAATCCATCGTTATTTTGCTCACCAAGCCACCCCAGTTCAGACATGGCCATATACAAATCAGTCTTGACCCTGTGCCTCATGGGAACAGTCCAGCCCGAACTGCCAAGCCATATCTTTCCTGGACCGGAATCAATCATCCTAGGACTGGTTTCTGGCTATCATCCGTCTTCAGCCAGGATAGCTTGACTCCAGTGGCCTAGTGAGCACGGGACCCACGTTTGGGCATACCCTTCCAAAATAGGGTGAACAGCAAAACACACAAGATGATGGACGGAATGTTGCACAATGGCAAAAAATTCACCCCCAGTCACAGATATGGGTTTAATCCATCGTTATTTTGCTCATCAAGCCACCCCAGTTCAGACATGGCCATATACAAATCAGTCTTTACCCTGTGCCTCATGGGAACAGTCCAGCCCGAACTGCCAAGCCATGTCTTTCCTGGACCGGAATCAAGCATCCTAGGACCGGTTTCTGGCTATCAGCTGTCTTCACCCAGGATAGCTTGACTCCAGTGGCCTAGTGAGCACGGGACCCACGTCTGGGCATACCCTTCCCACATAGGGTGAACAGCAAAACACACAAGATGATGGACGGAATGTTACACAATGGCAAAACATTCCCCCCCCAGTCACAGATCTGGGTTTAATCCATTGTCATTTTGCTCACCAAGCCACCCCAGTTCAGACATGGCATATACAAATCAGTCTTGACCCTCTGCCTCATGGGAACAGTCCAGCCCAAACTGCCAAGCCATGTCTTTCCTGGACCAGAATCAAGCATCCTAGGACCGGTTTCTGGCTATCAGTTGTCTTCAGCCAGGATAGCTTGACTCCAGTGGCCTAGTAAGCACAGGACCCACGTCTGGGCATACCCTTCCCACATAGGGTGAACAGCAAAACACACAAGATGATGGACGGAATGTTGCACAATGGCAAAACATTCTCCCCCAGCCACAGATCTGGGTTTAATCCATCGTTATTTTGCTCACCAAGCCACCCCAGTTCAGACATGGCCATATACAAATCAGTCTTGACCCTGTGCCTCATGGGAACAGTCCAGCCCGAACTGCCAAGCCATGTCTTTCCTGGACCAGAATCAAGCATCCTAGGACCGGTTTCTGGCTATCAGTTGTCTTCAGCCAGGATAGCTTGACTCCAGTGGCCTAGTAAGCACAGGACCCACGTCTGGGCATACCCTTCCCACATAGGGTGAACTGCTAAACACACAAGATGATAGACTGAATGTTGCACAATGGCAAAACATTCACCCCCAGTCACAGATCTGGGTTTAATCCATCGTTATTTTGCTCACCAACCCACCCCAGTTCAGACCTGGCCATATACAAATCAGTCTTGACCCTGTGCCTCATGGGAACAGTCCAGCCCGAACTGCCAAGCCATGTCTTTCCTGGACCGGAATCAAGCATCCTAGGACCGGTTTCTGGCTATCAGCCGTCTTCAGCCAGGATAACTTGACTCCAGTGGCCTAGTGAGCACGGGACCCACGTCTGGGCATACCCTTCCCACATAGGGTGAACAGCAAAACACACAAGATGATGGACGGAATGTTGCACAATGGCAAAACATTCACCCCCAGCCACAGATCTGGGTTTAATCCATCGTTATTTTGCTCACCAAGCCACCCCAGTTCAGACATGGCCATATACAAATCAGTCTTGACCCTGTGCCTCATGGGAACAGTCCAGCCCGAACTGCCAAGCCATGTCTTTCCTGGACCGGAATCAATCATCCTAGGACCGGTTTCTGGCTATCATCCGTCTTCAGCCAGGATAGCTTGACTCCAGTGGCCTAGTGAGCACGGGACCCACGTTTGGGCATACCCTTCCCACATAGGGTGAACAGCAAAACACACAAGATGATGGACGGAATGTTGCACAATGGCAAAACATTCACCCCCAGTCACAGATATGGGTTTAATCCATCGTTATTTTGCTCATCAAGCCACCCCAGTTCAGACATGGCCATATACAAATCAGTCTTGACCCTGTGCCTCATGGGAACAGTCCAGCCCGAACTGCCAAGCCATGTCTTTCCTGGACCAGAATCAAGCATCCTAGGACCGGTTTCTGGCTATCAGTTGTCTTCAGCCAGGATAGCTTGACTCCAGTGGCCTAGTAAGCACAGGACCCACGTCTGGGCATACCCTTCCCACATAGGGTGAACTGCAAAACACACAAGATGATAGACTGAATGTTGCACAATGGCAAAACATTCACCCCCAGTCACAGATCTGGGTTTAATCCATCGTTATTTTGCTCACCAACCCACCCCAGTTCAGACCTGGCCATATACAAATCAGTCTTGACCCTGTGCCTCATGGGAACAGTCCAGCCCGAACTGCCAAGCCATGACTTTCCTGGACCGGAATCAAGCATCCTAGGACCGGTTTCTGGCTATCAGCCGTCTTCAGCCAGGATAGCTTGACTCCAGTGGCCTAGTGAGCACAGGACCCACGTCTGGGCATACACTTCCAACATAGGGTGAACAGCAAAACACACAAGATGATGGACGGAATGTTGCACAATGGCAAAACATTCACCCCCAGTCACAGATCTGGGTTTAATCCATCGTTATTTTGCCCACCAAGCCACCCCAGTTCAGACATGGCCATATACAAATCAGTCTTGACCCTGTGCCTCATGGGAACAGTCCAGCCCGAACTGCCAAGCCATGTCTTTCCTGGACCGGAATCAAGCATCCTAGGACCGGTTTCTGGCTATCAGCCGTCTTCAGCCAGGATAGCTTGACTCCAGTGGCCTAGTGAGCACGGGACCCACTTCTGGGCATACTCTTCCCACATAGGGTGAACAGCAAAACACACAAGATGATGGACGGAATGTTGCACAATGGCAAAACATTCACCCCCAGTCACAGATATGGGTTTAATCCATCGTTATTTTGCTCACCAAGCCACCCCAGTTCAGACATGGCCATAAACAAATCAGTCTTGACCCTGTGCCTCATGGGAACAGTCCAGCCGGAACTGCCAAGCCATGTCTTTCCTGGACCGGAATCAAGCATCCTAGGACCGGTTTCTGACTATCAGCTGTCTTCAGCCAGGATAGCTTGACTCCAGTGGCCTAGTGAGCACTGGACCCACGTCTGGGCATACCCTTCCAACATAGGGTGAACAGCAAAACACACAAGATGATGGACGGATTGTTGCGCAATTGCAAAACATTCACCCCCAGTCACAGATCTGGGTTTAATCCATCGTTATTTTGCTAACCTAGCCGCCCCAGTTCAGACATGGCCATAAACAAATCAATCTTGTCCCTGTGCCTCATGGGAACAGTCCAGCCCGAACTGCCAAGCCATGTCTTTCCTGGACCGGAATCAAGCATCCTAGGACCTGTTTCTGGCTATCAGCCGTCTTCAGCCAGGATAGCTTGACTCCAGTGGCCTAGTGAGCACGGGACCCACGTCTGGGCATACCCTTCCAACATAGGGTGAACAGCAAAACACACAAGATGATAGACGGAATAATGCACAATGGCAAAACATTCACCCCCAGTCACAGATCTGGGTTTAATCCATCGTTATTTTGCCCACCAAGCCACCCCAGTTCAGACATGGCCATAAACAAATCAGTCTTGACCCTGTGCCTCATGGGAACAGTCCAGCCCGAACTGCCAAGCCATGACTTTCCTGGACCGGAATCAAGCATCCTAGGACCGGTTTCTGGCTATTAGCCGTCTTCAGCCAGGATAGCTTGACTCCAGTGGCCTAGTGAGCACAGGACCCACGTCTGGGCATACACTTCCAACATAGGGTGAACAGCAAAACACACAAGATGATGGACGGAATGTTGCACAATGGCAAAACATTCACCCCCAGTCACAGATCTGGGTTTAATCCATCGTTATTTTGCCCACCAAGCCACCCCAGTTCAGACATGGCCATATACAAATCAGTCTTGACCCTGTGCCTCATGGGAATAGTCCAGCCCAAACTGCCAAGCCATGTCTTTCCTGGACCGGAATCAAGCATCCTAGGACCGGTTTCTGGCTATCAGCCGTCTTCTGCCAGGATAGCTTGACTCCAGTGGCCTAGTGAGCACGGGACCCACTTCTGGGCATACCCTTCCCACATAGGGTGAACAGCAAAACACACAAGATGATGGACGGAATGTTACACAATGGCAAAACATTCCCCCCCCAGTCACAGATCTGGGTTTACTCCATCGTTATTTTGCTCACCAAGCCACCCCAGTTCAGACATGGCATATACAAATCAGTCTTGACCCTCTGCCTCATGGGAACAGTCCAGCCCAAACTGCCAAGCCATGTCTTTCCTGGACCAGAATCAAGCATCCTAGGACCGGTTTCTGGCTATCAGTTGTTTTCAGCCAGGATAGCTTGACTCCAGTGGCCTAGTAAGCACAGGACCCACGTCTGGGCATACCCTTCCCACATAGGGTGAACAGCAAAACACACAAGATGATGGACGGAATGTTGCACAATGGCAAAACATTCACCCCCAGTCACAGATATGGGTTTAATCCATCGTTATTTTTCTCATCAAGCCACCCCAGTTCAGACATGGCCATATACAAATCAGTCTTGACCCTGTGCCTCATGGGAACAGTCCAGCCCGAACTGCCAAGCCATGTCTTTCCTGGACCAGAATCAAGCATCCTAGGACCGGTTTCTGGCTATCAGTTGTCTTCAGCCAGGATAGCTTGACTCCAGTGGCCTAGTAAGCACAGGACCCACCTCTGGGCATACCCTTCCCACATAGGGTGAACTGCTAAACACACAAGATGATAGACTGAATGTTGCACAATGGCAAAACATTCACCCCCAGTCACAGATCTGGGTTTAATCCATCGTTATATTGCTCACCAACCCACCCCAGTTCAGACCTGGCCATATACAAATCAGTCTTGACCCTGTGCCTCATGGGAACAGTCCAGCCCGAACTGCCAAGCCATGTCTTTCCTGGACCGGAATCAAGCATCCTAGGACCGGTTTCTGGCTATCAGCCTGTCTTCAGCCAGGATAACTTGACTCCAGTGGCCTAGTGAGCACGGGACCCACGTCTGGGCATACCCTTCCCACATAGGGTGAACAGCAAAACACACAAGATGATGGACGGAATGTTGCACAATGGCAAAACATTCACCCCCAGCCACAGATCTGGGTTTAATCCATCGTTATTTTGCTCACCAAGCCACCCCAGTTCAGACATGGCCATATACAAATCAGTCTTGACCCTGTGCCTCATGGGAACAGTCCAGCCCGAACTGCCAAGCCATGTCTTTCCTGGACCGGAATCAAGCATCCTAGGACCGGTTTCTGGCTATCAGCCGTCTTCAGCCAGGATAACTTGACTCCAGTGGCCTAGTGAGCACGGGACCCACGTCTGGGCATACCCTTCCCACATAGGGTGAACAGCAAAACACACAAGATGATGGACGGAATGTTGCACAATGGCAAAAAATTCACCCCCAGTCACAGATATGGGTTTAATCCATCGTTATTTTGCTCATCAAGCCACCCCAGTTCAGACATGGCCATATACAAATCAGTCTTGACCCTGTGCCTCATGGGAACAGTCCAGCCCGAACTGCCAAGCCATGTCTTTCCTGGACCAGAATCAAGCATCCTAGGACCGGTTTCTGGCTATCAGTTGTCTTCAGCCAGGATAGCTTGACTCCAGTGGCCTAGTAAGCACAGGACCCACGTCTGGGCATACCCTTCCCACATAGGGTGAACTGCAAAACACACAAGATGATAGACTGAATGTTGCACAATGGCAAAACATTCACCCCCAGTCACAGATCTGGGTTTAATCCATCGTTATTTTGCTCACCAACCCACCGCAGTTCAGACCTGGCCATATACAAATCAGTCTTGACCCTGTGCCTCATGGGAACAGTCCAGCCCGAACTGCCAAGCCATGACTTTCCTGGACCGGAATCAAGCATCCTAGGACCGGTTTCTGGCTATCAGCCGTCTTCAGCCAGGATAGCTTGACTCCAGTGGCCTAGTGAGCACAGGACCCACGTCTGGGCATACACTTCCAACATAGGGTGAACAGCAAAACACACAAGATGATGGACGGAATGTTGCACAATGGCAAAACATTCACCCCCAGTCACAGATCTGGGTTTAATCCATCGTTATTTTGCCCACCAAGCCACCCCAGTTCAGACATGGCCATATACAAATCAGTCTTGACCCTGTGCCTCATGGGAACAGTCCAGCCCGAACTGCCAAGCCATGTCTTTCCTGGACCGGAATCAAGCATCCTAGGACCGGTTTCTGGCTATCAGCCGTCTTCAGCCAGGATAGCTTGACTCCAGTGGCCTAGTGAGCACGGGACCCACTTCTGGGCATACTCTTCCCACATAGGGTGAACAGCAAAACACACAAGATGATGGACGGAATGTTGCACAATGGCAAAACATTCACCCCCAGTCACAGATATGGGTTTAATCCATCGTTATTTTGCTCACCAAGCCACCCCAGTTCAGACATGGCCATAAACAAATCAGTCTTGACCCTGTGCCTCATGGGAACAGTCCAGCCGGAACTGCCAAGCCATGTCTTTCCTGGACCGGAATCAAGCATCCTAGGACCGGTTTCTGACTATCAGCTGTCTTCAGCCAGGATAGCTTGACTCCAGTGGCCTAGTGAGCACTGGACCCACGTCTGGGCATACCCTTCCAACATAGGGTGAACAGCAAAACACACAAGATGATGGACGGATTGTTGCGCAATTGCAAAACATTCACCCCCAGTCACAGATCTGGGTTTAATCCATCGTTATTTTGCTAACCTAGCCGCCCCAGTTCAGACATGGCCATAAACAAATCAATCTTGTCCCTGTGCCTCATGGGAACAGTCCAGCCCGAACTGCCAAGCCATGTCTTTCCTGGACCGGAATCAAGCATCCTAGGACCTGTTTCTGGCTATCAGCCGTCTTCAGCCAGGATAGCTTGACTCCAGTGGCCTAGTGAGCACGGGACCCACGTCTGGGCATACCCTTCCAACATAGGGTGAACAGCAAAACACATAAGATGATAGACGGAATAATGCACAATGGCAAAACATTCACCCCCAGTCACAGATCTGGGTTTAATCCATCGTTATTTTGCCCACCAAGCCACCCCAGTTCAGACATGGCCATAAACAAATCAGTCTTGACCCTGTGCCTCATGGGAACAGTCCAGCCCGAACTGCCAAGCCATGACTTTCCTGGACCGGAATCAAGCATCCTAGGACCGGTTTCTGGCTATTAGCCGTCTTCAGCCAGGATAGCTTGACTCCAGTGGCCTAGTGAGCACAGGACCCACGTCTGGGCATACACTTCCAACATAGGGTGAACAGCAAAACACACAAGATGATGGACGGAATGTTGCACAATGGCAAAACATTCACCCCCAGTCACAGATCTGGGTTTAATCCATCGTTATTTTGCCCACCAAGCCACCCCAGTTCAGACATGGCCATATACAAATCAGTCTTGACCCTGTGCCTCATGGGAATAGTCCAGCCCGAACTGCCAAGCCATGTCTTTCCTGGACCGGAATCAAGCATCCTAGGACCGGTTTCTGGCTATCAGCCGTCTTCAGCCAGGATAGCTTGACTCCAGTGGCCTAGTGAGCACGGGACCCACTTCTGGGCATACCCTTCCCACATAGGGTGAACAGCAAAACACACAAGATGATGGACGGAATGTTACACAATGGCAAAACATTCCCCCCCCAGTCACAGATCTGGGTTTACTCCATCGTTATTTTGCTCACCAAGCCACCCCAGTTCAGACATGGCATATACAAATCAGTCTTGACCCTCTGCCTCATGGGAACAGTCCAGCCCAAACTGCCAAGCCATGTCTTTCCTGGACCAGAATCAAGCATCCTAGGACCGGTTTCTGGCTATCAGTTGTTTTCAGCCAGGATAGCTTGACTCCAGTGGCCTAGTAAGCACAGGACCCACGTCTGGGCATACCCTTCCCACATAGGGTGAACAGCAAAACACACAAGATGATGGACGGAATGTTGCACAATGGCAAAACATTCACCCCCAGTCACAGATATGGGTTTAATCCATCGTTATTTTTCTCATCAAGCCACCGCAGTTCAGACATGGCCATATACAAATCAGTCTTGACCCTGTGCCTCATGGGAACAGTCCAGCCCGAACTGCCAAGCCATGTCTTTCCTGGACCAGAATCAAGCATCCTAGGACCGGTTTCTGGCTATCAGTTGTCTTCAGCCAGGATAGCTTGACTCCAGTGGCCTAGTAAGCACAGGACCCACGTCTGGGCATACCCTTCCCACATAGGGTGAACTGCAAAACACACAAGATGATAGACTGAATGTTGCACAATGGCAAAACATTCACCCCCAGTCACAGATATGGGTTTAATCCATCGTTATTTTGCTCATCAAGCCACCCCAGTTCAGACATGGCCATATACAAATCAGTCTTGACCCTGTGCCTCATGGGAACAGTCCAGCCCGAACTGCCAAGCCATGTCTTTCCTGGACCAGAATCAAGCATCCTAGGACCGGTTTCTGGCTATCAGTTGTCTTCAGCCAGGATAGCTTGACTCCAGTGGCCTAGTAAGCACAGGACCCACGTCTGGGCATACCCTTCCCACATAGGGTGAACTGCAAAACACACAAGATGATAGACTGAATGTTGCACAATGGCAAAACATTCACCCCCAGTCACAGATCTGGGTTTAATCCATCGTTATTTTGCTCACCAACCCACCCCAGTTCAGACCTGGCCATATACAAATCAGTCTTGACCCTGTGCCTTATGGGAACAGTCCAGCCCGAACTGCCAAGCCATGACTTTCCTGGACCGGAATCAAGCATCCTAGGACCGGTTTCTGGCTATCAGCCGTCTTCAGCCAGGATAGCTTGACTCCAGTGGCCTAGTGAGCACAGGACCCACGTCTGGGCATACACTTCCAACATAGGGTGAACAGCAAAACACACAAGATGATGGACGGAATGTTGCACAATGGCAAAACATTTACCCCCAGTCACAGATCTGGGTTTAATCCATCGTTATTTTGCCCACCAAGCCACCCCAGTTCAGACATGGCCATATACCAATCAGTCTTGACCCTGTGCCTCATGGGAACAGTCCAGCCCGAACTGCCAAGCCATGTCTTTCCTGGACCGGAATCAAGCATCCTAGGACCGGTTTCTGGCTATCAGCCGTCTTCAGCCAGGATAGCTTGACTCCAGTGGCCTAGTGAGCACGGGACCCACTTCTGGGCATACTCTTCCCACATAGGGTGAACAGCAAAACACACAAGATGATGGACGGAATGTTGCACAATGGCAAAACATTCACCCCCAGTCACAGATATGGGTGTAATCCATCGTTATTTTGCTCACCAAGCCACCCCAGTTCAGACATGGCCATAAACAAATCAGTCTTGACCCTGTGCCTCATGGGAACAGTCCAGCCGGAACTGCCAAGCCATGTCTTTCCTAGACCGGAATCAAGCATCCTAGGACCGGTTTCTGACTATCAGCTGTCTTCAGCCAGGATAGCTTGACTCCAGTGGCCTAGTGAGCACAGGACCCACGTCTGGGCATACACTTCCAACATAGGGTGAACAGCAAAACACACAAGATGATGGACGGAATGTTGCACAATGGCAAAACATTTACCCCCAGTCACAGATCTGGGTTTAATCCATCGTTATTTTGCCCACCAAGCCACCCCAGTTCAGACATGGCCATATACAAATCAGTCTTGACCCTGTGCCTCATGGGAACAGTCCAGCCCGAACTGCCAAGCCATGTCTTTCCTGGACCGGAATCAAGCATCCTAGGACCGGTTTCTGGCTATCAGCCGTCTTCAGCCAGGATAGCTTGACTCCAGTGGCCTAGTGAGCACGGGACCCACTTCTGGGCATACTCTTCCCACATAGGGTGAACAGCAAAACACACAAGATGATGGACGGAATGTTGCACAATGGCAAAACATTTACCCCCAGTCACAGATATGGGTGTAATCCATCGTTATTTTGCTCACCAAGCCACCCCAGTTCAGACATGGCCATAAACAAATCAGTCTTGACCCTGTGCCTCATGGGAACAGTCCAGCCGGAACTGCCAAGCCATGTCTTTCCTAGACCGGAATCAAGCATCCTAGGACCGGTTTCTGACTATCAGCTGTCTTCAGCCAGGATAGCTTGACTCCCGTGGCCTAGTGAGCACTGGACCCACGTCTGGGCATACCCTTCCAACATAGGGTGAACAGCAAAACACACAAGATGATGGACGGATTGTTGCGCAATTGCAAAACATTCACCCCCAGTCACAGATCTGGGTTTAATCCATCGTTATTTTGCTAACCTAGCCGCCCCAGTTCAAACATGGCCGTAAACAAATCAATCTTGTCCCTCTGCCTCATGGGAACAGTCCAGCCCGAACTGCCAAGCCATGTCTTTCCTGGACCGGAATCAAGCATCCTAGGACCTGTTTCTGGCTATCAGCCGTCTTCAGCCAGGATAGCTTGACTCCAGTGGCCTAGTGAGCACGGGACCCACGTCTGGGCATACCCTTCCAACATAGGGTGAACAGCAAAACACACAAGATGATGGACGGAATGTTGCACAATGGCAAAACATTCACCCCCAGTCACAGATCTGGGTTTAATCCATCGTTATTTTGCCCACCAAGCCACCCCAGTTCAGACATGGCCATAAACAAATCAGTCTTGACCCTGTGCCTCATGGGAACAGTCCAGCCCGAACTGCCAAGCCATGACTTTACTGGACCGGAATCAAGCATCCTAGGACCGGTTTCTGGCTATCAGCCGTCTTCAGCCAGGATAGCTTGACTCCAGTGGCCTAGTGAGCACAGGACCCACGTCTGGGCATACACTTCCCACATATGGTGAACAGCAAAACACACAAGATGATGGACGGAATGTGGCACAATGGCAAAAAATTCACCCCCAGTCACAGATATGGGTTTAATCCATCGTTATTTTGCTCATCAAGCCACCCCAGTTCAGACATGGCCATATACAAATCAGTCTTGAATCTGTGCCTCATGGGAACAGTCCAGCCCGAACTGCCAAGCCATGTCTTTCCTGGACCAGAATCAAGCATCCTAGGACCGGTTTCTGGCTATCAGTTGTCTTCAGCCAGGTTAGCTTGACTCCAGTGGCCTAGTGAGCACAGGACCCACGTCTGGGCATACACTTCCAACATAGGGTGAACAGCAAAACACACAAGATGATGGACGGAATGTTGCACAATGGCAAAACATTCACCCCCAGTCACAGATCTGGGTTTAATCCATCGTTATTTTGCCCACCAAGCCACCCCAGTTCAGACATGGCCATATACAAATCACTCTTGACCCTGTGCCTCATGGGAACAGTCCAGCCCGAACTGCCAAGCCATGTCTTTCCTGGACCGGAATCAAGCATCCTAGGACCGGTTTCTGGCTATCAGCCGTCTTCAGCCAGGATAGCTTGACTCCAGTGGCCTAGTGAGCACGGGACCCACTTCTGGGCATACTCTTCCCACATAGGGTGAACAGCAAAACACACAAGATGATGGACGGAATGTTGCACAATGGCAAAACATTCACCCCCAGTCACAGATATGGGTTTAATCCATCGTTATTTTGCTCACCAAGCCACCCCAGTTCAGACATGGCCATAAACAAATCAGTCTTGACCCTGTGCCTCATGGGAACAGTCCAGCCGGAACTGCCAAGCCATGTCTTTCCTGGACCGGAATCAAGCATCCTAGGACCGGTTTCTGACTATCAGCTGTCTTCAGCCAGGATAGCTTGACTCCAGTGGCCTAGTGAGCACTGGACCCACGTCTGGGCATACCCTTCCAACATAGGGTGAACAGCAAAACACACAAGATGATGGACGGATTGTTGCGCAATTGCAAAACATTCACCCCCAGTCACAGATCTGGGTTTAATCCATCGTTATTTTGCTAACCTAGCCGCCCCAGTTCAGACATGGCCATAAACAAATCAATCTTGTCCCTGTGCCTCATGGGAACAGTCCAGCCCGAACTGCCAAGCCATGTCTTTCCTGGACCGGAATCAAGCATCCTAGGACCTGTTTCTGGCTATCAGCCGTCTTCAGCCAGGATAGCTTGACTCCAGTGGCCTAGTGAGCACAGGACCCACGTCTGGGCATACACTTCCAACATAGGGTGAACAGCAAAACACACAAGATGATGGACGGAATGTTGCACAATGGCAAAACATTCACCCCCAGTCACAGATCTGGGTTTAATCCATCGTTATTTTGCCCACCAAGCCACCCCAGTTCAGACATGGCCATATACAAATCAGTCTTGACCCTGTGCCTCATGGGAATAGTCCAGCCCGAACTGCCAAGCCATGTCTTTCCTGGACCGGAATCAAGCATCCTAGGACCGGTTTCTGGCTATCAGCCGTCTTCAGCCAGGATAGCTTGACTCCAGTGGCCTAGTGAGCACGGGACCCACTTCTGGGCATACCCTTCCCACATAGGGTGAACAGCAAAACACACAAGATGATGGACGGAATGTTACACAATGGCAAAACATTCCCCCCCCAGTCACAGATCTGGGTTTACTCCATCGTTATTTTGCTCACCAAGCCACCCCAGTTCAGACATGGCATATACAAATCAGTCTTGACCCTCTTCCTCATGGGAACAGTCCAGCCCAAACTGCCAAGCCATGTCTTTCCTGGACCAGAATCAAGCATCCTAGGACCGGTTTCTGGCTATCAGTTGTTTTCAGCCAGGATAGCTTGACTCCAGTGGCCTAGTAAGCACAGGACCCACGTCTGGGCATACCCTTCCCACATAGGGTGAACAGCAAAACACACAAGATGATGGACGGAATGTTGCACAATGGCAAAACATTCACCCCCAGTCACAGATATGGGTTTAATCCATCGTTATTTTGCTCATCAAGCCACCCCAGTTCAGACATGGCCATATACAAATCAGTCTTGACCCTGTGCCTCATGGGAACAGTCCAGCCCGAACTGCCAAGCCATGTCTTTCCTGGACCAGAATCAAGCATCCTAGGACCGGTTTCTGGCTATCAGTTGTCTTCAGCCAGGATAGCTTGACTCCAGTGTCCTAGTAAGCACAGGACCCACGTCTGGGCATACCCTTCCCACATAGGGTGAACTGCAAAACACACAAGATGATAGACTGAATGTTGCACAATGGCAAAACATTCACCCCCAGTCACAGATCTGGGTTTAATCCATCGTTATTTTGCTCACCAACCCACCCCAGTTCAGACCTGGCCATATACAAATCAGTCTTGACCCTGTGCCTTATGGGAACAGTCCAGCCCGAACTGCCAAGCCATGACTTTCCTGGACCGGAATCAAGCATCCTAGGACCGGTTTCTGGCTATCAGCCGTCTTCAGCCAGGATAGCTTGACTCCAGTGGCCTAGTGAGCACAGGACCCACGTCTGGGCATACACTTCCAACATAGGGTGAACAGCAAAACACACAAGATGATGGACGGAATGTTGCACAATGGCAAAACATTTACCCCCAGTCACAGATCTGGGTTTAATCCATCGTTATTTTGCCCACCAAGCCACCCCAGTTCAGACATGGCCATATACCAATCAGTCTTGACCCTGTGCCTCATGGGAACAGTCCAGCCCGAACTGCCAAGCCATGTCTTTCCTGGACCGGAATCAAGCATCCTAGGACCGGTTTCTGGCTATCAGCCGTCTTCAGCCAGGATAGCTTGACTCCAGTGGCCTAGTGAGCACGGGACCCACTTCTGGGCATACTCTTCCCACATAGGGTGAACAGCAAAACACACAAGATGATGGACGGAATGTTGCACAATGGCAAAACATTCACCCCCAGTCACAGATATGGGTGTAATCCATCGTTATTTTGCTCACCAAGCCACCCCAGTTCAGACATGGCCATAAACAAATCAGTCTTGACCCTGTGCCTCATGGGAACAGTCCAGCCGGAACTGCCAAGCCATGTCTTTCCTAGACCGGAATCAAGCATCCTAGGACCGGTTTCTGACTATCAGCTGTCTTCAGCCAGGATAGCTTGACTCCCGTGGCCTAGTGAGCACTGGACCCACGTCTGGGCATACCCTTCCAACATAGGGTGAACAGCAAAACACACAAGATGATGGACGGATTGTTGCGCAATTGCAAAACATTCACCCCCAGTCACAGATCTGGGTTTAATCCATCGTTATTTTGCTAACCTAGCCGCCCCAGTTCAAACATGGCCGTAAACAAATCAATCTTGTCCCTCTGCCTCATGGGAACAGTCCAGCCCGAACTGCCAAGCCATGTCTTTCCTGGACCGGAATCAAGCATCCTAGGACCTGTTTCTGGCTATCAGCCGTCTTCAGCCAGGATAGCTTGACTCCAGTGGCCTAGTGAGCACGGGACCCACGTCTGGGCATACCCTTCCAACATAGGGTGAACAGCAAAACACACAAGATGATGGACGGAATGTTGCACAATGGCAAAACATTCACCCCCAGTCACAGATCTGGGTTTAATCCATCGTTATTTTGCCCACCAAGCCACCCCAGTTCAGACATGGCCATAAACAAATCAGTCTTGACCCTGTGCCTCATGGGAACAGTCCAGCCCGAACTGCCAAGCCATGACTTTACTGGACCGGAATCAAGCATCCTAGGACCGGTTTCTGGCTATCAGCCGTCTTCAGCCAGGATAGCTTGACTCCAGTGGCCTAGTGAGCACAGGACCCACGTCTGGGCATACACTTCCCACATATGGTGAACAGCAAAACACACAAGATGATGGACGGAATGTTGCACAATGGCAAAAAATTCACCCCCAGTCACAGATATGGGTTTAATCCATCGTTATTTTGCTCATCAAGCCACCCCAGTTCAGACATGGCCATATACAAATCAGTCTTGAATCTGTGCCTCATGGGAACAGTCCAGCCCGAACTGCCAAGCCATGTCTTTCCTGGACCAGAATCAAGCATCCTAGGACCGGTTTCTGGCTATCAGTTGTCTTCAGCCAGGATAGCTTGACTCCAGTGGCCTAGTGAGCACAGGACCCACGTCTGGGCATACACTTCCAACATAGGGTGAACAGCAAAACACACAAGATGTCGGACGGAATGTTGCACAATGGCAAAACATTCACCCCCAGTCACAGATCTGGGTTTAATCCATCGTTATTTTGCCCACCAAGCCACCCCAGTTCAGACATGGCCATATACAAATCACTCTTGACCCTGTGCCTCATGGGAACAGTCCAGCCCGAACTGCCAAGCCATGTCTTTCCTGGACCGGAATCAAGCATCCTAGGACCGGTTTCTGGCTATCAGCCGTCTTCAGCCAGGATAGCTTGACTCCAGTGGCCTAGTGAGCACGGGACCCACTTCTGGGCATACTCTTCCCACATAGGGTGAACAGCAAAACACACAAGATGATGGACGGAATGTTGCGCAATTGCAAAACATTCACCCCCAGTCACAGATCTGGGTTTAATCCATCGTTATTTTGCCCACCAAGCCACCCCAGTTCAGACATGGCCATAAACAAATCAGTCTTGACCCTGTGCCTCATGGGAACAGTCCAGCCCGAACTGCCAAGCCATGACTTTCCTGGACCGGAATCAAGCATCCTAGGACCGGTTTCTGGCTATCAGCCGTCTTCAGCCAGGATAGCATGACTCCAGTGGCCTAGTGAGCACAGGACCCACGTCTGGGCATACACTTCCAACATAGGGTGAACAGCAAAACACACAAGATGATGGACGGAATGTTGCACAATGGCAAAACATTCACCCCCAGTCACAGATCTGGGTTTAATCCATCGTTATTTTGCCCACCAAGCCACCCCAGTTCAGACATGGCCATATACAAATCAGTCTTGACCCTGTGCCTCATGGGAATAGTCCAGCCCGAACTGCCAAGCCATGTCTTTCCTGGACCGGAATCAAGCATCCTAGGACCGGTTTCTGGCTATCAGCCGTCTTCAGCCAGGATAGCTTGACTCCAGTGGCCTAGTGAGCACGGGACCCACTTCTGGGCATACCCTTCCCACATAGGGTGAACAGCAAAACACACAAGATGACGGACGGAATGTTACACAATGGCAAAACATTCCCCCCCAGTCACAGATCTGGGTTTACTCCATCGTTATTTTGCCCACCAAGCCACCCCAGTTCAGACATGGCATATACAAATCAGTCTTGACCCTCTGCCTCATGGGAACAGTCCAGCCCAAACTGCCAAGCCATGTCTTTCCTGGACCAGAATCAAGCATCCTAGGACCGGTTTCTGGCTATCAGTTGTCTTCAGCCAGGATAGCTTGACTCCAGTGGCCTAGTAAGCACAGGACCCACGTCTGGGCATACCCTTCCCACATAGGGTGAACAGCAAAACACACAAGATGATGGACGGAATGTTGCACAATGGCAAAACATTCACCCCCAGTCACAGATATGGGTTTAATCCATCGTTATTTTGCTCATCAAGCCACCCCAGTTCAGACATGGCCATATACAAATCAGTCTTGACCCTGTGCCTCATGGGAACAGTCCAGCCCGAACTGCCAAGCCATGTCTTTCCTGGACCAGAATCAAGCATCCTAGGACCGGTTTCTGGCTATCAGTTGTCTTCAGCCAGGATAGCTTGACTCCAGTGGCCTAGTAAGCACAGGACCCACGTCTGGGCATACCCTTCCCACATAGGGTGAACTGCTAAACACACAAGATGATAGACTGAATGTTGCACAATGGCAAAACATTCACCCCCAGTCACAGATCTGGGTTTAATCCATCGTTATTTTGCTCACCAACCCACCCCAGTTCAGACCTGGCCATATACAAATCAGTCTTGACCCTGTGCCTCATGGGAATAGTCCAGCCCGAACTGCCAAGCCATGACTTTCCTGGACCGGAATCAAGCATCCTAGGACCGGTTTCTGGCTATCAGCCGTCTTCAGCCAGGATAGCATGACTCCAGTGGCCTAGTGAGCACAGGACCCACGTCTGGGCATACACTTCCAACATAGGGTGAACAGCAAAACACACAAGATGATGGACGGAATGTTGCACAATGGCAAAACATTCACCCCCAGTCACAGATCTGGGTTTAATCCATCGTTATTTTGCCCACCAAGCCACCCCAGTTCAGACATGGCCATATACAAATCAGTCTTGACCCTGTGCCTCATGGGAATAGTCCAGCCCGAACTGCCAAGCCATGTCTTTCCTGGACCGGAATCAAGCATCCTAGGACCGGTTTCTGGCTATCAGCCGTCTTCAGCCAGGATAGCTTGACTCCAGTGGCCTAGTGAGCACGGGACCCACTTCTGGGCATACCCTTCCCACATAGGGTGAACAGCAAAACACACAAGATGACGGACGGAATGTTACACAATGGCAAAACATTCCCCCCCCCAGTCACAGATCTGGGTTTACTCCATCGTTATTTTGCCCACCAAGCCACCCCAGTTCAGACATGGCATATACAAATCAGTCTTGACCCTCTGCCTCATGGCAACAGTCCAGCCCAAACTGCCAAGCCATGTCTTTCCTGGACCAGAATCAAGCATCCTAGGACCGGTTTCTGGCTATCAGTTGTCTTCAGCCAGGATAGCTTGACTCCAGTGGCCTAGTAAGCACAGGACCCACGTCTGGGCATACCCTTCCCACATAGGGTGAACAGCAAAACACACAAGATGATGGACGGAATGTTGCACAATGGCAAAACATTCACCCCCAGTCACAGATATGGGTTTAATCCATCGTTATTTTGCTCATCAAGCCACCCCAGTTCAGACATGGCCATATACAAATCAGTCTTGACCCTGTGCCTCATGGGAACAGTCCAGCCCGAACTGCCAAGCCATGTCTTTCCTGGACCAGAATCAAGCATCCTAGGACCGGTTTCTGGCTATCAGTTGTCTTCAGCCAGGATAGCTTGACTCCAGTGGCCTAGTAAGCACAGGACCCACGTCTGGGCATACCCTTCCCACATAGGGTGAACTGCTAAACACACAAGATGATAGACTGAATGTTGCACAATGGCAAAACATTCACCCCCAGTCACAGATCTGGGTTTAATCCATCGTTATTTTGCTCACCAACCCACCCCAGTTCAGACCTGGCCATATACAAATCAGTCTTGACCCTGTGCCTCATGGGAACAGTCCAGCCCGAACTGCCAAGCCATGTCTTTCCTGGACCGGAATCAAGCATCCTAGGACCGGTTTCTGGCTATCAGCCGTCTTCAGCCAGGATAACTTGACTCCAGTGGCCTAGTGAGCACGGGACCCACGTCTGGGCATACCCTTCCCACATAGGGTGAACAGCAAAACACACAAGATGATGGACGGAATGTTGCACAATGGCAAAACATTCACCCCCAGCCACAGATCTGGGTTTAATCCATCGTTATTTTGCTCACCAAGCCACCCCAGTTCAGACATGGCCATATACAAATCAGTCTTGACCCTGTGCCTCATGGGAACAGTCCAGCCCGAACTGCCAAGCCATGTCTTTCCTGGACCGGAATCAATCATCCTAGGACCGGTTTCTGGCTATCATCCGTCTTCAGCCAGGATAGCTTGACTCCAGTGGCCTAGTGAGCACGGGACCCACGTTTGGGCATACCCTTCCCACATAGGGTGAACAACAAAACACACAAGATGATGGACGGAATGTTGCACAATGGCAAAAAATTCACCCCCAGTCACAGATATGGGTTTAATCCATCGTTATTTTGCTCATCAAGCCACCCCAGTTCAGACATGGCCATATACAAATCAGTCTTGAACCTGTGCCTCATGGGAACAGTCCAGCCCGAACTGCCAAGCCATGTCTTTCCTGGACCAGAATCAAGCATCCTAGGACCGGTTTCTGGCTATCAGTTGTCTTCAGCCAGGATAGCTTGACTCCAGTGGCCTAGTAAGCACAGGACCCACGTCTGGGCATACCCTTCCCACATAGGGTGAACTGCAAAACACACAAGATGATAGACTGAATGTTGCACAATGGCAAAACATTCACCCCCAGTCACAGATCTGGGTTTAATCCATCGTTATTTTGCTCACCAACCCACCCCAGTTCAGACCTGGCCATATACAAATCAGTCTTGACCCTGTGCCTCATGGGAACAGTCCAGCCCGAACTGCCAAGCCATGACTTTCCTGGACCGGAATCAAGCATCCTAGGATCGGTTTCTGGCTATCAGCAGTCTTCAGCCAGGATAGCTTGACTCCAGTGGCCTAGTGAGCACAGGACCCACGTCTGGGCATACACTTCCAACATAAGGTGAACAGCAAAACACACAAGATGATGGACGGAATGTTGCACAATGGCAAAACATTCACCCCCAGTCACAGATCTGGGTTTAATCCATCGTTATTTTGCCCACCAAGCCACCCCAGTTCAGACATGGCCATATACAAATCAGTCTTGACCCTGTGCCTCATGGGAACAGTCCAGCCCGAACTGCCAAGCCATGTCTTTCCTGGACCGGAATCAAGCATCCTAGGACCGGTTTCTGGCTATCAGCCGTCTTCAGCCAGGATAGCTTGACTCCAGTGGCCTAGTGAGCACGGGACCCACTTCTGGGCATACTCTTCCCACATAGGGTGAACAGCAAAACACACAAGATGATGGACGGAATGTTGCACAATGGCAAAACATTCACCCCCAGTCACAGATATGGGTTTAATCCATCGTTATTTTGCTCACCAAACCACCCCAGTTCAGACATGGCCATAAACAAATCAGTCTTGACCCTGTGCCTCATGGGAACAGTCCAGCCGGAACTGCCAAGCCATGTCTTTCCTGGACCGGAATCAAGCATCCTAGGACCGGTTTCTGACTATCAGCTGTCTTCAGCCAGGATAGCTTGACTCCAGTGGCCTAGTGAGCACTGGACCCACGTCTGGGCATACCCTTCCAACATAGGGTGAACAGCAAAACACACAAGATGATGGACGGATTGTTGCGCAATTGCAAAACATTCACCCCCAGTCACAGATCTGGGTTTAATCCATCGTTATTTTGCTAACCTAGCCGCCCCAGTTCAGACATGGCCGTAAACAAATCAATCTTGTCCCTGTGCCTCATGGGAACAGTCCAGCCCGAACTGCCAAGCCATGTCTTTCCTGGACCGGAATCAAGCATCCTAGGACCTGTTTCTGGCTATCAGCCGTCTTCAGCCAGGATAGCTTGACTCCAGTGGCCTAGTGAGCACGGGACCCACGTCTGGGCATACCCTTCCAACATAGGGTGAACAGCAAAACACACAAGATGATGGACGGAATAATGCACAATGGCAAAACATTCACCCCCAGTCACAGATCTGGGTTTAATCCATCGTTATTTTGCCCACCAAGCCACCCCAGTTCAGACATGGCCATAAACAAATCAGTCTTGACCCTGTGCCTCATGGGAACAGTCCAGCCCGAACTGCCAAGCCATGACTTTCCTGGACCGGAATCAAGCATCCTAGGACCGGTTTCTGGCTATCAGCCGTCTTCAGCCAGGATAGCATGACTCCAGTGGCCTAGTGAGCACAGGACCCACGTCTGGGCATACACTTCCAACATAGGGTGAACAGCAAAACACACAAGATGATGGACGGAATGTTGCACAATGGCAAAACATTCACCCCCAGTCACAGATCTGGGTTTAATCCATCGTTATTTTGCCCACCAAGCCACCCCAGTTCAGACATGGCCATATACAAATCAGTCTTGACCCTGTGCCTCATGGGAATAGTCCAGCCCGAACTGCCAAGCCATGTCTTTCCTGGACCGGAATCAAGCATCCTAGGACCGGTTTCTGGCTATCAGCCGTCTTCAGCCAGGATAGCTTGACTCCAGTGGCCTAGTGAGCACGGGACCCACTTCTGGGCATACCCTTCCCACATAGGGTGAACAGCAAAACACACAAGATGACGGACGGAATGTTACACAATGGCAAAACATTCCCCCCCCAGTCACAGATCTGGGTTTACTCCATCGTTATTTTGCCCACCAAGCCACCCCAGTTCAGACATGGCATATACAAATCAGTCTTGACCCTCTGCCTCATGGGAACAGTCCAGCCCAAACTGCCAAGCCATGTCTTTCCTGGACCAGAATCAAGCATCCTAGGACCGGTTTCTGGCTATCAGTTGTCTTCAGCCAGGATAGCTTGACTCCAGTGGCCTAGTAAGCACAGGACCCACGTCTGGGCATACCCTTCCCACATAGGGTGAACAGCAAAACACACAAGATGATGGACGGAATGTTGCACAATGGCAAAACATTCACCCCCAGTCACAGATATGGGTTTAATCCATCGTTATTTTGCTCATCAAGCCACCCCAGTTCAGACATGGCCATATACAAATCAGTCTTGACCCTGTGCCTCATGGGAACAGTCCAGCCCGAACTGCCAAGCCATGTCTTTCCTGGACCAGAATCAAGCATCCTAGGACCGGTTTCTGGCTATCAGTTGTCTTCAGCCAGGATAGCTTGACTCCAGTGGCCTAGTAAGCACAGGACCCACGTCTGGGCATACCCTTCCCACATAGGGTGAACTGCTAAACACACAAGATGATAGACTGAATGTTGCACAATGGCAAAACATTCACCCCCAGTCACAGATCTGGGTTTAATCCATCGTTGTTTTGCTCACCAACCCACCCCAGTTCAGACCTGGCCATATACAAATCAGTCTTGACCCTGTGCCTCATGGGAACAGTCCAGCCCGAACTGCCAAGCCATGTCTTTCCTGGACCGGAATCAAGCATCCTAGGACCGGTTTCTGGCTATCAGCCGTCTTCAGCCAGGATAACTTGACTCCAGTGGCCTAGTGAGCACGGGACCCACGTCTGGGCATACCCTTCCCACATAGGGTGAACAACAAAACACACAAGATGATGGACGGAATGTTGCACAATGGCAAAAAATTCACCCCCAGTCACAGGTATGGGTTTAATCCATCGTTATTTTGCTCATCAAGCCACCCCAGTTCAGACATGGCCATATACAAATCAGTCTTGACCCTGTGCCTCATGGGAACAGTCCAGCCCGAACTGCCAAGCCATGTCTTTCCTGGACCAGAATCAAGCATCCTAGGACCGGTTTCTGGCTATCAGTTGTCTTCAGCCAGGATAGCTTGACTCCAGTGGCCTAGTGAGCACGGGACCCACGTTTGGGCATACCCTTCCCACATAGGGTGAACAACAAAACACACAAGATGATGGACGGAATGTTGCACAATGGCAAAAAATTCACCCCCAGTCACAGATATGGGTTTAATCCATCGTTATTTTGCTCATCAAGCCACCCCAGTTCAGACATGGCCATATACAAATCAGTCTTGACCCTGTGCCTCATGGGAACAGTCCAGCCCGAACTGCCAAGCCATGTCTTTCCTGGACCAGAATCAAGCATCCTAGGACCGGTTTCTGGCTATCAGTTGTCTTCAGCCAGGATAGCTTGACTCCAGTGGCCTAGTAAGCACAGGACCCACGTCTGGGCATACCCTTCCCACATAGGGTGAACTGCAAAACACACAAGATGATAGACTGAATGTTGCACAATGGCAAAACATTGACCTCCAGTCACAGATCTGGGTTTAATCCATCGTTATTTTGCTCACCAACCCACCCCAGTTCAGACCTGGCCATATACAAATCAGTCTTGACCCTGTGCCTCATGGGAACAGTCCAGCCCGAACTGCCAAGCCATGACTTTCCTGGACCGGAATCAAGCATCCTAGGACCGGTTTCTGGCTATCAGCCGTCTTCAGCCAGGATAGCTTGACTCCAGTGGCCTAGTGAGCACAGGACCCACGTCTGGGCATACACTTCCAACATAGGGTGAACAGCAAAACACACAAGATGATGGACGGAATGTTGCACAATGGCAAAACATTCACCCCCAGTCACAGATCTGGGTTTAATCCATCGTTATTTTGCCCACCAAGCCACCCCAGTTCAGACATGGCCATATACAAATCAGTCTTGACCCTGTGCCTCATGGGAACAGTCCAGCCCGAACTGCCAAGCCATGTCTTTCC
Source organism: Lissotriton helveticus (assembly GCF_964261635.1). NCBI lineage: Eukaryota > Metazoa > Chordata > Amphibia > Caudata > Salamandridae > Lissotriton > Lissotriton helveticus. Next base: position 1,903,610,684 of record NC_136057.1, on the reverse strand, counting down.
TGGACCGGAATCAAGAATCCTAGGACCGGTTTCTGGCTATCAGCCGTCTTCAGCCAGGATAGCTTGACTCCAGTGGCCTAGTGAGCACGGGACCCACTTCTGGGCATACTCTTCCCACATAGGGTGAACAGCAAAACACACAAGATGATGGACGGAATGTTGCACAATGGCAAAACATTCACCCCCAGTCACAGATATGGGTGTAATCCATCGTTATTTTGCTCACCAAGCCACCCCAGTTCAGACATGGCCATAAACAAATCAGTCTTGACCCTGTGCCTCATGGGAACAGTCCAGCCGGAACTGCCAAGCCATGTCTTTCCTGGACCGGAATCAAGCATCCTAGGACCGGTTTCTGACTATCAGGTGTCTTCAGCCAGGATAGCTTGACTCCAGTGGCCTAGTGAGCACTGGACCCACGTCTGGGCATACCCTTCCAACATAGGGTGAACTGCAAAACACACAAGATGATAGACTGAATGTTGCACAATGGCAAAACATTGACCCCCAGTCACAGATCTGGGTTTAATCCATCGTTATTTTGCTCACCAACCCACCCCAGTTCAGACCTGGCCATATACAAATCAGTCTTGACCCTGTGCCTCATGGGAACAGTCCAGCCCGAACTGCCAAGCCATGACTTTCCTGGACCGGAATCAAGCATCCTAGGACCGGTTTCTGGCTATCAGCCGTCTTCAGCCAGGATAGCTTGACTCCAGTGGCCTAGTAAGCACAGGACCCACGTCTGGGCATACCCTTCCCACATAGGGTGAACTGCAAAACACACAAGATGATAGACTGAATGTTGCACAATGGCAAAACATTGACCCCCAGTCACAGATCTGGGTTTAATCCATCGTTATTTTGCTCACCAACCCACCCCAGTTCAGACCTGGCCATATACAAATCAGTCTTGACCCTGTGCCTCATGGGAACAGTCCAGCCCGAACTGCCAAGCCATGACTTTCCTGGACCGGAATCAAGCATCCTAGGACCGGTTTCTGGCTATCAGCCGTCTTCAGCCAGGATAGCTTGACTCCAGTGGCCTAGTGAGCACAGGACTCACGTCTGGGCATACACTTCCAACATAGGGTGAACAGCAAAACACACAAGATGATGGACGGAATGTTGCACAATGGCAAAACATTCACCCCCAGTCACAGATCTGGGTTTAATCCATCGTTATTTTGCCCACCAAGCCACCCCAGTTCAGACATGGCCATATACAAATCAGTCTTGACCCTGTGCCTCATGGGAACAGTCCAGCCCGAACTGCCAAGCCATGTCTTTCCTGGACCGGAATCAAGCATCCTAGGACCGGTTTCTGGCTATCAGCCGTCTTCAGCCAGGATAGCTTGACTCCAGTGGCCTAGTGAGCACGGGACCCACTTCTGGGCATACTCTTCCCACATAGGGTGAACAGCAAAACACACAAGATGATGGACGGAATGTTGCACAATGGCAAAACATTCACCCCCAGTCACAGATATGGGTGTAATCCATCGTTATTTTGCTCACCAAGCCACCCCAGTTCAGACATGGCCATAAACAAATCAGTCTTGACCCTGTGCCTCATGGGAACAGTCCAGCCGGAACTGCCAAGCCATGTCTTTCCTGGACCGGAATCAAGCATCCTAGGACCGGTTTCTGACTATCAGGTGTCTTCAGCCAGGATAGCTTGACTCCAGTGGCCTAGTGAGCACTGGACCCACGTCTGGGCATACCCTTCCAACATAGGGTGAACTGCAAAACACACAAGATGATAGACTGAATGTTGCACAATGGCAAAACATTGACCCCCAGTCACAGATCTGGGTTTAATCCAACGTTATTTTGCTCACCAACCCACCCCAGTTCAGACCTGGCCATATACAAATCAGTCTTGACCCTGTGCCTCATGGGAACAGTCCAGCCCGAACTGCCAAGCCATGACTTTCCTGGACCGGAATCAAGCATCCTAGAACCGGTTTCTGGCTATCAGCCGTCTTCAGCCAGGATAGCTTGACTCCAGTGGCCTAGTGAGCACAGGACCCACGTCTGGGCATACACTTCCAACATAGGGTGAACAGCAAAACACACAAGATGATGGACGGAATGTTGCACAATGGCAAAACATTCACCCCCAGTCACAGATCTGGGTTTAATCCATCGTTATTTTGCCCACCAAGCCACTCCAGTTCAGACATGGCCATATACAAATCAGTCTTGACCCTGTGCCTCATGGGAACAGTCCAGCCCGAACTGCCAAGCCATGTCTTTCCTGGACCGGAATCAAGCATCCTAGGACCGGTTTCTGGCTATCAGCCGTCTTCAGCCAGGATAGCTTGACTCCAGTGGCCTAGTGAGCACGGGACCCACTTCTGGGCATACTCTTCCCACATAGGGTGAACAGCAAAACACACAAGATGATGGACGGAATGTTGCACAATGGCAAAACATTCACCCCCAGTCACAGATATGGGTGTAATCCATCGTTATTTTGCTCACCAAGCCACCCCAGTTCAGACATGGCCATAAAAAATCAGTCTTGACCCTGTGCCTCATGGGAACAGTCCAGCCGGAACTGCCAAGCCATGTCTTTCCTGGACCGGAATCAAGCATCCTAGGACCGGTTTCTGACTATCAGGTGTCTTCAGCCAGGATAGCTTGACTCCAGTGGCCTAGTGAGCACTGGACCCACGTCTGGGCATACCCTTCCAACATAGGGTGAACAGCAAAACACACAAGATGATGGACGGATTGTTGCGCAATTGCAAAACATTCACCCCCAGTCACAGATCTGGGTTTAATCCATCGTTATTTTGCTAACCTAGCCGCCCCAGTTCAGACATGGCCGTAAACAAATCAATCTTGTCCCTGTGCCTCATGGGAACAGTCCAGCCCGAACTGCCAAGCCATGTCTTTCCTGGACCGGAATCAAGCATCCTAGGACCTGTTTCTGGCTATCAGCCGTCTTCAGCCAGGATAGCTTGACTCCAGTGGCCTAGTGAGCACGGGACCCACGTCTGGGCATACCCTTCCAACATAGGGTGAACAGCAAAACACACAAGATGATGGACGGAATGTTGCACAATGGCAAAACATTCACCCCCAGTCACAGATCTGGGTTTAATCCATCGTTATTTTGCCCACCAAGCCACCCCAGTTCAGACATGGCCATAAACAAATCAGTCTTGACCCTGTGCCTCATGGGAACAGTCCAGCCCGAACTGCCAAGCCATGACTTTCCTGGACCGGAATCAAGCATCCTAGGACCGGTTTCTGGCTATCAGCCGTCTTCAGCCAGGATAGCTTGACTCCAGTGGCCTAGTGAGCACAGGACCCACGTCTGGGCATACACTTCCAACATAGGGTGAACAGCAAAACACACAAGATGATGGACGGAATGTTGCACAATGGCAAAACATTCACCCCCAGTCACAGATATGGGTGTAATCCATCGTTATTTTGCTCACCAAGCCACCCCAGTTCAGACATGGCCATAAAAAATCAGTCTTGACCCTGTGCCTCATGGGAACAGTCCAGCCGGAACTGCCAAGCCATGTCTTTCCTGGACCGGAATCAAGCATCCTAGGACCGGTTTCTGACTATCAGGTGTCTTCAGCCAGGATAGCTTGACTCCAGTGGCCTAGTGAGCACTGGACCCACGTCTGGGCATACCCTTCCAACATAGGGTGAACAGCAAAACACACAAGATGATGGACGGATTGTTGCGCAATTGCAAAACATTCACCCCCAGTCACAGATCTGGGTTTAATCCATCGTTATTTTGCTAACCTAGCCGCCCCAGTTCAGACATGGCCGTAAACAAATCAATCTTGTCCCTGTGCCTCATGGGAACAGTCCAGCCCGAACTGCCAAGCCATGTCTTTCCTGGACCGGAATCAAGCATCCTAGGACCTGTTTCTGGCTATCAGCCGTCTTCAGCCAGGATAGCTTGACTCCAGTGGCCTAGTGAGCACGGGACCCACGTCTGGGCATACCCTTCCAACATAGGGTGAACAGCAAAACACACAAGATGATGGACGGAATGTTGCACAATGGCAAAACATTCACCCCCAGTCACAGATCTGGGTTTAATCCATCGTTATTTTGCCCACCAAGCCACCCCAGTTCAGACATGGCCATAAACAAATCAGTCTTGACCCTGTGCCTCATGGGAACAGTCCAGCCCGAACTGCCAAGCCATGACTTTCCTGGACCGGAATCAAGCATCCTAGGACCGGTTTCTGGCTATCAGCCGTCTTCAGCCAGGATAGCTTGACTCCAGTGGCCTAGTGAGCACAGGACCCACGTCTGGGCATACACTTCCAACATAGGGTGAACAGCAAAACACACAAGATGATGGACGGAATGTTGCACAATGGCAAAACATTCACCCCCAGTCACAGATCTGGGTTTAATCCATCGTTATTTTGCCCACCAAGCCACCCCAGTTCAGACATGGCCATATACAAATCAGTCTTGACCCTGTGCCTCATGGGAATAGTCCAGCCCGAACTGCCAAGCCATGTCTTTCCTGGACCGGAATCAAGCATCCTAGGACCGGTTTCTGGCTATCAGCCGTCTTCAGCCAGGATAGCTTGACTCCAGTGGCCTAGTGAGCACGGGACCCACTTCTGGGCATACCCTTCCCACATAGGGTGAACAGCAAAACACACAAGATGATGGACGGAATGTTGCACAGTGGCAAAATATTCACCCCCAGTCACAGATATGGGTTTAATCCATCGTTATTTTGCTCACCAAGCCACCCCAGTTCAGACATGGCATATACAAATCAGTCTCGACCCTCTGCCTCATGGGAACAGTCCAGCCCGAACTGCCAAGCCATGTCTTTCCTGGACCGGAATCAAGCATCCTAGGACTGGTTTCTGGCTATCAGCCGTCTTCAGCCAGGATAGCTTGACTCCAGTGGCCTAGTGAGCACAGGACCCACGTCTGGGCATACCCTTCCCACATATGGTGAACAGCAAAACACACAAGGTGATGGACGGAATGTTGCACAATGGCAAAACATTCACCCCCAGTCACAGATCTGGGTTTAATCCATCGTTATTTTGCTCACCAAGCCACCCCAGTTCAGACATGGCCATATACATATCAGGCTTGACCCTGTGCCTCATGGGAACAGTCCAGCCCGAACTGCCAAGCCATGTCTTTCCTGGACCAGAATCAAGCATCCTAGGACCGGTTTCTGGCTATCAGTTGTCTTCAGCCAGGATAGCTTGACTCCAGTGGCCTAGTAAGCACAGGACCCACGTCTGGGCATACCCTTCCCACATAGGGTGAACAGCAAAACACACAAGATGATGGACTGAATGTTGCACAATGGCAAAACATTCACCCCCAGTCACAGATCTGGGTTTAATCCATCGTTATTTTGCTCACCAAGCCACCCCAGTTCAGACATGGCCATATACAAATCAGTCTTGACCCTGTGCCTCATGGGAACAGTCCAGCCCGAACTGCCAAGCCATGACTTTCCTGGACCGGAATCAAGCATCCTAGGACCTGTTTCTGGCTATCAGCCGTCTTCAGCCAGGATCGCTTGACTCCAGTGGCCTAGTGAGCACGGGACCCACGTCTGGGCATACCCTTCCAACATAGGGTGAACAGCAAAACACACAAGATGATGGACGGAATGTTGCACAATGGCAAAACATTCACCCCCAGTCACAGATCTGGGTTTAATCCATCGTTATTTTGCTCACCAAGCCACCCCAGTTCAGACATGGCCATATACAAATCAGTCTTGACCCTGTGCCTCATGGGAACAGTCCAGCCCGAACTGCCAAGCCATGTCTTTCCTGGACCGAAATCAAGCATCCTAGGACCTGTTTCTGGCTATCAGCCGGCTTCAGCCAGGATAGCTTGACTCCAGTGGCCTAGTGAGCACGGGACCCACGTCTGGGCATACCCTTCCAACATAGGGTGAACAGCAAAACACACAAGATGATGGACGGAATGTTGCACAATGGCAAAACATTCACCCCCAGTCACAGATCTGGGTTTAATCCATCGTTATTTTGCCCACCAAGCCACCCCAGTTCAGACATGGCCATAAACAAATCAGTCTTGACCCTGTGCCTCATGGGAACAGTCCAGCCCGAACTGCCAAGCCATGACTTTCCTGGACCGGAATCAAGCATCCTAGGACCGGTTTCTGGCTATCAGCCGTCTTCAGCCAGGATAGCTTGACTCCAGTGGCCTAGTGAGCACAGGACCCACGTCTGGGCATACCCTTCCCACATAGGGTGAACTGCTAAACACACAAGATGATAGACTGAATGTTGCACAATGGCAAAACATTCACCCCCAGTCACAGATCTGGGTTTAATCCATCGTTATTTTGCTCACCAACCCACCCCAGTTCAGACCTGGCCATATACAAATCAGTCTTGACCCTGTGCCTCATGGGAACAGTCCAGCCCGAACTGCCAAGCCATGTCTTTCCTGGACCGGAATCAAGCATCCTAGGACCGGTTTCTGGCTATCAGCCGTCTTCAGCCAGGATAACTTGACTCCAGTGGCCTAGTGAGCACGGGACCCACGTCTGGGCATACCCTTCCCACATAGGGTGAACAGCAAAACACACAAGATGATGGACGGAATGTTGCACAATGGCAAAACATTCACCCCCAGCCACAGATCTGGGTTTAATCCATCGTTATTTTGCTCACCAAGCCACCCCAGTTCAGACATGGCCATATACAAATCAGTCTTGACCCTGTGCCTCATGGGAACAGTCCAGCCCGAACTGCCAAGCCATGACTTTCCTGGACCGGAATCAAGCATCCTAGAACCGGTTTCTGGCTATCAGCCGTCTTCAGCCAGGATAGCTTGACTCCAGTGGCCTAGTGAGCACAGGACCCACGTCTGGGCATACACTTCCAACATAGGGTGAACAGCAAAACACACAAGATGATGGACGGAATGTTGCACAATGGCAAAACATTCACCCCCAGTCACAGATCTGGGTTTAATCCATCGTTATTTTGCCCACCAAGCCACCCCAGTTCAGACATGGCCATATACAAATCAGTCTTGACCCTGTGCCTCATGGGAACAGTCCAGCCCGAACTGCCAAGCCATGTCTTTCCTGGACCGGAATCAAGCATCCTAGGACCGGTTTCTGGCTATCAGCCGTCTTCAGCCAGGATAGCTTGACTCCAGTGGCCTAGTGAGCACGGGACCCACTTCTGGGCATACTCTTCCCACATAGGGTGAACAGCAAAACACACAAGATGATGGACGGAATGTTGCACAATGGCAAAACATTCACCCCCAGTCACAGATATGGGTGTAATCCATCGTTATTTTGCTCACCAAGCCACCCCAGTTCAGACATGGCCATAAAAAATCAGTCTTGACCCTGTGCCTCATGGGAACAGTCCAGCCGGAACTGCCAAGCCATGTCTTTCCTGGACCGGAATCAAGCATCCTAGGACCGGTTTCTGACTATCAGGTGTCTTCAGCCAGGATAGCTTGACTCCAGTGGCCTAGTGAGCACTGGACCCACGTCTGGGCATACCCTTCCAACATAGGGTGAACAGCAAAACACACAAGATGATGGACGGATTGTTGCGCAATTGCAAAACATTCACCCCCAGTCACAGATCTGGGTTTAATCCATCGTTATTTTGCTAACCTAGCCGCCCCAGTTCAGACATGGCCGTAAACAAATCAATCTTGTCCCTGTGCCTCATGGGAACAGTCCAGCCCGAACTGCCAAGCCATGTCTTTCCTGGACCGGAATCAAGCATCCTAGGACCTGTTTCTGGCTATCAGCCGTCTTCAGCCAGGATAGCTTGACTCCAGTGGCCTAGTGAGCACGGGACCCACGTCTGGGCATACCCTTCCAACATAGGGTGAACAGCAAAACACACAAGATGATGGACGGAATGTTGCACAATGGCAAAACATTCACCCCCAGTCACAGATCTGGGTTTAATCCATCGTTATTTTGCCCACCAAGCCACCCCAGTTCAGACATGGCCATAAACAAATCAGTCTTGACCCTGTGCCTCATGGGAACAGTCCAGCCCGAACTGCCAAGCCATGACTTTCCTGGACCGGAATCAAGCATCCTAGGACCGGTTTCTGGCTATCAGCCGTCTTCAGCCAGGATAGCTTGACTCCAGTGGCCTAGTGAGCACAGGACCCACGTCTGGGCATACACTTCCAACATAGGGTGAACAGCAAAACACACAAAATGATGGACGGAATGTTGCACAATGGCAAAACATTCACCCCCAGTCACAGATCTGGGTTTAATCCATCGTTATTTTGCCCACCAAGCCACCCCAGTTCAGACATGGCCATATACAAATCAGTCTTGACCCTGTGCCTCATGGGAATAGTCCAGCCCGAACTGCCAAGCCATGTCTTTCCTGGACCGGAATCAAGCATCCTAGGACCGGTTTCTGGCTATCAGCCGTCTTCAGCCAGGATAGCTTGACTCCAGTGGCCTAGTGAGCACGGGACCCACTTCTGGGCATACCCTTCCCACATAGGGTGAACAGCAAAACACACAAGATGATGGACGGAATGTTGCACAGTGGCAAAATATTCACCCCCAGTCACAGATATGGGTTTAATCCATCGTTATTTTGCTCACCAAGCCACCCCAGTTCAGACATGGCATATACAAATCAGTCTCGACCCTCTGCCTCATGGGAACAGTCCAGCCCGAACTGCCAAGCCATGTCTTTCCTGGACCGGAATCAAGCATCCTAGGACTGGTTTCTGGCTATCAGCCGTCTTCAGCCAGGATAGCTTGACTCCAGTGGCCTAGTGAGCACGGGACCCACTTCTGGGCATACTCTTCCCACATAGGGTGAACAGCAAAACACACAAGATGATGGACGGAATGTTGCACAATGGCAAAACATTCACCCCCAGTCACAGATATGGGTGTAATCCATTGTTATTTTGCTCACCAAGCCACCCCAGTTCAGACATGGCCATAAACAAATCAGTCTTGACCCTGTGCCTCATGGGAACAGTCCAGCCGGAACTGCCAAGCCATGTCTTTCCTGGACCGGAATCAAGCATCCTAGGACCGGTTTCTGACTATCAGGTGTCTTCAGCCAGGATAGCTTGACTCCAGTGGCCTAGTGAGCACTGGACCCACGTCTGGGCATACCCTTCCAACATAGGGTGAACAGCAAAACACACAAGATGATGGACGGATTGTTGCGCAATTGCAAAACATTCACCCCCAGTCACAGATCTGGGTTTAATCCATCGTTATTTTGCTAACCTAGCCGCCCCAGTTCAGACATGGCCGTAAACAAATCAATCTTGTCCCTGTGCCTCATGGGAACAGTCCAGCCCGAACTGCCAAGCCATGTCTTTCCTGGACCGGAATCAAGCATCCTAGGACCTGTTTCTGGCTATCAGCCGTCTTCAGCCAGGATAGCTTGACTCCAGTGGCCTAGTGAGCACGGGACCCACGTCTGGGCATACCCTTCCAACATAGGGTGAACAGCAAAACACACAAGATGATGGACGGAATGTTGCACAATGGCAAAACATTCACCCCCAGTCACAGATCTGGGTTTAATCCATCGTTATTTTGCCCACCAAGCCACCCCAGTTCAGACATGGCCATAAACAAATCAGTCTTGACCCTGTGCCTCATGGGAACAGTCCAGCCCGAACTGCCAAGCCATGACTTTCCTGGACCGGAATCAAGCATCCTAGGACCGGTTTCTGGCTATCAGCCGTCTTCAGCCAGGATAGCTTGACTCCATTGGCCTAGTGAGCACAGGACCCACGTCTGGGCATACACTTCCAACATAGGGTGAACAGCAAAACACACAAGATGATGGACGGAATGTTGCACAATGGCAAAACATTCACCCCCAGTCACAGATCTGGGTTTAATCCATCGTTATTTTGCCCACCAAGCCACCCCAGTTCAGACATGGCCATATACAAATGAGTCTTGACCCTGTGCCTCATGGGAATAGTCCAGCCCGAACTGCCAAGCCATGTCTTTCCTGGACCGGAATCAAGCATCCTAGGACCGGTTTCTGGCTATCAGCCGTCTTCAGCCAGGATAGCTTGACTCCAGTGGCCTAGTGAGCACGGGACCCACTTCTGGGCATACCCTTCCCACATAGGGTGAACAGCAAAACACACAAGATGATGGACGGAATGTTGCACAGTGGCAAAATATTCACCCCCAGTCACAGATATGGGTTTAATCCATCGTTATTTTGCTCACCAAGCCACCCCAGTTCAGACATGGCATATACAAATCAGTCTCGACCCTCTGCCTCATGGGAACAGTCCAGCCCGAACTGCCAAGCCATGTCTTTCCTGGACCGGAATCAAGCATCCTAGGACTGGTTTCTGGCTATCAGCCGTCTTCAGCCAGGATAGCTTGACTCCAGTGGCCTAGTGAGCACAGGACCCACGTCTGGGCATACCCTTCCCACATATGGTGAACAGCAAAACACACAAGGTGATGGACGGAATGTTGCACAATGGCAAAACATTCACCCCCAGTCACAGATCTGGGTTTAATCCATCGTTATTTTGCTCACCAAGCCACCCCAGTTCAGACATGGCCATATACATATCAGGCTTGACCCTGTGCCTCATGGGAACAGTCCAGCCCGAACTGCCAAGCCATGTCTTTCCTGGACCAGAATCAAGCATCCTAGGACCGGTTTCTGGCTATCAGTTGTCTTCAGCCAGGATAGCTTGACTCCAGTGGCCTAGTAAGCACAGGACCCACGTCTGGGCATACCCTTCCCACATAGGGTGAACAGCAAAACACACAAGATGATGGACTGAATGTTGCACAATGGCAAAACATTCACCCCCAGTCACAGATCTGGGTTTAATCCATCGTTATTTTGCTCACCAAGCCACCCCAGTTCAGACATGGCCATATACAAATCAGTCTTGACCCTGTGCCTCATGGGAACAGTCCAGCCCGAACTGCCAAGCCATGACTTTCCTGGACCGGAATCAAGCATCCTAGGACCTGTTTCTGGCTATCAGCCGTCTTCAGCCAGGATAGCTTGACTCCAGTGGCCTAGTGAGCACGGGACCCACGTCTGGGCATACCCTTCCAACATAGGGTGAACAGCAAAACACACAAGATGATGGACGGAATGTTGCACAATGGCAAAACATTCACCCCCAGTCACAGATCTGGGTTTAATCCATCGTTATTTTGCTCACCAAGCCACCCCAGTTCAGACATGGCCATATACAAATCAGTCTTGACCCTGTGCCTCATGGGAACAGTCCAGCCCGAACTGCCAAGCCATGTCTTTCCTGGACCGGAATCAAGCATCCTAGGACCTGTTTCTGGCTATCAGCCATCTTCAGCCAGGATAGCTTGACTCCAGTGGCCTAGTGAGCACGGGACCCACGTCTGGGCATCCCCTTCCAACATAGGGTGAACAGCAAAACACACAAGATGATGGACGGAATGTTGCACAATGGCAAAACATTCACCCCTAGTCACAGATCTGGGTTTAATCCATCGTTATTTTGCCCACCAAGCCACCCCAGTTCAGACATGGCCATATACAAATCAGTCTTGACCCTGTGCCTCATGGGAATAGTCCAGCCCGAACTGCCAAGCCATGTCTTTCCTGGACCGGAATCAAGCATCCTAGGACCGGTTTCTGGCTATCAGCCGTCTTCAGCCAGGATAGCTTGACTCCAGTGGCCTAGTGAGCACGGGACCCACTTCTGGGCATACCCTTCCCACATAGGGTGAACAGCAAAACACACAAGATGATGGACGGAATGTTGCACAGTGGCAAAATATTCACCCCCAGTCACAGATATGGGTTTAATCCATCGTTATTTTGCTCACCAAGCCACCCCAGTTCAGACATGGCATATACAAATCAGTCTCGACCCTCTGCCTCATGGGAACAGTCCAGCCCGAACTGCCAAGCCATGACTTTCCTGGACCGGAATCAAGCATCCTAGGACCGGTTTCTGGCTATCAGCCGTCTTCAGCCAGGATAGCTTGACTCCAGTGGCCTAGTGAGCACAGGACCCACGACTGGGCATACACTTCCAACATAGGGTGAACAGCAAAACACACAAGATGATGGACGGAATGTTGCACAATGGCAAAACATTCACCCCCAGTCACAGATCTGGGTTTAATCCATCGTTATTTTGCCCACCAAGCCACCCCAGTTCAGACATGGCCATATACAAATCAGTCTTGACCCTGTGCCTCATGGGAACAGTCCAGCCCGAACTGCCAAGCCATGTCTTTCCTGGACCGGAATCAAGCATCCTAGGACCGGTTTCTGGCTATCAGCCGTCTTCAGCCAGGATAGCTTGACTCCAGTGGCCTAGTGAGCACGGGACCCACTTCTGGGCATACTCTTCCCACATAGGGTGAACAGCAAAACACACAAGATGATGGACGGAATGTTGCACAATGGCAAAACATTCACCCCCAGTCACAGATATGGGTGTAATCCATCGTTATTTTGCTCACCAAGCCACCCCAGTTCAGACATGGCCATAAACAAATCAGTCTTGACCCTGTGCCTCATGGGAACAGTCCAGCCGGAACTGCCAAGCCATGTCTTTCCTGGACCGGAATCAAGCATCCTAGGACCGGTTTCTGACTATCAGGTGTCTTCAGCCAGGATAGCTTGACTCCAGTGGCCTAGTGAGCACTGGACCCACGTCTGGGCATACCCTTCCAACATAGGGTGAACAGCAAAACACACAAGATGATGGACGGATTGTTGCGCAATTGCAAAACATTCACCCCCAGTCACAGATCTGGGTTTAATCCATCGTTATTTTGCTAACCTAGCCGCCCCAGTTCAGACATGGCCGTAAACAAATCAATCTTGTCCCTGTGCCTCATGGGAACAGTCCAGCCCGAACTGCCAAGCCATGTCTTTCCTGGACCGGAATCAAGCATCCTAGGACCTGTTTCTGGCTATCAGCCGTCTTCAGCCAGGATAGCTTGACTCCAGTGGCCTAGTGAGCACGGGACCCACGTCTGGGCATACCCTTCCAACATAGGGTGAACAGCAAAACACACAAGATGATGGACGGAATGTTGCACAATGGCAAAACATTCACCCCCAGTCACAGATCTGGGTTTAATCCATCGTTATTTTGCCCACCAAGCCACCCCAGTTCAGACATGGCCATAAACAAATCAGTCTTGACCCTGTGCCTCATGGGAACAGTCCAGCCCGAACTGCCAAGCCATGACTTTCCTGGACCGGAATCAAGCATCCTAGGACCGGTTTCTGGCTATCAGCCGTCTTCAGCCAGGATAGCTTGACTCCATTGGCCTAGTGAGCACAGGACCCACGTCTGGGCATACACTTCCAACATAGGGTGAACAGCAAAACACACAAGATGATGGACGGAATGTTGCACAATGGCAAAACATTCACCCCCAGTCACAGATCTGGGTTTAATCCATCGTTATTTTGCCCACCAAGCCACCCCAGTTCAGACATGGCCATATACAAATGAGTCTTGACCCTGTGCCTCATGGGAATAGTCCAGCCCGAACTGCCAAGCCATGTCTTTCCTGGACCGGAATCAAGCATCCTAGGACCGGTTTCTGGCTATCAGCCGTCTTCAGCCAGGATAGCTTGACTCCAGTGGCCTAGTGAGCACGGGACCCACTTCTGGGCATACCCTTCCCACATAGGGTGAACAGCAAAACACACAAGATGATGGACGGAATGTTGCACAGTGGCAAAATATTCACCCCCAGTCACAGATATGGGTTTAATCCATCGTTATTTTGCTCACCAAGCCACCCCAGTTCAGACATGGCATATACAAATCAGTCTCGACCCTCTGCCTCATGGGAACAGTCCAGCCCGAACTGCCAAGCCATGTCTTTCCTGGACCGGAATCAAGCATCCTAGGACTGGTTTCTGGCTATCAGCCGTCTTCAGCCAGGATAGCTTGACTCCAGTGGCCTAGTGAGCACAGGACCCACGTCTGGGCATACCCTTCCCACATATGGTGAACAGCAAAACACACAAGGTGATGGACGGAATGTTGCACAATGGCAAAACATTCACCCCCAGTCACAGATCTGGGTTTAATCCATCGTTATTTTGCTCACCAAGCCACCCCAGTTCAGACATGGCCATATACATATCAGGCTTGACCCTGTGCCTCATGGGAACAGTCCAGCCCGAACTGCCAAGCCATGTCTTTCCTGGACCAGAATCAAGCATCCTAGGACCGGTTTCTGGCTATCAGTTGTCTTCAGCCAGGATAGCTTGACTCCAGTGGCCTAGTAAGCACAGGACCCACGTCTGGGCATACCCTTCCCACATAGGGTGAACAGCAAAACACACAAGATGATGGACTGAATGTTGCACAATGGCAAAACATTCACCCCCAGTCACAGATCTGGGTTTAATCCATCGTTATTTTGCTCACCAAGCCACCCCAGTTCAGACATGGCCATATACAAATCAGTCTTGACCCTGTGCCTCATGGGAACAGTCCAGCCCGAACTGCCAAGCCATGACTTTCCTGGACCGGAATCAAGCATCCTAGGACCTGTTTCTGGCTATCAGCCGTCTTCAGCCAGGATAGCTTGACTCCAGTGGCCTAGTGAGCACGGGACCCACGTCTGGGCATACCCTTCCAACATAGGGTGAACAGCAAAACACACAAGATGATGGACGGAATGTTGCACAATGGCAAAATATTCACCCCCAGTCACAGATATGGGTTTAATCCATCGTTATTTTGCTCACCAAGCCACCCCAGTTCAGACATGGCATATACAAATCAGTCTCGACCCTCTGCCTCATGGGAACAGTCCAGCCCGAACTGCCAAGCCATGTCTTTCCTGGACCGGAATCAAGCATCCTAGGACTGGTTTCTGGCTATCAGCCGTCTTCAGCCAGGATAGCTTGACTCCAGTGGCCTAGTGAGCACAGGACCCACGTCTGGGCATACCCTTCCCACATATGGTGAACAGCAAAACACACAAGGTGATGGACGGAATGTTGCACAATGGCAAAACATTCACCCCCAGTCACAGATCTGGGTTTAATCCATCGTTATTTTGCTCACCAAGCCACCCCAGTTCAGACATGGCCATATACATATCAGGCTTGACCCTGTGCCTCATGGGAACAGTCCAGCCCGAACTGCCAAGCCATGTCTTTCCTGGACCAGAATCAAGCATCCTAGGACCGGTTTCTGGCTATCAGTTGTCTTCAGCCAGGATAGCTTGACTCCAGTGGCCTAGTAAGCACAGGACCCACGTCTGGGCATACCCTTCCCACATAGGGTGAACAGCAAAACACACAAGATGATGGACTGAATGTTGCACAATGGCAAAACATTCACCCCCAGTCACAGATCTGGGTTTAATCCATCGTTATTTTGCTCACCAAGCCACCCCAGTTCAGACATGGCCATATACAAATCAGTCTTGACCCTGTGCCTCATGGGAACAGTCCAGCCCGAACTGCCAAGCCATGACTTTCCTGGACCGGAATCAAGCATCCTAGGACCTGTTTCTGGCTATCAGCCGTCTTCAGCCAGGATAGCTTGACTCCAGTGGCCTAGTGAGCACGGGACCCACGTCTGGGCATACCCTTCCAACATAGGGTGAACAGCAAAACACACAAGATGATGGACGGAATGTTGCACAATGGCAAAACATTCACCCCCAGTCACAGATCTGGGTTTAATCCATCGTTATTTTGCTCACCAAGCCACCCCAGTTCAGACATGGCCATATACAAATCAGTCTTGACCCTGTGCCTCATGGGAACAGTCCAGCCCGAACTGCCAAGCCATGACTTTCCTGGACCGGAATCAAGCATCCTAGGACCGGTTTCTGGCTATCAGCCGTCTTCAGCCAGGATAGCTTGACTCCAGTGGCCTAGTGAGCACAGGACCCACTTCTGGGCATACTCTTCCCACCTAGGGTGAAAAGCAAAACACACAAGATGATGGACGGAATGTTGCACAATGGCAAAACATTCACCCACAGTCACAGATATGGGTTTAATCCATCGTTATTTTGCTCACCAAGCCACCCCAGTTCAGACATGGCCATAAACAAATCAGTCTTGACCCTGTGCCTCATGGGAACAGTCCAGCCGGAACTGCCAAGCCATGTCTTTCCTGGACCGGAATCAAGCATCCTAGGACCGGTTTCTGGCTATCAGCTGTCTTCAGCCGAGGATAGCTTGACTCCAGTGGCCTAGAGAGCACTGGACCCACGTGTGGGCATACCCTTCCAACATAGGGTGAACAGCAAAACACACAAGATGATGGACGGATTGTTGCGCAATTGCAAAACATTCACCCCCAGTCACAGATCTGGGTTTAATCCATCGTTATTTTGCTGACCAAGCCACCCCAGTTTAGACATGGCCATAAACAAATCAGTCTTGACCCTGTGCCTCATGGGAACAGTCCAGCCGGAACTGCCAAGCCATGTCTTTCCTGGACCGGATTCAAGCATCCTAGGACCTGTTTCTGTCTATCAGCCGTCTTCAGCCAGGATAGCTTGACTCCAGTGGCCTAGTGAGCACGGGACCCACGTCTGGGCATACCCTTCCCACATAGGGTGAACAGCAAAACACACAAGATGATGGACGGAATGTTGCACAATGGCAAAACATTCACCCCCAGTCACAGATCTGGGTTTAATCCATCGGTATTTTGCTCACCAAGCAACCCAGTTCAGACATGGCATATACAAATCAGTCTTGACCCTCTGCCTCATGGGAACAGTCCAGCCCGAACTGCCAAGCCATGTCTTTCCTTACCCAGAATCAAGCATCCTAGGACCGGTTTCTGGTTATCAGCCGTCTTCACCCAGGATAGCTTGACTCCAGTGGCCTACTGAGCAAGGGACCCTCGTCTGGGCATACCCTTCGCACATAGGGTGAACAGCAAAACACACAAGATGATGGACGGAATGTTGCACAATGGCAAAACATTCACCCCAGTCACAGATCTGGGTTTAATCCATCGTTATTTTGCTCACCAAGCCACCCCAGTGCAGACATGGCCATATACAAATCAGTCTTGACCCTGTGCCTCATGGGAACAGTCCAGCCCGAACTGCCAAGCCATGTCTTTCCTGGACCGGAATCAAGCATTCTAGGACCGGTTTCTGGCTATCAGCCGTCTTCAGCCAGGATAGCTTGACTCCAGTGGCCTAATGAGCACGGGACCCACGTCTGGGCATACCCTTCCCACATAGGGTGAACAGCAAAACACACAAGATGATGGACGGAATGTTGCACAATGGCAAAACATTCACCCCCAGTCACAGATCTGGGTTTAATTCATCGTTATTTTGCTCACCAAGCCACCCCAGTTCAGACATGGCCATATACAAATCAGTCTTGACCCTGTGCCTCATGGGAACAGTCCCGCCCGTACTGCAAAGCCATGTCTTTCCTGGACCGGAATCAAGCATCCTAGGACCGGTTTCTGGCTATCAGCCATCTTCAGCCAGGATAGCTTGACTCCAGTGGCCTAGTGAGCACGGGACCTACGTCCGGGCACACCCTTCCTACATAGGGTGGTGAACAGCAAAACACACAAGATGATGGATGGAATGTTGCACAATGGCAAAAAATTCACCCCCAGGCACAGATCTGGGTTTAATCAATCGTTATTTTGCTCATCAAGCCACCCCAGTTCAGACATGGCCATATACAAATCAGTCTTGACCCTGTGCCTCATGGGAACAGTCCAGCCCGAACTGCCAAGCCATGTCTTTCCTGGACCGAACTCATGCATCCTAGGACCAGTTTCTGGCTTCTCAGCCGTCTTCACCCAGGATAGCTTGACTCCAGTGGCCTAGTGAGCAAGGGACCCACGTCTGGGCATACCCTTCCCACATAGGGTGAACAGCAAAACACACAAGATGATGGATGGAATGTTGCACAATGGCAAAACATTCACCCCCAGTCACAGATCTGGGTTTAATCCATTGTTATTTTGCTCACCAACCCACCCCAGTTCAGACCTGGCCATATACAAATCAGTCTTGACCCTGTGCCTCATGGGAATAGTCCAGCCCGAACTGCCAAGCCATGACTTTCCTGGACCAGAATCAAGCATCCTAGGACCGGTTTCTGGCTATCAGCCGTCTTCCGCCAGGATAGCTTGACTCCAGTGGCCTAGTGAGCACAGGACCCACATCTGGGCATACACTTCCAACATAGGGTGAACAGCAAAACGCACAAGATGATGGACGGAATGTTGCACAATGGCAAAACATTCACCCCCAGTCACAGATCTGGGTTTAATCCATCGTTATTTTGCCCACCAAGCCACCCCAGTTCAGACATGGACATATACAAATCAGTCTTGACCCTGTGCCTCATGGGAACAGTCCAGCCCGAACTGCCAAGCCATGTCTTTCCTGGACCGGAATCAAGCATCCTAGGACCTGTTTCTGGCTATCAGCCGTCTTCAGCCAGGATAGCTTGACTCCAGTGGCCTAGTGAGCACGGGACCCACTTCTGGGCATACCCTTCCCACATAGGGTGAACAGCAAAACACACAAGATGATGGACCGAATGTTGCACAATGGCAAAATATTCACCCCCAGTCACAGATATGGGTTTAATCCATCGTTATTTTGCTCACCAAGCCACCCCAGTTCAGACATGGCATATACAAATCAGTCTTGACCCTCTGCCTCATGGGAACAGTCCAGCCCGAACTGCCAAGCCATGTCTTTCCTGGACCAAAATCAAGCATCCTAGGACCGGTTTCTGGTTATCAGCCGTCTTCAGCCAAGATAGCTTGACTCCAGTGGCCTAGTGAGCACAGGACCCACGTCTGGGCATACCCTTCCCACATAGGGTGAACAGCAAAACACACAAGATGATGGACGGAATGTTGCACAATGGCAAAACATTCACCCCCAGTCACAGATCTGGGTTTAATCCATCGTTATTTTGCTCACCAAGCCACCCCAGTTCAGACATGGTCATATACAAATCAGTCTTGCCCCTGTGCCTCATGGGAACAGTCCAGCCCGAACTGCCAAGCCATGTCTTTCCTGGACCGGAATCAAGTATCCTAGGACCGGTTTCTGGCTATCAGCTGTCTTCACCCAGGATAGCTTGACTCCAGTGGCCTAGTGAGCACGGGACCCACGTCTGGGCATACCCTTCCCACATAGGGTGAACAGCAAAACACACAAGATGATGGACGGAATGTTACACAATGGCAAAACATTCCCCCCCCAGTCACAGATCTGGGTTTAATCCATCGTTATTTTGCTCACCAAGCCACCACAGTTCAGACATGGCATATACAAATCAGTCTTGACCCTCTGCCTCATGGGAACAGTCCAGCCCAAACTTCCAAGCCATGTCTTTCCTGGACCAGAATCAAGCATCCTAGGACCGGTTTCTGGCTATCAGTTGTCTTCAGCCAGGATAGCTTGACTCCAGTGGCCTACTGAGCAAGGGACCCTCGTCTGGGCATACCCTTCGCACATAGGGTGAACAGCAAAACACACAAGATGATGGACGGAATGTTGCACAATGGCAAAACATTCACCCCAGTCACAGATCTGGGTTTAATCCATCGTTATTTTGCTCACCAAGCCACCCCAGTGCAGACATGGCCATATACAAATCAGTCTTGACCCTGTGCCTCATGGGAACAGTCCAGCCCGAACTGCCAAGCCATGTCTTTCCTGGACCGGAATCAAGCATTCTAGGACCGGTTTCTGGCTATCAGCCGTCTTCAGCCAGGATAGCTTGACTCCAGTGGCCTAATGAGCACGGGACCCACGTCTGGGCATACCCTTCCCACATAGGGTGAACAGCAAAACACACAAGATGATGGACGGAATGTTGCACAATGGCAAAACATTCACCCCCAGTCACAGATCTGGGTTTAATTCATCGTTATTTTGCTCACCAAGCCACCCCAGTTCAGACATGGCCATATACAAATCAGTCTTGACCCTGTGCCTCATGGGAACAGTCCCGCCCGTACTGCAAAGCCATGTCTTTCCTGGACCGGAATCAAGCATCCTAGGACCGGTTTCTGGCTATCAGCCATCTTCAGCCAGGATAGCTTGACTCCAGTGGCCTAGTGAGCACGGGACCTACGTCCGGGCACACCCTTCCTACATAGGGTGGTGAACAGCAAAACACACAAGATGATGGATGGAATGTTGCACAATGGCAAAAAATTCACCCCCAGGCACAGATCTGGGTTTAATCAATCGTTATTTTGCTCATCAAGCCACCCCAGTTCAGACATGGCCATATACAAATCAGTCTTGACCCTGTGCCTCATGGGAACAGTCCAGCCCGAACTGCCAAGCCATGTCTTTCCTGGACCGAACTCATGCATCCTAGGACCAGTTTCTGGCTTCTCAGCCGTCTTCACCCAGGATAGCTTGACTCCAGTGGCCTAGTGAGCAAGGGACCCACGTCTGGGCATACCCTTCCCACATAGGGTGAACAGCAAAACACACAAGATGATGGATGGAATGTTGCACAATGGCAAAACATTCACCCCCAGTCACAGATCTGGGTTTAATCCATTGTTATTTTGCTCACCAACCCACCCCAGTTCAGACCTGGCCATATACAAATCAGTCTTGACCCTGTGCCTCATGGGAATAGTCCAGCCCGAACTGCCAAGCCATGACTTTCCTGGACCAGAATCAAGCATCCTAGGACCGGTTTCTGGCTATCAGCCGTCTTCCGCCAGGATAGCTTGACTCCAGTGGCCTAGTGAGCACAGGACCCACATCTGGGCATACACTTCCAACATAGGGTGAACAGCAAAACGCACAAGATGATGGACGGAATGTTGCACAATGGCAAAACATTCACCCCCAGTCACAGATCTGGGTTTAATCCATCGTTATTTTGCCCACCAAGCCACCCCAGTTCAGACATGGCCATATACAAATCAGTCTTGACCCTGTGCCTCATGGGAACAGTCCAGCCCGAACTGCCAAGCCATGTCTTTCCTGGACCGGAATCAAGCATCCTAGGACCTGTTTCTGGCTATCAGCCGTCTTCAGCCAGGATAGCTTGACTCCAGTGGCCTAGTGAGCACGGGACCCACTTCTGGGCATACCCTTCCCACATAGGGTGAACAGCAAAACACACAAGATGATGGACCGAATGTTGCACAATGGCAAAATATTCACCCCCAGTCACAGATATGGGTTTAATCCATCGTTATTTTGCTCACCAAGCCACCCCAGTTCAGACATGGCATATACAAATCAGTCTTGACCCTCTGCCTCATGGGAACAGTCCAGCCCGAACTGCCAAGCCATGTCTTTCCTGGACCAAAATCAAGCATCCTAGGACCGGTTTCTGGTTATCAGCCGTCTTCAGCCAAGATAGCTTGACTCCAGTGGCCTAGTGAGCACAGGACCCACGTCTGGGCATACCCTTCCCACATAGGGTGAACAGCAAAACACACAAGATGATGGACGGAATGTTGCACAATGGCAAAACATTCACCCCCAGTCACAGATCTGGGTTTAATCCATCGTTATTTTGCTCACCAAGCCACCCCAGTTCAGACATGGTCATATACAAATCAGTCTTGCCCCTGTGCCTCATGGGAACAGTCCAGCCCGAACTGCCAAGCCATGTCTTTCCTGGACCGGAATCAAGTATCCTAGGACCGGTTTCTGGCTATCAGCTGTCTTCACCCAGGATAGCTTGACTCCAGTGGCCTAGTGAGCACGGGACCCACGTCTGGGCATACCCTTCCCACATAGGGTGAACAGCAAAACACACAAGATGATGGACGGAATGTTACACAATGGCAAAACATTCCCCCCCCAGTCACAGATCTGGGTTTAATCCATCGTTATTTTGCTCACCAAGCCACCACAGTTCAGACATGGCATATACAAATCAGTCTTGACCCTCTGCCTCATGGGAACAGTCCAGCCCAAACTTCCAAGCCATGTCTTTCCTGGACCAGAATCAAGCATCCTAGGACCGGTTTCTGGCTATCAGTTGTCTTCAGCCAGGATAGCTTGACTCCAGTGGCCTAGTAAGCACAGGACCCACGTCTGGGCATACCCTTCCCACATAGGGTGAACAGCAAAACACACAAGATGATGGACGGAATGTTGCACAATGGCAAAACATTCACCCCCAGCCACAGATCTGGGTTTAATCCATCGTTATTTTGCTCACCAAGCCACCCCAGTTCAGACATGGCCATATACAAATCAGTCTTGACCCTGTGCCTCATGGGAACAGTCCAGCCCGAACTGCCAAGCCATGTCTTTCCTGGACCGGAATCAATCATCCTAGGACCGGTTTCTGGCTATCATCCGTCTTCAGCCAGGATAGCTTGACTCCAGTGGCCTAGTGAGCACGGGACCCACATTTGGGCATACCCTTCCCACATAGGGTGAACAGCAAAACACACAAGATGATGGACGGAATGTTGCACAATGGCAAAAAATTCACCCCCAGTCACAGATATGGGTTTAATCCATCGTTATTTTGCTCATCAAGCCACCCCAGTTCAGACATGGCCATATACAAATCAGTCTTGACCCTGTGCCTCATGGGACTGTCCAGCCCGAACTGCCAAGCCATGTCTTTCCTGGACCAGAATCAAGCATCCTAGGACCGGTTTCTGGCTATCAGTTGTCTTCAGCCAGGATAGCTTGACTCCAGTGGCCTAGTAAGCAGAGGACCCACGTCTGGGCATACCCTTCCCACATAGGGTGAACTGCAAAACACACAAGATGATAGACTGAATGTTGCACAATGGCAAAACATTCACCCCCAGTCACAGATCTGGGTTTAATCCATCGTTATTTTGCTCACCAAGCCACCCCAGTTCAGACATGGCCATATACAAATCAGTCTTGACCCTGTGCCTCATGGGAACAGTCCAGCCCGAACTGCCAAGCCATGTCTTTCCTGGACCGAAATCAAGCATTCTAGGACCGGTTTCTGGCTATCAGCCGTCTTCAGCCAGGATAGCTTGACTCCAGTGGCCTAATGAGCACGGGACCCACGTCTGGGCATACCCTTCCCACATAGGGTGAACAGCAAAACACACAAGATGATGGACCGAATGTTGCACAATGGCAAAATATTCACCCCCAGTCACAGATATGGCTTTAATCCATCGTTATTTTGCTCACCAAGCCACCCCAGTTCAGACATGGCATATACAAATCAGTCTTGACCCTCTGCCTCATGGGAACAGTCCAGCCCGAACTGCCAAGCCATGTCTTTCCTGGACCAGAATCAAGCATCCTAGGACCGGTTTCTGGTTATCAGCCGTCTTCCGCCAGGATAGCTTGACTCCAGTGGCCTAGTGAGCACAGGACCCACATCTGGGCATACACTTCCAACATAGGGTGAACAGCAAAACACACAAGATGATGGACGGAATGTTGCACAATGGCAAAACATTCACCCCCAGTCACAGATCTGGGTTTAATCCATCGTTATTTTGCCCACCAAGCCACCCCAGTTCAGACATGGCCATATACAAATCAGTCTTGACCCTGTGCCTCATGGGAACAGTCCAGCCCGAACTGCCAAGCCATGTCTTTCCTGGACCGGAATCAAGCATCCTAGGACCGGTTTCTGGCTATCAGCCGTCTTCAGCCAGGATAGCTTGACTCCAGTGGCCTAGTGAGCACGGGACCCACTTCTGGGCATACCCTTCCCACATAGGGTGAACAGCAAAACACACAAGATGATGGACCGAATGTTGCACAATGGCAAAATATTCACCCCCAGTCACAGATCTGGGTTTAATCCATCGTTATTTTGCTCACCAAGCCACCCCAGTTCAGACATGGCCATATACAAATCAGTCTTGACCCTGTGCCTCATGGGAACAGTCCAGCCCGAACTGCCAAGCCATGTCTTTCCTGGACCGGAATCAAGCATCCTAGGACCGGTTTCTGGCTATCAGCCATCTTCAGCCAGGATAGCTTGACTCCAGTGGCCTAGTGAGCACGGGACCTACGTCCGGGCACACCCTTCCTACATAGGGTGGTGAACAGCAAAACACACAAGATGATGGATGGAATGTTGCACGATGGCAAAACATTCACCCCCAGGCACAGATCTGAGTTTAATCAATCGTTATTTTGCTCATCAAGCCACCCCAGTTCAGACATGGCCATATACAAATCAGTCTTGACTCTGTGCCTCATGGGAACAGTCCAGCCCGAACTGCCAAGCCATGTCTTTCCTGGACCGAAATCAAGCATTCTAGGACCGGTTTCTGGCTATCAGCCGTCTTCAGCCAGGATAGCTTGACTCCAGTGGCCTAGTAAGCAGAGGACCCACGTCTGGGCATACCCTTCCCACATAGGGTGAACTGCAAAACACACAAGATGATAGACTGAATGTTGCACAATGGCAAAACATTCACCCCCAGTCACAGATCTGGGTTTAATCCATCGTTATTTTGCTCACCAAGCCACCCCAGTTCAGACATGGCCATATACAAATCAGTCTTGACCCTGTGCCTCATGGGAACAGTCCAGCCCGAACTGCCAAGCCATGTCTTTCCTGGACCGAAATCAAGCATTCTAGGACCGGTTTCTGGCTATCAGCCGTCTTCAGCCAGGATAGCTTGACTCCAGTGGCCTAATGAGCACGGGACCCACGTCTGGGCATACCCTTCCCACATAGGGTGAACAGCAAAACACACAAGATGATGGACCGAATGTTGCACAATGGCAAAATATTCACCCCCAGTCACAGATATGGCTTTAATCCATCGTTATTTTGCTCACCAAGCCACCCCAGTTCAGACATGGCATATACAAATCAGTCTTGACCCTCTGCCTCATGGGAACAGTCCAGCCCGAACTGCCAAGCCATGTCTTTCCTGGACCAGAATCAAGCATCCTAGGACCGGTTTCTGGTTATCAGCCGTCTTCCGCCAGGATAGCTTGACTCCAGTGGCCTAGTGAGCACAGGACCCACATCTGGGCATACACTTCCAACATAGGGTGAACAGCAAAACACACAAGATGATGGACGGAATGTTGCACAATGGCAAAACATTCACCCCCAGTCACAGATCTGGGTTTAATCCATCGTTATTTTGCCCACCAAGCCACCCCAGTTCAGACATGGCCATATACAAATCAGTCTTGACCCTGTGCCTCATGGGAACAGTCCAGCCCGAACTGCCAAGCCATGTCTTTCCTGGACCGGAATCAAGCATCCTAGGACCGGTTTCTGGCTATCAGCCGTCTTCAGCCAGGATAGCTTGACTCCAGTGGCCTAGTGAGCACGGGACCCACTTCTGGGCATACCCTTCCCACATAGGGTGAACAGCAAAACACACAAGATGATGGACCGAATGTTGCACAATGGCAAAATATTCACCCCCAGTCACAGATCTGGGTTTAATCCATCGTTATTTTGCTCACCAAGCCACCCCAGTTCAGACATGGCCATATACAAATCAGTCTTGACCCTGTGCCTCATGGGAACAGTCCAGCCCGAACTGCCAAGCCATGTCTTTCCTGGACCGGAATCAAGCATCCTAGGACCGGTTTCTGGCTATCAGCCATCTTCAGCCAGGATAGCTTGACTCCAGTGGCCTAGTGAGCACGGGACCCACGTCTGGGCATACCCTTCCCACATAGGGTGAACAGCAAAACACACAAGATGATGGACGGAATGTTGCACAATGGCAAATCATTCACCCCCAGTCACAGTTCTGGGTTTAATCCATCGGTATTTTGCTCACCAAGCAACCCAGTTCAGACATGGCATATACAAATCAGTCTTGACCCTCTGCCTCATGGGAACAGTCCAGCCCGAACTGCCAAGCCATGTCTTTCCTTACCCAGAATCAAGCATCCTAGGACCGGTTTCTGGTTATCAGCCGTCTTCACCCAGGATAGCTTGACTCCAGTGGCCTAGTGAGCAAGGGACCCTCGTCTGGGCATACCCTTCCCACATAGGGTGAACAGCAAAACACACAAGATGATGGACGGAATGTTGCACAATGGCAAAACATTCACCCCCAGTCACAGATCTGGGTTTAATCCATCGTTATTTTGCTCACCAAGCCACCCCAGTGCAGACATGGCCATATACAAATCAGTCTTGACCCTGTGCCTCATGGGAACAGTCCAGCCCGAACTGCCAAGCCATGTCTTTCCTGGACCGGAATCAAGCATTCTAGGACCGGTTTCTGGCTATCAGCCGTCTTCAGCCAGGATAGCTTGACTCCAGTGGCCTAATGAGCACGGGACCCACGTCTGGGCATACCCTTCCCACATAGGGTGAACAGCAAAACACACAAGATGATGGACGGAATGTTGCACAATGGCAAAACATTCACCCCCAGTCACAGATCTGGGTTTAATCCATCGTTATTTTGCTCACCAAGCCACCCCAGTTCAGACATGGCCATATAAAAATCAGTCTTGACCCTGTGCCTCATGGGAACAGTCCCGCCCGTACTGCAAAGCCATGTCTTTCCTGGACCGGAATCAAGCATCCTAGGACCGGTTTCTGGCTATCAGCCATCTTCAGCCAGGATAGCTTGACTCCAGTGGCCTAGTGAGCACAGGACCTACGTCCGGGCACACCCTTCCTACATAGGGTGGTGAACAGCAAAACACACAAGATGATGGATGGAATGTTGCACAATGGCAAAACATTCACCCCCAGTCACAGATCTGGGTTTAATCCATCGTTATTTTGCTCACCAAGCCACCCCAGTTCAGACATGGTCATATACAAATCAGTCTTGACCCTGTGCCTCATGGGAACAGTCCAGCCCGAACTGCCAAGCCATGTATTTCCTGGACCGGAATCAAGTATCCTAGGACCGGTTTCTGGCTATCAGCTGTCTTCACCCAGGATAGCTTGACTCCAGTGGCCTAGTGAGCACGGGACCCACGTCTGGGCATACCCTTCCCACATAGGGTGAACAGCAAAACACACAAGATGATGGACGGAATGTTACATAATGGCAAAACATTCCCCCCCCAGTCACAGATCTGGGTTTAATCCATCGTTATTTTGCTCACCAAGCCACCCCAGTTCAGACCTGGCCATATACAAATCAGTCTTGACCCTGTGCCTCATGGGAACAGTCCAGCCCGAACTGCCAAGCCATGACTTTCCTGGACCGGAATCAAGCATCCTAGGACCGGTTTCTGGCTATCAGCCGTCTTCCGCCAGGATAGCTTGACTCCAGTGGCCTAGTGAGCACAGGACCCACATCTGGGCATACACTTCCAACTTAGGGTGAACAGCAAAACACACAAGATGATGGACGGAATGTTGCACAATGGCAAAACATTCACCCCCAGTCACAGATCTGGGTTTAATCCATCGTTATTTTGCCCACCAAGCCACCCCAGTTCAGACATGGCCATATACAAATCAGTCTTGACCCTGTGCCTCATGGGAACAGTCCAGCCCGAACTGCCAAGCCATGTCTTTCCTGGACCGGAATCAAGCATCCTAGGACCGGTTTCTGGCTATCAGCCGTCTTCAGCCAGGATAGCTTGACTCCAGTGGCCTAGTGAGCACGGGACCCACTTCTGGGCATACCCTTCCCACATAGGGTGAACAGCAAAACACACAAGATGATGGACGGAATGTTGCACAATGGCAAAACATTCACCCCCAGTCACAGATCTGGGTTTAATCCATCGTTATTTTGCCCACCAAGCCACCCCAGTTCAGACATGGCCATATACAAATCAGTCTTGACCCTGTGCCTCATGGGAACAGTCCAGCCCGAACTGCCAAGCCATGTCTTTCCTGGACCGGAATCAAGCATCCTAGGACCGGTTTCTGGCTATCAGCCGTCTTCAGCCAGGATAGCTTGACTCCAGTGGCCTAGTGAGCACGGGACCCACTTCTGGGCATACCCTTCCCACATAGGGTGAACAGCAAAACACACAAGATGATGGACGGAATGTTGCACAATGGCAAAATATTCACCCCCAGTCACAGATATGGGTTTAATCCATCGTTATTTTGCTCACCAAGCCACCCCAGTTCAGACATGGCATATACAAATCAGTCTTGACCCTCTGCCTCATGGGAACAGTCCAGCCCGAACTGCCAAGCCATGTCTTTCCTGGACCAGAATCAAGCATCCTAGGACCGGTTTCTGGTTATCAGCCGTCTTCAGCCAAGATAGCTTGACTCCAGTGGCCTAGTGAGCACGGGACCTACGTCTGGGCATACCCTTCCCACATAGGGTGAACAGCAAAACACACAAGATGATGGACGGAATGTTGCACAATGGCAAAACATTCACCCCCAGTCACAGATCTGGGTTTAATCCATCGTTATTTTGCTCACAAAGCCACCCCAGTTCAGACATGGTCATATACAAATCAGTCTTGACCCTGTGCCTCATGGAAACAGTCCAGCCCGAACTGCCAAGCCATGTCTTTCCTGGACCGGAATCAAGTATCCTAGGACCGGTTTCTGGCTATCAGCTGTCTTCACCCAGGATAGCTTGACTCCAGTGGCCTAGTGAGCACGGGACCCACGTCTTGGCATACCCTTCCCACATAGGGTGAACAGCAAAACACACAAGATGATGGACGGAATGTTACACAATGGCAAAACATTCCCCCCCCCAGTCACAGATCTGGGTTTAATCCATCGTTATTTTGCTCACCAAGCCACCCCAGTTCAGACATGGCATATACAAATCAGTCTTGACCCTCTGCCTCATGGAAACAGTCCAGCCCAAACTGCCAAGCCATGTCTTTCCTGGACCGGAATCAAGTATCCTAGGACCGGTTTCTGGCTATCAGCTGTCTTCACCCAGGATAGCTTGACTCCAGTGGCCTAGTGAGCACGGGACCCACGTCTGGGCATACCCTTCCCACATAGGGTGAACAGCAAAACACACAAGATGATGGACGGAATGTTGCACAATGGCAAAACATTCACCCCCAGCCTCAGATCTGGGTTTAATCCATCGTTATTTTGCTCACCAAGCCACCCCAGTACAGACATGGCCATATACAAATCAGTCTTGACCCTGTGCCTCATGGGAACAGTCCAGCCCGAACTGCCAAGCCATGTCTTTCCTGGACCGGAATCAATCATCCTAGGACCGGTTTCTGGCTATCATCCGTCTTCAGCCAGGATAGCTTGACTCCAGTGGCCTAGTGAGCACGGGACCCACGTTTGG
The DNA here is from genome assembly GCF_964261635.1 of Lissotriton helveticus. NCBI lineage: Eukaryota > Metazoa > Chordata > Amphibia > Caudata > Salamandridae > Lissotriton > Lissotriton helveticus. Next base: position 1,903,581,515 of record NC_136057.1, on the reverse strand, counting down.
GCATACCCTTCCCACATAGGGTGAACAGCAAAACACACAAGATGATGGACGGAATGTTGCACAATGGCAAAAAATTCACCCCCAGTCACAGATATGGGTTTAATCCATCGTTATTTTGCTCATCAAGCCACCCCAGTTCAGACATGGCCATATACAAATCAGTCTTGACCCTGTGCCTCATGGGAATGTCCAGCCCGAACTGCCAAGCCATGTCTTTCCTGGACCAGAATCAAGCATCCTAGGACCGGTTTCTGGCTATCAGTTGTCTTCAGCCAGGATAGCTTGACTCCAGTGGCCTAGTAAGCACAGGACCCACGTCTGGGCATACCCTTCCCACATAGGGTGAACTGCAAAACACACAAGATGATAGACTGAATGTTGCACAATGGCAAAACATTCACCCCCAGTCACTGATCTGGGTTTAATCCATCGTTATTTTGCTCACCAAGCCACCCCAGTTCAGACATGGCCATATACAAATCAGTCTTGACCCTGTGCCTCATGGGAACAGTCCAGCCCGAACTGCCAAGCCATGTCTTTCCTGGACCGGAATCAAGCATTCTAGGACCGGTTTCTGGCTATCAGCCGTCTTCAGCCAGGATAGCTTGACTCCAGTGGCCTAATGAGCACGGGACCCACGTCTGGGCATACCCTTCCCACATAGGGTGAACAGCATAACATACAAGATGATGGACGGAATGTTGCACAATGGCAAAACATTCACCCCCAGTCACAGATCTGGGTTTAATCCATCGTTATTTTGCTCACCAAGCCACCCCAGTTCAGACATGGCCATATACAAATCAGTCTTGACCCTGTGCCTTGTGGGAACAGTCCAGCCCGAACTGCCAAGCCATGTCTTTCCTGGACCGGAATCAAGCATCCTAGGACCGGTTTCTGGCTATCAGCCATCTTCAGCCAGGATAGCTTGACTCCAGTGGCCTAGTGAGCACGGGACCTACGTCCGGGCACACCCTTCCTACATAGGGTGGTGAACAGCAAAACACACAAGATGATGGATGGAATGTTGCACGATGGCAAAACATTCACCCCCAGGCACAGATCTGAGTTTAATCAATCGTTATTTTGCTCATCAAGCCACCCCAGTTCAGACATGGCCATATACAAATCAGTCTTGACTCTGTGCCTCATGGGAACAGTCCAGCCCGAACTGCCAAGCCATGTCTTTCCTGGACCGAAATCAAGCATTCTAGGACCGGTTTCTGGCTATCAGCCGTCTTCAGCCAGGATAGCTTGACTCCAGTGGCCTAGTAAGCAGAGGACCCACGTCTGGGCATACCCTTCCCACATAGGGTGAACTGCAAAACACACAAGATGATAGACTGAATGTTGCACAATGGCAAAACATTCACCCCCAATCACAGATCTGGGTTTAATCCATCGTTATTTTGCTCACCAAGCCACCCCAGTTCAGACATGGCCATATACAAATCAGTCTTGACCCTGTGCCTCATGGGAACAGTCCAGCCCGAACTGCCAAGCCATGTCTTTCCTGGACCGAAATCAAGCATTCTAGGACCGGTTTCTGGCTATCAGCCGTCTTCAGCCAGGATAGCTTGACTCCAGTGGCCTAATGAGCACGGGACCCACGTCTGGGCATACCCTTCCCACATAGGGTGAACAGCAAAACACACAAGATGATGGACCGAATGTTGCACAATGGCAAAATATTCACCCCCAGTCACAGATATGGCTTTAATCCATCGTTATTTTGCTCACCAAGCCACCCCAGTTCAGACATGGCATATACAAATCAGTCTTGACCCTCTGCCTCATGGGAACAGTCCAGCCCGAACTGCCAAGCCATGTCTTTCCTGGACCAGAATCAAGCATCCTAGGACCGGTTTCTGGTTATCAGCCGTCTTCCGCCAGGATAGCTTGACTCCAGTGGCCTAGTGAGCACAGGACCCACATCTGGGCATACACTTCCAACATAGGGTGAACAGCAAAACACACAAGATGATGGACGGAATGTTGCACAATGGCAAAACATTCACCCCAGTCACAGATCTGGGTTTAATCCATTGTTATTTTGCCCACCAAGCCACCCCAGTTCAGACATGGCCATATACAAATCAGTCTTGACCCTGTGCCTCATGGGAACAGTCCAGCCCGAACTGCCAAGCCATGTCTTTCCTGGACCGGAATCAAGCATCCTAGGACCGGTTTCTGGCTATCAGCCGTCTTCAGCCAGGATAGCTTGACTCCAGTGGCCTAGTGAGCACGGGACCCACTTCTGGGCATACCCTTCCCACATAGGGTGAACAGCAAAACACACAAGATGATGGACCGAATGTTGCACAATGGCAAAATATTCACCCCCAGTCACAGATCTGGGTTTAATCCATCGTTATTTTGCTCACCAAGCCACCCCAGTTCAGACATGGCCATATACAAATCAGTCTTGACCCTGTGCCTCATGGGAACAGTCCAGCCCGAACTGCCAAGCCATGTCTTTCCTGGACCGGAATCAAGCATCCTAGGACCGGTTTCTGGCTATCAGCCATCTTCAGCCAGGATAGCTTGACTCCAGTGGCCTAGTGAGCACGGGACCTACGTCCGGGCACACCCTTCCTACATAGGGTGGTGAACAGCAAAACACACAAGATGATGGATGGAATGTTGCACGATGGCAAAGTATTCACCCCCAGGCACAGATCTGAGTTTAATCAATCGTTATTTTGCTCATCAAGCCACCCCAGTTCAGACATGGCCATATACAAATCAGTCTTGACTCTGTGCCTCATGGGAACAGTCCAGCCCGAACTGCCAAGCCATGTCTTTCCTGGACCGGAATCAAGCATCCTAGGACCGGTTTCTGGCTATCAGCCGTCTTCAGCCAGGATAGCTTGACTCCAGTGGCCTAGTGAGCACGGGACCCACGTCTGGGCATACCCTTCCCACATAGGGTGAACAGCAAAACACACAAGATGATGGACGGAATGTTGCACAATGGCAAATCATTCACCCCCAGTCACAGTTCTGGGTTTAATCCATCGGTATTTTGCTCACCAAGCAACCCAGTTCAGACATGGCATATACAAATCAGTCTTGACCCTCTGCCTCATGGGAACAGTCCAGCCCGAACTGCCAAGCCATGTCTTTCCTTACCCAGAATCAAGCATCCTAGGACCGGTTTCTGGTTATCAGCCGTCTTCACCCAGGATAGCTTGACTCCAGTGGCCTAGTGAGCAAGGGACCCTCGTCTGGGCATACCCTTCCCACATAGGGTGAACAGCAAAACACACAAGATGATGGACGGAATGTTGCACAATGGCAAAACATTCACCCCCAGTCACAGATCTGGGTTTAATCCATCGTTATTTTGCTCACCAAGCCACCCCAGTGCAGACATGGCCATATACAAATCAGTCTTGACCCTGTGCCTCATGGGAACAGTCCAGCCCGAACTGCCAAGCCATGTCTTTCCTGGACCGGAATCAAGCATTCTAGGACCGGTTTCTGGCTATCAGCCGTCTTCAGCCAGGATAGCTTGACTCCAGTGGCCTAATGAGCACGGGACCCACGTCTGGGCATACCCTTCCCACATAGGGTGAACAGCAAAACACACAAGATGATGGACGGAATGTTGCACAATGGCAAAACATTCACCCCCAGTCACAGATCTGGGTTTAATCCATCGTTATTTTGCTCACCAAGCCACCCCAGTTCAGACATGGCCATATAAAAATCAGTCTTGACCCTGTGCCTCATGGGAACAGTCCCGCCCGTACTGCAAAGCCATGTCTTTCCTGGACCGGAATCAAGCATCCTAGGACCGGTTTCTGGCTATCAGCCATCTTCAGCCAGGATAGCTTGACTCCAGTGGCCTAGTGAGCACAGGACCTACGTCCGGGCACACCCTTCCTACATAGGGTGGTGAACAGCAAAACACACAAGATGATGGATGGAATGTTGCACAATGGCAAAACATTCACCCCCAGTCACAGATCTGGGTTTAATCCATCGTTATTTTGCTCACCAAGCCACCCCAGTTCAGACATGGTCATATACAAATCAGTCTTGACCCTGTGCCTCATGGGAACAGTCCAGCCCGAACTGCCAAGCCATGTATTTCCTGGACCGGAATCAAGTATTCTAGGACCGGTTTCTGGCTATCAGCTGTCTTCACCCAGGATAGCTTGACTCCAGTGGCCTAGTGAGCACGGGACCCACGTCTGGGCATACCCTTCCCACATAGGGTGAACAGCAAAACACACAAGATGATGGACGGAATGTTACATAATGGCAAAACATTCCCCCCCCAGTCACAGATCTGGGTTTAATCCATCGTTATTTTGCTCACCAAGCCACCCCAGTTCAGACCTGGCCATATACAAATCAGTCTTGACCCTGTGCCTCATGGGAACAGTCCAGCCCGAACTGCCAAGCCATGACTTTCCTGGACCGGAATCAAGCATCCTAGGACCGGTTTCTGGCTATCAGCCGTCTTCAGCCAGGATAGCTTGACTCCAGTGGCCTAGTGAGCACGGGACCCACTTCTGGGCATACCCTTCCCACATAGGGTGAACAGCAAAACACACAAGATGATGGACGGAATGTTGCACAATGGCAAAACATTCACCCCCAGTCACAGATCTGGGTTTAATCCATCGTTATTTTGCCCACCAAGCCACCCCAGTTCAGACATGGCCATATACAAATCAGTCTTGACCCTGTGCCTCATGGGAACAGTCCAGCCCGAACTGCCAAGCCATGTCTTTCCTGGACCGGAATCAAGCATCCTAGGACCGGTTTCTGGCTATCAGCCGTCTTCAGCCAGGATAGCTTGACTCCAGTGGCCTAGTGAGCACGGGACCCACTTCTGGGCATACCCTTCCCACATAGGGTGAACAGCAAAACACACAAGATGATGGACGGAATGTTGCACAATGGCAAAATATTCACCCCCAGTCACAGATATGGGTTTAATCCATCGTTATTTTGCTCACCAAGCCACCCCAGTTCAGACATGGCATATACAAATCAGTCTTGACCCTCTGCCTCATGGGAACAGTCCAGCCCGAACTGCCAAGCCATGTCTTTCCTGGACCAGAATCAAGCATCCTAGGACCGGTTTCTGGTTATCAGCCGTCTTCAGCCAAGATAGCTTGACTCCAGTGGCCTAGTGAGCACGGGACCCACGTCTGGGCATACCCTTCCCACATAGGGTGAACAGCAAAACACACAAGATGATGGACGGAATGTTGCACAATGGCAAAACATTCACCCCCAGTCACAGATCTGGGTTTAATCCATCGTTATTTTGCTCACAAAGCCACCCCAGTTCAGAAATGGTCATATACAAATCAGTCTTGACCCTGTGCCTCATGGGAACAGTCCAGCCCGAACTGCCAAGCCATGTCTTTCCTGGACCGGAATCAAGTATCCTAGGACCGGTTTCTGGCTATCAGCTGTCTTCACCCAGGATAGCTTGACTCCAGTGGCCTAGTGAGCACGGGACCCACGTCTTGGCATACCCTTCCCACATAGGGTGAACAGCAAAACACACAAGATGATGGACGGAATGTTACACAATGGCAAAACATTCCCCCCCCCAGTCACAGATCTGGGTTTAATCCATCGTTATTTTGCTCACCAAGCCACCCCAGTTCAGACATGGCATATACAAATCAGTCTTGACCCTCTGCCTCATGGAAACAGTCCAGCCCAAACTGCCAAGCCATGTCTTTCCTGGACCGGAATCAAGTATCCTAGGACCGGTTTCTGGCTATCAGCTGTCTTCACCCAGGATAGCTTGACTCCAGTGGCCTAGTGAGCACGGGACCCAAGTCTGGGCATACCCTTCCCACATAGGGTGAACAGCAAAACACACAAGATGATGGACGGAATGTTGCACAATGGCAAAACATTCACCCCCAGCCTCAGATCTGGGTTTAATCCATCGTTATTTTGCTCACCAAGCCACCCCAGTACAGACATGGCCATATACAAATCAGTCTTGACCCTGTGCCTCATGGGAACAGTCCAGCCCGAACTGCCAAGCCATGTCTTTCCTGGACCGGAATCAATCATCCTAGGACCGGTTTCTGGCTATCATCCGTCTTCAGCCAGGATAGCTTGACTCCAGTGGCCTAGTGAGCACGGGACCCACGTTTGGGCATACCCTTCCCACATAGGGTGAACAGCAAAACACACAAGATGATGGACGGAATGTTGCACAATGGCAAAAAAATTCACCCCCAGTCACAGATATGGGTTTAATCCATCGTTATTTTGCTCATCAAGCCACCCCAGTTCAGACATGGCCATATACAAATCAGTCTTGACCCTGTGCCTCATGGGAATGTCCAGCCCGAACTGCCAAGCCATGTCTTTCCTGGACCAGAATCAAGCATCCTAGGACCGGTTTCTGGCTATCAGTTGTCTTCAGCCAGGATAGCTTGACTCCAGTGGCCTAGTAAGCACAGGACCCACGTCTGGGCATACCCTTCCCACATAGGGTGAACTGCAAAACACACAAGATGATAGACTGAATGTTGCACAATGGCAAAACATTCACCCCCAGTCACTGATCTGGGTTTAATCCATCGTTATTTTGCTCACCAAGCCACCCCAGTTCAGACATGGCCATATACAAATCAGTCTTGACCCTGTGCCTCATGGGAACAGTCCAGCCCGAACTGCCAAGCCATGTCTTTCCTGGACCGGAATCAAGCATTCTAGGACCGGTTTCTGGCTATCAGCCGTCTTCAGCCAGGATAGCTTGACTCCAGTGGCCTAATGAGCACGGGACCCACGTCTGGGCATACCCTTCCCACATAGGGTGAACAGCATAACATACAAGATGATGGACGGAATGTTGCACAATGGCAAAACATTCACCCCCAGTCACAGATCTGGGTTTAATCCATCGTTATTTTGCTCACCAAGCCACCCCAGTTCAGACATGGCCATATACAAATCAGTCTTGACCCTGTGCCTCATGGGAACAGTCCAGCCCGAACTGCCAAGCCATGTATTTCCTGGACCGGAATCAAGCATCCTAGGACTGGTTTCTGGCTATCAGCCATCTTCAGCCAGGATAGCTTGACTCCAGTGGCCTAGTGAGCACGGGACCTACGTCCGGGCACACCCTTCCTACATAGGGTGGTGAACAGCAAAACACACAAGATGATGGATGGAATGTTGCACAATGGCAAAACATTCACCCCCAGGCACAGATCTGGGTTTAATCAATCGTTATTTTGCTCATCAAGCCACCCCAGTTCAGACATGGCCATATACAAATCAGTCTTGACCCTGTGCCTCATGGGAACAGTCCAGCCCGAACTGCCAAGCCATGTCTTTCCTGGACCAAACTCATGCATCCTAGGACCAGTTTCTGGCTTCTCAGCCGTCTTCACCCAGGATAGCTTGACTCCAGTGGCCTAGTGAGCAAGGGACCCACGTCTGGGCATACCCTTCCCACATAGGGTGAACAGCAAAACACACAAGATGATGGATGGAATGTTGCACAATGGCAAAACATTCACCCCCAGTCACAGATCTGGGTTTAATCCATTGTTATTTTGCTCACCAACCCACCCCAGTTCAGACCTGGCCATTTACAAATCAGTCTTGACCCTGTGCCTCATGGGAACAGTCCAGCCCGAACTGCCAAGCCATGACTTTCCTGGACCGGAATCAAGCATCCTAGGACCGGTTTCTGGCTATCAGCCGTCTTCCGCCAGGATAGCTTGACTCAAGTGGCCTAGTGAGCACAGGACCCACGTCTGGGCATACACTTCCAACATAGGGTGAACAGCAAAACACACAAGATGATGGACGGAATGTTGCACAATGGCAAAACATTCACCCCCAGTCACAGATCTGGGTTTAATCCATCGTTATTTTGCCCACCAAGCCACCCCAGTTCAGACATGGCCATATACAAATTAGTCTTCACCCTGTGCCTCATGGGAACAGTCCAGCTCGAACTGCCAAGCCATGTCTTTCCTGGACCGGAATCAAGCATCCTAGGACCGGTTTCTGGCTATCAGCCGTCTTCAGCCAGGATAGCTTGACTCCAGTGGCCTAGTGAGCACGGGACCCACTTCTGGGCATACCCTTCCCAAATAGGGTGAACAGCAAAACACACAAGATGATGGACGGAATGTTGCACAATGGCAAAATATTCACCCCCAGTCACAGATATGGGTTTAATCCATCGTTATTTTGCTCACCAAGCCACCCCAGTTCAGACATGGCATATACAAATCAGTCTTGACCCTCTGCCTCATGGGAACAGTCCAGCCCGAACTGCCAAGCCATGTCTTTCCTGGACCAGAATCAAGCATCCTAGGACCGGTTTCTGGTTATCAGCCGTCTTCAGCCAAGATAGCTTCTGGGCATACCCTTCCCACATAGGGTGAACAGCAAAACACACAAGATGATGGACGGAATGTTGCACAATGGCAAAACATTCACCCCCAGTCACAGATCTGGGTTTAATCCATCGTTATTTTGCTCACCAAGCCACCCCAGTTCAGACATGGCCATATACAAATCAGTCTTGACCCTGTGCCTCATGGGAACAGTCCAGCCCGAACTGCCAAGCCATGTCTTTCCTGGACCGGAATCAAGTATCCTAGGACCGGTTTCTGGCTATCAGCTGTCTTCACCCAGGATAGCTTGACTCCAGTGGCCTAGTGAGCACGGGACCCACGTCTGGGCATACCCTTCCCACATAGGGTGAACAGCAAAACACACAAGATGATGGACGGAATGTTACACAATGGCAAAACATTCCCCCCCAGTCACAGATCTGGGTTTAATCCATCGTTATTTTGCTCACCAAGCCACCCCAGTTCAGACATGGCATATACAAATCAGTCTTGACCCTCTGCCTCATGGAACCAGTCCAGCCCAAACTGCCAAGCCATGTCTTTCCTGGACCAGAATCAAGCATCCTAGGACCGGTTTCTGGCTATCAGTTGTCTTCAGCCAGGATAGCTTGACTCCAGTGGCCTAGTAAGCACAGGACCCACGTCTGGGCATACCCTTCCCAAATAGGGTGAACAGCAAAACACACAAGATGATGGACGGAATGTTGCACAATGGCAAAACATTCACCCCCAGCCACAGATCTGGGTTTAATCCATCGTTATTTTGCTCACCAAGCCACCCCAGTTCAGACATGGCCATATACAAATCAGTCTTGACCCTGTGCCTCATGGGAACAGTCCAGCCCGAACTGCCAAGCCATGTCTTTCCTGGACCGGAATCAATCATCCTAGGACCGGTTTCTGGCTATCATCCGTCTTCAGCCAGGATAGCTTGACTCCAGTGGCCTAGTGAGCACGGGACCCACGTTTAGGCATACCCTTCCCACATAGGGTGAACAGCAAAACACACAAGATGATGGACGGAATGTTGCACAATGGCAAAATATTCACCCCCAGTCACAGATATGGGTTTAATCCATCGTTATTTTGCTCACCAAGCCACCCCAGTTCAGACATGGCATATACAAATCAGTCTTGACCCTCTGCCTCATGGGAACAGTCCAGCCCGAACTGCCAAGCCATGTCTTTCCTGGACCAGAATCAAGCATCCTAGGACCGGTTTCTGGTTATCAGCCGTCTTCAGCCAAGATAGCTTGACTCCAGTGGCCTAGTGAGCACGGGACCCACGTCTGGGCATACCCTTCCCACATAGGGTGAACAGCAAAACACACAAGATGATGGACGGAATGTTGCACAATGGCAAAACATTCACCCCCAGTCACAGATCTGGGTTTAATCCATCGTTATTTTGCTCACAAAGCCACCCCAGTTCAGAAATGGTCATATACAAATCAGTCTTGACCCTGTGCCTCATGGGAACAGTCCAGCCCGAACTGCCAAGCCATGTCTTTCCTGGACCGGAATCAAGTATCCTAGGACCGGTTTCTGGCTATCAGCTGTCTTCACCCAGGATAGCTTGACTCCAGTGGCCTAGTGAGCACGGGACCCACGTCTTGGCATACCCTTCCCACATAGGGTGAACAGCAAAACACACAAGATGATGGACGGAATGTTACACAATGGCAAAACATTCCCCCCCCCAGTCACAGATCTGGGTTTAATCCATCGTTATTTTGCTCACCAAGCCACCCCAGTTCAGACATGGCATATACAAATCAGTCTTGACCCTCTGCCTCATGGAAACAGTCCAGCCCAAACTGCCAAGCCATGTCTTTCCTGGACCGGAATCAAGTATCCTAGGACCGGTTTCTGGCTATCAGCTGTCTTCACCCAGGATAGCTTGACTCCAGTGGCCTAGTGAGCACGGGACCCAAGTCTGGGCATACCCTTCCCACATAGGGTGAACAGCAAAACACACAAGATGATGGACGGAATGTTGCACAATGGCAAAACATTCACCCCCAGCCTCAGATCTGGGTTTAATCCATCGTTATTTTGCTCACCAAGCCACCCCAGTACAGACATGGCCATATACAAATCAGTCTTGACCCTGTGCCTCATGGGAACAGTCCAGCCCGAACTGCCAAGCCATGTCTTTCCTGGACCGGAATCAATCATCCTAGGACCGGTTTCTGGCTATCATCCGTCTTCAGCCAGGATAGCTTGACTCCAGTGGCCTAGTGAGCACGGGACCCACGTTTGGGCATACCCTTCCCACATAGGGTGAACAGCAAAACACACAAGATGATGGACGGAATGTTGCACAATGGCAAAAAAATTCACCCCCAGTCACAGATATGGGTTTAATCCATCGTTATTTTGCTCATCAAGCCACCCCAGTTCAGACATGGCCATATACAAATCAGTCTTGACCCTGTGCCTCATGGGAATGTCCAGCCCGAACTGCCAAGCCATGTCTTTCCTGGACCAGAATCAAGCATCCTAGGACCGGTTTCTGGCTATCAGTTGTCTTCAGCCAGGATAGCTTGACTCCAGTGGCCTAGTAAGCACAGGACCCACGTCTGGGCATACCCTTCCCACATAGGGTGAACTGCAAAACACACAAGATGATAGACTGAATGTTGCACAATGGCAAAACATTCACCCCCAGTCACTGATCTGGGTTTAATCCATCGTTATTTTGCTCACCAAGCCACCCCAGTTCAGACATGGCCATATACAAATCAGTCTTGACCCTGTGCCTCATGGGAACAGTCCAGCCCGAACTGCCAAGCCATGTCTTTCCTGGACCGGAATCAAGCATTCTAGGACCGGTTTCTGGCTATCAGCCGTCTTCAGCCAGGATAGCTTGACTCCAGTGGCCTAATGAGCACGGGACCCACGTCTGGGCATACCCTTCCCACATAGGGTGAACAGCATAACATACAAGATGATGGACGGAATGTTGCACAATGGCAAAACATTCACCCCCAGTCACAGATCTGGGTTTAATCCATCGTTATTTTGCTCACCAAGCCACCCCAGTTCAGACATGGCCATATACAAATCAGTCTTGACCCTGTGCCTCATGGGAACAGTCCAGCCCGAACTGCCAAGCCATGTATTTCCTGGACCGGAATCAAGCATCCTAGGACTGGTTTCTGGCTATCAGCCATCTTCAGCCAGGATAGCTTGACTCCAGTGGCCTAGTGAGCACGGGACCTACGTCCGGGCACACCCTTCCTACATAGGGTGGTGAACAGCAAAACACACAAGATGATGGATGGAATGTTGCACAATGGCAAAACATTCACCCCCAGGCACAGATCTGGGTTTAATCAATCGTTATTTTGCTCATCAAGCCACCCCAGTTCAGACATGGCCATATACAAATCAGTCTTGACCCTGTGCCTCATGGGAACAGTCCAGCCCGAACTGCCAAGCCATGTCTTTCCTGGACCAAACTCATGCATCCTAGGACCAGTTTCTGGCTTCTCAGCCGTCTTCACCCAGGATAGCTTGACTCCAGTGGCCTAGTGAGCAAGGGACCCACGTCTGGGCATACCCTTCCCACATAGGGTGAACAGCAAAACACACAAGATGATGGATGGAATGTTGCACAATGGCAAAACATTCACCCCCAGTCACAGATCTGGGTTTAATCCATTGTTATTTTGCTCACCAACCCACCCCAGTTCAGACCTGGCCATTTACAAATCAGTCTTGACCCTGTGCCTCATGGGAACAGTCCAGCCCGAACTGCCAAGCCATGACTTTCCTGGACCGGAATCAAGCATCCTAGGACCGGTTTCTGGCTATCAGCCGTCTTCCGCCAGGATAGCTTGACTCAAGTGGCCTAGTGAGCACAGGACCCACGTCTGGGCATACACTTCCAACATAGGGTGAACAGCAAAACACACAAGATGATGGACGGAATGTTGCACAATGGCAAAACATTCACCCCCAGTCACAGATCTGGGTTTAATCCATCGTTATTTTGCCCACCAAGCCACCCCAGTTCAGACATGGCCATATACAAATTAGTCTTCACCCTGTGCCTCATGGGAACAGTCCAGCTCGAACTGCCAAGCCATGTCTTTCCTGGACCGGAATCAAGCATCCTAGGACCGGTTTCTGGCTATCAGCCGTCTTCAGCCAGGATAGCTTGACTCCAGTGGCCTAGTGAGCACGGGACCCACTTCTGGGCATACCCTTCCCAAATAGGGTGAACAGCAAAACACACAAGATGATGGACGGAATGTTGCACAATGGCAAAATATTCACCCCCAGTCACAGATATGGGTTTAATCCATCGTTATTTTGCTCACCAAGCCACCCCAGTTCAGACATGGCATATACAAATCAGTCTTGACCCTCTGCCTCATGGGAACAGTCCAGCCCGAACTGCCAAGCCATGTCTTTCCTGGACCAGAATCAAGCATCCTAGGACCGGTTTCTGGTTATCAGCCGTCTTCAGCCAAGATAGCTTCTGGGCATACCCTTCCCACATAGGGTGAACAGCAAAACACACAAGATGATGGACGGAATGTTGCACAATGGCAAAACATTCACCCCCAGTCACAGATCTGGGTTTAATCCATCGTTATTTTGCTCACCAAGCCACCCCAGTTCAGACATGGCCATATACAAATCAGTCTTGACCCTGTGCCTCATGGGAACAGTCCAGCCCGAACTGCCAAGCCATGTCTTTCCTGGACCGGAATCAAGTATCCTAGGACCGGTTTCTGGCTATCAGCTGTCTTCACCCAGGATAGCTTGACTCCAGTGGCCTAGTGAGCACGGGACCCACGTCTGGGCATACCCTTCCCACATAGGGTGAACAGCAAAACACACAAGATGATGGACGGAATGTTACACAATGGCAAAACATTCCCCCCCAGTCACAGATCTGGGTTTAATCCATCGTTATTTTGCTCACCAAGCCACCCCAGTTCAGACATGGCATATACAAATCAGTCTTGACCCTCTGCCTCATGGAACCAGTCCAGCCCAAACTGCCAAGCCATGTCTTTCCTGGACCAGAATCAAGCATCCTAGGACCGGTTTCTGGCTATCAGTTGTCTTCAGCCAGGATAGCTTGACTCCAGTGGCCTAGTAAGCACAGGACCCACGTCTGGGCATACCCTTCCCAAATAGGGTGAACAGCAAAACACACAAGATGATGGACGGAATGTTGCACAATGGCAAAACATTCACCCCCAGCCACAGATCTGGGTTTAATCCATCGTTATTTTGCTCACCAAGCCACCCCAGTTCAGACATGGCCATATACAAATCAGTCTTGACCCTGTGCCTCATGGGAACAGTCCAGCCCGAACTGCCAAGCCATGTCTTTCCTGGACCGGAATCAATCATCCTAGGACCGGTTTCTGGCTATCATCCGTCTTCAGCCAGGATAGCTTGACTCCAGTGGCCTAGTGAGCACGGGACCCACGTTTAGGCATACCCTTCCCACATAGGGTGAACAGCAAAACACACAAGATGATGGACGGAATGTTGCACAATGGCAAAAAATTCACCCCCAGTCACAGATATGGGTTTAATCCATCGTTATTTTGCTCATCAAGCCACCCCAGTTCAGACATGGCCATATACAAATCAGTCTTGACCCTGTGCCTCATGGGACTGTCCAGCCCGAACTGCCAAGCCATGTCTTTCCTGGACCAGAATCAAGCATCCTAGGACCGGTTTCTGGCTATCAGTTGTCTTCAGCCAGGATAGCTTGACTCCAGTGGCCTAGTAAGCAGAGGACCCACGTCTGGGCATACCCTTCCCACATAGGGTGAACTGCAAAACACACAAGATGATAGACTGAATGTTACACAATGGCAAAACATTCACCCCCAGTCACAGATCTGGGTTTAATCCATCGTTATTTTGCTCACCAAGCCACCCCAGTTCAGACATGGCATATACAAATCAGTCTTGACCCTCTGCCTCATGGAAACAGTCCAGCCCGAACTGCCAAGCCATGTCTTTCCTGGACCGGAATCAAGCATCCTAGGACCGGTTTCTGGCTATCAGCCATCTTCAGCCAGGATAGCTTGACTCCAGTGGCCTAGTGAGCACGGGACCTACGTCCGGGCACACCCTTCCTACATAGGGTGGTGAACAGCAAAACACACAAGATGATGGATGGAATGTTGCACGATGGCAAAACATTCACCCCAGGCACAGATCTGAGTTTAATCAATCGTTATTTTGCTCATCAAGCCACCCCAGTTCAGACATGGCCATATACAAATCAGTCTTGACTCTGTGCCTCATGGGAACAGTCCAGCCCGAACTGCCAAGCCATGTCTTTCCTGGACCGGAATCAAGCATCCTAGGACCGGTTTCTGGCTATCAGCCGTCTTCAGCCAGGATAGCTTGACTCCAGTGGCCTAGTGAGCACGGGACCCACGTCTGGGCATACCCTTCCCACATAGGGTGAACAGCAAAACACACAAGATGATGGACGGAATGTTGCACAATGGCAAATCATTCACCCCCAGTCACAGTTCTGGGTTTAATCCATCGGTATTTTGCTCACCAAGCAACCCAGTTCAGACATGGCATATACAAATCAGTCTTGACCCTCTGCCTCATGGGAACAGTCCAGCCCGAACTGCCAAGCCATGTCTTTCCTTACCCAGAATCAAGCATCCTAGGACCGGTTTCTGGTTATCAGCCATCTTCAGCCAGGATAGCTTGACTCCAGTGGCCTAGTGAGCACAGGACCTACGTCCGGGCACACCCTTCCTACATAGGGTGGTGAACAGCAAAACACACAAGATGATGGATGGAATGTTGCACAATGGCAAAACATTCACCCCCAGTCACAGATCTGGGTTTAATCCATCGTTATTTTGCTCACCAAGCCACCCCAGTTCAGACATGGCATATACAAATCAGTCTTGACCCTCTGCCTCATGGGAACAGTCCAGCCCGAACTGCCAAGCCATGTCTTTCCTGGACCAGAATCAAGCATCCTAGGACCGGTTTCTGGTTATCAGCCGTCTTCAGCCAAGATAGCTTGACTCCAGTGGCCTAGTGAGCACGGGACCCACGTCTGGGCATACCCTTCCCACATAGGGTGAACAGCAAAACACACAAGATGATGGACGGAATGTTGCACAATGGCAAAACATTCACCCCCAGTCACAGATCTGGGTTTAATCCATCGTTATTTTGCTCACAAAGCCACCCCAGTTCAGACATGGTCATATACAAATCAGTCTTGACCCTGTGCCTCATGGGAACAGTCCAGCCCGAACTGCCAAGCCATGTCTTTCCTGGACCGGAATCAAGTATCCTAGGACCGGTTTCTGGCTATCAGCTGTCTTCACCCAGGATAGCTTGACTCCAGTGGCCTAGTGAGCACGGGACCCACGTCTGGGCATACCCTTCCCACATAGGGTGAACAGCAAAACACACAAGATGATGGACGGAATGTTACACAATGGCAAAACATTCCCCCCCCCAGTCACAGATCTGGGTTTAATCCATCGTTATTTTGCTCACCAAGCCACCCCAGTTCAGACATGGCATATACAAATCAGTCTTGACCCTCTGCCTCATGGAAACAGTCCAGCCCAAACTGCCAAGCCATGTCTTTCCTGGACCGGAATCAAGTACCTAGGACCGGTTTCTGGCTATCAGCTGTCTTCACCCAGGATAGCTTGACTCCAGTGGCCTAGTGAGCACGGGACCCACGTCTGGGCATACCCTTCCCACATAGGGTGAACAGCAAAACACACAAGATGATGGACGGAATGTTGCACAATGGCAAAACATTCACCCCCAGCCTCAGATCTGGGTTTAATCCATCGTTATTTTGCTCACCAAGCCACCCCAGTACAGACATGGCCATATACAAATCAGTCTTGACCCTGTGCCTCATGGGAACAGTCCAGCCCGAACTGCCAAGCCATGTCTTTCCTGGACCGGAATCAATCATCCTAGGACCGGTTTCTGGCTATCATCCGTCTTCAGCCAGGATAGCTTGACTCCAGTGGCCTAGTGAGCACGGGACCCACGTTTGGGCATACCCTTCCCACATAGGGTGAACAGCAAAACACACAAGATGATGGACGGAATGTTGCACAATGGCAAAAAATTCACCCCCAGTCACAGATATGGGTTTAATCCATCGTTATTTTGCTCATCAAGCCACCCCAGTTCAGACATGGCCATATACAAATCAGTCTTGACCCTGTGCCTCATGGGAATGTCCAGCCCGAACTGCCAAGCCATGTCTTTCCTGGACCAGAATCAAGCATCCTAGGACCGGTTTCTGGCTATCAGTTGTCTTCAGCCAGGATAGCTTGACTCCAGTGGCCTAGTAAGCACAGGACCCACGTCTGGGCATACCCTTCCCACATAGGGTGAACTGCAAAACACACAAGATGATAGACTGAATGTTGCACAATGGCAAAACATTCACCCCCAGTCACTGATCTGGGTTTAATCCATCGTTATTTTGCTCACCAAGCCACCCCAGTTCAGACATGGCCATATACAAATCAGTCTTGACCCTGTGCCTCATGGGAACAGTCCAGCCCGAACTGCCAAGCCATGTCTTTCCTGGACCGGAATCAAGCATTCTAGGACCGGTTTCTGGCTTTCAGCCGTCTTCAGCCAGGATAGCTTGACTCCAGTGGCCTAATGAGCACGGGACCCACGTCTGGGCATACCCTTCCCACATAGGGTGAACAGCATAACATACAAGATGATGGACGGAATGTTGCACAATGGCAAAACATTCACCCCCAGTCACAGATCTGGGTTTAATCCATCGTTATTTTGCTCACCAAGCCACCCCAGTTCAGACATGGCCATATACAAATCAGTCTTGACCCTGTGCCTCATGGGAACAGTCCAGCCCGAACTGCCAAGCCATGTCTTTCCTGGACCGGAATCAAGCATCCTAGGACCGGTTTCTGGCTATCAGCCATCTTCAGCCAGGATAGCTTGACTCCAGTGGCCTAGTGAGCACGGGACCTACGTCCGGGCACACCCTTCCTACATAGGGTGGTGAACAGCAAAACACACAAGATGATGGATGGAATGTTGCACAATGGCAAAACATTCACCCCCAGGCACAGATCTGGGTTTAATCAATCGTTATTTTGCTCATCAAGCCACCCCAGTTCAGACATGGCCATATACAAATCAGTCTTGACCCTGTGCCTCATGGGAACAGTCCAGCCCGAACTGCCAAGCCATGTCTTTCCTGGACCAAACTCATGCATCCTAGGACCAGTTTCTGGCTTCTCAGCCGTCTTCACCCAGGATAGCTTGACTCCAGTGGCCTAGTGAGCAAGGGACCCACGTCTGGGCATACCCTTCCCACATAGGGTGAACAGCAAAACACACAAGATGATGGATGGAATGTTGCACAATGGCAAAACATTCACCCCCAGTCACAGATCTGGGTTTAATCCATTGTTATTTTGCTCACCAACCCACCCCAGTTCAGGCCTGGCCATATACAAATCAGTCTTGACCCTGTGCCTCATGGGAACAGTCCAGCCCGAACTGCCAAGCCATGACTTTCCTGGACCGGAATCAAGCATCCTAGGACCGGTTTCTGGCTATCAGCCGTCTTCCGCCAGGATAGCTTGACTCCAGTGGCCTAGTGAGCACAGGACCCACGTCTGGGCATACACTTCCAACATAGGGTGAACAGCAAAACACACAAGATGATGGACGGAATGTTGCACAATGGCAAAACATTCACCCCCAGTCACAGATCTGGGTTTAATCCATCGTTATTTTGCCCACCAAGCCACCCCAGTTCAGACATGGCCATATACAAATTAGTCTTCACCCTGTGCCTCATGGGAACAGTCCAGCTCGAACTGCCAAGCCATGTCTTTCCTGGACCGGAATCAAGCATCCTAGGACCGGTTTCTGGCTATCAGCCGTCTTCAGCCAGGATAGCTTGACTCCAGTGGCCTAGTGAGCACGGGACCCACTTCTGGGCATACCCTTCCCAAATAGGGTGAACAGCAAAACACACAAGATGATGGACGGAATGTTGCACAATGGCAAAATATTCACCCCCAGTCACAGATATGGGTTTAATCCATCGTTATTTTGCTCACCAAGCCACCCCAGTTCAGACATGGCATATACAAATCAGTCTTGACCCTCTGCCTCATGGGAACAGTCCAGCCCGAACTGCCAAGCCATGTCTTTCCTGGACCAGAATCAAGCATCCTAGGACCGGTTTCTGGTTATCAGCCGTCTTCAGCCAAGATAGCTTCTGGGCATACCCTTCTCACATAGGGTGAACAGCAAAACACACAAGATGATGGACGGAATGTTGCACAATGGCAAAACATTCACCCCCAGTCACAGATCTGGGTTTAATCCATCGTTATTTTGCTCACCAAGCCACCCCAGTTCAGACATGGCCATATACAAATCAGTCTTGACCCTGTGCCTCATGGGAACAGTCCAGCCCGAACTGCCAAGCCATGTCTTTCCTGGACCGGAATCAAGCATCCTAGGACCGGTTTCTGGCTATCAGCCGTCTTCAGCCAGGATAGCTTGACTCCAGTGGCCTAGTGAGCACGGGACCCACTTCTGGGCATACCCTTCCCACATAGGGTGAACAGCAAAACACACAAGATGATGGACGGAATGTTGCACAATGGCAAAATATTCACCCCCAGTTACAGATATGGGTTTAATCCATCGTTATTTTGCTCACCAAGCCACCCCAGTTCAGACATGGCATATACAAATCAGTCTTGACCCTCTGCCTCATGGGAACAGTCCAGCCCGAACTGCCAAGCCATGTCTTTCCTGGACCAGAATCAAGCATCCTAGGACCGGTTTCTGGTTATCAGCCGTCTTCAGCCAAGATAGCTTGACTCCAGTGGCCTAGTGAGCACGGGGCCCACGTCTGGGCATACCCTTCCCACATAGGGTGAACAGCAAAACACACAAGATGATGGACGGAATGTTGCACAATGGCAAAACATTCACCCCCAGTCACAGATCTGGGTTTAATCCATCGTTATTTTGCTCACCAAGCCACCCCAGTTCAGACATGGTCATATACAAATCAGTCTTGACCCTGTGCCTCATGGGAACAGTCCAGCCCGAACTGCCAAGCCATGTCTTTCCTGGACCGGAATCAAGTATCCTAGGACCGGTTTCTGGCTATCAGCTGTCTTCACCCAGGATAGCTTGACTCCAGTGGCCTAGTGAGCACGGGACCCACGTCTGGGCATACCCTTCCCACATAGGGTGAACAGCAAAACACACAAGATGATGGACGGAATGTTACACAATGGCAAAACATTCCCCCCCCAGTCACAGATCTGGGTTTAATCCATCGTTATTTTGCTCACCAAGCCACCCCAGTTCAGACATGGCATATACAAATCAGTCTTGACCCTCTGCCTCATGGGAACAGTCCAGCCCAAACTGCCAAGCCATGTCTTTCCTGGACCAGAATCAAGCATCCTAGGACCAGTTTCTGGCTATCAGTTGTCTTCAGCCAGGATAGCTTGACTCCAGTGGCCTAGTAAGCACAGGACCCACGTCTGGGCATACCCTTCCCACATAGGGTGAACAGCAAAACACACAAGATGATGGACGGAATGTTGCACAATGGCAAAACATTCACCCCCAGCCACAGATCTGGGTTTAATCCATCGTTATTTTGCTCACCAAGCCACCCCAGTTCAGACATGGCCATATACAAATCAGTCTTGACCCTGTGCCTCATGGGAACAGTCCAGTCCGAACTGCCAAGCCATGTCTTTCCTGGACCGGAATCAATCATCCTAGGACCGGTTTCTGGCTATCATCCGTCTTCAGCCAGGATAGCTTGACTCCAGTGGCCTAGTGAGCACGGGACCCACGTTTGGGCATACCCTTCCCACATAGGGTGAACAGCAAAACACACAAGATGATGGACGGAATGTTGCACAATGGCAAAAAATTCACCCCCAGTCACAGATATGGGTTTAATCCATCGTTATTTTGCTCATCAAGCCACCCCAGTTCAGACATGGCCATATACAAATCAGTCTTGACCCTGTGCCTCATGGGAATGTCCAGCCCGAACTGCCAAGCCATGTCTTTCCTGGACCGGAATCAAGCATTCTAGGACCGGTTTCTGGCTATCAGCCGTCTTCAGCCAGGATAGCTTGACTCCAGTGGCCTAATGAGCACGGGACCCACGTCTGGGCATACCCTTCCCACATAGGGTGAACAGCATAACATACAAGATGATGGACGGAATGTTGCACAATGGCAAAACATTCACCCCCAGTCACAGATCTGGGTTTAATCCATCGTTATTTTGCTCACCAAGCCACCCCAGTTCAGACATGGCCATATACAAATCAGTCTTGACCCTGTGCCTCATGGGAACAGTCCAGCCCGAACTGCCAAGCCATGTCTTTCCTGGACCGGAATCAAGCATCCTAGGACCGGTTTCTGGCTATCAGCCATCTTCAGCCAGGATAGCTTGACTCCAGTGGCCTAGTGAGCACGGGACCTACGTCCGGGCACACCCTTCCTACATAGGGGGGTGAACAGCAAAACACACAAGATGATGGATGGAATGTTGCACAACGGCAAAACATTCACCCCCAGGCACAGATCTGGGTTTAATCAATCGTTATTTTGCTCATCAAGCCACCCCAGTTCAGACATGGCCATATACAAATCAGTCTTGACCCTGTGCCTCATGGGAACAGTCCAGCCCGAACTGCCAAGCCATGTCTTTCCTGGACCAAACTCATGCATCCTAGGACCAGTTTCTGGCTTCTCAGCCGTCTTCACCCAGGATAGCTTGACTCCAGTGGCCTAGTGAGCAAGGGACCCACGTCTGGGCATACCCTTCCCACATAGGGTGAACAGCAAAACACACAAGATGATGGATGGAATGTTGCACAATGGCAAAACATTCACCCCCAGTCACAGATCTGGGTTTAATCCATTGTTATTTTGCTCACCAACCCACCCCAGTTCAGACCTGGCCATATACAAATCAGTCTTGACCCTGTGCCTCATGGGAACAGTCCAGCCCGAACTGCCAAGCCATGACTTTCCTGGACCGGAATCAAGCATCCTAGGACCGGTTTCTGGCTATCAGCCGTCTTCCGCCAGGATAGCTTGACTCCAGTGGCCTAGTGAGCACAGGACCCACGTCTGGGCATACACTTCCAACATAGGGTGAACAGCAAAACACACAAGATGATGGACGGAATGTTGCACAATGGCAAAACATTCACCCCCAGTCACAGATCTGGGTTTAATCCATCGTTATTTTGCCCACCAAGCCACCCCAGTTCAGACATGGCCATATACAAATTAGTCTTCATCCTGTGCCTCATGGGAACAGTCCAGCCCGAACTGCCAAGCCATGTCTTTCCTGGACCGGAATCAAGCATCCTAGGACCGGTTTCTGGCTATCAGCCGTCTTCAGCCAGGATAGCTTGACTCCAGTGGCCTAGTGAGCACGGGACCCACTTCTGGGCATACCCTTCCCACATAGGGTGAACAGCAAAACACACAAGATGATGGACGGAATGTTGCACAATGGCAAAACATTCACCCCCAGTCACAGATCTGGGTTTAATCCATCGTTATTTTGCTCACCAAGCCACCACAGTTCAGACATGGTCATATACAAATCAGTCTTGACCCTGTGCCTCATGGGAACAGTCCAGCCCGTACTGCCAAGCCATGTCTTTCCTGGACCGGAATCAAGTATCCTAGGACCGGTTTCTGGCTATCAGCTGTCTTCACCCAGGATAGCTTGACTCCAGTGGCCTAGTGAGCACGGGACCCACGTCTGGGCATACCCTTCCCACATAGGGTGAACAGCAAAACACACAAGATGATGGACGGAATGTTACACAATGGCAAAACATTCCCCCCCCCAGTCACAGATCTGGGTTTAATCCATCATTATTTTGCTCACCAAGCCACCCCAGTTCAGACATGGCATATACAAATCAGTCTTGACCCTCTGCCTCATGGGAACAGTCCAGCCCAAACTGCCAAGCCATGTCTTTCCTGGACCAGAATCAAGCATCCGAGGACCGGTTTCTGGCCATCAGTTGTCTTCAGCCAGGATAGCTTGACTCCAGTGGCCTAGTAAGCACAGGACCCACGTCTGGGCATACCCTTCCCACATAGGGTGAACAGCAAAACACACAAGATGATGGACGGAATGTTGCACAATGGCAAAACATTCACCCCCAGCCACAGATCTGGGTTTAATCCATCGTTATTTTGCTCACCAAGTCACCCCAGTTCAGACATGGCCATATACAAATCAGTCTTGACCCTGTGCCTCATGGGAACAGTCCAGCCCGAACTGCCAAGCCATGTCTTTCCTGGACCGGAATCAATCATCCTAGGACCGGTTTCTGGCTATCATCCGTCTTCAGCCAGGATAGCTTGACTCCAGTGGCCTAGTGAGCACGGGACCCACGTTTGGGCATACCCTTCCCACATAGGGTGAACAGCAAAACACACAAGATGATGGATGGAATGTTGCACAATGGCAAAAAATTCACCCCCAGTCACAGATATGGGTTTAATCCATCGTTATTTTGCTCATCAAGCCACCCCAGTTCAGACATGGCCATATACAAATCAGTCTTGACCCTGTGCCTCATGGGAATGTCCAGCCCGAACTGCCAAGCCATGTCTTTCCTGGACCAGAATCAAGCATCCTAGGATCGGTTTCTGGCTATCAGTTGTCTTCAGCCAGGATAGCTTGACTCCAGTGGCCTAATGAGCACGGGACCCACGTCTGGGCATACCCTTCCCACATAGGGTGAACAGCAAAACACACAAGATGATGGATGGAATGTTGCACAATGGCAAAACATTCACCCCCAGGCACAGATCTGGGTTTAATCCATCGTTATTTTGCTCACCAAGCCACCCCAGTTCAGACATGGCATATACAAATCAGTCTTGACCCTAGCCTCATGGGAACAGTCCAGCCCGAACTGCCAAGCCATGTCTTTCCTGGACCAGAATCAAGCATCCTAGGACCGGTTTCTGGTTATCAGCCGTCTTCAGCCAAGATAGCTTGACTCCAGTGGCCTAGTGAGCACGGGACCCACGTCTGGGCATACCCTTCCCACATAGGGTGAACAGCAAAACACACAAGATGATGGACGGAATGTTACACAATGGCAAAACATTCCCCCCCCAGTCACAGATCTGGGTTTAATCCATCGTTATTTTGCTCACCAAGCCACCCCAGTTCAGACATGGCATATACAAATCAGTCTTGACCCTCTGCCTCATGGGAACAGTCCAGCCCAAACTGCCAAGCCATGTCTTTCCTGGACCAGAATCAAGCATCCTAGGACCGGTTTCTGGCTATCAGTTGTCTTCAGCCAGGATAGCTTGACTCCAGTGGCCTAGTAAGCACAGGACCCACGTCTGGGCATACCCTTCCCACATAGGGTGAACAGCAAAACACACAAGATGATGGACTGAATGTTGCACAATGGCAAAACATTCACCCCCAGTCACAGATCTGGGTTTAATCCATCGTTATTTTGCTCACCAAGCCACCCCAGTTCAGACATGGCCATATACAAAACAGTCTTGACCCTTTGCCTCATGGGAACAGTCCAGCCCGAACTGCCAAGCCATGTCTTTCCTGGACCGGAATCAAGCATTCTAGGACCGGTTTCTGGCTATCAGCCGTCTTCAGCCAGGATAGCTTGACTCCAGTGGCCTAATGAGCACGGGACCCACGTCTGGGCATACCCTTCCCACATAGGGTTAACAGCAAAACACACAAGATGATGGACGGAATGTTGCACAATGGCAAAACATTCACCCCCAGTCACAGATCTGGGTTTAATCCATCGTTATTTTGCTCACCAAGCCACCCCAGTTCAGACATGGCCATATACAAATCAGTCTTGACCCTGTGCCTCATGGGAACAGTCCCGCGAGAACTGCCAAGCCATGTCTTTCCTGGACCCGAATCAAGCATCCTAGGACCGGTTTCTGGCTATCAGCCATCTACAGCCAGGATAGCTTGACTCCAGTGGCCTAGTGAGCACGGGACACACGTCTGGGCACACCCTTCCCACATAGGGTGGTGAACAGCAAAACACACAAGATGATGGACGGAATGTTGCACAATGGCAAAACATTCACCCCCAGGCACAGATCTGGGTTTAATCAATCGTTATTTTGCTCACCAAGCCACCCCAGTTCAGACATGGCCATATACAAATCAGTCTTGACCCTGTGCCTCATGGGAACAGTCCCGCCCGAACTGCCAAGCCATGTCTTTCCTGGACCCGAATCAAGCATCCTAGGACCGGTTTCTGGCTATCAGCCGTCTTCAGCCAGGATAGCTTGACTCCAGTGGCCTAGTGAGCACGGGACCCACGTCTGGGCATACCCTTCCCACATAGGGTGAACATTAAAACACACAAGATGATGGACGGAATGTTGCACAATGGCAAAACATTCACCCCCAGTCACAGATCTGGGTTTAATCCATCATTATTTTGCTCACCAAGCCACCCCAGTTCAGACATGGCCATATACAAATCAGTCTTGACCCTGTGCCTCATGGGAACAGTCCAGCCCGAACTGCCAAGCCATGTCTTTCCTGGACCGAACTCAAGCATCCTAGGACCAGTTTCTGGCTTCTCAGCCATCTTCACCCAGGATAGCTTGACTCCAGTGGCCTAGTGAGCAAGGGTCCCACGTCTGGGCATACCCTTCCCACATAGGGTGAACAGCAAAACACACAAGATGATGGATGGAATGTTGCACAATGGCAAAACATTCACCCCCAGTCACAGATCTTGGTTTAATCCATTGTTATTTTGCTCACCCACCCACCCCAGTTCAGACCTGGCCATATACAAATCAGTCTTGACCCTGTGCCTCATGGGAACAGTCCAGCCCGAACTGTCAAGCCATGACTTTCCTGGGCCAGAATCAAGCATCCTAGGACCGGTTTCTGGCTATCAGCCGTCTTCAGCCAGGATAGCTTGACTCCAGTGGCCTAGTGAGCACAGGACCCACGTCTGGGCATACACTTCCAACATAGGGTGAACAGCAAAACACACAAGATGATGGACGGAATGTTGCACAATGGCAAAACATTGACCCCAGTCACAGATCTGGGTTTAATCCATCGTTATTTTGCCCACCAAGCCACCCCAGTTCAGACATGGCCATATACAAATCAGTCTTGACCCTGTGCCTCATGGGAACAGTCCAGCCCGAACTGCCAAGCCATGTCTTTCCTGGACCGGAATCAAGCATCCTAGGACCGGTTTCTGGCTATCAGCCGTCTTCAGCCAGGATAGCTTGACTCCAGTGGCCTAGTGAGCACGGGACCCACTTCTGGGCATACTCTTCCCACATAGGGTGAACAGCAAAACACACAAGATGATGGACGGAATGTTGCACAATGGCAAAACATTCACCCCCAGTCACAGATATGGGTTTAATCCATCGTTATTTTGCTCACCAAGCCACCCCAGTTCAGACATGGCCATAAACAAATCAGTCTTGACCCTGTGCCTCATGGGAACAGTCCAGCCGGAACTGCCAAGCCATGTCTTTCCTGGACCGGAATCAAGCATCCTAGGACAGGTTTCTGGCTATCAGCTGTCTTCAGCCAGGATAGCTTGACTCCAGTGGCCTAGTGAGCACTGGACCCACGTCTGGGCATACCCTTCCAACATAGGGTGAACAGCAAAACACACAAGATGATGGACGGATTGTTGCGCAATTGCAAAACATTCACCCCCAGTCACAGATCTGGGTTTAATCCATCGTTATTTTGCTAACCTAGCCGCCCCAGTTCAGACATGGCCATAAACAAATCAATCTTGTCCCTGTGCCTCATGGGAACAGTCCAGCCCGAACTGCCAAGCCATGTCTTTCCTGGACCAGAATCAAGCATCCTAGGACCGGTTTCTGGCTATCAGCCGTCTTCAGCCAGGATAGCTTGACTCCAGTGGCCTAGTGAGCAAGGGACCCACGTCTGGGCATACCCTTCCCACATAGGGTGAACAGCAAAACACACAAGATGATGGACGGAATGTTGCACAATGGCAAAACATTCACCCCCAGTCACAGATCTGGGTTTTATCCATCATTATTTTGCTCACCAACCCACCCCAGTTCAGACCTGGCCATATACAAATCAGTCTTGACCCTGTGCCTCATGGGAACAGTCCAGCCCGAACTCCAAGCCATGTCTTTCCTGGACCAGAATCAAGCATCCTAGGACCGGTTTTTGGCTATCAGTTGTCTTCAGCCAGGATAGCTTGACTCCAGTGGCCTAGTAAGCACAGGACCCACGTCTGGGCATACCCTTCCCACATAGGGTGAACAGCAAAACACACAAGATGATGGACTGAATGTTGCACAATGGCAAAACATTCACCCCCAGTCACAGATCTGGGTTTAATCCATCGTTATTTTGCTCACCAAGCCACCCCAGTTCAGACATGGCCATATACAAATCAGTCTTGACCCTGTGCCTCATGGGAACAGTCCAGCCCGAACTGCCAAGCCATGTCTTTCCTGGACCGGAATCAAGCATCCTAGGACCGGTTTCTGGCTATCAGCCATCTTCAGCCAGGATAGCTTGACTCCAGTGGCCTAATGAGCACGGGACCCACGTCTGGGCATACCCTTCCCACATAGGGTGAACAGCAAAACACACAAGATGATGGACGGAATGTTGCACAATGGCAAAACATTCACCCCCAGGCACAGATCTGGGTTTAATCAATCGTTATTTTGCTCATCAAGCCACCCCAGTTCAGACATGGCCATATACAAATCAGTCTTGACCCTGTGCCTCATGGGAACAGTCCAGCCCGAACTGCCAAGCCATGTCTTTCCTGGACCGAACTCAAGCATCTTAGGACCAGTTTCTGGCTTCTCAGCCGTCTTCACCCAGGATAGCTTGACTCCAGTGGCCTAGTGAGCAAGGGACCCACGTCTGGGCATACCCTTCCCACATAGGGTGAACAGCAAAACACACAAGATGATGGATGGAATGTTGCACAATGGCAAAACATTCACCCCCAGTCACAGATCTGGGTTTTATCCATTGTTATTTTGCTCACCAACCCACCCCAGTTCAGACCTGGCCATATACAAATCAGTCTTGACCCTGTGCCTCATGGGAACAGTCCAGCCCGAACTGCCAAGCCATGACTTTCCTGGAACGGAATCAAGCATCCTAGGACCGGTTTCTGGCTATCAGCCGTCTTCAGCCAGGATAGCTTGACTACAGTGGCCTAGTGAGCACAGGACCCACGTCTGGGCATACACTTCCAACATAGGGTGAACAGCAAAACACACAAGATGATGGACGGAATGTTGCACAATGGCAAAACATTCACCCCCAGTCACAGATCTGGGTTTAATCCATCGTTATTTTGCTCACCAAGCCACCCCAGTTCAGACATGGCCATATACAAATCAGTCTTGACCCTGTGCCTCATGGGAACAGTCCAGCCCGAACTGCCAAGCCATGTCTTTCCTGGACCGGAATCAAGCATCCTAGGACCGGTTTCTGGTTATCAGCCGTCTTCAGCCAGGATAGCTTGACTCCAGTGGCCTAGTGAGCACGGGACCCACGTCTGGGCATACCCTTCCCACATAGGGTGAACATTAAAACACACAAGATGATGGATGGAATGTTGCACAATGGCAAAACATTCACCCCCAGTCACAGATCTGGGTTTAATCCATCGTTATTTTGCTCACCAAGCCACCCCAGTTCAGACATGGTCATATACAAATCAGTCTTGACCCTGTGCCTCATGGGAACAGTCCAGCCCGAACTGCCAAGCCATGTCTTTCCTGGACCGGAATCAAGTATCCTAGGACCGGTTTCTGGCTATCAGCTGTCTTCACCCAGGATAGCTTGACTCCAGTGGCCTAGTGAGCACGGGACCCACGTCTGGGCTTACCCTTCCCACATAGGGTGAACAGCAAAACACACAAGATGATGGACGGAATGTTACACAATGGCAAAACATTCCCCCCCCAGTCACAGATCTGGGTTTAATCCATCGTTATTTTGCTCACCAAGCCACCCCAGTTCAGACATGGCATATACAAATCAGTCTTGACCCTCTGCCTCATGGGAACAGTCCTGCCCAAACTGCCAAGCCATGTCTTTCCTGGACCAGAATCAAGCATCCTAGGACCGGTTTCTGGCTATCAGTTGTCTTCAGCCAGGATAGCTTGACTCCAGTGGCCTAGTAAGCACAGGACCCACGTCTGGGCATACCCTTCCCACATAGGGTGAACAGCAAAACACACAAGATGATGGACGGAATGTTGCACAATGGCAAAACATTCACCCCCAGCCACAGATCTGGGTTTAATCCATCGTTATTTTGCTCACCAAGCCACCCCAGTTCAGACATGGCCATATACAAATCAGTCTTGACCCTGTGCCTCATGGGAACAGTCCAGTCCGAACTGCCAAGCCATGTCTTTCCTGGACCGGAATCAATCATCCTAGGACCGGTTTCTGGCTATCATCCGTCTTCAGCCAGGATAGCTTGACTCCAGTGGCCTAGTGAGCACGGGACCCACGTTTGGGCATACCCTTCCCACATAGGGTGAACAGCAAAACACACAAGATGATGGACGGAATGTTGCACAATGGCAAAAAATTCACCCCCAGTCACAGATATGGGTTTAATCCATCGTTATTTTGCTCATCAAGCCACCCCAGTTCAGACATGGCCATATACAAATCAGTCTTGACCCTGTGCCTCATGGGAATGTCCAGCCCGAACTGCCAAGCCATGTCTTTCCTGGACCGGAATCAAGCATTCTAGGACCGGTTTCTGGCTATCAGCCGTCTTCAGCCAGGATAGCTTGACTCCAGTGGCCTAATGAGCACGGGACCCACGTCTGGGCATACCCTTCCCACATAGGGTGAACAGCATAACATACAAGATGATGGACGGAATGTTGCACAATGGCAAAACATTCACCCCCAGTCACAGATCTGGGTTTAATCCATCGTTATTTTGCTCACCAAGCCACCCCAGTTCAGACATGGCCATATACAAATCAGTCTTGACCCTGTGCCTCATGGGAACAGTCCAGCCCGAACTGCCAAGCCATGTCTTTCCTGGACCGGAATCAAGCATCCTAGGACCGGTTTCTGGCTATCAGCCATCTTCAGCCAGGATAGCTTGACTCCAGTGGCCTAGTGAGCACGGGACCTACGTCCGGGCACACCCTTCCTACATAGGGTGGTGAACAGCAAAACACACAAGATGATGGATGGAATGTTGCACAATGGCAAAACATTCACCCCCAGGCACAGATCTGGGTTTAATCAATCGTTATTTTGCTCATCAAGCCACCCCAGTTCAGACATGGCCATATACAAATCAGTCTTGACCCTGTGCCTCATGGGAACAGTCCAGCCCGAACTGCCAAGCCATGTCTTTCCTGGACCAAACTCATGCATCCTAGGACCAGTTTCTGGCTTCTCAGCCGTCTTCACCCAGGATAGCTTGACTCCAGTGGCCTAGTGAGCAAGGGACCCACGTCTGGGCATACCCTTCCCACATAGGGTGAACAGCAAAACACACAAGATGATGGATGGAATGTTGCACAATGGCAAAACATTCACCCCCAGTCACAGATCTGGGTTTAATCCATTGTTATTTTGCTCACCAACCCACCCCAGTTCAGACCTGGCCATATACAAATCAGTCTTGACCCTGTGCCTCATGGGAACAGTCCAGCCCGAACTGCCAAGCCATGACTTTCCTGGACCGGAATCAAGCATCCTAGGACCGGTTTCTGGCTATCAGCCGTCTTCCGCCAGGATAGCTTGACTCCAGTGGCCTAGTGAGCACAGGACCCACGTCTGGGCATACACTTCCAACATAGGGTGAACAGCAAAACACACAAGATGATGGACGGAATGTTGCACAATGGCAAAACATTCACCCCCAGTCACAGATCTGGGTTTAATCCATCGTTATTTTGCCCACCAAGCCACCCCAGTTCAGACATGGCCATATACAAATTAGTCTTCATCCTGTGCCTCATGGGAACAGTCCAGCCCGAACTGCCAAGCCATGTCTTTCCTGGACCGGAATCAAGCATCCTAGGACCGGTTTCTGGCTATCAGCCGTCTTCAGCCAGGATAGCTTGACTCCAGTGGCCTAGTGAGCACGGGACCCACTTCTGGGCATACCCTTCCCACATAGGGTGAACAGCAAAACACACAAGATGATGGACGGAATGTTGCACAATGGCAAAACATTCACCCCCAGTCACAGATCTGGGTTTAATCCATCGTTATTTTGCTCACCAAGCCACCACAGTTCAGACATGGTCATATACAAATCAGTCTTGACCCTGTGCCTCATGGGAACAGTCCAGCCCGTACTGCCAAGCCATGTCTTTCCTGGACCGGAATCAAGTATCCTAGGACCGGTTTCTGGCTATCAGCTGTCTTCACCCAGGATAGCTTGACTCCAGTGGCCTAGTGAGCACGGGACCCACGTCTGGGCATACCCTTCCCACATAGGCTGAACAGCAAAACACACAAGATGATGGACGGAATGTTACACAATGGCAAAACATTCCCCCCCCAGTCACAGATCTGGGTTTAATCCATCATTATTTTGCTCACCAAGCCACCCCAGTTCAGACATGGCATATACAAATCAGTCTTGACCCTCTGCCTCATGGGAACAGTCCAGCCCAAACTGCCAAGCCATGTCTTTCCTGGACCAGAATCAAGCATCCTAGGACCGGTTTCTGGCTATCAGTTGTCTTCAGCCAGGATAGCTTGACTCCAGTGGCCTAGTAAGCACAGGAACCACGTCTGGGCATACCCTTCCCACATAGGGTGAACAGCAAAACACACAAGATGATGGACGGAATGTTGCACAATGGCAAAACATTCACCCCCAGCCACAGATCTGGGTTTAATCCATCGTTATTTTGCTCACCAAGCCACCCCAGTTCAGACATGGCCATATACAAATCAGTCTTGACCCTGTGCCTCATGGGAACAGTCCAGCCCGAACTGCCAAGCCATGTCTTTCCTGGACCGGAATCAATCATCCTAGGACCGGTTTCTGGCTATCATCCGTCTTCAGCCAGGATAGCTTGACTCCAGTGGCCTAGTGAGCACGGGACCCACGTTTGGGCATACCCTTCCCACATAGGGTGAACAGCAAAACACACAAGATGATGGACGGAATGTTGCACAATGGCAAAAAATTCACCCCCAGTCACAGATATGGGTTTAATCCATCGTTATTTTGCTCATCAAGCCACCCCAGTTCAGACATGGCCATATACAAATCAGTCTTGACCCTGTGCCTCATGGGAATGTCCAGCCCGAACTGCCAAGCCATGTCTTTCCTGGACCAGAATCAAGCATCCTAGGATCGGTTTCTGGCTATCAGTTGTCTTCAGCCAGGATAGCTTGACTCCAGTGGCCTAATGAGCACGGGACCCACGTCTGGGCATACCCTTCCCACATAGGGTGAACAGCAAAACACACAAGATGATGGATGGAATGTTGCACAATGGCAAAACATTCACCCCCAGGCACAGATCTGGGTTTAATCCATCGTTATTTTGCTCACCAAGCCACCCCAGTTCAGACATGGCATATACAAATCAGTCTTGACCCTAGCCTCATGGGAACAGTGCAGCCCGAACTGCCAAGCCATGTCTTTCCTGGACCAGAATCAAGCATCCTAGGACCGGTTTCTGGTTATCAGCCGTCTTCAGCCAAGATAGCTTGACTCCAGTGGCCTAGTGAGCACGGGACCCACGTCTGGGCATACCCTTCTCACATAGGGTGAACAGCAAAACACACAAGATGATGGACGGAATGTTGCACAATGGCAAAACATTCACCCCCAGTCACATATCTGGGTTTAATCCATCGGTATTTTGCTCACCAAGCCACCCCAGTTCAGACATGGTCATATACAAATCAGTCTTGACCCTGTGCCTCATGGGAACAGTCCAGCCCGAACTGCCAAGCCATGTCTTTCCTGGACCGGAATCAAGCATCCTAGGACCGGTTTCTGGCTATCAGCTGTCTTCACCCAGGATAGCTTGACTCCAGTGGCCTAGTGAGCACGGGACCCACGTCTGGGCATACCCTTCCCACATAGGGTGAACAGCAAAACACACAAGATGATGGACGGAATGTTACACAATGGCAAAACATTCCCCCCCCAGTCACAGATCTGGGTTTAATCCATCGTTATTTTGCTCACCAAGCCACCCCAGTTCAGACATGGCATATACAAATCAGTCTTGACCCTCTGCCTCATGGGAACAGTCCAGCCCAAACTGCCAAGCCATGTCTTTCCTGGACCAGAATCAAGCATCCTAGGACCGGTTTCTGGCTATCAGTTGTCTTCAGCCAGGATAGCTTGACTCCAGTGGCCTAGTAAGCACAGGACCCACGTCTGGGCATACCCTTCCCACATAGGGTGAACAGCAAAACACACAAGATGATGGACTGAATGTTGCACAATGGCAAAACATTCACCCCCAGTCACAGATCTGGGTTTAATCCATCGTTATTTTGCTCACCAAGCCACCCCAGTTCAGACATGGCCATATACAAAACAGTCTTGACCCTTTGCCTCATGGGAACAGTCCAGCCCGAACTGCCAAGCCATGTCTTTCCTGGACCGGAATCAAGCATTCTAGGACCGGTTTCTGGCTATCAGCCGTCTTCAGCCAGGATAGCTTGACTCCAGTGGCCTAATGAGCACGGGACCCACGTCTGGGCATACCCTTCCCACATAGGGTTAACAGCAAAACACACAAGATGATGGACGGAATGTTGCACAATGGCAAAACATTCACCCCCAGTCACAGATCTGGGTTTAATCCATCGTTATTTTGCTCACCAAGCCACCCCAGTTCAGACATGGCCATATACAAATCAGTCTTGACCCTGTGCCTCATGGGAACAGTCCCGCCCGAACTGCCAAGCCATGTCTTTCCTGGACCCGAATCAAGCATCCTAGGACCGGTTTCTGGCTATCAGCCATCTACAGCCAGGATAGCTTGACTCCAGTGGCCTAGTGAGCACGGGACACACGTCTGGGCACACCCTTCCCACATAGGGTGGTGAACAGCAAAACACACAAGATGATGGACGGAATGTTGCACAATGGCAAAACATTCACCCCCAGGCACAGATCTGGGTTTAATCAATCGTTATTTTGCTCACCAAGCCACCCCAGTTCAGACATGGCCATATACAAATCAGTCTTGACCCTGTGCCTCATGGGAACAGTCCAGCCCGAACTGCCAAGCCATGTCTTTCCTGGACCGAACTCAAGCATCCTAGGACCAGTTTCTGGCTTCTCAGCCGTCTTCACCCAGGATAGCTTGACTCCAGTGGCCTAGTGAGCAAGGGTCCCACGTCTGGGCATACCCTTCCCACATAGGGTGAACAGCAAAACACACAAGATGATGGATGGAATGTTGCACAATGGCAAAACATTCACCCCCAGTCACAGATCTTGGTTTAATCCATTGTTATTTTGCTCACCCACCCACCCCAGTTCAGACCTGGCCATATACAAATCAGTCTTGACCCTGTGCCTCATGGGAACAGTCCAGCCCGAACTGTCAAGCCATGACTTTCCTGGGCCAGAATCAAGCATCCTAGGACCGGTTTCTGGCTATCAGCCGTCTTCAGCCAGGATAGCTTGACTCCAGTGGCCTAGTGAGCACAGGACCCACGTCTGGGCATACACTTCCAACATAGGGTGAACAGCAAAACACACAAGATGATGGACGGAATGTTGCACAATGGCAAAACATTGACCCCAGTCACAGATCTGGGTTTAATCCATCGTTATTTTGCCCACCAAGCCACCCCAGTTCAGACATGGCCATATACAAATCAGTCTTGACCCTGTGCCTCATGGGAACAGTCCAGCCCGAACTGCCAAGCCATGTCTTTCCTGGACCGGAATCAAGCATCCTAGGACCGGTTTCTGGCTATCAGCCGTCTTCAGCCAGGATAGCTTGACTCCAGTGGCCTAGTGAGCACGGGACCCACTTCTGGGCATACTCTTCCCACATAGGGTGAACAGCAAAACACACAAGATGATGGACGGAATGTTGCACAATGGCAAAACATTCACCCCCAGTCACAGATATGGGTTTAATCCATCGTTATTTTGCTCACCAAGCCACCCCAGTTCAGACATGGCCATAAACAAATCAGTCTTGACCCTGTGCCTCATGGGAACAGTCCAGCCGGAACTGCCAAGCCATGTCTTTCCTGGACCGGAATCAAGCATCCTAGGACAGGTTTCTGGCTATCAGCTGTCTTCAGCCAGGATAGCTTGACTCCAGTGGCCTAGTGAGCACTGGACCCACGTCTGGGCATACCCTTCCAACATAGGGTGAACAGCAAAACACACAAGATGATGGACGGATTGTTGCGCAATTGCAAAACATTCACCCCCAGTCACAGATCTGGGTTTAATCCATCGTTATTTTGCTAACCTAGCCGCCCCAGTTCAGACATGGCCATAAACAAATCAATCTTGTCCCTGTGCCTCATGGGAACAGTCCAGCCCGAACTGCCAAGCCATGTCTTTCCTGGACCAGAATCAAGCATCCTAGGACCGGTTTCTGGCTATCAGCCGTCTTCAGCCAGGATAGCTTGACTCCAGTGGCCTAGTGAGCACGGGACCCACGTCTGGGCATACCCTTCCCACATAGGGTGAACAGCAAAACACACAAGATGATGGACGGAATGTTGCACAATGGCAAAACATTCACCCCCAGTCACAGATATGGGTTTAATCCATCGGTATTTTGCTCACCAAGCAACCCCAGTTCAGACATGGCATATACAAATCAGTCTTGACCCTCTGCCTCATGGGAACAGTCCAGCCCGAACTGCCAAGCCATGTCTTTCCTTACCCAGAATCAAGCATCCTAGGACCGGTTTCTGGTTATCAGCCGTCTTCACCCAGGATAGCTTGACTCCAGTGGCCTAGTGAGCAAGGGACCCACGTCTGGGCATACCCTTCCCACATAGGGTGAACAGCAAAACACACAAGATGATGGACGGAATGTTGCACAATGGCAAAACATTCACCCCCAGTCACAGATCTGGGTTTTATCCATCATTATTTTGCTCACCAACCCACCCCAGTTCAGACCTGGCCATATACAAATCAGTCTTGACCCTGTGCCTCATGGGAACAGTCCAGCCCGAACTCCAAGCCATGTCTTTCCTGGACCAGAATCAAGCATCCTAGGACCGGTTTTTGGCTATCAGTTGTCTTCAGCCAGGATAGCTTGACTCCAGTGGCCTAGTAAGCACAGGACCCACGTCTGGGCATACCCTTCCCACATAGGGTGAACAGCAAAACACACAAGATGATGGACTGAATGTTGCACAATGGCAAAACATTCACCCCCAGTCACAGATCTGGGTTTAATCCATCGTTATTTTGCTCACCAAGCCACCCCAGTTCAGACATGGCCATATACAAATCAGTCTTGACCCTGTGCCTCATGGGAACAGTCCAGCCCGAACTGCCAAGCCATGTCTTTCCTGGACCGGAATCAAGCATCCTAGGACCGGTTTCTGGCTATCAGCCATCTTCAGCCAGGATAGCTTGACTCCAGTGGCCTAATGAGCACGGGACCCACGTCTGGGCATACCCTTCCCACATAGGGTGAACAGCAAAACACACAAGATGATGGACGGAATGTTGCACAATGGCAAAACATTCACCCCCAGGCACAGATCTGGGTTTAATCAATCGTTATTTTGCTCATCAAGCCACCCCAGTTCAGACATGGCCATATACAAATCAGTCTTGACCCTGTGCCTCATGGGAACAGTCCAGCCCGAACTGCCAAGCCATGTCTTTCCTGGACCGAACTCAAGCATCCTAGGACCAGTTTCTGGCTTCTCAGCCGTCTTCACCCAGGATAGCTTGACTCCAGTGGCCTAGTGAGCAAGGGACCCACGTCTGGGCATACCCTTCCCACATAGGGTGAACAGCAAAACACACAAGATGATGGATGGAATGTTGCACAATGGCAAAACATTCACCCCCAGTCACAGATCTGGGTTTTATCCATTGTTATTTTGCTCACCAACCCACCCCAGTTCAGACCTGGCCATATACAAATCAGTCTTGACCCTGTGCCTCATGGGAACAGTCCAGCCCGAACTGCCAAGCCATGACTTTCCTGGAACGGAATCAAGCATCCTAGGACCGGTTTCTGGCTATCAGCCGTCTTCAGCCAGGATAGCTTGACTACAGTGGCCTAGTGAGCACAGGACCCACGTCTGGGCATACACTTCCAACATAGGGTGAACAGCAAAACACACAAGATGATGGACGGAATGTTGCACAATGGCAAAACATTCACCCCCAGTCACAGATCTGGGTTTAATCCATCGTTATTTTGCCCACCAAGCCACCCCAGTTCAGACATGGCCATATACAAATCAGTCTTGACCCTGTGCCTCATGGGAACAGTCCAGCCCGAACTGCCAAGCCATGTCTTTCCTGGACCGGAATCAAGCATCCTAGGACCGGTTTCTGGTTATCAGCCGTCTTCAGCCAGGATAGCTTGACTCCAGTGGCCTAGTGAGCACGGGACCCACGTCTGGGCATACCCTTCCCACATAGGGTGAACATTAAAACACACAAGATGATGGATGGAATGTTGCACAATGGCAAAACATTCACCCCCAGTCACAGATCTGGGTTTAATCCATCGTTATTTTGCTCACCAAGCTACCCCAGTTCAGACATGGTCATATACAAATCAGTCTTGACCATGTGCCTCATGGGAACAGTCCAGCCCGAACTGCCAAGCCATGTCTTTCCTGGACCGGAATCAAGCATCCTAGGACCGGTTTCTGGCTATCAGCCGTCTTCACCCAGGATAGCTTGACTCCAGTGGCCTAGTGAGCACGGGACCCACGTCTGGGCATACCCTTCCCACATAGGGTGAACAGCAAAACACACAAGATGATGGACGGAATGTTGCACAATGACAAAACATTCACCCCCAGTCACAGATCTGGGTTTAATCCATCGTTATTTTGCTCACCAAGCCACCCCAGTTCAGACATGGCCATATACAAATCAGTCTTGTCCCTGTGCCTCATGGGAACAGTCCTGCCCGAACTGCCAAGCCATGTCTTTCCTGGACCGGAATCAAGCATCCTAGGACCGGTTTCTGGCTATCAGCTGTCTTCAGCCAGGATAGCTTGACTCCAGTGGCCTAGTGAGCACTGGACCCACGTCTGGGCATACCCTTCCAACATAGGGTGAACAGCAAAACACACAAGATGATGGACGGATTGTTGCGCAATTGCAAAACATTCACCCCCAGTCACAGATCTGGGTTTAATCCATTGTTGTTTTGCTCACCAACCCACCCCAGTTCAGACCTGGCCATATACAAATCAGTCTTGACCCTGTGCCTCATGGGAACAGTCCAGCCCGAACTGCCAAGCCATGACTTTCCTGGACCGGAATTAAGCATCCTAGGACCGGTTTCTGGCTATCAGCCGTCTTCAGCCAGGATAGCTTGACTCCAGTGGCCTAGTGAGCACGGGACCCACTTCTGGGCATACCCTTCCCACATAGCGTGAACAGCAAAACACACAAGATGATGGACGGAATGCTGCACAATGGCAAAACATTCACCCCCAGTCACAGATATGGGTTTAATCCATCGTTATTTTGCTCACCAAGCCACCCTAGTTCAGACATGGCATATACAAATCAGTCTTGACCCTCTGCCTCATGGGAACAGTCCAGTCCGAACTGCCAAGCCATGTCTTTCCTGGACCAGAATCAAGCATCCTAGGACCGGTTTCTGGTTATCAGCCGTCTTCAGCCAGGATGCTTGACTCCAGTGGCCTAGTGAGCACGGGACCCACGTCTGGGCATACCCTTCCCACATAGGGTGAACAGCAAAACACACAAGATGATGGACGGAATGTTGCACAATGGCAAAACATTCACCCCCAGTCACAGATCTGGGTTTAATCCATAGGTATTTTGCCCACCAAGCCACCCCAGTTCAGACATTGCCATAAACAAATCAGTCTTGACCCTGTGCCTCATGGGAACAGTCCAGCCCGAACTGCCAAGCCATGACTTTCCTGGACCGGAATCAAGCATCCTAGGACCGGTTTCTGGCTATCAGCCGTCTTCAGCCAGGATAGCTTGACTCCAGTGGCCTAGTGAGCACAGGACCCACGTCTGGGCATACACTTCCAACATAGGGTGAACAGCAAAACACACAAGATGATGGACGGAATGTTGCACAATGGCAAAACATTCACCCCCAGTCACAGATCTGGGTTTAATCCATCGTTATTTTGCCCACCAAGCCACCCCAGTTCAGATACGGCCATATACAAATCAGTCTTGACCCTGTGCGTCATGGGAACAGTCCAGCCCGAACTCCCAAGCCATGTCTTTCCTGGACCGGAATCAAGCATCCTAGGACCGGTTTCTGGCCATCAGCCGTCTTCAGTCAGGATAGCTTGACTCCAGTGGCCTAGTGAGCACGGGACCCACTTCTGGGCATACCCTTCCCACATAGGGTGAACAGCAAAACACACAAGATGATGGACGGAATGTTGCACAATGGCAAAATATTCACCCCCAGTCACAGATATGGGTTTAATCCATCGTTATTTTGCTCACCAAGCCACCCCAGTTCAGACATGGCATATACAAATCAGTCTCGACCCTCTGCCTCATGGGAACAGTCCAGCCCGAACTGCCAAGCCATGTCTTTCCTGGACCGGAATCAAGCATCCTAGGACTGGTTTCTGGCTATCAGCCGTCTTCAGCCAGGATAGCTTGACTCCAGTGGCCTAGTGAGCACAGGACCCACGTCTGGGCATACCCTTCCCACATATGGTGAACAGCAAAACACACAAGATGATGGACGGAATGTTGCACAATGGCAAAACTTTCACCCCCAGTCACAGATCTGGGTTTAATCCATTGTTATTTTGCTCACCAAGCCACCCCAGTTCAGACATGGCCATATACATATCAGGCTTGACCCTGTGCCTCATGGAAACAGTCCAGCCCGAACTGCCAAGCCATGTCTTTCCTGGACCGGAATCAAGCATCCTAGGACCGGTTTCTGGCTATCAGCCGTCTTCAGCCAGGATAGCTTGACTCCAGTGGCCTAGTGAGCACGGGACCCACTTCTGGGCATACTCTTCCCACATAGGGTGAACAGCAAAACACACAAGATGATGGACGGAATGTTGCACAATGGCAAAACATTCACCCCCAGTCACAGATATGGGTTTAATCCATCGTTATTTTGCTCACCAAGCCACCCCAGTTCAGACATGGCCATAAACAAATCAGTCTTGACCCTGTGCCTCATGGGAACAGTCCAGCCGGAACTGCCAAGCCATGTCTTTCCTGGACCGGAATCAAGCATCCTAGGACAGGTTTCTGGCTATCAGCTGTCTTCAGCCAGGATAGCTTGGCTCCAGTGGCCTAGTGAGCACGGGACACACTTCTGGGCATACTCTTCCCACATAGGGTGAACAGCAAAACACACAAGATGATGGATGGAATGTTGCACAATGGCAAAACATTCACCCCCAGTCACAGATCTGGGTTTAATCCATTGTTATTTTGCTCACCAACCCACCCCAGTTCAGACCTGGCCATATACAAATCAGTCTTGACCCTGTGCCTCATGGGAACAGTCCAGCCCGAACTGCCAAGCCATGACTTTCCTGGAACGGAATCAAGCATCCTAGGACCGGTTTCTGGCTATCAGCCGTCTTCAGCCAGGATAGCTTGACTACAGTGGCCTAGTGAGCACAGGACCCACGTCTGGGCATACACTTCCAACATAGGGTGAACAGCAAAACACACAAGATGATGGACGGAATGTTGCACAATGGCAAAACATTCACCCCCAGTCACAGATCTGGGTTTAATCCATCGTTATTTTGCCCACCAAGCCACCCCAGTTCAGATACGGCCATATACAAATCAGTCTTGACCCTGTGCGTCATGGGAACAGTCCAGCCCGAACTCCCAAGCCATGTCTTTCCTGGACCGGAATCAAGCATCCTAGGACCGGTTTCTGGCCATCAGCCGTCTTCAGTCAGGTTAGCTTGACTCCAGTGGCCTAGTGAGCACGGGACCCACTTCTGGGCATACCCTTCCCACATAGGGTGAACAGCAAAACACACAAGATGATGGACGGAATGTTGCACAATGGTAAAATATTCACCCCCAGTCACAGATATGGGTTTAATCCATCGTTATTTTGCTCACCAAGCCACCCCAGTTCAGACATGGCATATACAAATCAGTCTCGACCCTCTGCCTCATGGGAACAGTCCAGCCCGAACTGCCAAGCCATGTCTTTCCTGGACCGGAATCAAGCATCCTAGGACTGGTTTCTGGCTATCAGCCGTCTTCAGCCAGGATAGCTTGACTCCAGTGGCCTAGTGAGCACAGGACCCACGTCTGGGCATACCCTTCCCACATATGGTGAACAGCAAAACACACAAGATGATGGACGGAATGTTGCACAATGGCAAAACTTTCACCCCCAGTCACAGATCTGGGTTTAATCCATTGTTATTTTGCTCACCAAGCCACCCCAGTTCAGACATGGCCATATACATATCAGGCTTGACCCTGTGCCTCATGGGAACAGTCCAGCCCGAACTGCCAAGCCATGTCTTTCCTGGACCGGAATCAAGCATCCTAGGTCCGGTTTCTGGCTATCAGCCGTCTTCAGCCAGGATAGCTTGACTCCAGTGGCCTAGTGAGCACGGGACCCACTTCTGGGCATACTCTTCCCACATAGGGTGAACAGCAAAACACACAAGATGATGGACGGAATGTTGCACAATGGCAAAACATTCACCCCCAGTCACAGATATGGGTTTAATCCATCGTTATTTTGCTCACCAAGCCACCCCAGTTCAGACATGGCCATAAACAAATCAGTCTTGACCCTGTGCCTCATGGAAACAGTCCAGCCGGAACTGCCAAGCCATGTCTTTCCTGGACCGGAATCAAGCATCCTAGGACAGGTTTCTGGCTATCAGCTGTCTTCAGCCAGGATAGCTTGACTCCAGTGGCCTAGTGAGCACGGGACCCACTTCTGGGCATACTCTTCCCACATAGGGTGAACAGCAAAACACACAAGATGATGGATGGAATGTTGCACAATGGCAAAACATTCACCCCCAGTCACAGATCTGGGTTTAATCCATTGTTATTTTGCTCACCAACCCACCCCAGTTCAGACCTGGCCATATACAAATCAGTCTTGACCCTGTGCCTCATGGGAACAGTCCAGCCCGAACTGCCAAGCCATGACTTTCCTGGAACGGAATCAAGCATCCTAGGACCGGTTTCTGGCTATCAGCCATCTTCAGCCAGGATAGCTTGACTACAGTGGCCTAGTGAGCACAGGACCCACGTCTGGGCATACACTTCCAACATAGGGTGAACAGCAAAACACACAAGATGATGGACGGAATGTTGCACAATGGCAAAACATTCACCCCCAGTCACAGATCTGGGTTTAATCCATCGTTATTTTGCCCACCAAGCCACCCCAGTTCAGACATGGCCATATACAAATCAGTCTTGACCCTGTGCCTCATGGGAACAGTCCAGCCCGAACTGCCAAGCCATGTCTTTCCTGGACCGGAATCAAGCATCCTAGGACTGGTTTCTGGCTATCAGCCGTCTTCAGCCAGGATAGCTTGACTCCAGTGGCCTAGTGAGCACGGGACCCACGTCTGGGCATACCCTTCCCACATAGGGTGAACAGCAAAACACACAAGATGATGGACGGAATGTTACACAATGGCAAAACATTCCCCCCCCCCAGTCAAAGATCTGGGTTTAATCCATCGTTATTTTGCTCACCAACCCACCCCAGTTCAGACATTGGCATATACAAATCAGTCTTGACCCTCTGCCTCATGGGAACAGTCCAGCCCAAACTGCCAAGCCATGTCTTTCCTGGACCAGAATCAAGCATCCTAGGACCGGTTTCTGGTTATCAGCCGTCTTCAGCCAGGATAGCTTGACTCCAGTGGCCTAGTGAGCATGGGACCCACGTCTGGGCATACCCTTCCCACATAGGGTGAACATTAAAACACACAAGATGATGGATGGAATGTTGCACAATGGCAAAACATTCACCCCCAGTCACAGATCTGGGTTTAATCCATCGTTATTTTGCTCACCAAGCCACCCCAGTTCAGACATGGTCATATACAAATCAGTCTTGACCATGTGCCTCATGGGAACAGTCCAGCCCGAACTGCCAAGCCATGTCTTTCCTGGACCGGAATCAAGCATCCTAGGACCGGTTTCTGGCTATCAGCCGTCTTCACCGAGGATAGCTTGACTCCAGTGGCCTAGTGAGCACGGGACCCACGTCTGGGCATACCCTTCCCACATAGGGTGAACAGCAAAACACACAAGATGATGGACGGAATGTTGCACAATGACAAAACATTCACCCCCAGTCACAGATCTGGGTTTAATCCATCGTTATTTTGCTCACCAAGCCACCCCAGTTCAGACATGGCCATATACATGGCTCTGGAAAGGTATTAGCACGCACGCGCGCTATGCTGCAGTAATTTGCGTGTAAGCGCAGCTTCGTTTTTAAAATTACCGCATTTAGTATTTTATTTCCTAAATTGCTTTTTTCCCTGCTTTTAACTCCTCTACGCTGTGCCCACACACTTGCATGTTAATTGTGCCCCCCACCGCGTTTTGAGCGGACCTGTTACCTTACATCTCTTGTGTCTGGCGCCCGGTCGCCATCTTGGGGGAGGCAAGGGTCGAGTGTGCCATTGGTTCAGCGCTCCAGCGCTGTTAATGACCACAGGTGAGCCCTACTTAAGGCGAGCATTTCTTTAGCTCTGCCCCTGGAAAGGTATTAGCACGCACGCGCGCTATGCTGCAGTAATTTGCGTGTAAGCGCAGCTTCGTTTTTAAAATTACC
The DNA here is from genome assembly GCF_964261635.1 of Lissotriton helveticus. NCBI lineage: Eukaryota > Metazoa > Chordata > Amphibia > Caudata > Salamandridae > Lissotriton > Lissotriton helveticus. Next base: position 1,903,538,073 of record NC_136057.1, on the reverse strand, counting down.
GCATTTAGTATTTTATTTCCTAAATTGCTTTTTTCCCTGCTTTTAACTCCTCTACGCTGTGCCCACACACTTGCATGTTAATTGTGCCCCCCACCGCGTTTTGAGCGGACCTGTTACCTTACATCTCTTGTGTCTGGCGCCCGGTCGCCATCTTGGGGGAGGCAAGGGTCGAGTGTGCCATTGGTTCAGCGCTCCAGCGCTGTTAATGACCACAGGTGAGCCCTACTTAAAGCTCGCTCGTGTCGCGCAGCGGTGACGCGTAGCGGTGGCGCCTGACTCGCGCCTGAGTCAAGCCAGAGTCCTGCCCGTCTGCGCCCGTCCGCGACAGGACGTGCTGGACGTGGCTGGCTCTGGCTCTCGTCTATTCAACTATTACTCCGCCGGGGTCCATCATGCGGGCGTACACACGGGACTGCCTGTTGGCCATTGGGCAGGTAAGTTGCTGTTGTACCCTTCCACCGGTACACCCATTGCGTGGCCCATACCATTGCCCTTGTAATGGGTGGGCTCTTGACTCTCCGCGTTCTCTCCCAGGGATTCTGCCTTCGGAGACCTGCCGTACTGCCGATATCCCTACTGCCCTGAAGATTTTGAACTTGAATGTGAGGTCGGTGTTGAAACACTACCAGAACATCTATGACCTCATTGAGGAGGAAGTTCCAGATATATTTGCCATGACTGAAACATGGCTACAGGATGCTGATACCGCTATCATTAATCTAGCTTGCCCACCCGGCTATTCGATGTACACCTTGAATAGGCGGGGTAGGGGTGGCGGTGTAGCCTTAGTGGTAAAATCTATCTATCCCTGTGTCTGGACTGCCCTAAGCATCTCTGGGTGTGAAAGTGCCCTGTTCAAGGTCTCCGTCAGCCCTGAGTTTACCCTGTCCGGTATGGTCGTTTATCGGCCACCCGGCAGTGATGTGGTGTTTAGGAATGCTTTCCCTGATATAGTTGGCCCTCTGGCTGCAGACTGTGCCAACTTTTCTATCATGGGAGATTTAAATCTGCATTTCGACACCCTCTCTGGCTTGACGGTACGTTCCATCTCCTCTGACTTGGAGGCCTTTCAACTCCCTCAGATGGTTTCCCAGCCTACCCATTCAGGGGGGCATATCTTGGATCCCTTGTTCACTAATCTGCCGGGGATTCAAATTACTTCTGTTTCACCGGTGGAGTGGACAGACCACTTCTTGGTATCCATCCTATGCCCTGTCTTTGCCACCCCTTCCATCTCTTCGGCTAGACGGGTTCAGAAGAGGGCTTGGAAAAAGCTTCGGTTAGAAGACTTTCATCGTCTTCTATTAGAGGAGCCGCTCGGCCCTTTGACGGATGTAGAAAAGGGGTATGACCTCTTCTGTTCTTGGATCACCAGGGCCTTGGACTCTCTGATACCTATTGTATCAACTAAAATCAATTCTCGAGAGTCGAGCCCCTGGTACGATGGCGCCCTTCGGGCTTTAAAGGGTGCCTGTAGACGGGCTGAGAGGGCTTGGAGGAAGACCTATGGGGCTGACCTAAAAGCCGCATACTCCAGGTCCGTTAAGCTATACCATCGAGCTATTTGCCGAGCCCGTGCGGCCTTCTATGCCGCTGAATTCCGGAACAGTTCTAATCCGTCGAAAGCCATCTTTAAGGCCGTTAAAGATCTTACGACGAAGCGGATCACCTCTACGACCGAAAGCTCTCTTTCCCACTGTGAATCCCTCGCATCCTACTTTTTAGGGAAGGTGCAAGCCATTTATCGGACATTTTCTGGTACAGGGCACAGTGAGGAAAGTATCAATGGGGCTCACCATCAGACTACTCTGCTTGTTTTCCCCCCCCTCACCTCGGACGGCTTTGACAAACTTGCATTGCAAGTTAAATCCGGATCCCCATCCGATCCGGTAAGGCCTGCTCTTTTTCGGGATCAGGCTTTTATGGGGCGTTCAGTTATATGCTCCCTTGTCAATCTGTCCTTGGAAACGGGAGTAGTTCCAGCTAAGTGGAAACAAGCTGTGGTGTCCCCAATTATTAAAAAGCCCACTCTGGACCCATCTAAGCCTGAAAGTTACCGCCCCATTTCGCTGCTACCCTGGCCAGCCAAGATTACTGAGGCCCACGTCAATCTGGCCCTGTCTGAGCATTTGGCACGAACCAATGCCCTCGATCCCACACAAAACGGATTCCGTGCTGGGCACAGTACGGAAACCGCGTTACTTGTGATGGTGGAACATCTCCGGGCAAGGTTGGATGCTGGTCAAACGGCGGCGCTTATTTTGTTAGACCTTAGCGCCGCCTTTGACACGGTGGACCACAGCATCCTCCTGCACCGGCTCGAGGAGACTGGTATTGGCGGTCAGGTGTTGCAATGGTTCCGCTCCTTTTTAGACGACCGCTCCTTCTGTGTTGCCATTCCTCCCTTCAAGTCCAACTACCAACCGCTGGCCATGGGGGTTCCGCAAGGGTCCTCGCTGAGTCCCACGTTGTTCAATCTCTACGTGAGACCGCTGGCTGATGTCGCTAGGCAGTGGGGCCTAACCTTGGTCTCATATGCCGACGACACACAGCTGGCGGTTACTCTCAGCGGGGACGCGGAAATTGCGGCCCCCAGGTTTCAGTCTGGACTGAAGGCGGTGGCTAGTTGGCTGACAGGCAATTGCCTTCAGCTTAATGCCACAAAGACGGAGGTGATGGTCGTCGGTAAGGGAGTGGAGCTGTGGGGCGACCAATGGTGGCCTTCAGAGCTGGGACCTACTCCGACCCCGGTGTCGGAGGTGAAAAATCTCGGGGTATGGTTGGATGCCGGCCTCTCCTTTGTAGGGCACACACAAAAGACTGCGGCCTGTTGTTTTGGACTTCTAAGGGGCTTGAGACCAGTACTCAAGTTCTTTGATGCCCCAACCAGGCAACTGGTGATCCAGGCTACTGTCATCTCTCGCCTGGATTATGCCAGTTCTCTCCTGGCTGGGGCTAACCAGGCCGAACTAACCCGTTTGCAACGGGTTCAGAATGCCGCGGCGAGAGCGATTGTTGGCCTGCCCAGATTTAGTTCTGTGGCAGGTGTCCTTCGCTCTTTACATTGGCTTCCGGTTAGGAAGCGCATTCTCTTTAAGATCTTGTGTCTTGCTTTTAAGATTCTGAGAGGTATCGGCCCGGAAATTTTGTCGAGCTGCCTTTCCTTTTATGTCCCCACCCGCAGTCTCCGTTCCCAGGGTTTGGCCCTTGCAGTGGTCCCCAGATTCAGGCTCAGCCGTATGGGAGGCCGTTCTTTCAGGGTCGTGGCTGCATCAGCATGGAACTCCCTCCCTGTTGAAATTCGTTTGATGGAGGACCTTTTGACTTTTCGGAGGGCGATAAAAACTTTCCTGTTTTAGTGGCTCTGTCTTTATTCTCTGTTGTGTTGTGTTTTGCCTTGTCCTTGCGCCGGGACGCTCCTTGGCTGGAGTATCTGTGCGCACAATAAATCACCTTAACATAACATAACATATACAAATCAGTCTTGTCCCTGTGCCTCATGGGAACAGTCCTGCCCGAACTGCCAAGCCATGTCTTTCCTGGACCGGAATCAAGCATCCTAGGACCGGTTTCTGGCTATCAGCTGTCTTCAGCCAGGATAGCTTGACTCCAGTGGCCTAGTGAGCACTGGACCCACGTCTGGGCATACCCTTCCAACATAGGGTGAACAGCAAAACACACAAGATGATGGACGGAATGTTGCACAATGACAAAACATTCACCCCCAGTCACAGATCTGGGTTTAATCCATCGTTATTTTGCTCACCAAGCCACCCCAGTTCAGACATGGCCATATATAAATCAGTCTTGTCCCTGTGCCTCATGGGAACAGTCCAGCCCGAACTGCCAAGCCATGTCTTTCCTGGACCGGAATCAAGCATCCTAGGACCGGTTTCTGGCTATCAGCCGTCTTCAGCCAGGATAGCTTGACTCCAGTGGCCTAGTGAGCACGGGACCCACTTCTGGGCATACTCTTCCCACATAGGGTGAACAGCAAAACACACAAGATGATGGACGGAATGTTGCACAATGGCAAAACATTCACCCCCAGTCACAGATATGGGTTTAATCCATCGTTATTTTGCTCACCAAGCCACCCCAGTTCAGACATGGCCATAAACAAATCAGTCTTGACCCTGTGCCTCATGGGAACAGTCCAGCCGGAACTGCCAAGCCATGTCTTTCCTGGACCGGAATCAAGCATCCTAGGACAGGTTTCTGGCTATCAGCTGTCTTCAGCCAGGATAGCTTGACTCCAGTGGCCTAGTGAGCACGGGACCCACTTCTGGGCATACTCTTCCCACATAGGGTGAACAGCAAAACACACAAGATGATGGATGGAATGTTGCACAATGGCAAAACATTCACCCCCAGTCACAGATCTGGGTTTAATCCATTGTTATTTTGCTCACCAACCCACCCCAGTTCAGACCTGGCCATATACAAATCAGTCTTGACCCTGTGCCTCATGGGAACAGTCCAGCCCGAACTGCCAAGCCATGACTTTCCTGGAACGGAATCAAGCATCCTAGGACCGGTTTCTGGCTATCAGCCGTCTTCAGCCAGGATAGCTTGACTACAGTGGCCTAGTGAGCACAGGACCCACGTCTGGGCATACACTTCCAACATAGGGTGAACAGCAAAACACACAAGATGATGGACGGAATGTTGCACAATGGTAAAATATTCACCCCCAGTCACAGATATGGGTTTAATCCATCGTTATTTTGCTCACCAAGCCACCCCAGTTCAGACATGGCATATACAAATCAGTCTCGACCCTCTGCCTCATGGGAACAGTCCAGCCCGAACTGCCAAGCCATGTCTTTCCTGGACCGGAATCAAGCATCCTAGGACTGGTTTCTGGCTATCAGCCGTCTTCAGCCAGGATAGCTTGACTCCAGTGGCCTAGTGAGCACAGGACCCACGTCTGGGCATACCCTTCCCACATATGGTGAACAGCAAAACACACAAGATGATGGACGGAATGTTGCACAATGGCAAAACTTTCACCCCCAGTCACAGATCTGGGTTTAATCCATTGTTATTTTGCTCACCAAGCCACCCCAGTTCAGACATGGCCATATACATATCAGGCTTGACCCTGTGCCTCATGGGAACAGTCCAGCCCGAACTGCCAAGCCATGTCTTTCCTGGACCGGAATCAAGCATCCTAGGACCGGTTTCTGGCTATCAGCCGTCTTCAGCCAGGATAGCTTGACTCCAGTGGCCTAGTGAGCACGGGACCCACTTCTGGGCATACTCTTCCCACATAGGGTGAACAGCAAAACACACAAGATGATGGACGGAATGTTGCACAATGGCAAAACATTCACCCCCAGTCACAGATATGGGTTTAATCCATCGTTATTTTGCTCACCAAGCCACCCCAGTTCAGACATGGCCATAAACAAATCAGTCTTGACCCTGTGCCTCATGGAAACAGTCCAGCCGGAACTGCCAAGCCATGTCTTTCCTGGACCGGAATCAAGCATCCTAGGACAGGTTTCTGGCTATCAGCTGTCTTCAGCCAGGATAGCTTGACTCCAGTGGCCTAGTGAGCACGGGACCCACTTCTGGGCATACTCTTCCCACATAGGGTGAACAGCAAAACACACAAGATGATGGATGGAATGTTGCACAATGGCAAAACATTCACCCCCAGTCACAGATCTGGGTTTAATCCATTGTTATTTTGCTCACCAACCCACCCCAGTTCAGACCTGGCCATATACAAATCAGTCTTGACCCTGTGCCTCATGGGAACAGTCCAGCCCGAACTGCCAAGCCATGACTTTCCTGGAACGGAATCAAGCATCCTAGGACCGGTTTCTGGCTATCAGCCATCTTCAGCCAGGATAGCTTGACTACAGTGGCCTAGTGAGCACAGGACCCACGTCTGGGCATACACTTCCAACATAGGGTGAACAGCAAAACACACAAGATGATGGACGGAATGTTGCACAATGGCAAAACATTCACCCCCAGTCACAGATCTGGGTTTAATCCATCGTTATTTTGCTCACCAACCCACCCCAGTTCAGACATTGGCATATACAAATCAGTCTTGACCCTCTGCCTCATGGGAACAGTCCAGCCCAAACTGCCAAGCCATGTCTTTCCTGGACCAGAATCAAGCATCCTAGGACCGGTTTCTGGTTATCAGCCGTCTTCAGCCAGGATAGCTTGACTCCAGTGGCCTAGTGAGCATGGGACCCACGTCTGGGCATACCCTTCCCACATACGGTGAACATTAAAACACACAAGATGATGGATGGAATGTTGCACAATGGCAAAACATTCACCCCCAGTCACAGATCTGGGTTTAATCCATCGTTATTTTGCTCACCAAGCCACCCCAGTTCAGACATGGTCATATACAAATCAGTCTTGACCATGTGCCTCATGGGAACAGTCCAGCCCGAACTGCCAAGCCATGTCTTTCCTGGACCGGAATCAAGCATCCTAGGACCGGTTTCTGGCTATCAGCCGTCTTCACCGAGGATAGCTTGACTCCAGTGGCCTAGTGAGCATGGGACCCACGTCTGGGCATACCCTTCCCACATAGGGTGAACAGCAAAACACACAAGATGATGGACGGAATGTTGCACAATGACAAAACATTCACCCCCAGTCACAGATCTGGGTTTAATCCATCGTTATTTTGCTCACCAAGCCACCCCAGTTCAGACATGGCCATATACAAATCAGTCTTGTCCCTGTGCCTCATGGGAACAGTCCTGCCCGAACTGCCAAGCCATGTCTTTCCTGGACCGGAATCAAGCATCCTAGGACCGGTTTCTGGCTATCAGCTGTCTTCAGCCAGGATAGCTTGACTCCAGTGGCCTAGTGAGCACTGGACCCACGTCTGGGCATACCCTTCCAACATAGGGTGAACAGCAAAACACACAAGATGATGGACGGATTGTTGCGCAATTGCAAAACATTCACCCCCAGTCACAGATCTGGGTTTAATCCATTGTTGTTTTGCTCACCAACCCACCCCAGTTCAGACCTGGCCATATACAAATCAGTCTTGACCCTGTGCCTCATGGGAACAGTCCAGCCCGAACTGCCAAGCCATGACTTTCCTGGACCGGAATTAAGCATCCTAGGACCGGTTTCTGGCTATCAGCCGTCTTCAGCCAGGATAGCTTGACTCCAGTGGCCTAGTGAGCACGGGACCCACTTCTGGGCATACCCTTCCCACATAGGGTGAACAGCAAAACACACAAGATGATGGACGGAATGCTGCACAATGGCAAAACATTCACCCCCAGTCACAGATATGGGTTTAATCCATCGTTATTTTGCTCACCAAGCCACCCCAGTTCAGACATGGCATATACAAATCAGTCTTGACCCTCTGCCTCATGGGAACAGTCCAGCCCGAACTGCCAAGCCATGTCTTTCCTGGACCAGAATCAAGCATCCTAGGACCGGTTTCTGGTTATCAGCCGTCTTCAGCCAGGATAGCTTGACTCCAGTGGCCTAGTGAGCACGGGACCCACGTCTGGGCATACCCTTCCCACATAGGGTGAACAGCAAAACACACAAGATGATGGACGGAATGTTGCACAATGGCAAAACATTCACCCCCAGTCACAGATCTGGGTTTAATCCATAGGTATTTTGCCCACCAAGCCACCCCAGTTCAGACATGGCCATAAACAAATCAGTCTTGACCCTGTGCCTCATGGGAACAGTCCAGCCCGAACTGCCAAGCCATGACTTTCCTGGACCGGAATCAAGCATCCTAGGACCGGTTTCTGGCTATCAGCCGTCTTCAGCCAGGATAGCTTGACTCCAGTGGCCTAGTGAGCACAGGACCCACGTCTGGGCATACACTTCCAACATAGGGTGAACAGCAAAACACACAAGATGATGGACGGAATGTTGCACAATGGCAAAACATTCACCCCCAGTCACAGATCTGGGTTTAATCCATCGTTATTTTGCCCACCAAGCCACCCCAGTTCAGATACGGCCATATACAAATCAGTCTTGACCCTGTGCGTCATGGGAACAGTCCAGCCCGAACTCCCAAGCCATGTCTTTCCTGGACCGGAATCAAGCATCCTAGGACCGGTTTCTGGCCATCAGCCGTCTTCAGTCAGGATAGCTTGACTCCAGTGGCCTAGTGAGCACGGGACCCACTTCTGGGCATACCCTTCCCACATAGGGTGAACAGCAAAACACACAAGATGATGGACGGAATGTTGCACAATGGCAAAATATTCACCCCCAGTCACAGATATGGGTTTAATCCATCGTTATTTTGCTCACCAAGCCACCCCAGTTCAGACATGGCATATACAAATCAGTCTCGACCCTCTGCCTCATGGGAACAGTCCAGCCCGAACTGCCAAGCCATGTCTTTCCTGGACCGGAATCAAGCATCCTAGGACTGGTTTCTGGCTATCAGCCGTCTTCAGCCAGGATAGCTTGACTCCAGTGGCCTAGTGAGCACAGGACCCACGTCTGGGCATACCCTTCCCACATATGGTGAACAGCAAAACACACAAGATGATGGACGGAATGTTGCACAATGGCAAAACTTTCACCCCCAGTCACAGATCTGGGTTTAATCCATTGTTATTTTGCTCACCAAGCCACCCCAGTTCAGACATGGCCATATATAAATCAGTCTTGTCCCTGTGCCTCATGGGAACAGTCCAGCCCGAACTGCCAAGCCATGTCTTTCCTGGACCGGAATCAAGCATCCTAGGACCGGTTTCTGGCTATCAGCCGTCTTCAGCCAGGATAGCTTGACTCCAGTGGCCTAGTGAGCACGGGACCCACTTCTGGGCATACTCTTCCCACATAGGGTGAACAGCAAAACACACAAGATGATGGACGGAATGTTGCACAATGGCAAAACATTCACCCCCAGTCACAGATATGGGTTTAATCCATCGTTATTTTGCTCACCAAGCCACCCCAGTTCAGACATGGCCATAAACAAATCAGTCTTGACCCTGTGCCTCATGGGAACAGTCCAGCCGGAACTGCCAAGCCATGTCTTTCCTGGACCGGAATCAAGCATCCTAGGACAGGTTTCTGGCTATCAGCTGTCTTCAGCCAGGATAGCTTGACTCCAGTGGCCTAGTGAGCACGGGACCCACTTCTGGGCATACTCTTCCCACATAGGGTGAACAGCAAAACACACAAGATGATGGATGGAATGTTGCACAATGGCAAAACATTCACCCCCAGTCACAGATCTGGGTTTAATCCATTGTTATTTTGCTCACCAACCCACCCCAGTTCAGACCTGGCCATATACAAATCAGTCTTGACCCTGTGCCTCATGGGAACAGTCCAGCCCGAACTGCCAAGCCATGACTTTCCTGGAACGGAATCAAGCATCCTAGGACCGGTTTCTGGCTATCAGCCGTCTTCAGCCAGGATAGCTTGACTACAGTGGCCTAGTGAGCACAGGACCCACGTCTGGGCATACACTTCCAACATAGGGTGAACAGCAAAACACACAAGATGATGGACGGAATGTTGCACAATGGTAAAATATTCACCCCCAGTCACAGATATGGGTTTAATCCATCGTTATTTTGCTCACCAAGCCACCCCAGTTCAGACATGGCATATACAAATCAGTCTCGACCCTCTGCCTCATGGGAACAGTCCAGCCCGAACTGCCAAGCCATGTCTTTCCTGGACCGGAATCAAGCATCCTAGGACTGGTTTCTGGCTATCAGCCGTCTTCAGCCAGGATAGCTTGACTCCAGTGGCCTAGTGAGCACAGGACCCACGTCTGGGCATACCCTTCCCACATATGGTGAACAGCAAAACACACAAGATGATGGACGGAATGTTGCACAATGGCAAAACTTTCACCCCCAGTCACAGATCTGGGTTTAATCCATTGTTATTTTGCTCACCAAGCCACCCCAGTTCAGACATGGCCATATACATATCAGGCTTGACCCTGTGCCTCATGGGAACAGTCCAGCCCGAACTGCCAAGCCATGTCTTTCCTGGACTGGAATCAAGCATCCTAGGACCGGTTTCTGGCTATCAGCCGTCTTCAGCCAGGATAGCTTGACTCCAGTGGCCTAGTGAGCACGGGACCCACTTCTGGGCATACTCTTCCCACATAGGGTGAACAGCAAAACACACAAGATGATGGACGGAATGTTGCACAATGGCAAAACATTCACCCCCAGTCACAGATATAGGTTTAATCCATCGTTATTTTGCTCACCAAGCCACCCCAGTTCAGACATGGCCATAAACAAATCAGTCTTGACCCTGTGCCTCATGGAAACAGTCCAGCCGGAACTGCCAAGCCATGTCTTTCCTGGACCGGAATCAAGCATCCTAGGACAGGTTTCTGGCTATCAGCTGTCTTCAGCCAGGATAGCTTGACTCCAGTGGCCTAGTGAGCACGGGACCCACTTCTGGGCATACTCTTCCCACATAGGGTGAACAGCAAAACACACAAGATGATGGATGGAATGTTGCACAATGGCAAAACATTCACCCCCAGTCACAGATCTGGGTTTAATCCATTGTTATTTTGCTCACCAACCCACCCCAGTTCAGACCTGGCCATATACAAATCAGTCTTGACCCTGTGCCTCATGGGAACAGTCCAGCCCGAACTGCCAAGCCATGACTTTCCTGGAACGGAATCAAGCATCCTAGGACCGGTTTCTGGCTATCAGCCATCTTCAGCCAGGATAGCTTGACTACAGTGGCCTAGTGAGCACAGGACCCACGTCTGGGCATACACTTCCAACATAGGGTGAACAGCAAAACACACAAGATGATGGACGGAATGTTGCACAATGGCAAAACATTCACCCCCAGTCACAGATCTGGGTTTAATCCATCGTTATTTTGCCCACCAAGCCACCCCAGTTCAGACATGGCCATATACAAATCAGTCTTGACCCTGTGCCTCATGGGAACAGTCCAGCCCGAACTGCCAAGCCATGTCTTTCCTGGACCGGAATCAAGCATCCTAGGACTGGTTTCTGGCTATCAGCCGTCTTCAGCCAGGATAGCTTGACTCCAGTGGCCTAGTGAGCACGGGACCCACGTCTGGGCATACCCTTCCCACATAGGGTGAACAGCAAAACACACAAGATGATGGACGGAATGTTACACAATGGCAAAACATTCCCCCCCCCCCAGTCACAGATCTGGGTTTAATCCATCGTTATTTTGCTCACCAACCCACCCCAGTTCAGACATTGGCATATACAAATCAGTCTTGACCCTCTGCCTCATGGGAACAGTCCAGCCCAAACTGCCAAGCCATGTCTTTCCTGGACCAGAATCAAGCATCCTAGGACCGGTTTCTGGTTATCAGCCGTCTTCAGCCAGGATAGCTTGACTCCAGTGGCCTAGTGAGCATGGGACCCACGTCTGGGCATACCCTTCCCACATAGGGTGAACATTAAAACACACAAGATGATGGATGGAATGTTGCACAATGGCAAAACATTCACCCCCAGTCACAGATCTGGGTTTAATCCATCGTTATTTTGCTCACCAAGCCACCCCAGTTCAGACATGGTCATATACAAATCAGTCTTGACCATGTGCCTCATGGGAACAGTCCAGCCCGAACTGCCAAGCCATGTCTTTCCTGGACCGGAATCAAGCATCCTAGGACCGGTTTCTGGCTATCAGCCGTCTTCACCGAGGATAGCTTGACTCCAGTGGCCTAGTGAGCACGGGACCCACGTCTGGGCATACCCTTCCCACATAGGGTGAACAGCAAAACACACAAGATGATGGACGGAATGTTGCACAATGACAAAACATTCACCCCCAGTCACAGATCTGGGTTTAATCCATCGTTATTTTGCTCACCAAGCCACCCCAGTTCAGACATGGCCATATACAAATCAGTCTTGTCCCTGTGCCTCATGGGAACAGTCCTGCCCGAACTGCCAAGCCATGTCTTTCCTGGACCGGAATCAAGCATCCTAGGACCGGTTTCTGGCTATCAGCTGTCTTCAGCCAGGATAGCTTGACTCCAGTGGCCTAGTGAGCACTGGACCCACGTCTGGGCATACCCTTCCAACATAGGGTGAACAGCAAAACACACAAGATGATGGACGGATTGTTGCGCAATTGCAAAACATTCACCCCCAGTCACAGATCTGGGTTTAATCCATTGTTGTTTTGCTCACCAACCCACCCCAGTTCAGACCTGGCCATATACAAATCAGTCTTGACCCTGTGCCTCATGGGAACAGTCCAGCCCGAACTGCCAAGCCATGACTTTCCTGGACCGGAATTAAGCATCCTAGGACCGGTTTCTGGCTATCAGCCGTCTTCAGCCAGGATAGCTTGACTCCAGTGGCCTAGTGAGCACGGGACCCACTTCTGGGCATACCCTTCCCACATAGGGTGAACAGCAAAACACACAAGATGATGGACGGAATGCTGCACAATGGCAAAACATTCACCCCCAGTCACAGATATGGGTTTAATCCATCGTTATTTTGCTCACCAAGCCACCCCAGTTCAGACATGGCATATACAAATCAGTCTTGACCCTCTGCCTCATGGGAACAGTCCAGCCCGAACTGCCAAGCCATGTCTTTCCTGGACCAGAATCAAGCATCCTAGGACCGGTTTCTGGTTATCAGCCGTCTTCAGCCAGGATAGCTTGACTCCAGTGGCCTAGTGAGCACGGGACCCACGTCTGGGCATACCCTTCCCACATAGGGTGAACAGCAAAACACACAAGATGATGGACGGAATGTTGCACAATGGCAAAACATTCACCCCCAGTCACAGATCTGGGTTTAATCCATAGGTATTTTGCCCACCAAGCCACCCCAGTTCAGACATGGCCATAAACAAATCAGTCTTGACCCTGTGCCTCATGGGAACAGTCCAGCCCGAACTGCCAAGCCATGACTTTCCTGGACCGGAATCAAGCATCCTAGGACCGGTTTCTGGCTATCAGCCGTCTTCAGCCAGGATAGCTTGACTCCAGTGGCCTAGTGAGCACAGGACCAACGTCTGGGCATACACTTCCAACATAGGGTGAACAGCAAAACACACAAGATGATGGACGGAATGTTGCACAATGGCAAAACATTCACCCCCAGTCACAGATCTGGGTTTAATCCATCGTTATTTTGCCCACCAAGCCACCCCAGTTCAGATACGGCCATATACAAATCAGTCTTGACCCTGTGCGTCATGGGAACAGTCCAGCCCGAACTCCCAAGCCATGTCTTTCCTGGACCGGAATCAAGCATCCTAGGACCGGTTTCTGGCCATCAGCCGTCTTCAGTCAGGATAGCTTGACTCCAGTGGCCTAGTGAGCACGGGACCCACTTCTGGGCATACCCTTCCCACATAGGGTGAACAGCAAAACACACAAGATGATGGACGGAATGTTGCACAATGGCAAAATATTCACCCCCAGTCACAGATATGGGTTTAATCCATCGTTATTTTGCTCACCAAGCCACCCCAGTTCAGACATGGCATATACAAATCAGTCTCGACCCTCTGCCTCATGGGAACAGTCCAGCCCGAACTGCCAAGCCATGTCTTTCCTGGACCGGAATCAAGCATCCTAGGACTGGTTTCTGGCTATCAGCCGTCTTCAGCCAGGATAGCTTGACTCCAGTGGCCTAGTGAGCACAGGACCCACGTCTGGGCATACCCTTCCCACATATGGTGAACAGCAAAACACACAAGATGATGGACGGAATGTTGCACAATGGCAAAACTTTCACCCCCAGTCACAGATCTGGGTTTAATCCATTGTTATTTTGCTCACCAAGCCACCCCAGTTCAGACATGGCCATATACATATCAGGCTTGACCCTGTGCCTCATGGGAACACTCCAGCCCGAACTGCCAAGCCATGTCTTTCCTGGACCGGAATCAAGCATCCTAGGACCGGTTTCTGGCTATCAGCCGTCTTCAGCCAGGATAGCTTGACTCCAGTGGCCTAGTGAGCACGGGACCCACTTCTGGGCATACTCTTCCCACATAGGGTGAACAGCAAAACACACAAGATGATGGACGGAATGTTGCACAATGGCAAAACATTCACCCCCAGTCACAGATATGGGTTTAATCCATCGTTATTTTGCTCACCAAGCCACCCCAGTTCAGACATGGCCATAAACAAATCAGTCTTGACCCTGTGCCTCATGGGAACAGTCCAGCCGGAACTGCCAAGCCATGTCTTTCCTGGACCGGAATCAAGCATCCTAGGACAGGTTTCTGGCTATCAGCTGTCTTCAGCCAGGATAGCTTGACTCCAGTGGCCTAGTGAGCACTGGACCCACGTCTGGGCATACCCTTCCAACATAGGGTGAACAGCAAAACACACAAGATGATGGACGGATTGTTGCGCAATTGCAAAACATTCACCCCCAGTCACAGATCTGGGTTTAATCCATTGTTATTTTGCTCACCAAGCCACCCCAGTTCAGACATGGCCATATACATATCAGGCTTGACCCTGTGCCTCATGGGAACAGTCCAGCCCGAACTGCCAAGCCATGTCTTTCCTGGACCAGAATCAAGCATCCTAGGACCGGTTTCTGGCTATCAGTTGTCTTCAGCCAGGATAGCTTGACTCCAGTGGCCTAGTAAGCACAGGACCCACGTCTGGGCATACCCTTCCCACATAGGGTGAACAGCAAAACACACAAGATGATGGACTGAATGTTGCACAATGGCAAAACATTCACCCCCAGTCACCGATCTGGGTTTAATCCATCGTTATTTTGCTCACCAAGCCACCCCAGTTCAGACATGGCCATATACAAATCAGTCTTGACCCTGTGCCTCATGGGAACAGTCCAGCCCGAACTGCCAAGCCATGTCTTTCCTGGACCGGAATCAAGCATTCTAGGACCGGTTTCTGGCTATCAGCCGTCTTCAGCCAGGATAGCCTGACTCCAGTGGCCTAATGAGCACGGGACCCACGTCTGGGCATACCCTTCCCACATAGGGTTAACAGCAAAACACACAAGATGATGGACGGAATGTTGCACAATGGCAAAACATTCACCCCTAGTCACAGATCTGGGTTTAATCCATCGTTATTTTGCTCACCAAGCCACCCCAGTTCAGACATGGCCATATACAAATCAGTCTTGACCCTGTGCCTCATGGGAACAGTCCCACCCGAACTGCCAAGCCATGTCTTTCCTGGACCGGAATCAAGCATCCGAGGACCGGTTTCAGGCTATCAGCCATCTACAGCCAGGATAGCTTGACTCCAGTGGCCTAGTGAGCACGGGACACACGTCTGGGCACACCCTTCCCACATAGGGTGGTGAACAGCAAAACACACAAGATGATGGACGGAATGTTGCACAATGGCAAAACATACACCCCCAGGCACAGATCTGGGTTTAATCAATCGTTATTTTGCTCATCAAGCCACCCCAGTTCAGACATGGCCATATACAAATCAGTCTTGACCCTGTGCCTCATGGGAACAGTCCAGCCCGAACTGCCAAGCCATGTCTTTCCTGGACCGAAATCAAGCATCCTAAGACCAGTTTCTGGCTTCTCAGCCGTCTTCACCCAGGATAGCTTGACTCCAGTGGCCTAGTGAGCAAGGGACCCACGTCTGGGCATACCCTTCCCACATAGGGTGAACAGCAAAACACACAAGATGATGGACTGAATGTTGCACAATGGCAAAACATACACCCCCAGTCACAGATCTTGGTTTAATCCATTGTTATTTTGCTCACCAGCCCACCCCAGTTCAGACCTGGCCATATACAAATCAGTCTTGACCCTGTGCCTCATGGGAACAGTCCAGCCCGAACTGCCAAGCCATGACTTTCCTGGACCGGAATCAAGCATCCTAGGACCGGTTTCTGGCTATCAGCCGTCTTCAGCCAGGATAGCTTGACTCCAGTGGCCTAGTGAGCACAGGACCCACGTCTGGGCATACACTTCCAACATAGGGTGAACAGCAAAACACACAAGATGATGGACGGAATGTTGCACAATGGCAAAACATTCACCCCCAGTCACAGATCTGGGTTTAATCCATAGGTATTTTGCCCACCAAGCCACCCCAGTTCAGACATGGCCATAAACAAATCAGTCTTGACCCTGTGCCTCATGGGAACAGTCCAGCCCGAACTGCCAAGCCATGACTTTCCTGGACCGGAATCAAGCATCCTAGGACCGGTTTCTGGCTATCAGCCGTCTTCAGCCAGGATAGCTTGACTCCAGTGGCCTAGTGAGCACAGGACCCACGTCTGGGCATACACTTCCAACATAGGGTGAACAGCAAAACACACAAGATGATGGACGGAATGTTGCACAATGGCAAAACATTCACCCCCAGTCACAGATCTGGGTTTAATCCATCGTTATTTTGCCCACCAAGCCACCCCAGTTCAGATACGGCCATATACAAATCAGTCTTGACCCTGTGCCTCATGGGAACAGTCCAGCCCGAACTCCCAAGCCATGTCTTTCCTGGACCGGAATCAAGCATCCTAGGACCGGTTTCTGGCCATCAGCCGTCTTCAGTCAGGATAGCTTGACTCCAGTGGCCTAGTGAGCACGGGACCCACTTCTGGGCATACCCTTCCCACATAGGGTGAACAGCAAAACACACAAGATGATGGACGGAATGTTGCACAATGGCAAAATATTCACCCCCAGTCACAGATATGGGTTTAATCCATTGTTATTTTGCTCACCAAGCCACCCCAGTTCAGACATGGCATATACAAATCAGTCTCGACCCTCTGCCTCATGGGAACAGTCCAGCCCGAACTGCCAAGCCATGTCTTTCCTGGACCGGAATCAAGCATCCTAGGACTGGTTTCTGGCTATCAGCCGTCTTCAGCAAGGATAGCTTGACTCCAGTGGCCTAGTGAGCACAGGACCCACGTCTGGGCATACCCTTCCCACATATGGTGAACAGCAAAACACACAAGATGATGGACGGAATGTTGCACAATGGCAAAACATTCACCCCCAGTCACAGATCTGGGTTTAATCCATCGTTATTTTCCTCACCAAGCCACCCCAGTTCAGACATGGCCATATACATATCAGGCTTGACCCTGTGCCTCATGGGAACAGTCCAGCCCGAACTGCAAAGCCATGTCTTTCCTGGACCAGAATCAAGCATCCTAGGACCGGTTTCTGGCTATCAGTTGTCTTCAGCCAGGATAGCTTGACTCCAGTGGGCTAGTAAGCACAGGACCCACGTCTGGGCATACCCTTCCCACATAGGGTGAACAGCAAAACACACAAGATGATGGACTGAATGTTGCACAATGGCAAAACATTCACCCCCAGTCACAGATCTGGGTTTAATCCATCGTTATTTTGCTCACCAAGCCACCCCAGTTCAGACATGGCCATATACAAATCAGTCTTGACCCTGTGCCTCATGGGAACAGTCCAGCCCGAACTGCCAAGCCATGTCTTTCCTGGACCGGAATCAAGCATTCTAGGACCGGTTTCTGGCTATCAGCCGTCTTCAGCCAGGATAGCTTGACTCCACTGTCCTAATGAGCACGGGACCCACGTCTGGGCATACCCTTCCCACATAGGGTTAACAGCAAAACACACAAGATGATGGACGGAATGTTGCACAATGGCAAAACATTCACCCCCAGTCACAGATCTGGGTTTAATCCATCGTTATTTTGCTCACCAAGCCACCCCAGTTCAGACATGGCCATATACAAATCAGTCTTGACCCTGTGCCTCATGGGAACAGTCCCGCCCGAACTGCCAAGCCATGTCTTTCCTGGACCGGAATCAAGCATCCTAGGACCGGTTTCAGGCTATCAGCCATCTACAGCCAGGATAGCTTGACTCCAGTGGCCTAGTGAGCACGGGACACACGTCTGGGCACACCCTTCCCACATAGGGTGGTGAACAGCAAAACACACAAGATGATGGACGGAATGTTGCACAATGGCAAAACATACACCCCCAGGCACAGATCTGGGTTTAATCAATCGTTATTTTGCTCATCAAGCCACCCCAGTTCAGACATGGCCATATACAAATCAGTCTTGACCCTGTGCCTCATGGGAACAGTCCAGCCCGAACTGCCAAGCCATGTCTTTCCTGGACCGAAATCAAGCATCCTAGGACCAGTTTCTTGCTTCTCAGCCGTCTTCACCCAGGATAGCTTGACTCCAGTGGCCTAGTGAGCAAGGGACCCACGTCTGGGCATACCCTTCCCACATAGGGTGAACAGCAAAACACACAAGATGATGGATGGAATGTTGCACAATGGCAAAACATTCACCCCCAGTCACAGATCTTGGTTTAATCCATTGTTATTTTGCTCACCAACCCACCCCAGTTCAGACCTGGCCATATACAAATCAGTCTTGACCCTGTGCCTCATGGGAACAGTCCAGCCCGAACTGCCAAGCCATGACTTTCCTGGACCGGAATCAAGCATCCTAGGACCGGTTTCTGGCTATCAGCCGTCTTCAGCCAGGATAGCTTGACTCCAGTGGCCTAGTGAGCACAGGACCCACGTCTGGGCATACACTTCCAACATAGGGTGAACAGCAAAACACACAAGATGATGGACGGAATGTTGCACAATGGCAAAACATTCACCCCCAGTCACAGATCTGGGTTTAATCCATCGTTATTTTGCCCACCAAGCCACCCCAGTTCAGACATGGCCATATACAAATCAGTCTTGACCCTGTGCCTCATGGGAACAGTCCAGCCCGAACTGCCAAGCCATGTCTTTCCTGGACCGGAATCAAGCATCCTAGGACCGGTTTCTGGCTATCAGCCGTCTTCAGCCAGGATAGCTTGACTCCAGTGGCCTAGTGAGCACGGGACCCACTTCTGGGCATACTCTTCCCACATAGGGTGAACAGCAAAACACACAAGATGATGGACGGAATGTTGCACAATGGCAAAACATTCACCCCCAGTCACAGATATGGGTTTAATCCATCGTTATTTTGCTCACCAAGCCACCCCAGTTCAGACATGGCCATAAACAAATCCGTCTTGACCCTGTGCCTCATGGGAACAGTCCAGCCGGAACTGCCAAGCCATGTCTTTCCTGGACCGGAATCAAGCATCCTAGGACCGGTTTCTGGCTATCAGCTGTCTTCAGCCAGGATAGCTTGACTCCAGTGGCCTAGTGAGCACTGGACCCACGTCTGGGCATACCCTTCCAACATAGGGTGAACAGCAAAACACACAAGATGATGGACGGATTGTTGCGCAATTGCAAAACATTCACCCCCAGTCACAGATCTGGGTTTAATCCATCGTTATTTTGCTAACCTAGCCGCCCCAGTTCAGACATGGCCATAAACAAATCAATCTTGTCCCTGTGCCTCATGGGAACAGTCCAGCCCGAACTGCCAAGCCATGTCTTTCCTGGACCGGAATCAAGCATCCTAGGACCTGTTTCTGGCTATCAGCCGTCTTCAGCCAGGATAGCTTGACTCCAGTGGCCTAGTGAGCACGGGACCCACGTCTGGGCATACCCTTCCCACATATGGTGAACAGCAAAACACACAAGATGATGGACGGAATGTTGCACAATGGCAAAACATTCACCCCCAGTCACAGATCTGGGTTTAATCCATCGTTATTTTGCTCACCAAGCCACCCCAGTTCAGACATGGCCATATACATATCAGGCTTGACCCTGTGCCTCATGGGAACAGTCCAGCCCGAACTGCCAAGCCATGTCTTTCCTGGACCAGAATCAAGCATCCGAGGACCGGTTTCTGGCTATCAGTTGTCTTCAGCCAGGATAGCTTGACTCCAGTGGCCTAGTAAGCACAGGACCCATGTCTGGGCATACCCTTCCCACATAGGGTGAACAGCAAAACACACAAGATGATGGACTGAATGTTGCACAATGGCAAAACATTCACCCCCAGTCACAGATCTGGGTTTAATCCATCGTTATTTTGCTCACCAAGCCACCCCAGTTCAGACACGGCCATATACAAATCAGTCTTGACCCTGTGCCTCATGGGAACAGTCCAGCCCGAACTCCCAAGCCATGTCTTTCCTGGACCGGAATCAAGCATCCTAGGACCGGTTTCTGGCCATCAGCCGTCTTCAGTCAGGATAGCTTGACTCCAGTGGCCTAGTGAGCACGGGACCCACTTCTGGGCATACCCTTCCCACATAGGGTGAACAGCAAAACACACAAGATGATGGACGGAATGTTGCACAATGGCAAAATATTCACCCCCAGTCACAGATATGGGTTTAATCCATCGTTATTTTGCTCACCAAGCCACCCCAGTTCAGACATGGCATATACAAATCAGTCTCGACCCTCTGCCTCATGGGAACAGTCCAGCCCGAACTGCCAAGCCATGTCTTTCCTGGACCGGAATCAAGCATCCTAGGACTGGTTTCTGGCTATCAGCCGTCTTCAGCAAGGATAGCTTGACTCCAGTGGCCTAGTGAGCACAGGACCCACGTCTGGGCATACCCTTCCCACATATGGTGAACAGCAAAACACACAAGATGATGGACGGAATGTTGCACAATGGCAAAACATTCACCCCCAGTCACTGATCTGGGTTTAATCCATCGTTATTTTCCTCACCAAGCCACCCCAGTTCAGACATGGCCATATACATATCAGGCTTGACCCTGTGCCTCATGGGAACAGTCCAGCCCGAACTGCCAAGCCATGTCTTTCCTGGACCAGAATCAAGCATCCTAGGACCGGTTTCTGGCTATCAGTTGTCTTCAGCCAGGATAGCTTGACTCCAGTGGGCTAGTAAGCACAGGACCCACGTCTGGGCATACCCTTCCCACATAGGGTGAACAGCAAAACACACAAGATGATGGACTGAATGTTGCACAATGGCAAAACATTCACCCCCAGTCACAGATCTGGGTTTAATCCATCGTTATTTTGCTCACCAAGCCACCCCAGTTCAGACATGGCCATATACAAATCAGTCTTGACCCTGTGCCTCATGGGAACAGTCCAGCCCGAACTGCCAAGCCATGTCTTTCCTGGACCGGAATCAAGCATTCTAGGACCGGTTTCTGGCTATCAGCCGTCTTCAGCCAGGATAGCTTGACTCCACTGTCCTAATGAGCACGGGACCCACGTCTGGGCATACCCTTCCCACATAGGGTTAACAGCAAAACACACAAGATGATGGACGGAATGTTGCACAATGGCAAAACATTCACCCCCAGTCACAGATCTGGGTTTAATCCATCGTTATTTTGCTCACCAAGCCACCCCAGTTCAGACATGGCCATATACAAATCAGTCTTGACCCTGTGCCTCATGGGAACAGTCCCGCCCGAACTGCCAAGCCATGTCTTTCCTGGACCGGAATCAAGCATCCTAGGACCGGTTTCAGGCTATCAGCCATCTACAGCCAGGATAGCTTGACTCCAGTGGCCTAGTGAGCACGGGACACACGTCTGGGCACACCCTTCCCACATAGGGTGGTGAACAGCAAAACACACAAGATGATGGACGGAATGTTGCACAATGGCAAAACATACACCCCCAGGCACAGATCTGGGTTTAATCAATCGTTATTTTGCTCATCAAGCCACCCCAGTTCAGACATGGCCATATACAAATCAGTCTTGACCCTGTGCCTCATGGGAACAGTCCAGCCCGAACTGCCAAGCCATGTCTTTCCTGGACCGAAATCAAGCATCCTAGGACCAGTTTCTGGCTTCTCAGCCGTCTTCACCCAGGATAGCTTGACTCCAGTGGCCTAGTGAGCAAGGGACCCACGTCTGGGCATACCCTTCCCACATAGGGTGAACAGCAAAACACACAAGATGATGGATGGAATGTTGCACAATGGCAAAACATTCACCCCCAGTCACAGATCTTGGTTTAATCCATTGTTATTTTGCTCACCAACCCACCCCAGTTCAGACCTGGCCATATACAAATCAGTCTTGACCCTGTGCCTCATGGGAACAGTCCAGCCCGAACTGCCAAGCCATGACTTTCCTGGACCGGAATCAAGCATCCTAGGACCGGTTTCTGGCTATCAGCCGTCTTCAGCCAGGATAGCTTGACTCCAGTGGCCTAGTGAGCACAGGACCCACGTCTGGGCATACACTTCCAACATAGGGTGAACAGCAAAACACACAAGATGATGGACGGAATGTTGCACAATGGCAAAACATTCACCCCCAGTCACAGATCTGGGTTTAATCCATCGTTATTTTGCCCACCAAGCCACCCCAGTTCAGACATGGCCATATACAAATCAGTCTTGACCCTGTGCCTCATGGGAACAGTCCAGCCCGAACTGCCAAGCCATGTCTTTCCTGGACCGGAATCAAGCATCCTAGGACCTGTTTCTGGCTATCAGCCGTCTTCAGCCAGGATAGCTTGACTCCAGTGGCCTAGTGAGCACGGGACCCACGTCTGGGCATACCCTTCCCACATAGGGTGAACAGCAAAACACACAAGATGATGGACGGAATGTTGCACAATGGCAAAACATTCACCCCCAGTCACAGATCTGGGTTTAATCCATCGTTATTTTGCTCACCAAGCCACCCCAGTTCAGACATGGCCATATACATATCAGGCTTGACCCTGTGCCTCATGGTAACAGTCCAGCCCGAACTGCCAAGCCATGTCTTTCCTGGACCAGAATCAAGCATCCGAGGACCGGTTTCTGGCTATCAGTTGTCTTCAGCCAGGATAGCTTGACTCCAGTGGCCTAGTAAGCACAGGACCCATGTCTGGGCATACCCTTCCCACATAGGGTGAACAGCAAAACACACAAGATGATGGACTGAATGTTGCACAATGGCAAAACATTCACCCCCAGTCACAGATCTGGGTTTAATCCATCGTTATTTTGCTCACCAAGCCACCCCAGTTCAGACACGGCCATATACAAATCAGTCTTGACCCTGTGCCTCATGGGAACAGTCCAGCCCGAACTCCCAAGCCATGTCTTTCCTGGACCGGAATCAAGCATCCTAGGACCGGTTTCTGGCCATCAGCCGTCTTCAGTCAGGATAGCTTGACTCCAGTGGCCTAGTGAGCACGGGACCCACTTCTGGGCATACCCTTCCCACATAGGGTGAACAGCAAAACACACAAGATGATGGACGGAATGTTGCACAATGGCAAAATATTCACCCCCAGTCACAGATATGGGTTTAATCCATCGTTATTTTGCTCACCAAGCCACCCCAGTTCAGACATGGCATATACAAATCAGTCTCGACCCTCTGCCTCATGGGAACAGTCCAGCCCGAACTGCCAAGCCATGTCTTTCCTGGACCGGAATCAAGCATCCTAGGACTGGTTTCTGGCTATCAGCCGTCTTCAGCAAGGATAGCTTGACTCCAGTGGCCTAGTGAGCACAGGACCCACGTCTGGGCATACCCTTCCCACATATGGTGAACAGCAAAACACACAAGATGATGGACGGAATGTTGCACAATGGCAAAACATTCACCCCCAGTCACAGATCTGGGTTTAATCCATCGTTATTTTCCTCACCAAGCCACCCCAGTTCAGACATGGCCATATACATATCAGGCTTGACCCTGTGCCTCATGGGAACAGTCCAGCCCGAACTGCCAAGCCATGTCTTTCCTGGACCAGAATCAAGCATCCTAGGACCGGTTTCTGGCTATCAGTTGTCTTCAGCCAGGATAGCTTGACTCCAGTGGGCTAGTAAGCACAGGACCCACGTCTGGGCATACCCTTCCCACATAGGGTGAACAGCAAAACACACAAGATGATGGACTGAATGTTGCACAATGGCAAAACATTCACCCCCAGTCACAGATCTGGGTTTAATCCATCGTTATTTTGCTCACCAAGCCACCCCAGTTCAGACATGGCCATATACAAATCAGTCTTGACCCTGTGCCTCATGGGAACAGTCCAGCCCGAACTGCCAAGCCATGTCTTTCCTGGACCGGAATCAAGCATTCTAGGACCGGTTTCTGGCTATCAGCCGTCTTCAGCCAGGATAGCTTGACTCCACTGTCCTAATGAGCACGGGACCCACGTCTGGGCATACCCTTCCCACATAGGGTTAACAGCAAAACACACAAGATGATGGACGGAATGTTGCACAATGGCAAAACATTCACCCCCAGTCACAGATCTGGGTTTAATCCATCGTTATTTTGCTCACCAAGCCACCCCAGTTCAGACATGGCCATATACAAATCAGTCTTGACCCTGTGCCTCATGGGAACAGTCCCGCCCGAACTGCCAAGCCATGTCTTTCCTGGACCGGAATCAAGCATCCTAGGACCGGTTTCAGGCTATCAGCCATCTACAGCCAGGATAGCTTGACTCCAGTGGCCTAGTGAGCACGGGACACACGTCTGGGCACACCCTTCCCACATAGGGTGGTGAACAGCAAAACACACAAGATGATGGACGGAATGTTGCACAATGGCAAAACATACACCCCCAGGCACAGATCTGGGTTTAATCAATCGTTATTTTGCTCATCAAGCCACCCCAGTTCAGACATGGCCATATACAAATCAGTCTTGACCCTGTGCCTCATGGGAACAGTCCAGCCCGAACTGCCAAGCCATGTCTTTCCTGGACCGAAATCAAGCATCCTAGGACCAGTTTCTGGCTTCTCAGCCGTCTTCACCCAGGATAGCTTGACTCCAGTGGCCTAGTGAGCAAGGGACCCACGTCTGGGCATACCCTTCCCACATAGGGTGAACAGCAAAACACACAAGATGATGGATGGAATGTTGCACAATGGCAAAACATTCACCCCCAGTCACAGATCTTGGTTTAATCCATTGTTATTTTGCTCACCAACCCACCCCAGTTCAGACCTGGCCATATACAAATCAGTCTTGACCCTGTGCCTCATGGGAACAGTCCAGCCCGAACTGCCAAGCCATGACTTTCCTGGACCGGAATCAAGCATCCTAGGACCGGTTTCTGGCTATCAGCCGTCTTCAGCCAGGATAGCTTGACTCCAGTGGCCTAGTGAGCACAGGACCCACGTCTGGGCATACACTTCCAACATAGGGTGAACAGCAAAACACACAAGATGATGGACGGAATGTTGCACAATGGCAAAACATTCACCCCCAGTCACAGATCTGGGTTTAATCCATCGTTATTTTGCCCACCAAGCCACCCCAGTTCAGACATGGCCATATACAAATCAGTCTTGACCCTGTGCCTCATGGGAACAGTCCAGCCCGAACTGCCAAGCCATGTCTTTCCTGGACCGGAATCAAGCATCCTAGGACCGGTTTCTGGCTATCAGCCGTCTTCAGCCAGGATAGCTTGACTCCAGTGGCCTAGTGAGCACGGGACCCACTTCTGGGCATACTCTTCCCACATAGGGTGAACAGCAAAACACACAAGATGATGGACGGAATGTTGCACAATGGCAAAACATTCACCCCCAGTCACAGATATGGGTTTAATCCATCGTTATTTTGCTCACCAAGCCACCCCAGTTCAGACATGGCCATAAACAAATCCGTCTTGACCCTGTGCCTCATGGGAACAGTCCAGCCGGAACTGCCAAGCCATGTCTTTCCTGGACCGGAATCAAGCATCCTAGGACCGGTTTCTGGCTATCAGCTGTCTTCAGCCAGGATAGCTTGACTCCAGTGGCCTAGTGAGCACTGGACCCACGTCTGGGCATACCCTTCCAACATAGGGTGAACAGCAAAACACACAAGATGATGGACGGATTGTTGCGCAATTGCAAAACATTCACCCCCAGTCACAGATCTGGGTTTAATCCATCGTTATTTTGCTAACCTAGCCGCCCCAGTTCAGACATGGCCATAAACAAATCAATCTTGTCCCTGTGCCTCATGGGAACAGTCCAGCCCGAACTGCCAAGCCATGTCTTTCCTGGACCGGAATCAAGCATCCTAGGACCTGTTTCTGGCTATCAGCCGTCTTCAGCCAGGATAGCTTGACTCCAGTGGCCTAGTGAGCACGGGACCCACGTCTGGGCATACCCTTCCCACATATGGTGAACAGCAAAACACACAAGAGGATGGACGGAATGTTGCACAATGGCAAAACATTCACCCCCAGTCACAGATCTGGGTTTAATCCATCGTTATTTTGCTCACCAAGCCACCCCAGTTCAGACATGGCCATATACATATCAGGCTTGACCCTGTGCCTCATGGGAACAGTCCAGCCCGAACTGCCAAGCCATGTCTTTCCTGGACCAGAATCAAGCATCCGAGGACCGGTTTCTGGCTATCAGTTGTCTTCAGCCAGGATAGCTTGACTCCAGTGGCCTAGTAAGCACAGGACCCATGTCTGGGCATACCCTTCCCACATAGGGTGAACAGCAAAACACACAAGATGATGGACTGAATGTTGCACAATGGCAAAACATTCACCCCCAGTCACAGATCTGGGTTTAATCCATCGTTATTTTGCTCACCAAGCCACCCCAGTTCAGACATGGCCATATACAAATCAGTCTTGACCCTGTGCCTCATGGGAACAGTCCAGCCCGAACTGCCAAGCCATGTCTTTCCTGGACCGGAATCAAGCATTCTAGGACCGGTTTCTGGCTATCAGCCGTCTTCAGCCAGGATAGCTTGACTCCAGTGGCCTAATGAGCACGGGACCCACGTCTGGGCATACCCTTCCCACATAGGGTTAACAGCAAAACACACAAGATGATGGATGGAATGTTGCACAATGGCAAAACATTCACCCCCAGTCACAGATCTGGGTTTAATCCATCGTTATTTTGCTCACCAAGCCACCCCAGTTCAGACATGGCCATATACAAATCAGTCTTGACCCTGTGCCTCATGGGAACAGTCCCGCCCGAACTGCCAAGCCATGTCTTTCCTCGACCGGAATCAAGCATCCTAGGACCGGTTTCTGGCTATCAGCCATCTACAGCCAGGATAGCTTGACTCCAGTGGCCTAGTGAGCACGGGACACACGTCTGGGCACACCCTTCCCACATAGGGTGGTGAACAGCAAAACACACAAGATGATGGACGGAATGTTGCACAATGGCAAAACATTCACCCCCAGGCACAGATCTGGGTTTACTCAATCGTTATTTTGCTCATCAAGCCACCCCAGTTCAGACATGGCCATATACAAATCAGTCTTGACCCTGTGCCTCATGGGAACAGTCCAGCCCGAACTGCCAAGCCATGTCTTTCCTGGACCGAACTCAAGCATCCGAGGACCAGTTTCTGGCTTCTCAGCCATCTTCACCCAGGATAGCTTGACTCCAGTGGCCTAGTGAGCAAGGGACCCACGTCTGGGCATACCCTTCCCACATAGGGTGAACAGCAAAACACACAAGATGATGGACGGAATGTTGCACAATGGCAAAACATTCACCCCCAGTCACAGATCTGGGTTTAATCCATCGTTATTTTGCCCACCAAGCCACCCCAGTTCAGACATGGCCATATACAAATCAGTCTTGACCCTGTGCCTCATGGGAACAGTCCAGCCCAAACTGCCAAGCCCTGTCTTTCCTGGACCGGAATCAAGCATCCTAGGACCGGTTTCTGGCTATCAGCCGTCTTCAGCCAGGATAGCTTGACTCCAGTGGCCTAGTGAGCACGGGACCCACTTCTGGGCATACTCTTCCCACATAGGGTGAACAGCAAAACACACAAGATGATGGACGGAATGTTGCACAATGGCAAAACATTCACCCCCAGTCACAGATATGGGTTTAATCCATCGTTATTTTGCTCACCAAGCCACCACAGTTCAGACATGGCCATAAACAAATCAGTCTTGACCCTGTGCCTCATGGGAACAGTCCAGCCGGAACTGCCAAGCCATGTCTTTCCTGGACCGGAATCAAGCATCCTAGGACCGGTTTCTGGCTATCAGCTGTCTTCAGCCAGGATAGCTTGACTCCAGTGGCCTAGTGAGCACTGGACCCACGTCTGGGCATACCCTTCCAACGTAGGGTGAACAGCAAAACACACAAGATGATGGACGGATTGTTGCGCAATTGCAAAACATTCACCCCCAGTCACAGATCTGGGTTTAATCCATCGTTATTTTGCTAACCTAGCCGCCCCAGTTCAGACATGGCCGTAAACAAATCAATCTTGTCCCTGTGCCTCATGGGAACAGTCCAGCCCGAACTGCCAAGCCATGTCTTTCCTGGACCGGAATCAAGCATCCTAGGACCTGTTTCTGGCTATCAGCCGTCTTCAGCCAGGATAGCTTGACTCCAGTGGCCTAGTGAGCACGGGACCCACGTCTGGGCATACCCTTCCCACATAGGGTGAACAGCAAAACACACAAGATGATGGACGGAATGCTGCACAATGGCAAAACATTCACCCCCAGTCACAGATCTGGGTTTAATCCATCGGTATTTTGCTCACCAAGCAACCCAGTTCAGACATGGCATATACAAATCAGTCTTGACCCTCTGCCTCATGGGAACAGTCCAGCCCGAACTGCCAAGCCATGTCTTTCCTTACCCAGAATCAAGCATCCTAGTACCGGTTTCTGGTTATCAGCCGTCTTCACCCAGGATAGCTTGACTCCAGTGGCCTAGTGAGCAAGGGACCCTCGTCTGGGCATACCCTTCCCACATAGGGTGAACAGCAAAACACACAAGATGATGGACGGAATGTTGCACAATGGCAAAACATTCACCCCCAGTCACAGATCTGGGTTTAATCGATCGTTATTTTGCCCACCAAGCCACCCCAGTTCAGACATGGCCATATACAAATCAGTCTTGACCCTGTGCCTCATGGGAACAGTCCAGCCCGAACTGCCAAGCCATGTCTTTCCTGGACCGGAATCAAGCATCCTAGGACCGGTTTCTGGCTATCAGCCGTCTTCAGCCAGGATAGCTTGACTCCAGTGGCCTAGTGAGCAAGGGACCCACTTCTGGGCATACTCTTCCCACATAGGGTGAACAGCAAAACACACAAGATGATGGACGGAATGTTGCACAATGGCAAAACATTCACCCTCAGTCACAGATATGGGTTTAATCCATCGTTATTTTGCTCACCAAGCCACCCCAGTTCAGACATGGCCATAAACAAATCAGTCTTGACCCTGTGCCTCATGGGAATAGTCCAGCCGGAACTGCCAAGCCATGTCTTTCCTGGACCGGAATCAAGCATCCTAGGACCGGTTTCTGGCTATCAGCTGTTTTCAGCCAGGATAGCTTGACTCCAGTGGCCTAGTGAGCACTGGACCCACGTCTGGGCATACCCTTCCAACATAGGGTGAACAGCAAAACACACAAGATGATGGACGGATTGTTGCGCAATTGCAAAACATTCACCCCCAGTCACAGATCTGGGTTTAATCCATCGTTATTTTGCTAACCTAGCCGCCCCAGTTCAGACATGGACATAAACAAATCAATCTTGTCCCTGTGCCTCATGGGAACAGTCCAGCCCGAACTGCCAAGCCATGTCTTTCCTGGACCGGAATCAAGCATCCTAGGACCTGTTTCTGGCTATCAGCCGTCTTCAGCCAGGATAGCTTGACTCCAGTGGCCTAGTGAGCACGGGACCCACGTCTGGGCATACCCTTCCCACATATGGTGAACAGCAAAACACACAAGATGATGGACGGAATGTTGCACAATGGCAAAACATTCACCCCCAGTCACAGATCTGGGTTTAATCCATCGTTATTTTGCTCACCAAGCCACCCCAGTTCAGACATGGCCATATACAAATCAGTCTTGACCCTGTGCCTCATGGGAACAGTCCAGCCCGAACTGCCAAGCCATGTCTTTCCTGGACCGGAATCAAGCATTCTAGGACCGGTTTCTGGCTATCAGCCGTCTTCAGCCAGGATACCTTGACTCCAGTGGCCTAATGAGCACGGGACCCATTTCTGGGCATACCCTTCCCACATAGGGTTAACAGCAAAACACACAAGATGATGGACGGAATGTTGCACAATGGCAAAACATTCACCCCCAGTCACAGATCTGGGTTTAATCCATCGTTATTTTGCTCACCAAGCCACCCCAGTTCAGACATGGCCATATACAAATCAGTCTTGACCCTGTGCCTCATGGGAACAGTCCCGCCCGAACTGCCAAGCCATGTCTTTCCTGGACCGGAATCAAGCATCCTAGGACCGGTTTCAGGCTATCAGCCATCTACAGCCAGGATAGCTTGACTCCAGTGGCCTAGTGAGCACGGGACACACGTCTGGGCACACCCTTCCCACATAGGGTGGTGAACAGCAAAACACACAAGATGATGGACGGAATGTTGCACAATGGCAAAACATACACCCCCAGGCACAGATCTGGGTTTAATCAATCGTTATTTTGCTCATCAAGCCACCCCAGTTCAGACATGGCCATATACAAATCAGTCTTGACCCTGTGCCTCATGGGAACAGTCCAGCCCGAACTGCCAAGCCATGTCTTTCCTGGACCGAAATCAAGCATCCTAGGACCAGTTTCTGGCTTCTCAGCCGTCTTCACCCAGGATAGCTTGACTCCAGTGGCCTAGTGAGCAAGGGACCCACGTCTGGGCATACCCTTCCCACATAGGGTGAACAGCAAAACACACAAGATGATGGATGGAATGTTGCACAATGGCAAAACATTCACCCCCAGTCACAGATCTTGGTTTAATCCATTGTTATTTTGCTCACCAATCCACCCCAGTTCAGACCTGGCCATATACAAATCAGTCTTGACCCTGTGCTTCATGGGAACAGTCCAGCCCGAACTGCCAAGCCATGACTTTCCTGGACCGGAATCAAGCATCCTAGGACCGGTTTCTGGCTATCAGCCGTCTTCAGCCAGGATAGCTTGACTCCAGTGGCCTAGTGAGCACAGGACCCACGTCTGGGCATACACTTCCAACATAGGGTGAACAGCAAAACACACAAGATGATGGACGGAATGTTGCACAATGGCAAAACATTCACCCCCAGTCACAGATCTGGGTTTAATCCATCGTTATTTTGCCCACCAAGCCACCCCAGTTTAGACATGGCCATATACAAATCAGTCTTGACCCTGTGCCTCATGGGAACAGTCCAGCCCGAACTGCCAAGCCATGTCTTTCCTGGACCGGAATCAAGCATCCTAGGACCGGTTTCTGGCTATCAGCCGTCTTCAGCCAGGATAGCTTGACTCCAGTGGCCTAGTGAGCACGGGACCCACTTCTGGGCATACTCTTCCCACATAGGGTGAACAGCAAAACACACAAGATGATGGACGGAATGTTGCACAATGGCAAAACATTCACCCCCAGTCACAGTTATGGGTTTAATCCATCGTTATTTTCCTCACCAAGCCACCCCAGTTCAGACATGGCCATAAACAAATCAGTCTTGACCCTGTGCCTCATGGGAACAGTCCAGCCGGAACTGCCAAGCCATGTCTTTCCTGGACCAGAATCAAGCATCCTAGGACCGGTTTCTGGCTATCAGCTGTCTTCAGCCAGGATAGCTTGACTCCAGTGGCCTAGTGAGCACTGGACCCACGTCTGGGCATACCCTTCCAACATAGGGTGAACAGCAAAACACACAAGATGACGGACGGATTGTTGCGCAGTTGCAAAACATTCACCCCCAGTCACAGATCTGGGTTTAATCCATCGTTATTTTGCTAACCTAGCCGCCCCAGTTCAGACATGGCCATAAACAAATCAATCTTGTCCCTGTGCCTCATGGGAACAGTCCAGCCCGAACTGCCAAGCCATATCTTTCCTGGACCGGAATCAAGCATCCTAGGACCTGTTTCTGGCTATCAGCCGTCTTCAGCCAGGATAGCTTGACTCCAGTGGCCTAGTGAGCACGGGACCCACGTCTGGGCATACCCTTCCCACATATGGTGAACAGCAAAACACACAAGATGATGGACGGAATGTTGCACAATGGCAAAACATTCACCCCCAGTCACAGATCTGGGTTTAATCCATCGTTATTTTGCTCACCAAGCCACCCCAGTTCAGACATGGCCATATACATATCAGGCTTGACCCTGTGCCTCATGGGAACAGTCCAGCCCGAACTGCCAAGCCATGTCTTTCCTGGACCAGAATCAAGCATCCTAGGACCGGTTTCTGGCTATCAGTTGTCTTCAGCCAGGATAGCTTGACTCCAGTGGCCTAGTAAGCACAGGACCCATGTCTGGGCATACCCTTCCCACATAGGGTGAACAACAAAACACACAAGATGATGGACTGAATGTTGCACAATGGCAAAACATTCACCCCCAGTCACAGATCTCGGTTTAATCCATCGTTATTTTGCTCACCAAGCCACCCCAGTTCAGACATGGCCATATACAAATCAGTCTTGACCCTGTGCCTCATGGGAACAGTCCAGCCCGAACTGCCAAGCCATGTCTTTCCTGGACCGGAATCAAGCATTCTAGGACCGGTTTCTGGCTATCAGCCGTCTTCAGCCAGGATAGCTTGACTCCAGTGGCCTAATGAGCACGGGACCCACGTCTGGGCATACCCTTCCCACGTAGGGTTAACAGCAAAACACACAAGATGATGGACGGAATGTTGCACAATGGCAAAACATTCACCCCCAGTCACAGATCTGGGTTTAATCCATCGTTATTTTGCTCACCAAGCCACCCCAGTTCAGACATGGCCATATACAAATCAGTCTTGACCCTGTGCCTCATGGGAACAGTCCCGCCCGAACTGCCAAGCCATGTCTTTCCTGGACCGGAATCAAGCATCCGAGGACCAGTTTCTGGCTTCTCAGCCATCTTCACCCAGGATAGCTTGACTCCAGTGGCCTAGTGAGCAAGGGACCCACGTCTGGGCATACCCTTCCCACATAGGGTGAACAGCAAAACACACAAGATGATGGACGGAATGTTGCACAATGGCAAAACATTCACCCCCAGTCACAGATCTGGGTTTAATCCATCGTTATTTTGCCCACCAAGCCACCCCAGTTCAGACATGGCCATATACAAATCAGTCTTGACCCTGTGCCTCATGGGAACAGTCCAGCCCAAACTGCCAAGCCCTGTCTTTCCTGGACCGGAATCAAGCATCCTAGGACCGGTTTCTGGCTATCAGCCGTCTTCAGCCAGGATAGCTTGACTCCAGTGGCCTAGTGAGCACGGGACCCACTTCTGGGCATACTCTTCCCACATAGGGTGAACAGCAAAACACACAAGATGATGGACGGAATGTTGCACAATGGCAAAACATTCACCCCCAGTCACAGATATGGGTTTAATCCATCGTTATTTTGCTCACCAAGCCACCACAGTTCAGACATGGCCATAAACAAATCAGTCTTGACCCTGTGCCTCATGGGAACAGTCCAGCCGGAACTGCCAAGCCATGTCTTTCCTGGACCGGAATCAAGCATCCTAGGACCGGTTTCTGGCTATCAGCTGTCTTCAGCCAGGATAGCTTGACTCCAGTGGCCTAGTGAGCACTGGACCCACGTCTGGGCATACCCTTCCAACGTAGGGTGAACAGCAAAACACACAAGATGATGGACGGATTGTTGCGCAATTGCAAAACATTCACCCCCAGTCACAGATCTGGGTTTAATCCATCGTTATTTTGCTAACCTAGCCGCCCCAGTTCAGACATGGCCGTAAACAAATCAATCTTGTCCCTGTGCCTCATGGGAACAGTCCAGCCCGAACTGCCAAGCCATGTCTTTCCTGGACCGGAATCAAGCATCCTAGGACCTGTTTCTGGCTATCAGCCGTCTTCAGCCAGGATAGCTTGACTCCAGTGGCCTAGTGAGCACGGGACCCACGTCTGGGCATACCCTTCCCACATAGGGTGAACAGCAAAACACACAAGATGATGGACGGAATGCTGCACAATGGCAAAACATTCACCCCCAGTCACAGATCTGGGTTTAATCCATCGGTATTTTGCTCACCAAGCAACCCAGTTCAGACATGGCATATACAAATCAGTCTTGACCCTCTGCCTCATGGGAACAGTCCAGCCCGAACTGCCAAGCCATGTCTTTCCTTACCCAGAATCAAGCATCCTAGTACCGGTTTCTGGTTATCAGCCGTCTTCACCCAGGATAGCTTGACTCCAGTGGCCTAGTGAGCAAGGGACCCTCGTCTGGGCATACCCTTCCCACATAGGGTGAACAGCAAAACACACAAGATGATGGACGGAATGTTGCACAATGGCAAAACATTCACCCCCAGTCACAGATCTGGGTTTAATCGATCGTTATTTTGCCCACCAAGCCACCCCAGTTCAGACATGGCCATATACAAATCAGTCTTGACCCTGTGCCTCATGGGAACAGTCCAGCCCGAACTGCCAAGCCATGTCTTTCCTGGACCGGAATCAAGCATCCTAGGACCGGTTTCTGGCTATCAGCCGTCTTCAGCCAGGATAGCTTGACTCCAGTGGCCTAGTGAGCAAGGGACCCACTTCTGGGCATACTCTTCCCACATAGGGTGAACAGCAAAACACACAAGATGATGGACGGAATGTTGCACAATGGCAAAACATTCACCCTCAGTCACAGATATGGGTTTAATCCATCGTTATTTTGCTCACCAAGCCACCCCAGTTCAGACATGGCCATAAACAAATCAGTCTTGACCCTGTGCCTCATGGGAATAGTCCAGCCGGAACTGCCAAGCCATGTCTTTCCTGGACCGGAATCAAGCATCCTAGGACCGGTTTCTGGCTATCAGCTGTTTTCAGCCAGGATAGCTTGACTCCAGTGGCCTAGTGAGCACTGGACCCACGTCTGGGCATACCCTTCCAACATAGGGTGAACAGCAAAACACACAAGATGATGGACGGATTGTTGCGCAATTGCAAAACATTCACCCCCAGTCACAGATCTGGGTTTAATCCATCGTTATTTTGCTAACCTAGCCGCCCCAGTTCAGACATGGACATAAACAAATCAATCTTGTCCCTGTGCCTCATGGGAACAGTCCAGCCCGAACTGCCAAGCCATGTCTTTCCTGGACCGGAATCAAGCATCCTAGGACCTGTTTCTGGCTATCAGCCGTCTTCAGCCAGGATAGCTTGACTCCAGTGGCCTAGTGAGCACGGGACCCACGTCTGGGCATACCCTTCCCACATATGGTGAACAGCAAAACACACAAGATGATGGACGGAATGTTGCACAATGGCAAAACATTCACCCCCAGTCACAGATCTGGGTTTAATCCATCGTTATTTTGCTCACCAAGCCACCCCAGTTCAGACATGGCCATATACAAATCAGTCTTGACCCTGTGCCTCATGGGAACAGTCCAGCCCGAACTGCCAAGCCATGTCTTTCCTGGACCGGAATCAAGCATTCTAGGACCGGTTTCTGGCTATCAGCCGTCTTCAGCCAGGATACCTTGACTCCAGTGGCCTAATGAGCACGGGACCCATTTCTGGGCATACCCTTCCCACATAGGGTTAACAGCAAAACACACAAGATGATGGACGGAATGTTGCACAATGGCAAAACATTCACCCCCAGTCACAGATCTGGGTTTAATCCATCGTTATTTTGCTCACCAAGCCACCCCAGTTCAGACATGGCCATATACAAATCAGTCTTGACCCTGTGCCTCATGGGAACAGTCCCGCCCGAACTGCCAAGCCATGTCTTTCCTGGACCGGAATCAAGCATCCTAGGACCGGTTTCAGGCTATCAGCCATCTACAGCCAGGATAGCTTGACTCCAGTGGCCTAGTGAGCACGGGACACACGTCTGGGCACACCCTTCCCACATAGGGTGGTGAACAGCAAAACACACAAGATGATGGACGGAATGTTGCACAATGGCAAAACATACACCCCCAGGCACAGATCTGGGTTTAATCAATCGTTATTTTGCTCATCAAGCCACCCCAGTTCAGACATGGCCATATACAAATCAGTCTTGACCCTGTGCCTCATGGGAACAGTCCAGCCCGAACTGCCAAGCCATGTCTTTCCTGGACCGAAATCAAGCATCCTAGGACCAGTTTCTGGCTTCTCAGCCGTCTTCACCCAGGATAGCTTGACTCCAGTGGCCTAGTGAGCAAGGGACCCACGTCTGGGCATACCCTTCCCACATAGGGTGAACAGCAAAACACACAAGATGATGGATGGAATGTTGCACAATGGCAAAACATTCACCCCCAGTCACAGATCTTGGTTTAATCCATTGTTATTTTGCTCACCAATCCACCCCAGTTCAGACCTGGCCATATACAAATCAGTCTTGACCCTGTGCTTCATGGGAACAGTCCAGCCCGAACTGCCAAGCCATGACTTTCCTGGACCGGAATCAAGCATCCTAGGACCGGTTTCTGGCTATCAGCCGTCTTCAGCCAGGATAGCTTGACTCCAGTGGCCTAGTGAGCACAGGACCCACGTCTGGGCATACACTTCCAACATAGGGTGAACAGCAAAACACACAAGATGATGGACGGAATGTTGCACAATGGCAAAACATTCACCCCCAGTCACAGATCTGGGTTTAATCCATCGTTATTTTGCCCACCAAGCCACCCCAGTTTAGACATGGCCATATACAAATCAGTCTTGACCCTGTGCCTCATGGGAACAGTCCAGCCCGAACTGCCAAGCCATGTCTTTCCTGGACCGGAATCAAGCATCCTAGGACCGGTTTCTGGCTATCAGCCGTCTTCAGCCAGGATAGCTTGACTCCAGTGGCCTAGTGAGCACGGGACCCACTTCTGGGCATACTCTTCCCACATAGGGTGAACAGCAAAACACACAAGATGATGGACGGAATGTTGCACAATGGCAAAACATTCACCCCCAGTCACAGTTATGGGTTTAATCCATCGTTATTTTCCTCACCAAGCCACCCCAGTTCAGACATGGCCATAAACAAATCAGTCTTGACCCTGTGCCTCATGGGAACAGTCCAGCCGGAACTGCCAAGCCATGTCTTTCCTGGACCAGAATCAAGCATCCTAGGACCGGTTTCTGGCTATCAGCTGTCTTCAGCCAGGATAGCTTGACTCCAGTGGCCTAGTGAGCACTGGACCCACGTCTGGGCATACCCTTCCAACATAGGGTGAACAGCAAAACACACAAGATGACGGACGGATTGTTGCGCAGTTGCAAAACATTCACCCCCAGTCACAGATCTGGGTTTAATCCATCGTTATTTTGCTAACCTAGCCGCCCCAGTTCAGACATGGCCATAAACAAATCAATCTTGTCCCTGTGCCTCATGGGAACAGTCCAGCCCGAACTGCCAAGCCATATCTTTCCTGGACCGGAATCAAGCATCCTAGGACCTGTTTCTGGCTATCAGCCGTCTTCAGCCAGGATAGCTTGACTCCAGTGGCCTAGTGAGCACGGGACCCACGTCTGGGCATACCCTTCCCACATATGGTGAACAGCAAAACACACAAGATGATGGACGGAATGTTGCACAATGGCAAAACATTCACCCCCAGTCACAGATCTGGGTTTAATCCATCGTTATTTTGCTCACCAAGCCACCCCAGTTCAGACATGGCCATATACATATCAGGCTTGACCCTGTGCCTCATGGGAACAGTCCAGCCCGAACTGCCAAGCCATGTCTTTCCTGGACCAGAATCAAGCATCCTAGGACCGGTTTCTGGCTATCAGTTGTCTTCAGCCAGGATAGCTTGACTCCAGTGGCCTAGTAAGCACAGGACCCATGTCTGGGCATACCCTTCCCACATAGGGTGAACAACAAAACACACAAGATGATGGACTGAATGTTGCACAATGGCAAAACATTCACCCCCAGTCACAGATCTCGGTTTAATCCATCGTTATTTTGCTCACCAAGCCACCCCAGTTCAGACATGGCCATATACAAATCAGTCTTGACCCTGTGCCTCATGGGAACAGTCCAGCCCGAACTGCCAAGCCATGTCTTTCCTGGACCGGAATCAAGCATTCTAGGACCGGTTTCTGGCTATCAGCCGTCTTCAGCCAGGATAGCTTGACTCCAGTGGCCTAATGAGCACGGGACCCACGTCTGGGCATACCCTTCCCACGTAGGGTTAACAGCAAAACACACAAGATGATGGACGGAATGTTGCACAATGGCAAAACATTCACCCCCAGTCACAGATCTGGGTTTAATCCATCGTTATTTTGCTCACCAAGCCACCCCAGTTCAGACATGGCCATATACAAATCAGTCTTGACCCTGTGCCTCATGGGAACAGTCCCGCCCAAACTGCCAAGCCATGTCTTTCCTGGACCGGAATCAAGCATCCTAGGACCGGTTTCTGGCTATCAGCCATCTACAGCCAGGATAGCTTGACTCCAGTGGCCTAGTGAGCACGGGACACACGTCTGGGCACACCCTTCCCACATAGGGTGGTGAACAGCAAAACACACAAGATGATGGACGGAATGTTGCACAATGGCAAAACATTCACCCCCAGGCACAGATCTGGGTTTAATCAATCGTTATTTTGCTCATCAAGCCACCCCAGTTCAGACATGGCCATATACAAATCAGTCTTGACCCTGTGCCTCATGGGAACAGTCCAGCCCGAACTGCCAAGCCATGTCTTTCCTGGACCGAACTCAAGCATCCTAGGACCAGTTTCTGGCTTCTCAGCCGTCTTCACCCAGGATAGCTTGACTCCAGTGGCCTAGTGAGCAAGGGACCCACGTCTGGGCATACCCTTCCCACATAGGGTGAACAGCAAAACACACAAGATGATGGATGGAATGTTGCACAATGGCAAAACATTCACCCCCAGTCACAGATCTTGGTTTAATCCATTGTTATTTTGCTCACCAACCCACCCCAGTTCAGACCTGGCCATATACAAATCAGTCTTGACCCTGTGCCTCATGGGAACAGTCCAGCCCGAACTGCCAAGCCATGACTTTCCTGGACCGGAATCAAGCATCCTAGGACCGGTTTCTGGCTATCAGCCGTCTTCAGCCAGGATAGCTTGACTCCAGTGGCCTAGTGAGCACAGGACCCACGTCTTGGCATACACTTCCAACATAGGGTGAACAGCAAAACACACAAGATGATGGACGGAATGTTGCACAATGGCAAAACATTCACCCCCAGTCACAGATCTGGGTTTAATCCATAGTTATTTTGCCCACCAAGCCACCCCAGTTCAGACATGGCCATATACAAATCAGTCTTGACCCTGTGCCTCATGGGAACAGTCCAGCCCAAACTGCCAAGCCCTGTCTTTCCTGGACCGGAATCAAGCATCCTAGGACCGGTTTCTGGCTATCAGCCGTCTTCAGCCAGGATAGCTTGACTCCAGTGGCCTAGTGAGCACGGGACCCACTTCTGGGCATACTCTTCCCACATAGGGTGAACAGCAAAACACACAAGATGATGGACGGAATGTTGCACAATGGCAAAACATTCACCCCCAGTCACAGATATGGGTTTAATCCATCGTTATTTTGCTCACCAAGCCACCACAGTTCAGACATGGCCATAAACAAATCAGTCTTGACCCTGTGCCTCATGGGAACAGTCCAGCCGGAACTGCCAAGCCATGTCTTTCCTGGACCGGAATCAAGCATCCTAGGACCGGTTTCTGGCTATCAGCTGTCTTCAGCCAGGATAGCTTGACTCCAGTGGCCTAGTGAGCACTGGACCCATGTCTGGGCATACCCTTCCAACGTAGGGTGAACAGCAAAACACACAAGATGATGGACGGATTGTTGCGCAATTGCAAAACATTCACCCCCAGTCACAGATCTGGGTTTAATCCATCGTTATTTTGCTAACCTAGCCGCCCCAGTTCAGACATGGCCGTAAACAAATCAATCTTGTCCCTGTGCCTCATGGGAACAGTCCAGCCCGAACTGCCAAGCCATGTCTTTCCTGGACCGGAATCAAGCATCCTAGGACCTGTTTCTGGCTATCAGCCGTCTTCAGCCAGGATAGCTTGACTCCAGTGGCCTAGTGAGCACGGGACCCACGTCTGGGCATACCCTTCCCACATAGGGTGAACAGCAAAACACAAAAGATGATGGGCGGAATGCTGCACAATGGCAAAACATTCACCCCCAGTCACAGATCTGGGTTTAATCCATCGGTATTTTGCTCACCAAGCAACCCAGTTCAGACATGGCATATACAAATCAGTCTTGACCCTCTGCCTCATGGGAACAGTCCAGCCCGAACTGCCAAGCCATGTCTTTCCTTACCCAGAATCAAGCATCCTAGTACCGGTTTCTGGTTATCAGCCGTCTTCACCCAGGATAGCTTGACTCCAGTGGCCTAGTGAGCAAGGGACCCTCGTCTGGGCATACCCTTCCCACATAGGGTGAACAGCAAAACACACAAGATGATGGACGGAATGTTGCACAATGGCAAAACATTCACCCCCAGTCACAGATCTGGGTTTAATCCATCGTTATTTTGCCCACCAAGCCACCCCAGTTCAGACATGGCCATATACAAATCAGTCTTGACCCTGTGCCTCATGGGAACAGTCCAGCCCGAACTGCCAAGCCATGTCTTTCCTGGACCGGAATCAAGCATCCTAGGACCGGTTTCTAGCTATCAGCCGTCTTCAGCCAGGATAGCTTGACTCCAGTGGCCTAGTGAGCACGGGACCCACTTCTGGGCATACTCTTCCCACATAGGGTGAACAGCAAAACACACAAGATGATGGACGGAATGTTGCACAATGGCAAAACATTCACCCTCAGTCACAGATATGGGTTTAATCCATCGTTATTTTGCTCACCAAGCCACCCCAGTTCAGACATGGCCATAAACAAATCAGTCTTGACCCTGTGCCTCATGGGAACAGTCCAGCCGGAACTGCCAAGCCATGTCTTTCCTGGACCGGAATCAAGCATCCTAGGACTGGTTTCTGGCTATCAGCTGTCTTCAGCCAGGATAGCTTGACTCCAGTGGCCTAGTGAGCACTGGACCCACGTCTGGGCATACCCTTCCAACATAGGGTGAACAGCAAAACACACAAGATGATGGACGGATTGTTGCGCAATTGCAAAACATTCACCCCCAGTCACAGATCTGGGTTTAATCCATCGTTATTTTGCTAACCTAGCCGCCCCAGTTCAGACATGGCCATAAACAAATCAATCTTGTCCCTGTGCCTCATGGGAAAAGTCCAGCCCGAACTGCCAAGCCATGTCTTTCCTGGACCGGAATCAAGCATCCTAGGACCTGTTTCTGGCTATCAGCCGTCTTCAGCCAGGATAGCTTGACTCCAGTGGCCTAGTGAGCACGGGACCCACGTCTGGGCATACCCTTCCCACATATGGTGAACAGCAAAACACACAAGATGATGGACGGAATGTTGCACAATGGCAAAACATTCACCCCCAGTCACAGATCTGGGTTTAATCCATCGTTATTTTGCTCACCAAGCCACCCCAGTTCAGACATGGCCATATACATATCAGGCTTGACCCTGTGCCTCATGGGAACAGTCCAGCCCGAACTGCCAAGCCATGTCTTTCCTGGACCAGAATCAAGCATCCTAGGACCGGTTTCTGGCTATCAGTTGTCTTCAGCCAGGATAGCTTGACTCCAGTGGCCTAGTAAGCACAGGGACCCACGTCTGGGCATACCCTTCCCACATAGGGTGAACAGCAAAACACACAAGATGATGGACTGAATGTTGCACAATGGCAAAACATTCACCCCCAGTCACAGATCTGGGTTTAATCCATCGTTATTTTGCTCACCAAGCCACCCCAGTTCAGACATGGCCATATACAAATCAGTCTTGACCCTGTGCCTCATGGGAACAGTCCCGCCCGAACTGCCAAGCCATGTCTTTCCTGGACCGGAATCAAGCATCCTAGGACCGGTTTCTGGCTATCAGCCATCTACAGCCAGGATAGCTTGACTCCAGTGGCCTAGTGAGCACGGGACACACGTCTGGGCACACCCTTCCCACATAGGGTGGTGAACAGCAAAACACACAAGATGATGGACGGAATGTTGCACAATGGCAAAACATTCACCCCCAGGCACAGATCTGGGTTTAATCAATCGTTATTTTGCTCATCAAGCCACCCCAGTTCAGACATGGCCATATACAAATCAGTCTTGACCCTGTGCCTCATGGGAACAGTCCAGCCCGAACTGCCAAGCCATGTCTTTCCTGGACCGAACTCAAGCATCCTAGGACCAGTTTCTGGCTTCTCAGCCGTCTTCACCCAGGATAGCTTGACTCCAGTGGCCTAAAGATCAAGGGACCCACGTCTGGGCATACCCTTCCCACATAGGGTGAACAGCAAAACACACAAGATGATGGATGGAATGTTGCACAATGGCAAAACATTCACCCCCAGTCACAGATCTTGGTTTAATCCATTGTTATTTTGCTCACCAACCCACCCCAGTTCAGACCTGGCCATATACAAATCAGTCTTGACCCTGTGCCTCATGGGAACAGTCCAGCCCGAACTGCCAAGCCATGACTTTCCTGGACCGGAATCAAGCATCCTAGGACCTGTTTCTGGCTATCAGCCGTCTTCAGCCAGGATAGCTTGACTCCAGTGGCCTAGTGAGCACGGGACCCACGTCTGGGCATACCCTTCCCACATATGGTGAACAGCAAAACACACAAGATGATGGACGGAATGTTGCACAATGGCAAAACATTCACCCCCAGTCACAGATCTGGGTTTAATCCATCGTTATTTTGCTCACCAAGCCACCCCAGTTCAGACATGGCCATATACATATCAGGCTTGACCCTGTGCCTCATGGGAACAGTCCAGCCCGAACTGCCAAGCCATGTCTTTCCTGGACCAGAATCAAGCATCCTAGGACCGGTTTCTGGCTATCAGTTGTCTTCAGCCAGGATAGCTTGACTCCAGTGGCCTAGTAAGCACAGGGACCCACGTCTGGGCATACCCTTCCCACATAGGGTGAACAGCAAAACACACAAGATGATGGACTGAATGTTGCACAATGGCAAAACATTCACCCCCAGTCACAGATCTGGGTTTAATCCATCGTTATTTTGCTCACCAAGCCACCCCAGTTCAGACATGGCCATATACAAATCAGTCTTGACCCTGTGCCTCATGGGAACAGTCCCGCCCGAACTGCCAAGCCATGTCTTTCCTGGACCGGAATCAAGCATCCTAGGACCGGTTTCTGGCTATCAGCCATCTACAGCCAGGATAGCTGGACTCCAGTGGCCTAGTGAGCACGGGACACACGTCTGGGCACACCCTTCCCACATAGGGTGGTGAACAGCAAAACACACAAGATGATGGACGGAATGTTGCACAATGGCAAAACATTCACCCCCAGGCACAGATCTGGGTTTAATCAATCGTTATTTTGCTCATCAAGCCACCCCAGTTCAGACATGGCCATATACAAATCAGTCTTGACCCTGTGCCTCATGGGAACAGTCCAGCCCGAACTGCCAAGCCATGTCTTTCCTGGACCGAACTCAAGCATCCTAGGACCAGTTTCTGGCTTCTCAGCCGTCTTCACCCAGGATAGCTTGACTCCAGTGGCCTAGTGAGCAAGGGACCCACGTCTGGGCATACCCTTCCCACATAGGGTGAACAGCAAAACACACAAGATGATGGATGGAATGTTGCACAATGGCAAAACATTCACCCCCAGTCACAGATCTTGGTTTAATCCATTGTTATTTTGCTCACCAACCCACCCCAGTTCAGACCTGGCCATATACAAATCAGTCTTGACCCTGTGCCTCATGGGAACAGTCCAGCCCGAACTGCCAAGCCATGACTTTCCTGGACCGGAATCAAGCATCCTAGGACCGGTTTCTGGCTATCAGCCGTCTTCAGCCAGGATAGCTTGACTCCAGTGGCCTAGTGAGCACAGGACCCACGTCTGGGCATACACTTCCAACATAGGGTGAACAGCAAAACACACAAGATGATGGACGGAATGTTGCACAATGGCAAAACATTCACCCCCAGTCACAGATATGGGTTTAATCCATCGTTATTTTGCCCACCAAGCCACCCCAGTTCAGACATGGCCATATACAAATCAGTTTTGACCCTGTGCCTCATGGGAACAGTCCAGCCCGAACTGCCAAGCCCTGTCTTTCCTGGACCGGAATCAAGCATCCTAGGACCGGTTTCTGGCTATCAGCCGTCTTCAGCCAGGATAGCTTGACTCCAGTGGCCTAGTGAGCACGGGACCCACTTCTGGGCATACTCTTCCCACATAGGGTGAACAGCAAAACACACAAGATGATGGACGGAATGTTGCACAATGGCAAAACATTCACCCCCAGTCACAGATATGGGTTTAATCCATCGTTATTTTGCTCACCAAGCCACCCCAGTTCAGACATGGCCATAAACAAATCAGTCTTGACCCTGTGCCTCATGGGAACAGTCCAGCCGGAACTGCCAAGCCATGTCTTTCCTGGACCGGAATCAAGCATCCTAGGACCGGTTTCTGGCTATCAGCTGTCTTCAGCCAGGATAGCTTGACTCCAGTGGCCTAGTGAGCACTGGACCCACGTCTGGGCATACCCTTCTAACATAGGGTGAACAGCAAAACACACAAGATGATGGACGGATTGTTGCGCAATTGCAAAACATTCACCCCCAGTCACAGATCTGAGTTTAATCCATCGTTATTTTGCTAACCTAGCCGCCCCAGTTCAGACATGGCCGTAAACAAATCAATCTTGTCCCTGTGCCTCATGGGAACAGTCCAGCCCGAACTGCCAAGCCATGTCTTTCCTGGACCGGAATCAAGCATCCTAGGACCTGTTTCTGG
This sequence comes from Lissotriton helveticus, assembly GCF_964261635.1. NCBI lineage: Eukaryota > Metazoa > Chordata > Amphibia > Caudata > Salamandridae > Lissotriton > Lissotriton helveticus. The sequence continues at coordinate 1,903,493,444 of NC_136057.1, read as the reverse complement.
CTATCAGCCGTCTTCAGCCAGGATAGCTTGACTCCAGTGGCCTAGTGAGCACGGGACCCACGTCTGGGCATACCCTTCCCTCATAGGGTGAACAGCAAAACACACAAGATGATGGACGGAATGTTGCACAATGGCAAAACATTCACCCCCAGGCACAGATCTGGGTTTAATCAATCGTTATTTTGCTCATCAAGCCACCCCAGTTCAGACATGGCCATATACAAATCAGTCTTGACCCTGTGCCTCATGGGAACAGTCCAGCCCGAACTGCCAAGCCATGTCTTTCCTGGACCGAACTCAAGCATCCTAGGACCAGTTTCTGGCTTCTCAGCCGTCTTCACCCAGGATAGCTTGACTCCAGTGGCCTAGTGAGCAAGGGACCCACGTCTGGGCATACCCTTCCCACATAGGGTGAACAGCAAAACACACAAGATGATGGATGGAATGTTGCACAATGGCAAAACATTCACCCCCAGTCACAGATCTTGGTTTAATCCATTGTTATTTTGCTCACCAACCCACCCCAGTTCAGACCTGGCCATATACAAATCAGTCTTGACCCTGTGCCTAATGGGAACAGTCCAGCCCGAACTGCCAAGCCATGACTTTCCTGGACCGGAATCAAGCATCCTAGGACCGGTTTCTGGCTATCAGCCGTCTTCAGCCAGGATAGCTTGACTCCAGTGGCCTAGTGAGCACAGGACCCACGTCTGGGCATACACTTCCAACATAGGGTGAACAGCAAAACACACAAGATGATGGACGGAATGTTGCACAATGGCAAAACATTCACCCCCAGTCACAGATCTGGGTTTAATCCATCGTTATTTTGCCCACCAAGCCACCCCAGTTCAGACATGGCCATATACAAATCAGTCTTGACCCTGTGCCTCATGGGAACAGTCCAGCCCGAACTGCCAAGCCCTGTCTTTCCTGGACCAGAATCAAGCATCCTAGGACCGGTTTCTGGCTATCAGCCGTCTTCAGCCAGGATAGCTTGACTCCAGTGGCCTAGTGAGCACGGGACCCACTTCTGGGCATACTCTTCCCACATAGGGTGAACAGCAAAACACACAAGATGATGGACGGAATGTTGCACAATGGCAAAACATTCACCCCCAGTCACAGATATGGGTTTAATCCATCGTTATTTTGCTCACCAAGCCACCCCAGTTCAGACATGGCCATAAACAAATCAGTCTTGACCCTTCGCCTCATGGGAACAGTCCAGCCGGAACTGCCAAGCCATGTCTTTCCTGGACCGGAATCAAGCATCCTAGGACCGGTTTCTGGCTATCAGCTGTCTTCAGCCAGGATAGCTTGACTCCAGTGGCCTAGTGAGCACTGGACCCACGTCTGGGCATACCCTTCTAACATAGGGTGAACAGCAAAACACACAAGATGATGGACGGATTGTTGCGCAATTGCAAAACATTCACCCCCAGTCACAGATCTGGGTTTAATCCATCGTTATTTTGCTAACCTAGCCGCCCCAGTTCAGACATGGCCGTAAACAAATCAATCTTGTCCCTGTGCCTCATGGGAACAGTCCAGCCCGAACTGCCAAGCCATGTCTTTCCTGGACCAGAATCAAGCATCCTAGGACCCGTTTCTGGCTATCAGTTGTCTTCAGCCAGGATAGCTTCACTCCTAGTAAGCACAGGACCCACGTCTGGGCATACCCTTCCCACATAGGGTGAACAGCAAAACACACAAGATGATGGACGGAATGTTGCACAATGGCAAAACATTCACCCCCAGTCACAGATCTGGGTTTAATCCATCGTTATTTTGCTCACCAAGCCACCCCAGTTCAGACATGGTCATATACAAATCAGTCTTGACCCTGTGCCTCATGGGAACATTCCAGCCCGAACTGCCAAGCCATATCTTTCCTGGACCGGAATCAAGCATCCTAGGACTGGTTTCTGGCTATCAGCTGTCTTCACCCAGGATAGCTTGACTCCAGTGGCCTAGTGAGCACGGGACCCACGTCTGGGCATACCCTTCCCACATAGGGTGAACAGCAAAACACACAAGATGATGGACGGAATGTTACACAATGGCAAAACATTCCCCCCCAGTCACAGATCTGGGTTTAATCCATCGTTATTTTGCTCACCAAGCCACCCCAGTTCAGACATGGCATATACAAATCAGTCTTGACCCTCTGCCTCATGGGAACAGTCCAGCCCAAACTGCCAAGCCATGTCTTTCCTGGACCAGAATCAAGCATCCTAGGACCGGTTTCTAGTTATCAGCCGTCTTCAGCCAGGATAGCTTGACTCCAGTGGCCTAGTGAGCACGGGACCCACGTCTGGGCATACCCTTCCCACATAGGGTGAACATTAAAACACACAAGATGATGGACGGAATGTTGCACAATGGTAAAACATTCACCCCCAGTCACAGATCTGGGTTTAATCCATCGTTATTTTGCTCACCAAGCCACCCCAGTTCAGACATGGTCATATACAAATCAGTCTTGACCCTGTGCCTCATGGGAACAGTCCAGCCCGAACTGCCAAGCCATGTCTTTCCTGGACCGGAATCAAGCATCCTAGGACCGGTTTCTGGCTATCAGCCATCTTCACCCAGGATAGCTTGACTCCAGTGGCCTAGAGAGCACGGGACCCACGTCTGGGCATACCCTTCCCCCATAGGGTGAACAGCAAAACACACAAGATGATGGACGGAATGTTGCACAATGGCAAAACATTCACCCCCAGTCACAGATCTGGGTTTAATCCATCGTTATTTTGCTCACCAACCCACCCCAGTTCAGACATGGCCATATACAAATCAGTCTTGTCCCTGTGCCTCATGGGAAAAGTCCTGCCCGAACTGCCAAGCCATGTCTTCCCTGGACCGCAATCAAGCATCCTAGGACCGGTTTCTGGCTATCAGCTGTCTTCAGCCAGGATAGCTTGACTCCAGTGGCCTAGTGAGCACTGGACCCACGTCTGGGCATACCCTTCCAACATAGGGTGAACAGCAAAACACACAAGATGATGGACGGATTGTTGCGCAATTGCAAAACATTCACCCCCAGTCACAGATCTGGGTTTAATCCATCGTTATTTTGCTAACCTAGCCGCCCCAGTTCAGACATGGCCATATACAAATCAATCTTGTCCCTGTGCCTCATGGGAACAGTCCAGCCCGAACTGCCAACCCATGTCTTTCCTGGACCGGAATCAAGCATCCTAGGACCTGTTTCTGGCTATCAGCCGTCTTCAGCCAGGATAGCTTGACTCCAGTGGCCTAGTGAGCACGGGACCCACGTCTGGGCATACCCTTCCCACATAGGGTGAACAGCAAAACACACAAGATGATGGACGGAATGTTTCACAATGGCAAAACATTCACCCCCAGTCACAGATCTGGGTTTAATCCATCGGTATTTTGCTCACCAAGCAACCCCAGTTCAGACATGGAATATACAAATCAGTCTTGACCCTCTGCCTCATGGGAACAGTCCAGCCCGAACTGCCAAGCCATGTCTTTCCTTACCCAGAATCAAGCATCCTAGGACCGGTTTCTGGTTATCAGCCGTCTTCACCCAGGATAGCTTGACTCCAGTGGCCTAGTGAGCAAGGGACCCACGTCTGGGCATACCCTTCCCACATAGGGTGAACAGCAAAACACACAAGATGATGGACGGAATGTTGCACAATGGCAAAACATTCACCCCCAGTCACAGATCTGGGTTTAATCCATCATTATTTTGCTCACCAACCCACCCCAGTTCAGACCTGGCCATATACAAATCAGTCTTGACCCTGTGCCTCATGGGAACAGTCCAGCCCGAACTGCCAAGCCATTTCTTTCCTGGACCGGAATCAAGCATCCTAGGACCGCTTTCTGGCTATCAGCCGTCTTCAGCCAGGATAGCTTGACTCCAGTGGCCTAGTGAGCATGGGACCCACGTCTGGGCATACGCTTCCAACATAGGGTGAACAGCAAAACACACAAGATGATGGACGGAATGTTGCACAATGGCAAAACATTCACCCCCAGTCACAGATCTGGGTGTAATCCATCGTTATTTTGCCCACCAAGCCACCCCAGTTCAGACATGGCCATATACAAATCAGTCTTGACCCTGTGCCTCATGGGAACAGTCCAGCCCGAACTGCCAAGCCATGTGTTTCCTGGACCGGATTCAAGCATCCTAGGACTTGTTTCTGGCTATCAGCCGTCTTCAGCCAGGATAGCTTGACTCCAGTGGCCTAGTGAGCACAGGACCCACGTCTGGGCATACCCTTCCCACATAGGGTGAACAGCAAAACACACAAGGTGATGGATGGAATGTTGCACAATGGCAAAACATTCACCCCCAGTCACAGATCTGGGTTTAATCCATCGTTATTTTGCTCACCAAGCCACCCCAGTTCAGACATGGCCTTCTACATATCAGGCTTGACCCTGTGCCTCATGGGAACAGTCCAGCCCGAACTGCCAAGCCATGTTTTTCCTGGACCGGAATCAAGCATCCTAGGACTGGTTTCTGGCTATCAGCCATCTTCAGCCAGGATAGCTTGACTCCAGTGGCCTAGTGAGCACGGGACCCATGTCTGGGCATACCCTTCCCACATAGGGTGAACATTAAAACACACAAGATGATGGACGGAATGTTGCAGAATGGCAAAACATTCACCCCCAGTCACAGATCTGGGTTTAATCCATCGTTATTTTGCTCACCAAGCCACCCCAGTTCAGACATGGCCATATACAAATCAGTCTTGACCCTGTGCCTCATGGGAACAGTCCAGCCCAACTGCCAAGCCATGTCTTTCCTGGACTGGAATCAAGCATCCTAGGACCGGTTTCTGGCTATCAGCCGTCTTCAGCCAGGATAGCTTGACTCCAGTGGCCTAGTGAGCACGGGACCCACGTCTGGGCATACCCTTCCCACATAGGGTGAACAGCAAAACACACAAGATGATGGACGGAATGTTGCACAATGGCAAAACATTCACCCCCAGTCACAGATCTGAGTTCAACCCATCGTTATTTTGCTCACCAAGCCACCCCAGTTCAGACATGGCCATATACAAATCAGTGTTGACCCTGTGCCTCATGGGAACAGTCCATCCCGAACTGCCAAGCCATGTCTTTGCTAGACCGGAATCAAGCATCCTAGGACCGGTTTCTGGCTATCAGCCGTTTTCAGCCAGGATAGCTTGACGCCAGTGGCCTAGTGAGCACGGGACCCACGTCTGGGCATTCCATTCCCACATAGGGTGAACAGCAAAACACACAAGATGATGGACGGAATGTTGCACAATGGCAAAACATTCACCCCCAGTCACAGATCTGGGTTTAATCCATCGGTATTTTGCTCACCAAGCAACCCCAGTTCAGACATGGCCTATACAAATCAGTCTTGACCCTGTGCCTCATGGGAACAGTCCAGCCCGAACTGCAAAGCCAAGTCTTTCCTGGACCGGAATCAAGCATCCTAGGACCGCTTTCTGGCTATCAGCCGTCTTCAGCCAGGATAGCTTGACTCCAGTGGCCTAGTGAGCACGGGACCCACGTCTGGGCATACCCTTCCAACATAGGGTGAACAGCAAAACACACAAGATGATGGACGGAATGTTGCACAATGGCAAAACATTCACCCCCAGTCACAGATCTGGGTTTAATCCATCGTTATTTTGCCCACCAAGCCACCCCAGTTCAGACATGGCCATATACAAATCAGTCTTGACCCTGTGCCTCATGGGAACAGTCCAGCCCAACTGCCAAGCCATGTCTTTCCTGGACTGGAATCAAACATCCTAGGACCGGTTTCTGGCTATCAGCTGTCTTCAGCCAGGATAGCTTGACTCCAGTGGCCTAGTGAGCACGGGACCCACGTCTGGGCATACCCTTCCCACATAGGGTGAACAGCAAAACACACAAGATGATGGTCGGAATGTTTCACAATGGCAAAACATTCACCCCCAGTCACAGATCTGAGTTCAACCCATCGTTATTTTGCTCACCAAGCCACTCCAGTTCAGACATGGCCATATACAAATCAGTGTTGACCCTGTGCCTCATGGGAACAGTCCAGCCCGAACTGCCAAGCCATGACTTTCCTGGACCAGAATCAAGCATCCTTTGACTGGTTTCTGGCTATCAGCCGTCTTCAGCCAGGATAGCTTGACTCCAGTGGCCTAGTGAGCACGGGACCCACGTCTGGGCATACCTTTCCCACATAGGGTGAACAGCAAAACACACAAGATGATGGACGGATTGTTGCGCAATTGCAAAACATTCACCCCCAGTCACAGATCTGGGTTTAATCCATCGTTATTTTGCTCACCAAGCCACCCCAGTTCAGACATGGCCATATACAAATCAGTCTTGACCCTGTGCCTCATGGGAACAGTCCAGCCCAACTGCCAAGCCATGTCTTTCCTGGACTGGAATCAAGCATCCTAGGACCGGTTTCTGGCTATCAGCCGTCTTCAGCCAGGATAGCTTAACTCCAGTGGCCTAGTGAGCACGGGACCCACGTCTGGGCATACCCTTCCCACATAGGGTGAACAGCAAAACACACAAGATGATGGACGGAATGTTTCACAATGGCAAAACATTCACCCCCAGTCACAGATCTGAGTTCAACCCATCGTTATTTTGCTCACCAAGCCACTCCAGTTCAGACATGGCCATATACAAATCAGTGTTGACCCTGTGCCTCATGGGAACAGTCCAGCCCGAACTGCCAAGCCATGTCTTTCCTGGACCGGAATCAAGCATCCTAGGACCGGTTTCTGGCTATCAGTCGTCTTCAGCCAGGATAGCTTGACTCCAGTGGCCTAGTGAGCACGGGACCCACGTCTGGGCATACCCTTCCCACATAGGGTGAACAGCAAAACACAAAAGATGATGGACGGAATGTTGCACAATGGCAAAACATTCACCCCCAGTCACAGATCTGGGTTTAATCCATCGTTATTTTGCTCACCAAGTCACCCCAGTTCAGACATGGCCATATACAAATCAGTCTTGACCCTGTGCCTCATGGGAACAGTCCAGCCCGAACTGCCAAGCCATGTCTTTCCTGGACCGGAATCAAGCATCCTAGGACCGGTTTCTGGCTATCAGCCGTCTTCAGCCAGGATAGCTTGACTCCAGTGGCCTAGTGAGCACGGGAACCACGTCTGGGCATACCCTTCCCACATAGGGTGAACAGCAAAACACACAAGATGATGGACTGAGTGTTGAACAATGGCAAAACATTCACCCCCAGTCACAGATCTGGGTTTAATCCATCATTATTTTGCTCACCAAGCCACCCCAGTTCAGACATGGCCATTTACAAATCAGTCTTGACCCTGTGCCTCATGGGAAAAGTCCAGCCCGAACTGCCAAGCAATGTCTTTCCTGGACCGGAATCAAGCATCCTAGGACCGGTTTCTGGCTATCAGCCGTCTTCAGCCAGGATAGCTTGACTCCAGTGGCCTAGTGAGCACGGGACCCACGTCTGGGCATACCCTTCCAACATAGGGTGAACAGCAAAACACACAAGATGATGGACGGAATGTTGCACAATGGCAAAACATTCACCCCCAGCCACAGATCTGGGTTTAATCCATCGTTATTTTGCTCACCAAGCCACCCCAGTTCAGATATGGCCTTATACATATCAGGCTTGACCCTGTGCCTCATGGGAACAGTCCAGCCCGAACTGCCAAGCCATGTCTTTCCTGGACCAGAATCAAGCATCCTAGGACTGGTTTCTGGCTATCAGCCGTCTTCAGCCAGGATAGCTTGACTCCAGTGGCCTAGTGAGCACGGGACCCACGTCTGGGCATACCCTTCCCACATAGGGTGAACATTAAAACACACAAGATGATGGACGGAATGTTGCACAATGGCAAAACATTCACCCCCAGTCACAGATCTGGGTTTAATCCATCATTATTTTGCTCACCAAGCCACCCCAGTTCAGACATGGCCATATACAAATCAGTCTTGACCCTGTGCCTCATGGGAACAGTCCAGCCCGAACTGCCAAGCCATGTCTTTCCTGGACCGGAATCAAGCATCCTAGGACCGGTTTCTGGCTATCAGCTGTCTTCAGCCAGGATAGCTTGACTCCAGTGGCCTAGTGAGCACGGGACCCGCGTCTGGGCATACCCTTCCCACATAGGGTGAACAGCAAAGCACACAAGATGATGGACGGAATGTTGCACAATGGCAAAACATTCACCCCCAGTCACAGATCTGGGTTTAATCCATCTGTATTTTGCTCACCAAGGAACCCCAGTTCAGACATGGCATATACAAATCAGTCTTGTCCCTGTGCCTCATGGGAACAGTCCGGCCCGAACTGCCAAGCCATGTCTTTCCTGGACCGAAATCAAGCATCCTAGGACCGGTTTCTGGCTATCAGCTGTCTTCAGCCAGGATAGCTTGACTCCAGTGGCCCAGTGAGCACGGGACCCGCGTCTGGGCATACCCTTCCCACATAGGGTGAACAGCAAAACACACAAGATGATGGACGGAATGTTGCACAATGGCAAAACATTCACCCCCAGTCACAGATCTGGGTTTAATCCATCGGTATTTTGCTCACCAAGCAACCCCAGTTCAGACATGGCATATACAAATCAGTCTTGTCCCTGTGCCTCATGGGAACAGTCCTGCCCAAACTGCCAAGCCATGTCTTTCCTGGACCGAAATCAAGCATCCTAGGACCGGTTTCTGGCTATCAGCTGTCTTCAGCCAGGATAGCTTGACTCCAGTGGCCCAGTGAGCACGGGACCCTTGTCTAGGCATACCCTTCCAACATAGGGTGAACAGCAAAACACACAAGATGATGGACGGAATGTTGCACAATGGCAAAACATTCACCCCCAGTCAAGGATCTGGGTTTAATTCATCGTTATTTTGCTCACCAAGCCACCACAGGTCAGACATGGCCATATACAAATCAGTCTTGACCCTGTGCCTCATGGGAACAGTCCAGCCCGAACTGCCAAGCCATGTCTTTCCTGGACCGGAATCAATCATCCTAGGACCAGTTTCTGGCTATCATCCATCTTCAGCCAGGATAGCTTGACTCCAGTGGCCTAGTAAGCACGGGACCCACGTCTGGGCATACCCTTCCCACATAGGGTGAACAGCAAAACACACAAGATGATGGACGGAATGTTGCACAATGGCAAAACATTCACCCCCAGTCACAGATCTGAGTTTAATCCATCGTTATTTTGCTCACCAAGCCACCCCAGTTCAGACATGGCCATATACATATCAGGCTTGACCCTCTGCCTCATGGGAACAGTCCAGCCCGAACTGCCAAGCTATGTCTTTCCTGGACCAGAATCAAGCATCCTTTGACTGGTTTCTGGCTATCAGCCGTCTTCAGCCAGGATAGCTTGACTCCAGTGGCCTAGTGAGCACGGGACCCACGTCTGGGCATACCTTTCCCACATAGGGTGAACAGCAAAACACACAAGATGATGGACGGATTTTTGCGCAATTGCAACACATTCACCCCCAGTCATAGATCTGGGTTTAATCCATCGTTATTTTGCTCACCAAGCCACCCCAGTTCAGACATGGCCATATACAAATCAGTCTTGACCCTGTGCCTCATGGGAACAGTCCAGCCCAACTGCCAAGCCATGTCTTTCCTGGACTGGAATCAAGCATCCTAGGACCGGTTTCTGGCTATCAGCCGTCTTCAGCCAGGATAGCTTGACTCCAGTGGCCTAGTGAGCACGGGACCCACGTCTGGGCATACCCTTCCCACATAGGGTGAACAGCAAAACACACAAGATGATGGACGGAATGTTTCACAATGGCAAAACATTCACCCCCAGTCACAGATCTGAGTTCAACCCATCGTTATTTTGCTCACCAAGCCACTCCAGTTCAGACATGGCCATATACAAATCAGTGTTGACCCTGTGCCTCATGGGAACAGTCCAGCCCGAACTGCCAAGCCATGTCTTTCCTGGACCGCAATCAAGCATCCTAGGACCGGTTTCTGGCTATCAGTCGTCTTCGGCCAGGATAGCTTGACTCCAGTGGCCTAGTGAGCACGGGACCCACGTCTGGGCATACCCTTCCCACATAGGGTGAACAGCAAAACACAAAAGATGATGGACGGAATGTTGCACAATGGCAAAACATTCACCCCAGTCACAGATCTGGGTTTAATCCATCGTTATTTTGCTCACCAAGTCACCCCAGTTCAGACATGGCCATATACAAATCAGTCTTGACCCTGTGCCTCATGGGAACAGTCCAGCCCGAACTGCCAAGCCATGTCTTTCCTGGACCGGAATCAAGCATCCTAGGACCGGTTTCTGGCTATCAGTCGTCTTCGGCCAGGATAGCTTGACTCCAGTGGCCTAGTGAGCACGGGACCCACGTCTGGGCATACCCTTCCCACATAGGGTGAACAGCAAAACACAAAAGATGATGGACGGAATGTTGCACAATGGCAAAACATTCACCCCAGTCACAGATCTGGGTTTAATCCATCGTTATTTTGCTCACCAAGTCACCCCAGTTCAGACATGGCCATATACAAATCAGTCTTGACCCTGTGCCTCATGGGAACAGTCCAGCCCGAACTGCCAAGCCATGTCTTTCCTGGACCGGAATCAAGCATCCTAGGACCGGTTTCTGGCTATCAGCCGTCTTCAGCCAGGATAGCTTGACTCCAGTGGCCTAGTGAGCACGGGACCCACGTCTGGGCATACCCTTCCAACATAGGGTGAACAGCAAAACACACAAGATGATGGACGGAATGTTGCACAATGGCAAAACATTCACCCCCAGCCACAGATCTGGGTTTAATCCATCGTTATTTTGCTCACCAAGCCACCCCAGTTCAGATATGGCCATATACATATCAGGCTTGACCCTGTGCCTCATGGGAACAGTCCAGCCCGAACTGCCAAGCCATGTCTTTCCTGGACCAGAATCAAGCATCCTAGGACTGGTTTCTGGCTATCAGCTGTCTTCAGCCAGGATAGCTTGACTCCAGTGGCCCAGTGAGCACGGGACCCGCGTCTGGGCATACCCTTCCCACATAGGGTGAACAGCAAAACACACAAGATGATGGACGGAATGTTGCACAATGGCAAAACATTCACCCCAGTCACAGATCTGGGTTTAATCCATCGGTATTTTGCTCACCAAGTCACCCCAGTTCAGACATGGCCATATACAAATCAGTCTTGACCCTGTGCCTCATGGGAACAGTCCAGCCCGAACTGCCAAGCCATGTCTTTGCTGGACCGGAATCAAGCATCCTAGGACCGGTTTCTGGCTATCAGCCGTTTTCAGCCAGGATAGCTTGACGCCAGTGGCCTAGTGAGCACGGGACCCACGTCTGGGCATACCATTCCCACATAGGGTGAACAGCAAAACACACAAGATGATGGACGTAATGTTGCACAATGGCAAAACATTCACCCCCAGTCACAGATCTGGGTTTAATCCATCGGTATTTTGCTCACCAAGCAACCCCAGTTCAGACATGGCCTATACAAATCAGTCTTGACCCTGTGCCTCATGGGAACAGTCCAGCCCGAACTGCCAAGCCATGTCTTTCCTGGACCGGAATCAAGCATCCTAGGACTGGTTTCTGGCTATCAGCCTTCTTAAGCCAGGATAGCTTGACTCCAGTGGCCTAGTGAGCACGGGACCCGCGTCTGGGCATACCCTTCCCACATAGGGTGAACAGCAAAACACACAAGATGATGGACGGAATGTTGCACAATGGCAAAACATTCACCCCCAGTCACAGATCTGGGTTTAATCCATCGGTATTTTGCTCACCAAGCAACCCCAGTTCAGACATGGCATATACAAATCAGTCTTGTCCCTGTGCCTCATGGGAACAGTCCTGGCCAAACTGCCAAGCCATGTCTTTCCTGGACCGAAATCAAGCATCCTAGGACCGGTTTCTGGCTATCAGCTGTCTTCAGCCAGGATAGCTTGACTCCAGTGGCCCAGTGAGCACGGGACCCTTGTCTGGGCATACCCTTCCAACATAAGGTGAACAGCAAAACACACAAGATGATGGACGGATTGTTGCGCAATTGCAAAACATTTACCCCCAGTCAAGGATCTGGGTTTAATTCATCGTTATTTTGCTCACCAAGCCATCACAGGTCAGACATGGCCATATACAAATCAGTCTTGACCCTGTGCCTCATGGGAACAGTCCAGCCCGAACTGCCAAGCCATGTCTTTCCTGGACCGGAATCAATCATCCTAGGACCGGTTTCTGGCTATCATCCATCTTCAGCCAGGATAGCTTGACTCCAGTGGCCTAGTAAGCACGGGACCCACGTCTGGGCATACCCTTCCCACATAGGGTGAACAGCAAAACACACAAGATGATGGACGGAATGTTGCACAATGGCAAAACATTCACCCCCAGTCACAGATCTGAGTTCAACCCATCGTTATTTTGCTCACCAAGCCACTCCAGTTCAGACATGGCCATATACAAATCAGTGTTGACCCTGTGCCTCATGGGAACAGTCCAGCCCGAACTGCCAAGCCATGTCTTTCCTGGACCGGAATCAAGCATCCTAGGACTGGTTTCTGGCTATCAGTCGTCTTCGGCCAGGATAGCTTGACTCCAGTGGCCTAGTGAGCACGGGACCCACGTCTGGGCATACCCTTCCCACATAGGGTGAACAGCAAAACACAAAAGATGATGGACGGAATGTTGCACAATGGCAAAACATTCACCCCAGTCACAGATCTGGGTTTAATCCATCGTTATTTTGCTCACCAAGTCACCCCAGTTCAGACATGGCCATATACAAATCAGTCTTGACCCTGTGCCTCATGGGAACAGTCCAGCCCGAACTGCCAAGCCATGTCTTTCCTGGACCGGAATCAAGCATCCTAGGACCGGTTTCTGGCTATCAGCCGTCTTCAGCCAGCATAGCTTGACTCCAGTGGCCTAGTGAGCACGGGAACCACGTCTGGGCATACCCTTCCCACATAGGGTGAACAGCAAAACACACAGGATGATGGACGGAGTGTTGCACAATGGCAAAACATTCACCCCCAGTCACAGATCTGGGTTTAATCCATCGTTATTTTGCTCACCAAGCCACCCCAGTTCAGACATGGCCATTTACAAATCAGTCTTGACCCTGTGCCTCATGGGAACAGTCCAGCCCGAACTGCCAAGCAATGTCTTTCCTGGACCGCAATCAAGCATCCTAGGACCGGTTTCTGGCTATCAGCCATCTTCAGCCAGGATAGCTTGACTCCAGTGGCCTAGTGAGCACGGGACCCACGTCTGGGCATACCCTTCCAACATAGGGTGAACAGCAAAACACACAAGATGATGGACGGAATGTTGCACAATGGCAAAACATTCACCCCCAGCCACAGATCTGGGTTTAATCCATCGTTATTTTGCTCACCAAGCCAACCCAGTTCAGATATGGCCATATACATATCAGGCTTGACCCTGTGCCTCATGGGAACAGTCCAGCCCGAACTGCCAAGCCATGTCTTTCCTGGACCAGAATCAAGCATCCTAGGACTGGTTTCTGGCTATCAGCCGTCTTCAGCCAGGATAGCTTGACTCCAGTGGCCTAGTGAGCACGGGACCCACGTCTGGGCATACCCTTCCCACATAGGGTGAACATTAAAACACACAAGATGATGGACGGAATGTTGCACAATGGCAAAACATTCACCCCCAGTCACAGATCTGGGTTTAATCCATCATTATTTTGCTCACCAAGCCACCCCAGTTCAGACATGGCCATATACAAATCAGTCTTGACCCTGTGCCTCATGGGAACAGTCCAGCCCGAACTGCCAAGCCATGTCTTTCCTGGACCGGAATCAAGCATCCTAGGACCGGTTTCTGGCTATCAGCCGTCTTCAGCCAGGATAGCTTGACTCCAGTGGCCTAGTGAGCACGGGACCTGCGTCTGGGCATACCCTTCCCACATAGGGTGAACAGCAAAACACACAAGATGATGGACGGAATGTTGCACAATGGCAAAACATTCAACCCCAGTCACAGATCTGGGTTTAATCCATCGGTATTTTGCTCACCAAGCAACCCCAGTTCAGACATGGCATATACAAATCAGTCTTGTCCCTGTGCCTCATGGGAACAGTCCGGCCCGAACTGCCAAGCCATGTCTTTCCTGGACCGAAATCAAGCATCCTGGGACCGGTTTCTGGCTATCAGCTGTCTTCAGCCAGGATAGCTTGACTCCAGAGGCCCAGTGAGCACGGGACCCGCGTCTGGGCATACCATTCCCACATAGGGTGAACAGCAAAACACACAAGATGATGGACGGAATGTTGCACAATGGCAAAACATTCACCCCCAGTCACAGATCTGGGTTTAATCCAACGGTATTTTGCTCACCAAGTCACCCCAGTTCAGACATGGCCATATACAAATCAGTCTTGAGCCTGTGCCTCATGGGAACAGTCCAGCCCGAACTGCCAAGCCATGTCTTTGCTGGACCGGAATCAAGCATCCTAGGACCGGTTTCTGGCTATCAGCCGTTTTCAGCCAGGATAGCTTGACGCCAGTGGCCTAGTGAGCACGGGACCCACATCTGGGCATACCATTCCCACATAGGGTGAACAGCAAAACACACAAGATGATGGACGGAATGTTGCACAATGGCAAAACATTCACCCCCAGTCACAGATCTGGGTTTAATCCATCGGTATTTTGCTCACCAAGCAACCCCAGTTCAGACATGGCCTATACAAATCAGTCTTGACCCTTTGCCTCATGGGAACAGTCCAGCCCGAACTGCAAAGCCAAGTCTTTCCTGGACCGGAATCAAGCATCCTAGGACCGCTTTCTGGCTATCAGCCGTCTTCAGCCAGGATAGCTTGACTCCAGTGGCCTAGTCAGCACGGGACCCACGTCTGGGCATACCCTTCCAACATAGGGTGAACAGCAAAACACACAAGATGATGGACGGAATGTTGCAGAATGGCAAAACATTCACCCCCAGTCACAGATCTGGGTTTAATCCATCGTTATTTTGCCCACCAAGCCACCCCAGTTCAGACATGGCCATATACAAATCAGTCTTGACCCAGTGCCTCATGGGAACAGTCCAGCCCGAACTGCCATGCCATGTTTTTCCTGGACCGGAATCAAGCATCCTAGGACTGGTTTCTGGCTATCAGCCTTCTTAAGCCAGGATAGCTTGACTCCAGTGGCCTAGTGAGCACGGGACCCGCGTCTGGGCATACCCTTCCCACATAGGGTGAACAGCAAAACACACAAGATGATGGACGGAATGTTGCACAATGGCAAAACATTCACCCCCAGTCACAGATCTGGGTTTAATCCATCGGTATTTCGCTCACCAAGCAACCCCAGTTCAGACATGGCATATACAAATCAGTCTTGTCCCTGTGCCTCATGGGAACAGTCCTGCCCGAACTGCCAAGCCATGTCTTTCCTGGACCGAAATCAAGCATCCTAGGACCGGTTTCTGGCTATCAGCTGTCTTCAGCCAGGATAGCTTGACTCCAGTGGCCCAGTGAGCACGGGACCCTTGTCTGGGCATACCCTTCCAACATAGGGTGAACAGCAAAACACACAAGATGATGGACGGAATGTTTCACAATGGCAAAACATTCACCCCCAGTCACAGATCTGAGTTCAACCCATCGTTATTTTGCTCACCAAGCCACTCCAGTTCAGACATGGCCATATACAAATCAGTGTTGACCCTGTGCCTCATGGGAACAGTCCAGCCCGAACTGCCAAGCCATGTCTTTCCTGGACCGGAATCAAGCATCCTAGGACCGGTTTCTGGCTATCAGTCGTCTTGAGCCAGGATAGCTTGACTCCAGTGGCCTAGTGAGCACGGGACCCACGTCTGGGCATACCCTTCCCACATAGGGTGAACAGCAAAACACAAAAGATGATGGACGGAATGTTGCACAATGGCAAAACATTCACCCCAGTCACAGATCTGGGTTTAATCCATCGTTATTTTGCTCACCAAGTCACCCCAGTTCAGACATGGCCATATACAAATCAGTCTTGACCCTGTGCCTCATGGGAACAGTCCAGCCCGAACTGCCAAGCC
Source organism: Lissotriton helveticus (assembly GCF_964261635.1). Classification (NCBI taxonomy): domain Eukaryota; kingdom Metazoa; phylum Chordata; class Amphibia; order Caudata; family Salamandridae; genus Lissotriton; species Lissotriton helveticus. Next base: position 1,903,477,365 of record NC_136057.1, on the reverse strand, counting down.
ATGTCTTTCCTGGACCGGAATCAAGCATCCTAGGACCGGTTTCTGGCTATCAGCCGTCTTCAGCCAGGATAGCTTGACTCCAGTGGCCTAGTGAGCACGGGAACCACGTCTGGGCATACCCTTCCCACATAGGGTGAACAGCAAAACACACAAGATGATGGACGGAGTGTTGCACAATGGCAAAACATTCACCCCCAGTCACAGATCTGGGTTTAATCCATCGTTATTTTGCTCACCAAGCCACCCCAGTTCAGACATGGCCATTTACAAATCAGTCTTGACCCTGTGCCTCATGGGAACAGTCCAGCCCGAACTGCCAAGCAATGTCTTTCCTGGACCGGAATCAAGCATCCTAGGACCGGTTTCTGGCTATCAGCCGTCTTCAGCCAGGATAGCTTGACTCCAGTGGCCTAGTGAGCACGGAACCCACGTCTGGGCATACCCTTCCAACATAGGGTGAACAGCAAAACACACAAGATGATGGACGGAATGTTTCACAATGGCAAAACATTCACCCCCAGTCACAGATCTGAGTTCAACCCATCGTTATTTTGCTCACCAAGCCACTCCAGTTCAGACATGGCCATATACAAATCAGTGTTGACCCAGTGCCTCATGGGAACAGTCCAGCCCGAACTGCCAAGCCATGTCTTTCCTGGACCGGAATCAAGCATCCTAGGACCGGTTTCTGGCTATCAGTCGTCTTCAGCCAGGATAGCTTGACTCCAGTGGCCTAGTGAGCACGGGACCCACGTCTGGGCATACCCTTCCCACATAGGGTGAACAGCAAAACACAAAAGATGATGGACGGAATGTTGCACAATGGCAAAACATTCACCCCAGTCACAGATCTGGGTTTAATCCATCGTTATTTTGCTCACCAAGTCACCCCAGTTCAGACATGGCCATATACAAATCAGTCTTGACCCTGTGCCTCATGGGAACAGTCCAGCCCGAACTGCCAAGCCATGTCTTTCCTGGACCGGAATCAAGCATCCTAGGACCGGTTTCTGGCTATCAGCCGTCTTCAGCCAGGATAGCTTGACTCCAGTGGCCTAGTGAGCACGGGAACCACGTCTGGGCATACCCTTCCCACATAGGGTGAACAGCAAAACACACAAGATGATGGACGGAATGTTTCACAATGGCAAAACATTCACCCCCAGTCACAGATCTGAGTTCAACCCATCGTTATTTTGCTCACCAAGCCACTCCAGTTCAAACATGGCCATATACAAATCAGTGTTGACCCTGTGCCTCATGGGAACAGTCCAGCCCGAACTGCCAAGCCATGTCTTTCCTGGACCGGAATCAAGCATCCTAGGACCGGTTTCTGGCTATCAGTCGTCTTCGGCCAGGATAGATTGACTCCAGTGGCCTAGTGAGCACGGGACCCACGTCTGGGCATACCCTTCCCACATAGGGTGAACAGCAAAACACAAAAGATGATGGACGGAATGTTGCACAATGGCAAAACATTCACCCCAGTCACAGATCTGGGTTTAATCCATCGTTATTTTGCTCACCAAGTCACCCCAGTTCAGACATGGCCATATACAAATCAGTCTTGACCCTGTGCCTCATGGGAACAGTCCAGCCCAAACTGCCAAGCCATGTCTTTCCTGGACCGGAATCAAGCATCCTAGGACCGGTTTCTGGCTATCAGCCGTCTTCAGCCAGGATAGCTTGACTCCAGTGGCCTAGTGAGCACGGGAACCTCGTCTGGGCATACCCTTCCCACATAGGGTGAACAGCAAAACACACAAGATGATGGACGGAGTGTTGCACAATGGCAAAACATTCACCCCCAGTCACAGATCTGGGTTTAATCCATCGTTATTTTGCTCACCAAGCCACCCCAGTTCAGACATGGCCATTTACAAATCAGTCTTGACCCTGTTCCTCATGGGAACAGTCCAGCCCGAACTGCCAAGCAATGTCTTTCCTGGACCGGAATCAAGCATCCTAGGACCGGTTTCTGGCTATCAGCCGTCTTCAGCCAGGATAGCTTGACTCCAGTGGCCTAGTGAGCACGGGACCCACGTCTGGGCATACCCTTCCAACATAGGGTGAACAGCAAAACACACAAGATGATGGACGGAATGTTGCACAATGGCAAAACATTCACCCCCAGCCACAGATCTGGGTTTAATCCATCGTTATTTTGCTCACCAAGCCACCCCAGTTCAGATATGGCCATATACATATCAGGCTTGACCCTGTGCCTCATGGGAACAGTCCAGCCCGAACTGCCAAGCCATGTCTTTCCTGGACCAGAATCAAGCATCCTAGGACTGGTTTCTGGCTATCAGCCGTCTTCAGCCAGGATAGCTTGACTCCAGTGGCCTAGTGAGCACGGGACCCACGTCTGGGCATACCCTTCCCACATAGGGTGAACATTAAAACACACAAGATGATGGACGGAATGTTGCACAATGGCAAAACATTCACCCCCAGTCACAGATCTGGGTTTAATCCATCATTATTTTGCTCACCAAGCCACCCCAGTTCAGACATGGCCATATACAAATCAGTCTTGACCCTGTGCCTCATGGGAACAGTCCAGCCCGAACTGCCAAGCCATGTCTTTCCTGGACCGGAATCAAGCATCCTAGGACCGGTTTCTGGCTATCAGCCGTCTTCAGCCAGGATAGCTTGACTCCAGTGGCCTAGTGAGCACGGGACCCGCGTCTGGGCATACCCTTCCCACATAGGGTGAACAGCAAAACACACAAGATGATGGACGGAATGTTGCACAATGGCAAAACAATCAAGCCCAGTCACAGATCTGGGTTTAATCCATCGGTATTTTGCTCACCAAGCAACCCCAGTTCAGACATGGCATATACAAATCAGTCTTGTCCCTGTGCCTCATGGGAACAGTCCGGCCCGAACTGCCAAGCCATGTCTTTCCTGGACCGAAATCAAGCATCCTAGGACCGGTTTCTGGCTATCAGCTGTCTTTAGCCAGGATAGCTTGACTCCAGTGGCCCAGTGAGCACGGGACCCGCGTCTGGGCATACCCTTCCCACATAGGGTGAACAGCAAAACACACAAGATGATGGACGGAATGTTGCACAATGGCAAAACATTCACCCCCAGTCACAGATCTGGGTTTAATCCATCGGTATTTTGCTGACCAAGTCACCCCAGTTCAGACATGGCCATATACAAATCAGTCTTGACCCTGTGCCTCATGGGAACAGTCCAGCCCGAACTGCCAAGCCATGTCTTTGCTGGACCGGAATCAAGCATCCTAGGACCGGTTTCTGGCTATCAGCCGTTTTCAGCCAGGATAGCTTGACGCCAGTGGCCTAGTGAGCACGGGACCCACGTCTGGGCATACCATTCCCACATAGGGTGAACAGCAAAACACACAAGATGATGGACGGAATGTTGCACAATGGCAAAACATTCACCCCCAGTCACAGATCTGGGTTTAATCCATCGGTATTTTGCTCACCAAGCAACCCCAGTTCAGACATGGGCTATACAAATCAGTCTTGACCCTGTGCCTCATGAGAACAGTCCAGCCCGAACTGCAAAGCCAAGTCTTTCCTGGACCGGAATCAAGCATCCTAGGACCGCTTTCTGGCTATCAGCCGTCTTCAGCCAGGATAGCTTGACTCCAGTGGCCTAGTCAGCACGGGACCCACGTCTGGGCATACCCTTCCAACATAGGGTGAACAGCAAAACACACAAGATGATGGACGGAATGTTGCACAATGGCAAAACATTCACCCCCAGTCACAGATCTGGGTTTAATCCATCGTTATTTTGCCCACCAAGCCACCCCAGTTCAGACATGGCCATATACAAATCAGTCTTGACCCAGTGCCTCATGGGAACAGTCCAGCCCGAACTGCCAAGCCATGTCTTTGCTGGACCGGAATCAAGCATCCTAGGACCGGTTTCTGGCTATCAGCCGTTTTCAGCCAGGATAGCTTGACGCCAGTGGCCTAGTGAGCACGGGACCCACGTCTGGGCATACCATTCCCACATAGGGTGAACAGCAAAACACACAAGATGATGGACGGAATGTTGCACAATGGCAAAACATTCACCCCCAGTCACAGATCTGGGTTTAATCCATCGGTATTTTGCTCACCAAGCAACCCCAGTTCAGACATGGCCTATACAAATCAGTCTTGACCCTTTGCCTCATGGGAACAGTCCAGCCCGAACTGCAAAGCCAAGTCTTTCCTGGACCGGAATCAAGCATCCTAGGACCGCTTTCTGGCTATCAGCCGTCTTCAGCCAGGATAGCTTGACTCCAGTGGCCTAGTCAGCACGGGACCCACGTCTGGGCATACCCTTCCAACATAGGGTGAACAGCAAAACACACAAGATGATGGACGGAATGTTGCAGAATGGCAAAACATTCACCCCCAGTCACAGATCTGGGTTTAATCCATCGTTATTTTGCCCACCAAGCCACCCCAGTTCAGACATGGCCATATACAAATCAGTCTTGACCCAGTGCCTCATGGGAACAGTCCAGCCCGAACTGCCATGCCATGTTTTTCCTGGACCGGAATCAAGCATCCTAGGACTGGTTTCTGGCTATCAGCCTTCTTAAGCCAGGATAGCTTGACTCCAGTGGCCTAGTGAGCACGGGACCCGCGTCTGGGCATACCCTTCCCACATAGGGTGAACAGCAAAACACACAAGATGATGGACGGAATGTTGCACAATGGCAAAACATTCACCCCCAGTCACAGATCTAGGTTTAATCCATCAGTATTTTGCTCACCAAGCAACCCCAGTTCAGACATGGCATATACAAATCAGTCTTGTCCCTGTGCCTCATGGGAACAGTCCTGCCCGAACTGCCAAGCCATGTCTTTCCTGGACCGAAATCAAGCATCCTAGGACCGGTTTCTGGCTATCAGCTGTCTTCAGCCAGGATAGCTTGACTCCAGTGGCCCAGTGAGCACGGGACCCTTGTCTGGGCATACCCTTCCAACATAGGGTGAACAGCAAAACACACAAGATGATGGACGGAATGTTTCACAATGGCAAAACATTCACCCCCAGTCACAGATCTGAGTTCAACCCATCGTTATTTTGCTCACCAAGCCACTCCAGTTCAGACATGGCCATATACAAATCGGTGTTGACCCTGTGCCTCATGGGAACAGTCCAGCCCGAACTGCCAAGCCATGTCTTTCCTGGACCGGAATCAAGCATCCTAGGACCGGTTTCTGGCTATCAGTCGTCTTGAGCCAGGATAGCTTGACTCCAGTGGCCTAGTGAGCACGGGACCCACGTCTGGGCATACCCTTCCCACATAGGGTGAACAGCAAAACACAAAAGATGATGGACGGAATGTTGCACAATGGCAAAACATTCACCCAAGTCACAGATCTGGGTTTAATCCATCGTTATTTTGCTCACCAAGTCACCCCAGTTCAGACATGGCCATATACAAATCAGTCTTGACCCTGTGCCTCGTGGGAACAGTCCAGCCCGAACTGCCAAGCCATGTCTTTCCTGGACCGGAATCAAGCATCCTAGGACCGGTTTCTGGCTATCAGCCACCTTCAGCCAGCATAGCTTGACTCCAGTGGCCTAGTGAGCACGGGAACCACGTCTGGGCATACCCTTCCCACATAGGGTGAACAGCAAAACACACAAGATGATGGACGGAGTGTTGCACAATGGCAAAACATTCACCCCCAGTCACAGATCTGGGTTTAATCCATTGTTATTTTGCTCACCAAGCCACCCCAGTTCAGACATGGCCATTTACAAATGAGTCTTGACCCTGTGCCTCATGGGAACAGTCCAGCCCGAACTGCCAAGCAATGTCTTTCCTGGAACGCAATCAAGCGTCCTAGGACCGGTTTCTGGCTATCAGCCGTCTTCAGCCAGGATAGCTTGACTCCAGTGGCCTAGTGAGCACGGGACCCACGTCTGGGCATACCCTTCCAACATAGGGTGAACAGCAAAACACACAAGATGATGGACGGAATGTTGCACAATGGCAAAACATTCACCCCCAGCCACAGATCTGGGTTTAATCCATCGTTATTTTGCTCACCAAGCCACCCCAGTTCAGATATGGCCTTATACATATCAGGCTTGACCCTGTGCCTCATGGGAACAGTCCAGCCCGAACTGCCAAGCCATGTCTCTCCTGGACCAGAATCAAGCATCCTAGGACTGGTTTCTGGCTATCAGCCGTCTTCAGCCAGGATAGCTTGACTCCAGTGGCCTAGTGAGCACGGGACCCACGTCTGGGCATACCCTTCCCACATAGGGTGAACATTAAAACGCACAAGATGATGGACGGAATTTTGCACAATGGCAAAACATTCACCCCCAGTCACAGATCTGGGTTTAATCCATCATTATTTTGCTCACCAAGCCACCCCAGTTCAGACATGGCCATATACAAATCAGTCTTGACCCTGTGCCTCATGGGAACAGTCCAGCCCGAACTGCCAAGCCATGTCTTTCCTGGACCAGAATCAAGCATCCTAGGACCGGTTTCTGGCTATCAGCCGTCTTCAGCCAGGATAGCTTGACTCCAGTGGCCTAGTGAGCACGGGACCCACGTCTGGGCATACCCTTCCCACATAGGGTGAACAGCAAAACACAAAAGATGATGGACGGAATGTTGCACAATGGCAAAACATTCACCCCAGTCACAGATCTGGGTTTAATCCATCGGTATTTTGCTCACCAAGTCACCCCAGTTCAGACATGGCCATATACAAATCAGTCTTGACCCTGTGCCTCATGGGAACAGTCCAGCCCGAACTGCCAAGCCATGTCTTTGCTGGACCGGAATCAAGCATCCTAGGACCGGTTTCTGGCTATCAGCCGTTTTCAGCCAGGATAGCTTGACGCCAGTGGCCTAGTGAGCACGGGACCCACGTCTGGGCATACCATTCCCACATAGGGTGAACAGCAAAACACACAAGATGATGGACGGAATGTTGCACAATGGCAAAACATTCACCCCCAGTCACAGATCTGGGTTTAATCCATCGGTATTTTGCTCACCAAGCAACCCCAGTTCAGACATGGCCTATACAAATCAGTCTTGACCCTGTGCCTCATGGGAACAGTCCAGCCCGAACTGCAAAGCCAAGTCTTTCCTGGACCGGAATCAAGCATCCTAGGACCGTTTTCTGGCTATCAGCCGTCTTCAGCCAGGCTAGCTTGACTCCAGTGGCCTAGTCAGCACGAGACCCAAGTCTGGGCATACCCTTCCAACATAGGGTGAACAGCAAAACACACAAGATGATGGACGGAATGTTGCACAATGGCAAAACAGTCACCCCCAGTCACAGATCTGGGTTTAATCCATCGTTATTTTGCCCACCAAGCCAACCCAGTTCAGACATGGCCATATACAAATCAGTCTTGACCCAGTGCCTCATGGGAACAGTCCAGCCCGAACTGCCAAGCCATGTCTTTCCTGGACCGGAATCAAGCATCCTAGGACTGGTTTCTGGCTATCAGCCTTCTTAAGCCAGGATAGCTTGACTCCAGTGGCCTAGTGAGCACGGGACCCGCGTCTGGGCATACCCTTCCCACATAGGGTGAACAGCAAAACACACAAGATGATGGACGGAGTGTTGCACAATGGCAAAACATTCACCCCCAGTCACAGATCTGGGTTTAATCCATCGGTATTTTGCTCACCAAGCAACCCCAGTTCAGACATGGCATATACAAATCAGTCTTGTCCCTGTGCCTCATGGGAACAGTCCTGCCCGAACTGCCAAGCCATGTCTTTCCTGGACCGAAATCAAGCATCCTAGGACCGGTTTCTGGCTATCAGCCGTCTTCAGCCAGGATAGCTTGACTCCAGTGGCCTAGTGAGCACGGGAACCACGTCTGGGCATACCCTTCCCACATAGGGTGAACAGCAAAACACACAAGATGATGGACGGAGTGTTGCACAATGGCAAAACATTCACCCCCAGTCACAGATCTGGGTTTAATCCATCGTTATTTTGCTCACCATGCCACCCCAGTTCAGACATGGCCATTTACAAATCAGTCTTGACCCTGTGCCTCATGGGAACAGTCCAGCCCGAACTGCCAAGCAATGTCTTTCCTGGACCGGAATCAAGCATCCTAGGACCGGTTTCTGGCTATCAGCCGTCTTCAGCCAGGATAGCTTGACTCCAGTGGCCTAGTGAGCACGGGACCCACGTCTGGGCATACCCTTCCAACATAGGGTGAACAGCAAAACACACAAGATGATGGACGGAATGTTGCACAATGGCAAAACATTCACCCCCAGCCACAGATCTGGGTTTAATCCATCGTTATTTTGCTCACCAAGCCACCCCAGTTCAGATATGGCCATATACATATCAGGCTTGACCCTGTGCCTCATGGGAACAGTCCAGCCCGAACTGCCAAGCCATGTCTTTCCTGGACCAGAATCAAGCATCCTAGGACTGGTTTCTGGCTATCAGCCGTCTTCAGCCAGGATAGCTTGACTCCAGTGGCCTAGTGAGCACGGGACCCACGTATGGGCATACCCTTCCCACATAGGGTGAACATTAAAACACACAAGATGATGGACGGAATGTTGCACAATGGCAAAACATTCACCCCCAGTCGCAGATCTGGGTTTAATCCATCATTATTTTGCTCACCAAGCCACCCCAGTTCAGACATGGCCATATACAAATCAGTCTTGACCCTGTGCCTCATGGGAACAGTCCAGCCCGAACTGCCAAGCCATGTCTTTCCTGGACCGGAATCAAGCATCCTAGGACCGGTTTCTGGCTATCAGTCGTCTTCAGCCAGGATAGCTTGACTCCAGTGGCCTAGTGAGCACGGGACCCACGTCTGGGCATACCCTTCCCACATAGGGTGAACAGCAAAACACACAAGATGATGGACGGAATGTTGCACAATGGCAAAAAATTCACCCCCAGTCACAGATCTGGGTTTAATCCATCGGTATTTTGCTCACCAAGTCACCCCAGTTCAGACATGGCCATATACAAATCAGTCTTGACCCTGTGCCTCATGGGAACAGTCCAGCCCGAACTGCCAAGCCATGTCTTTGCTGGACCGGAATCAAGCATCCTAGGACTGGTTTCTGGCTATCAGCCGTTTTCAGCCAGGATAGCTTGACGCCAGTGGCCTAGTGAGCACGGGACCCACGTCTGGGCATACCATTCCCACATAGGGTGAACAGCAAAACACACAAGATGATGGACGGAATGTTGCACAATAGCAAAACATTCACCCCCAGTCACAGATCTGGGTTTAATCCATCGGTATTTTGCTCACCAAGCAACCCCAGTTCAGACATGGCCTATACAAATCAGTCTTGACCCTGTGCCTCATGGGAACAGTCCAGCCCGAACTGCAAAGCCAAGTCTTTCCTGGACCGGAATCAAGCATCCTAGGACCGCTTTCTGGCTATCAGCCGTCTTCAGCCAGGATAGCTTGACTCCAGTGGCCTAGTCAGCACGGGACCCACGTCTGGGCATACCCTTCCAACATAGGGTGAACAGCAAAACACACAAGATGATGGACGGAATGTTGCACAATGGCAAAACATTCACCCCCAGTCACAGATCTGGGTTTAATCCATCGTTATTTTGCCCACCAAGCCACCTCAGTTCAGACATGGCCATATACAAATCAGTCTTGACCCAGTGCCTCATGGGAACAGTCCAGCCCGAACTGCCAAGCCATGTCTTTCCTGGACCAGAATCAAGCATCCTAGGACTGGTTTCTGGCTATCAGCCTTCTTAAGCCAGGATAGCTTGACTACAGTGGCCTAGTGAGCACAGGACCCACGTCTGGGCATACCCTTCCCACAAAGGGTGAACAGCAAAACACACATGATAATGGACGGAATGTTGCACAATGGCAAAACATTCACCCCCAGTCACAGATCTGGGTTTAATCCATCGTTATTTTGCTCACCAAGCCACCCCAGTTCAGACATGGCCATATACATATCAGGCTTGACCCTCTGCCTCATGGGAACAGTCCAGCCCGAACTGCAAGCCATGTCTTTCCTGGACCAGAATCAAGCATCCTTTGACTGGTTTCTGGCTATCAGCCGTCTTCAGCCAGGATAGCTTGACTCCAGTGGCCTAGTGAGCACGGGACCCACGTCTGGGCACACCTTTCCCACATAGGGTGAACAGCAAAACACACAAGATGATGGACGGATTGTTGCGCAATTGCAAAACATTCACCCCCAGTCACAGATCTGGGTTTAATCCATCGTTATTTTGCTCACCAAGCCACCCCAGTTCAGATATGGCCATATACATATCAGGCTTGACCCTGTGCCTCATGGGAACAGTCCAGCCCGAACTGCCAAGCCATGTCTTTCCTGGACCAGAATCAAGCATCCTAGGACTGGTTTCTGGCTATCAGCTGTCTTCAGCCAGGATAGCTTGACTCCAGTGGCCTAGTGAGCACGGGACCCACGTCTGGGCATACCCTTCCCACATAGGGTGAACATTAAAACACACAAGATGATGGACGGAATGTTGCACAATGGCAAAACATTCACCCCCAGTCACAGATCTGGGTTTAATCCATCATTATTTTGCTCACCAAGCCACCCCAGTTCAGACATGGCCATATACAAATCAGTCTTGACCCTGTGCCTCATGGGAACAGTCCAGCCCGAACTGCCAAGCCATGTCTTTCCTGGACCGGAATCAAGCATCCTAGGACCAGTTTCTGGCTATCAGTCGTCTTCAGCCAGGATAGCTTGACTCCAGTGGCCTAGTGAGCACGGGACCCACGTCTGGGCATACCCTTCCCACATAGGGTGAACAGCAAAACACACAAGATGATGGACGGAATGTTGCACAATGGCAAAACATTCACCCCCAGTCACGGATCTGGGTTTAATCCATCGGTATTTTGCTCACCAAGTCACCCCAGTTCAGACATGGCCATATACAAATCAGTCTTGACCCTGTGCCTCATGGGAACAGTCCAGCCCGAACTGCCAAGCCATGTCTTTACTGGACCGGAATCAAGCATCCTAGGACCGGTTTCTGGCTATCAGCCGTTTTCAGCCAGGATAGCTTGACGCCAGTGGCCTAGTGAGCACGGGACCCACGTCTGGGCATACCATTCCCACATAGGGTGAACAGCAAAACACACAAGATGATGGACGGAATGTTGCACAATAGCAAAACATTCACCCCCAGTCACAGATCTGGGTTTAATCCATCGGTATTTTGCTCACCAAGCAACCACAGTTCAGACATGGCCTATACAAATCAGTCTTGACCCTGTGCCTCATGGGAACAGTCCAGCCCGAACTGCAAAGCCAAGTCTTTCCTGGACCGGAATCAAGCATCCTAGGACCGCTTTCTGGCTATCAGCCGTCTTCAGCCAGGATAGCTTGACTCCAGTGGCCTAGTCAGCACGGGACCCACGTCTGGGCATACCCTTCCAACATAGGGTGAACAGCAAAACACACAAGATGATGGACGGAATGTTGCACAATGGCAAAACATTCACCCCCAGTCACAGATCTGGGTTTAATCCATCGTTATTTTGCCCACCAAGCCACCCCAGTTCAGACATGGCCATATACAAATCAGTCTTGACCCAGTGCCTCATGGGAACAGTCCAGCCCGAACTGCCAAGCCATGTCTTTCCTGGACCAGAATCAAGCATCCTAGGACTGGTTTCTGGCTATCAGCCTTCTTAAGCCAGGATAGCTTGACTCCAGTGGCCTAGTGAGCACGGGACCCACGTCTGGGCATACCCTTCCCACATAGGGTGAACATTAAAACACACAAGATGATGGACAGAATGTTGCACAATGGCAAAACATTCACCCCCAGTGACAGATCTGGGTTTAATCCATCATTATTTTGCTCACCAAGCCACCCCAGTTCAGACATGGCCATATACAAATCAGTCTTGACCCTGTGCCTCATGGGAACAGTCCAGCCCGAACTGCCAAGCCATGTCTTTCCTGGACCGGAATCAAGCATCCTAGGGCCGGTTTCTGGCTATCAGTCGTCTTCAGCCAGGATAGCTTGACTCCAGTGGCCTAGTGAGCACGGGACCCACGTCTGGGCATACCCTTCCCACATAGGGTGAACAGCAAAACACACAAGATGATGGACGGAATGTTGCACAATGGCAAAACATTCACCCCCAGTCACAGATCTGGGTTTAATCCATCGGTATTTTGCTCACCAAGTCACCCCAGTTCAGACATGGCCATATACAAATCAGTCTTGACCCTGTGCCTCATGGGAACAGTCCAGCCCAAACTGCCAAGCCATGTCTTTGCTGGACCGGAATCAAGCATCCTAGGACCGGTTTCTGGCTATCAGCCGTTTTCAGCCAGGATAGCTTGACGCCAGTGGCCTAGTGAGCACGGGACCCACGTCTGGGCATACCATTCCCACATAGGGTGAACAGAAAAACACACAAGATGATGGACGGAATGTTGCACAATAGCAAAACATTCACCCCCAGTCACAGATCTGGGTTTAATCCATCGGTATTTTGCTCACCAAGCAACCCCAGTTCAGACATGGCCTATACAAATCAGTCTTGACCCTGTGCCTCATGGGAACAGTCCAGCCCGAACTGCAAAGCCAAGTCTTTCCTGGACCGGAATCAAGCATCCTAGGACCGCTTTCTGGCTATCAGCCGTCTTCAGCCAGGATAGCTTGACTCTAGTAGCCTAGTCAGCACGGGACCCACGTCTGGGCATACCCTTCCAACATAGGGTGAACAGCAAAACACACAAGATGATGGACGGAATGTTGCACAATGGCAAAACATTCACCCCCAGTCACAGATCTGGGTTTAATCCATCGTTATTTTGCCCACCAAGCCACCCCAGTTCAGACATGGCCATATACAAATCAGTCTTGACCCAGTGCCTCATGGGAACAGTCCAGCCCGAACTGCCAAGCCATGTCTTTCCTGGACCAGAATCAAGCATCCTAGGACTGGTTTCTGGCTATCAGCCTTCTTAAGCCAGGATAGCTTGACTCCAGTGGCCTAGTGAGCACAGGACCCACGTCTGGGCATACCCTTCCCACAAAGGGTGAACAGCAAAACACACATGATAATGGACGGAATGTTGCACAATGGCAAAACATTCACCCCCAGTCACAGATCTGGGTTTAATCCATCGTTATTTTGCTCACCAAGCCACCCCAGTTCAGACATGGCCATATACATATCAGGCTTGACCCTCTGCCTCATGGGAACAGTCCAGCCCGAACTGCAAGCCATGTCTTTCCTGGACCAGAATCAAGCATCCTTTGACTGGTTTCTGGCTATCAGCCGTCTTCAGCCAGGATAGCTTGACTCCAGTGGCCTAGTGAGCACGGGACCCACGTCTGGGCACACCTTTCCCACATAGGGTGAACAGCAAAACACACAAGATGATGGACGGATTGTTGCGCAATTGCAAAACATTCACCCCCAGTCACAGATCTGGGTTTAATCCATCGTTATTTTGCTCACCAAGCCACCCCAGTTCAGATATGGCCATATACATATCAGGCTTGACCATGTGCCTCATGGGAACAGTCCAGCCCGAACTGCCAAGCCATGTCTTTCCTGGACCAGAATCAAGCATCCTAGGACTGGTTTCTGGCTATCAGCCGTCTTCAGCCAGGATAGCTTGACTCCAGTGGCCTAGTGAGCACGGGACCCACGTCTGGGCATACCCTTCCCACATAGGGTGAACATTAAAACACACAAGATGATGGACGGAATGTTGCACAATGGCAAAACATTCACCCCCAGTCACAGATCTGGGTTTAATCCATCATTATTTTGCTCACCAAGCCACCCCAGTTCAGACATGGCCATATACAAATCAGTCTTGACCCTGTGCCTCATGGGAACAGTCCAGCCCGAACTGCCAAGCCATGTCTTTCCTGGACCGGAATCAAGCATCCTAGGACCGGTTTCTGGCTATCAGTCGTCTTCAGCCAGGATAGCTTGACTCCAGTGGCCTATTGAGCACGGGACCCACGTATGGGCATACCCTTCCCACATATGGTGAACAGCAAAACACACAAGATGATGGACGGAATGTTGCACAATGGCATAACATTCACCCCCAGTCACAGATCTGGGTTTAATCCATCGGTATTTTGCTCACCAAGTCACCCCAGTTCAGACATGGCCATATACAAATCAGTCTTGACCCTGTGCCTCATGGGAACAGTCCAGCCCGAACTGCCAAGCCATGTCTTTGCTGGACCGGAATCAAGCATCCTAGGACCGGTTTCTGGCTATCAGCCGTTTTCAGCCAGGATAGCTTGACGCCAGTGGCCTAGTGAGCACGGGACCCACGTCTGGGCATACCATTCCCACATAGGGTGAACAGCAAAACACACAAGATGATGGACGGAATGTTGCACAATAGCAAAACATTCACCCCCAGTCACAGATCTGGGTTTAATCCATCGGTATTTTGCTCACCAAGCAACCCCAGTTCAGACATGGCCTATACAAATCAGTCTTGACCCTGTGCCTCATGGGAACAGTCCAGCCCGAACTGCAAAGCCAAGTCTTTCCTGGACCGGAATCAAGCATCCTAGGACCGCTTTCTGGCTATCAGCCGTCTTCAGCCAGGATAGCTTGACTCCAGTGGCCTAGTCAGCACGGGACCCACGTCTGGGCATACCCTTCCAACATAGGGTGAACAGCAAAACACACAAGATGATGGACGGAATGTTGCACAATGGCAAAACATTCACCCCCAGTCACAGATCTGGGTTTAATCCATCGTTATTTTGCCCACCAAGCCACCCCAGTTCAGACATGGCCATATACAAATCAGTCTTGACCCAGTGCCTCATGGGAACAGTCCAGTCCGAACTGCCAAGCCATGTCTTTCCTGGACCACAATCAAGCATCCTAGGACTGGTTTCTGGCTATCAGCCTTCTTAAGCCAGGATAGCTTGACTCCAGTGGCCTAGTGAGCACAGGACCCACGTCTGGGCATACCCTTCCCACAAAGGGTGAACAGCAAAACACACATGATAATGGACGGAATGTTGCACAATGGCAAAACATTCACCCCCAGTCACAGATCTGGGTTTAATCCATCGTTATTTTGCTCACCAAGCCACCCCAGTTCAGACATGGCCATATACATATCAGGCTTGACCCTCTGCCTCATGGGAACAGTCCAGCCCGAACTGCAAGCCATGTCTTTCCTGGACCAGAATCAAGCATCCTGTGACTGGTTTCTGGCTATCAGCCGTCTTCAGCCAGGATAGCTTGACTCCAGTGGCCTAGTGAGCACGGGACCCACGTCTGGGCACACCTTTCCCACATAGGGTGAACAGCAAAACACACAAGATGATGGACGGATTGTTGCGCAATTGCAAAACATTCACCCCCAGTCACAGATCTGGGTTTAATCCATCGTTATTTTGCTCACCAAGCCACCCTAGTTCAGACATGGCCATATACAAATCAGTCTTGACCCTGTGCCTCATGGGAACAGTCCAGCCCGAACTGCCAAGCAATGTCTTTGCTGGACCGGAATCAAGCATCCTAGGACCGGTTTCTGGCTATCAGCCGTTTTCAGCCAGGATAGCTTGACGCCAGTGGCCTAGTGAGCACGGGACCCACGTCTGGGCATACCATTCCCACATAGGGTGAACAGCAAAACACACAAGATGATGGACGGAATGTTGCACAATAGCAAAACATTCACCCCCAGTCACAGATCTGGGTTTAATCCATCGGTATTTTGCTCACCAAGCAACCCCAGTTCAGACATGGCCTATACAAATCAGTCTTGACCCTGTGCCTCATGGGAACAGTCCAGCCCGAAATGCAAAGCCAAGTCTTTCCTGGACCGGAATCAAGCATCCTAGGACCGCTTTCTGGCTATCAGCCGTCTTCAGCCAGGATAGCTTGACTCCAGTGGCCTAGTCAGCACGGGACCCACGTCTGGGCATACCCTTCCAACATAGGGTGAACAGCAAAACACACAAGATGATGGACGGAATGTTGCACAATGGCAAAACATTCACCCCCAGTCACAGATCTGGGTTTAATCCATCGTTATTTTGCCCACCAAGCCACCTCAGTTCAGACATGGCCATATACAAATCAGTCTTGACCCAGTGCCTCATGGGAACAGTCCAGCCCGAACTGCCAAGCCATGTCTTTCCTGGACCAGAATCAAGCATCCTAGGACTGGTTTCTGGCTATCAGCCTTCTTAAGCCAGGATAGCTTGACTCCAGTGGCCTAGTGAGCACAGGACCCACGTCTGGGCATACCCTTCCCACAAAGGGTGAACAGCAAAACACACATGATAATGGACGGAATGTTGCACAATGGCAAAACATTCACCCCCAGTCACAGATCTGGGTTTAATCCATCGTTATTTTGCTCACCAAGCCACCCCAGTTCAGACATGGCCATATACATATCAGGCTTGACCCTCTGCCTCATGGGAACAGTCCAGCCCGAACTGCAAGCCATGTCTTTCCTGGACCAGAATCAAGCATCCTTTGACTGGTTTCTGGCTATCAGCCGTCTTCAGCCAGGATAGCTTGACTCCAGTGGCCTAGTGAGCACGGGACCCACGTCTGGGCACACCTTTCCCACATAGGGTGAACAGCAAAACACACAAGATGATGGACGGATTGTTGCGCAATTGCAAAACATTCACCCCCAGTTACAGATCTGGGTTTAATCCATCGTTATTTTGCTCACCAAGCCACCCCAGTTCAGATATGGCCATATACATATCAGGCTTGACCCTGTGCCTCATGGGAACAGTCCAGCCCGAACTGCCAAGCCATGTCTTTCCTGGACCAGAATCAAGCATCCTAGGACTGGTTTCTGGCTATCAGCCGTCTTCAGCCAGGATAGCTTGACTCCAGTGGCCTAGTGAGCACGGGACCCACGTCTGGGCATACCCTTCCCACATAGGGTGAACATTAAAACACACAAGATGATGGACGGAATGTTGCACAATGGCAAAACATTCACCCCCAGTGACAGATCTGGGTTTAATCCATCATTATTTTGCTCACCAAGCCACCCCAGTTCAGACATGGCCATATACAAATCAGTCTTGACCCTGTGCCTCATGGGAACAGTCCAGCCCGAACTGCCAAGCCATGTCTTTCCTGGACCGGAATCAAGCATCCTAGGACCGGTTTCTGGCTATCAGTCGTCTTCAGCCAGGATAGCTTGACTCCAGTGGCCTAGTGAGCACGGGACCCACGTCTGGGCATACCCTTCCCACATAGGGTGAACAGCAAAACACACAATATGATGGACGGAATGTTGCACAATGGCAAAACATTCACCCCCAGTCACGGATCTGGGTTTAATCCATCGGTATTTTGCTCACCAAGTCACCCCAGTTCAGACATGGCCATATACAAATCAGTCTTGACCCTGTGCCTCATGGGAACAGTCCAGCCCGAACTGCCAAGCCATGTCTTTGCTGCACCGGAATCAAGCATCCTAGGACCGGTTTCTGGCTATCAGCCGTTTTCAGCCAGGATAGCTTGACGCCAGTGGCCTAGTGAGCACGGGACCCACGTCTGGGCATACCATTCCCACATAGGGTGAACAGCAAAACACACAAGATGATGGACGGAATGTTGCACAATAGCAAAACATTCACCCCCAGTCACAGATCTGGGTTTAATCCATCCGTATTTTGCTCACCAAGCAACCCCAGTTCAGACATGGCCTATACAAATCAGTCTTGACCCTGTGCCTCATGGGAACAGTCCAGCCCGAACTGCAAAGCCAAGTCTTTCCTGGACCGGAATCAAGCATCCTAGGACCGCTTTCTGGCTATCAGCCGTCTTCAGCCAGGATAGCTTGACTCCAGTGGCCTAGTCAGCACGGGACCCACGTCTGGGCATACCCTTCCAACATAGGGTGAACAGCAAAACACACAAGATGATGGACGGAATGTTGCACAATGGCAAAACATTCACCCCCAGTCACAGATCTGGGTTTAATCCATCGTTATTTTGCCCACCAAGCCACCCCAGTTCAGACATGGCCATATACAAATCAGTCTTGACCCAGTGCCTCATGGGAACAGTCCAGCCCGAACTGCCAAGCCATGTCTTTCCTGGACCAGAATCAAGCATCCTAGGACTGGTTTCTGGCTATCAGCCTTCTTAAGCCAGGATAGCTTGACTCCAGTGGCCTAGTGAGCACGGGACCCACGTCTGGGCATACCCTTCCCACATAGGGTGAACATTAAAACACACAAGATGATGGACAGAATGTTGCACAATGGCAAAACATTCACCTCCAGTCACAGATCTGGGTTTAATCCATCATTATTTTGCTCACCAAGCCACCCCAGTTCAGACCTGGCCATATACAAATCAGTCTTGACCCTGTGCCTCATGGGAACAGTCCAGCCCGAACTGCCAAGCCATGTCTTTCCTGGACCGGAATCAAGCATCCTAGGGCCGGTTTCTGGCTATCAGTCGTCTTCAGCCAGGATAGCTTGACTCCAGTGGCCTAGTGAGCACGGGACCCACGTCTGGGCATACCCTTCCCACATAGGGTGAACAGCAAAACACAAAAGATGATGGACGGAATGTTGCACAATGGCAAAACATTCACCCCAGTCACAGATCTGGGTTTAATCCATCGTTATTTTGCTCACCAAGTCACCCCAGTTCAGACATGGCCATATACAAATCAGTCTTGACCCTGTGCCTCATGGGAACAGTCCAGCCCGAACTGCCAAGCCATGTCTTTCCTGGACCGGAATCAAGCATCCTAGGACCGGTTTCTGGCTATCAGCCGTCTTCAGCCAGGATAGCTTGACTCCAGTGGCCTAGTGAGCACGGGAACCACGTCTGGGCATACCCTTCCCACATAGGGTGAACAGCAAAACACACAAGATGATGGACGGAATGTTGCACAATGGCAAAACATTCACCCCCAGTCACGGATCTGGGTTTAATCCATCGGTATTTTGCTCACCAAGCCACCCCAGTTCAGACCTGGCCATATACAAATCAGTCTTGACCCTCTGCCTCATGGGAACAGTCCAGCCCGAACTGCAAGCCATGTCTTTCCTGGACCAGAATCAAGCATCCTGTGACTGGTTTCTGGCTATCAGCCGTCTTCAGCCAGGATAGCTTGACTCCAGTGGCCTAGTGAGCACGGGACCCACGTCTGGGCACACCTTTCCCACATAGGGTGAACAGCAAAACACACAAGATGATGGACGGATTGTTGCGCAATTGCAAAACATTCACCCCCAGTCACAGATCTGGGTTTAATCCATCGTTATTTTGCTCACCAAGCCACCCTAGTTCAGACATGGCCATATACAAATCAGTCTTGACCCTGTGCCTCATGGGAACAGTCCAGCCCGAACTGCCAAGCAATGTCTTTGCTGGACCGGAATCAAGCATCCTAGGACCGGTTTCTGGCTATCAGCCGTTTTCAGCCAGGATAGCTTGACGCCAGTGGCCTAGTGAGCACGGGACCCACGTCTGGGCATACCATTCCCACATAGGGTGAACAGCAAAACACACAAGATGATGGACGGAATGTTGCACAATAGCAAAACATTCACCCCCAGTCACAGATCTGGGTTTAATCCATCGGTATTTTGCTCACCAAGCAACCCCAGTTCAGACATGGCCTATACAAATCAGTCTTGACCCTGTGCCTCATGGGAACAGTCCAGCCCGAAATGCAAAGCCAAGTCTTTCCTGGACCGGAATCAAGCATCCTAGGACCGCTTTCTGGCTATCAGCCGTCTTCAGCCAGGATAGCTTGACTCCAGTGGCCTAGTCAGCACGGGACCCACGTCTGGGCATACCCTTCCAACATAGGGTGAACAGCAAAACACACAAGATGATGGACGGAATGTTGCACAATGGCAAAACATTCACCCCCAGTCACAGATCTGGGTTTAATCCATCGTTATTTTGCCCACCAAGCCACCTCAGTTCAGACATGGCCATATACAAATCAGTCTTGACCCAGTGCCTCATGGGAACAGTCCAGCCCGAACTGCCAAGCCATGTCTTTCCTGGACCAGAATCAAGCATCCTAGGACTGGTTTCTGGCTATCAGCCTTCTTAAGCCAGGATAGCTTGACTCCAGTGGCCTAGTGAGCACAGGACCCACGTCTGGGCATACCCTTCCCACAAAGGGTGAACAGCAAAACACACATGATAATGGACGGAATGTTGCACAATGGCAAAACATTCACCCCCAGTCACAGATCTGGGTTTAATCCATCGTTATTTTGCTCACCAAGCCACCCCAGTTCAGACATGGCCATATACATATCAGGCTTGACCCTCTGCCTCATGGGAACAGTCCAGCCCGAACTGCAAGCCATGTCTTTCCTGGACCAGAATCAAGCATCCTTTGACTGGTTTCTGGCTATCAGCCGTCTTCAGCCAGGATAGCTTGACTCCAGTGGCCTAGTGAGCACGGGACCCACGTCTGGGCACACCTTTCCCACATAGGGTGAACAGCAAAACACACAAGATGATGGACGGATTGTTGCGCAATTGCAAAACATTCACCCCCAGTTACAGATCTGGGTTTAATCCATCGTTATTTTGCTCACCAAGCCACCCCAGTTCAGATATGGCCATATACATATCAGGCTTGACCCTGTGCCTCATGGGAACAGTCCAGCCCGAACTGCCAAGCCATGTCTTTCCTGGACCAGAATCAAGCATCCTAGGACTGGTTTCTGGCTATCAGCCGTCTTCAGCCAGGATAGCTTGACTCCAGTGGCCTAGTGAGCACGGGACCCACGTCTGGGCATACCCTTCCCACATAGGGTGAACATTAAAACACACAAGATGATGGACGGAATGTTGCACAATGGCAAAACATTCACCCCCAGTCACAGATCTGGGTTTAATCCATCATTATTTTGCTCACCAAGCCACCCCAGTTCAGACATGGCCATATACAAATCAGTCTTGACCCTGTGCCTCATGGGAACAGTCCAGCCCGAACTGCCAAGCCATGTCTTTCCTGGACCGGAATCAAGCATCCTAGGACCGGTTTCTGGCTATCAGTCGTCTTCAGCCAGGATAGCTTGACTCCAGTGGCCTAGTGAGCACGGGACCCACGTCTGGGCATACCCTTCCCACATAGGGTGAACAGCAAAACACACAATATGATGGACGGAATGTTGCACAATGGCAAAACATTCACCCCCAGTCACGGATCTGGGTTTAATCCATCGGTATTTTGCTCACCAAGTCACCCCAGTTCAGACATGGCCATATACAAATCAGTCTTGACCCTGTGCCTCATGGGAACAGTCCAGCCCGAACTGCCAAGCCATGTCTTTGCTGGACTGGAATCAAGCATCCTAGGACCGGTTTCTGGCTATCAGCCGTTTTCAGCCAGGATAGCTTGACGCCAGTGGCCTAGTGAGCACGGGACCCACGTCTGGGCATACCATTCCCACATAGGGTGAACAGCAAAACACACAAGATGATGGACGGAATGTTGCACAATAGCAAAACATTCACCCCCAGTCACAGATCTGGGTTTAATCCATCCGTATTTTGCTCACCAAGCAACCCCAGTTCAGACATGGCCTATACAAATCAGTCTTGACCCTGTGCCTCATGGGAACAGTCCAGCCCGAACTGCAAAGCCAAGTCTTTCCTGGACCGGAATCAAGCATCCTAGGACCGCTTTCTGGCTATCAGCCGTCTTCAGCCAGGATAGCTTGACTCCAGTGGCCTAGTCAGCACGGGACCCACGTCTGGGCATACCCTTCCAACATAGGGTGAACAGCAAAACACACAAGATGATGGACGGAATGTTGCACAATGGCAAAACATTCACCCCCAGTCACAGATCTGGGTTTAATCCATCGTTATTTTGCCCACCAAGCCACCCCAGTTCAGACATGGCCATATACAAATCAGTCTTGACCCAGTGCCTCATGGGAACAGTCCAGCCCGAACTGCCAAGCCATGTCTTTCCTGGACCAGAATCAAGCATCCTAGGACTGGTTTCTGGCTATCAGCCTTCTTAAGCCAGGATAGCTTGACTCCAGTGGCCTAGTGAGCACGGGACCCACGTCTGGGCATACCCTTCCCACATAGGGTGAACATTAAAACACACAAGATGATGGACAGAATGTTGCACAATGGCAAAACATTCACCTCCAGTCACAGATCTGGGTTTAATCCATCATTATTTTGCTCACCAAGCCACCCCAGTTCAGACCTGGCCATATACAAATCAGTCTTGACCCTGTGCCTCATGGGAACAGTCCAGCCCGAACTGCCAAGCCATGTCTTTCCTGGACCGGAATCAAGCATCCTAGGGCCGGTTTCTGGCTATCAGTCGTCTTCAGCCAGGATAGCTTGACTCCAGTGGCCTAGTGAGCACGGGACCCACGTCTGGGCATACCCTTCCCACATAGGGTGAACAGCAAAACACACAAGATGATGGACGGAATGTTGCACAATGGCAAAACATTCACCCCCAGTCACAGATCTGGGTTTAATCCATCGGTATTTTGCTCACCAAGTCACCCCAGTTCAGACATGGCCATATACAAATCAGTCTTGACCCTGTGCCTCATGGGAACAGTCCAGCCCAAACTGCCAAGCCATGTCTTTGCTGGACCGGAATCAAGCATCCTAGGACCGGTTTCTGGCTATCAGCCGTTTTCAGCCAGGATAGCTTGACGCCAGTGGCCTAGTGAGCACGGGACCCACGTCTGGGCATACCATTCCCACATAGGGTGAACAGAAAAACACAAAAGATGATGGACGGAATGTTGCACAATAGCAAAACATTCACCCCCCAGTCACAGATCTGGGTTTAATCCATCGGTATTTTGCTCACCAAGCAACCCCAGTTCAGACATGGCCTATACAAATCAGTCTTGACCCTGTGCCTCATGGGAACAGTCCAGCCCGAACTGCAAAGCCAAGTCTTTCCTGGACCGGAATCAAGCATCCTAGGACCGCTTTCTGGCTATCAGCCGTCTTCAGCCAGGATAGCTTGACTCTAGTGGCCTAGTCAGCACGGGACCCACGTCTGGGCATACCCTTCCAACATAGGGTGAACAGCAAAACACACAAGATGATGGACGGAATGTTGCACAATGACAAAACATTCACCCCCAGTCACAGATCTGGGTTTAATCCATCGTTATTTTGCCCACCAAGCCACCCCAGTTCAGACATGGCCATATACAAATCAGTCTTGACCCAGTGCCTCATGGGAACAGTCCAGCCCGAACTGCCAAGCCATGTCTTTCCTGGACCAGAATCAAGCATCCTAGGACTGGTTTCTGGCTATCAGCCTTCTTAAGCCAGGATAGCTTGACTCCAGTGGCCTAGTGAGCACAGGACCCACGTCTGGGCATACCCTTCCCACAAAGGGTGAACAGCAAAACACACATGATAATGGACGGAATGTTGCACAATGGCAAAACATTCACCCCCAGTCACAGATCTGGGTTTAATCCATCGTTATTTTGCTCACCAAGCCACCCCAGTTCAGACATGGCCATATACATATCAGGCTTGACCCTCTGCCTCATGGGAACAGTCCAGCCCGAACTGCAAGCCATGTCTTTCCTGGACCAGAATCAAGCATCCTGTGACTGGTTTCTGGCTATCAGCCGTCTTCAGCCAGGATAGCTTGACTCCAGTGGCCTAGTGAGCACGGGACCCACGTCTGGGCACACCTTTCCCACATAGGGTGAACAGCAAAACACACAAGATGATGGACGGATTGTTGCGCAATTGCAAAACATTCACCCCCAGTCACAGATCTGGGTTTAATCCATCATTATTTTGCTCACCAAGCCACCCCAGTTCAGACATGGCCATATACAAATCAGTCTTGACCCTGTGCCTCATGGGAACAGTCCAGCCCGAACTGCCAAGCCATGTCTTTCCTGGACCGGAATCAAGCATCCTAGGACCGGTTTCTGGCTATCAGCCGTCTTCAGCCAGGATAGCTTGACTCCAGTGGCCTAGTGAGCACGGGACCCGCGTCTGGGCATACCCTTCCCACATAGGGTGAACAGCAAAACACACAAGATGTTGGACGGAATGTTGCACAATGGCAAAACATTCACCCCCAGTCACAGATCTGGGTTTGATCCATCGGTATTTTGCTCACCAAGCAACCCCAGTTCAGACATGGCATATACAAATCAGTCTTGTCCCTGTGCCTCATGGGAACAGTCCTGCCCGAACTGCCAAGCCATGTCTTTCCTGGACCAGAATCAAGCATCCTAGGACTGGTTTCTGGCTATCAGCCGTCTTCAGCCAGGATAGCTTGACTCCAGTGGCCTAGTGAGCACGGGACCCACGTCTGGGCATACCCTTCCCACATAGGGTGAACATTAAAACACACAAGATGATGGACGGAATGTTGCACAATGGCAAAACATTCACCCCAGTCACAGATCTGGGTTTAATCCATCTGTATTTTGCTCACCAAGCAACCCCAGTTCAGACATGGCATATACAAATCAGTCTTGTCCCTGTGCCTCATGGGAACAGTCCTGCCCGAACTGCCAAGCCATGTCTTTCCTGGACCGAAATCAAGCATCCTAGGACCGGTTTCTGGCTATCAGCTGTCTTCAGCCAGGCTAGCTTGACTCCAGTGGCCCAGTGAGCACGGGACCCTTGTCTGGGCATACCCTTCCAACATAGGGTGAACAGCAAAACACACAAGATGATGGACGGATTGTTGCGCAATTGCAAAACATTCACCCCCAGTCAAGGATCTGGGTTTAATTCATCGTTATTTTGCTCACCAAGCCACCACAGGTCAGACATGGCCATATACAAATCAGTCTTGACCCTGTGCCTCATGGGAACAGTCCAGCCCGAACTGCCAAGCCATGTCTTTCCTGGACCGGAATCAATCATCCTAGGACCGGTTTCTGGCTATCATCCATCTTCAGCCAGGATAGCTTGACTCCAGTGGCCTAGTGAGCATGGGACCCACGTCTGGGCATACCCTTCCCACATAGGGTGAACAGCAAAACACACAAGATGATGGACGGAATGTTGCACAATGGCAAAACATTCACCCCCAGTCACAGATCTGGGTTTAATCCATCGTTATTTTGCTCACCAAGCCACCCCAGTTCAGACATGGCCATATACATATCAGGCTTGACCCTCTGCCTCATGGGAACAGTCCAGCCCGAACTGCCAAGCCATGTCTTTCCTGGACCAGAATCAAGCATCCTTTGACTGGTTTCTGGCTATCAGCCGTCTTCAGCCAGGATAGCTTGACTCCAGTGGCCTAGTGAGCACGGGACCCACGTCTGGGCATACCTTTCCCACATAGGGTGAACAGCAAAACACACAAGATGATGGACGGATTGTTGCGCAATTGCAAAACATTCACCCTCAGTCACAGATCTGGCTTTAATCCATCGTTATTTTGCTCACCAAGCCACCCCAGTTCAGACATGGCCATATACAAATCAGTCTTGACCCTGTGCCTCATGGGAACAGTCCAGCCCAACTGCCAAGCCATGTCTTTCCTGGACTGGAATCAAGCATCCTAGGACCGGTTTCTGGCTATCAGCCGTCTTCAGCCAGGATAGCTTGACTCCAGTGGCCTAGTGAGCACGGGACCCACGTCTGGGCATACCCTTCCCACATAGGGTGAACAGCAAAACACACAAGATGATGGACGGAATGTTTCACAATGGCAAAACATTCACCCCCAGTCACAGATCTGGGTTTAATCCATCGTTATTTTGCTCACCAAGTCACCCCAGTTCAGACATGGCCATATACAAATCAGTCTTGACCCTGTGCCTCATGGGAACAGTCCAGCCCGAACTGCCAAGCCATGTCTTTCCTGGACCGGAATCAAGCATCCTAGGACCGGTTTCTGGCTATCAGCGGTCTTCAGCCAGGATAGCTTGACTCCAGTGGCCTAGTGAGCACGGGACCCACGTCTGGGCACACCTTTCCCACATAGGGTGAACAGCAAAACACACAAGATGATGGACGGATTGTTGCGCAATTGCAAAACATTCACCCCCAGTCACAGATCTGGGTTTAATCCATCGTTATTTTGCTCACCAAGCCACCCTAGTTCAGACATGGCCATATACAAATCAGTCTTGACCCTGTGCCTCATGGGAACAGTCCAGCCCGAACTGCCAAGCAATGTCTTTCCTGGACCGGAATCAAGCATCCTAGGACCGGTTTCTGGCTATCAGCCTTCTTCAGCCAGGATAGCTTGACTCCAGTGGCCTAGTGAGCACGGGACCCACGTCTGGGCATACCCTTCCAACATAGGGTGAACAGCAAAACATACAAGATGATGGACGGAATGTTGCACAATGGCAAAACATTCACCCCCAGCCACAGATCTGGGTTTAATCCATCGTTATTTTGCTCACCAAGCCACCCCAGTTCAGATATGGCCATATACATATCAGGCTTGACCCTGTGCCTCATGGGAACAGTCCAGCCCGAACTGCCAAGCCATGTCTTTCCTGGACCAGAATCAAGCATCCTAAGACTGGTTTCTGGCTATCAGCCGTCTTCAGCCAGGATAGCTTGACTCCAGTGGCCTAGTGAGCACGGGACCCACGTCTGGGCATACCCTTCCCACATAGGGTGAACATTAAAACACACAAGATGATGGACGGAATGTTGCACAATGGCAAAACATTCACCCCCAGTCACAGATCTGGGTTTAATCCATCATTATTTTGCTCACCAAGCCACCCCAGTTCAGACATGGCCATATACAAATCAGTCTTGACCCTGTGCCTCATGGGAACAGTCCAGCCCGAACTGCCAAGCCATGTCTTTCCTGGACCGGAATCAAGCATCCTAGGACCGGTTTCTGGCTATCAGCCGTCTTCAGCCAGGATAGCTTGACTCCAGTGGCCTAGTGAGCACGGGACCCGCGTCTGGGCATACCCTTCCCACATAGGGTGAACAGCAAAACACACAAGATGTTGGACGGAATGTTGCAAAATGGCAAAACATTCACCCCCAGTCACAGATCTGGGTTTGATCCATCGGTGTTTTGCTCACCAAGCAACCCCAGTTCAGACATGGCATATACAAATCAGTCTTGTCCCTGTGCCTCATGGGAACAGTCCTGCCCGAACTGCCAAGCCATGTCTTTCCTGGGCCAGAATCAAGCATCCTAGGACTGGTTTCTGGCTATCAGCCGTCTTCAGCCAGGATAGCTTGACTCCAGTGGCCTAGTGAGCACGGGACCCACGTCTGGGCATACCCTTCCCACATAGGGTGAACATTAAAACACACAAGATGATGGACGGAATGTTGCACAATGGCAAAACATTCACCCCCAGTCACAGATCTGGGTTTAATCCATCGGTATTTTGCTCACCAAGCAACCCCAGTTCAGACATGGCATATACAAATCAGTCTTGTCCCTGTGCCTCATGGGAACAGTCCTGCCCGAACTGTCAAGCCATGTCTTTCCTGGACCGAAATCAAGCATCCTAGGACCGGTTTCTGGCTATCAGCTGTCTTCAGCCAGGATAGCTTGACTCCAGTGGCCCAGTGAGCACGGGACCCTTGTCTGGGCATACCCTTCCAACATAGGGTGAACAGCAAAACACACAAGATGATGGACGGATTGTTGCGCAATTGCAAAACATTCACCCCCAGTCAAGGATCTGGGTTTAATTCATCGTTATTTTGCTCACCAAGCCACCACAGGTCAGACATGGGCATATACAAATCAGTCTTGACCCTGTGCCTCATGGGAACAGTCCAGCCCGAACTGCCAAGCCATGTCTTTCCTGGACCGGAATCAATCATCCTAGGACCGGTTTCTGGCTATCATCCATCTTCAGCCAGGATAGCTTGACTCCAGTGGCCTAGTGAGCACGGGACCCACGTCTGGGCATACCTTTCCCACATAGGGTGAACAGCAAAACACACAAGATGATGGACGGATTGTTGCGCAATTGCAAAACATTCACCCTCAGTCACAGATCTGGCTTTAATCCATCGTTATTTTGCTCACCAAGCCACCCCAGTTCAGACATGGCCATATACAAATCAGTCTTGACCCTGTGCCTCATGGGAACAGTCCAGCCCAACTGCCAAGCCATGTCTTTCCTGGACTGGAATCAAGCATCCTAGGACCGGTTTCTGGCTATCAGCCGTCTTCAGCCAGGATAGCTTGACTCCAGTGGCCTAGTGAGCACGGGACCCACGTCTGGGCATACCCTTCCAACATAGGGTGAACAGCAAAACATACAAGATGATGGACGGAATGTTGCACAATGGCAAAACATTCACCCCCAGCCACAGATCTGGGTTTAATCCATCGTTATTTTGCTCACCAAGCCACCCCAGTTCAGATATGGCCATATACATATCAGGCTTGACCCTGTGCCTCATGGGAACAGTCCAGCCCGAACTGCCAAGCCATGTCTTTCCTGGACCAGAATCAAGCATCCTAGGACTGGTTTCTGGCTATCAGCCGTCTTCAGCCAGGATAGCTTGACTCCAGTGGCCTAGTGAGCACGGGACCCACGTCTGGGCATACCCTTCCCACATAGGGTGAACATTAAAACACACAAGATGATGGACGGAATGTTGCACAATGGCAAAACATTCACCCCCAGTCACAGATCTGGGTTTAATCCATCATTATTTTGCTCACCAAGCCACCCCAGTTCAGACATGGCCATATACAAATCAGTCTTGACCCTGTGCCTCATGGGAACAGTCCAGCCCGAACTGCCAAGCCATGTCTTTCCTGGACCGGAATCAAGCATCCTAGGACCGGTTTCTGGCTATCAGCCGTCTTCAGCCAGGATAGCTTGACTCCAGTGGCCTAGTGAGCACGGGACCCGCGTCTGGGCATACCCTTCCCACATAGGGTGAACAGCAAAACACACAAGATGTTGGACGGAATGTTGCACAATGGCAAAACATTCACCCCCAGTCACAGATCTGGGTTTGATCCATCGGTATTTTGCTCACCAAGCAACCCCAGTTCAGACATGGCATATACAAATCAGTCTTGTCCCTGTGCCTCATGGGAACAGTCCTGCCCGAACTGCCAAGCCATGTCTTTCCTGGACCAGAATCAAGCATCCTAGGACTGGTTTCTGGCTATCAGCCGTCTTCAGCCAGGATAGCTTGACTCCAGTGGCCTAGTGAGCACGGGACCCACGTCTGGGCATACCCTTCCCACATAGGGTGAACATTAAAACACACAAGATGATGGACGGAATGTTGCACAATGGCAAAACATTCACCCCAGTCACAGATCTGGGTTTAATCCATCTGTATTTTGCTCACCAAGCAACCCCAGTTCAGACATGGCATATACAAATCAGTCTTGTCCCTGTGCCTCATGGGAACAGTCCTGCCCGAACTGCCAAGCCATGTCTTTCCTGGACCGAAATCAAGCATCCTAGGACCGGTTTCTGGCTATCAGCTGTCTTCAGCCAGGCTAGCTTGACTCCAGTGGCCCAGTGAGCACGGGACCCTTGTCTGGGCATACCCTTCCAACATAGGGTGAACAGCAAAACACACAAGATGATGGACGGATTGTTGCGCAATTGCAAAACATTCACCCCCAGTCAAGGATCTGGGTTTAATTCATCGTTATTTTGCTCACCAAGCCACCACAGGTCAGACATGGCCATATACAAATCAGTCTTGACCCTGTGCCTCATGGGAACAGTCCAGCCCGAACTGCCAAGCCATGTCTTTCCTGGACCGGAATCAATCATCCTAGGACCGGTTTCTGGCTATCATCCATCTTCAGCCAGGATAGCTTGACTCCAGTGGCCTAGTGAGCATGGGACCCACGTCTGGGCATACCCTTCCCACATAGGGTGAACAGCAAAACACACAAGATGATGGACGGAATGTTGCACAATGGCAAAACATTCACCCCCAGTCACAGATCTGGGTTTAATCCATCGTTATTTTGCTCACCAAGCCACCCCAGTTCAGACATGGCCATATACATATCAGGCTTGACCCTCTGCCTCATGGGAACAGTCCAGCCCGAACTGCCAAGCCATGTCTTTCCTGGACCAGAATCAAGCATCCTTTGACTGGTTTCTGGCTATCAGCCGTCTTCAGCCAGGATAGCTTGACTCCAGTGGCCTAGTGAGCACGGGACCCACGTCTGGGCATACCTTTCCCACATAGGGTGAACAGCAAAACACACAAGATGATGGACGGATTGTTGCGCAATTGCAAAACATTCACCCTCAGTCACAGATCTGGCTTTAATCCATCGTTATTTTGCTCACCAAGCCACCCCAGTTCAGACATGGCCATATACAAATCAGTCTTGACCCTGTGCCTCATGGGAACAGTCCAGCCCAACTGCCAAGCCATGTCTTTCCTGGACTGGAATCAAGCATCCTAGGACCGGTTTCTGGCTATCAGCCGTCTTCAGCCAGGATAGCTTGACTCCAGTGGCCTAGTGAGCACGGGACCCACGTCTGGGCATACCCTTCCCACATAGGGTGAACAGCAAAACACACAAGATGATGGACGGAATGTTTCACAATGGCAAAACATTCACCCCCAGTCACAGATCTGAGTTCAACCCATCGTTATTTTGCTCACCAAGCCACTCCAGTTCAGACATGGCCATACACAAATCAGTGTTGACCCTGTGCCTCATGGGAACAGTCCAGCCCGAACTGCCAAGCCATGTCTTTCCTGGACCGGAATCAAGCATCCTAGGACCGGTTTCTGGCTATCAGCGGTCTTCAGCCAGGATAGCTTGACTCCAGTGGCCTAGTGAGCACGGGAACCACGTCTGGGCATACCCTTCCCACATAGGGTGAACAGCAAAACACACAAGATGATGGACGGAGTGTTGCACAATGGCAAAACATTCACCCCCAGTCACAGATCTGGGTTTAATCCATCGTTATTTTGCTCACCAAGCCACCCCAGTTCAGACATGGCCATTTACAAATCAGTCTTGACCCAGTGCCTCATGGGAACAGTCCAGCCCGAACTGCCAAGCCATGTCTTTCCTGGACCAGAATCAAGCATCCTAGGACTGGTTTCTGGCTATCAGCCTTCTTAAGCCAGGATAGCTTGACTCCAGTGGCCTAGTGAGCACAGGACCCACGTCTGGGCATACCCTTCCCACAAAGGGTGAACAGCAAAACACACATGATAATGGACGGAATGTTGCACAATGGCAAAACATTCACCCCCAGTCACAGATCTGGGTTTAATCCATCGTTATTTTGCTCACCAAGCCACCCCAGTTCAGACATGGCCATATACATATCAGGCTTGACCCTCTGCCTCATGGGAACAGTCCAGCCCGAACTGCAAGCCATGTCTTTCCTGGACCAGAATCAAGCATCCTGTGACTGGTTTCTGGCTATCAGCCGTCTTCAGCCAGGATAGCTTGACTCCAGTGGCCTAGTGAGCACGGGACCCACGTCTGGGCACACCTTTCCCACATAGGGTGAACAGCAAAACACACAAGATGATGGACGGATTGTTGCGCAATTGCAAAACATTCACCCCCAGTCACAGATCTGGGTTTAATCCATCGTTATTTTGCTCACCAAGCCACCCTAGTTCAGACATGGCCATATACAAATCAGTCTTGACCCTGTGCCTCATGGGAACAGTCCAGCCCGAACTGCCAAGCAATGTCTTTCCTGGACCGGAATCAAGCATCCTAGGACCGGTTTCTGGCTATCAGCCTTCTTCAGCCAGGATAGCTTGACTCCAGTGGCCTAGTGAGCACGGGACCCACGTCTGGGCATACCCTTCCAACATAGGGTGAACAGCAAAACATACAAGATGATGGACGGAATGTTGCACAATGGCAAAACATTCACCCCCAGCCACAGATCTGGGTTTAATCCATCGTTATTTTGCTCACCAAGCCACCCCAGTTCAGATATGGCCATATACATATCAGGCTTGACCCTGTGCCTCATGGGAACAGTCCAGCCCGAACTGCCAAGCCATGTCTTTCCTGGACCAGAATCAAGCATCCTAAGACTGGTTTCTGGCTATCAGCCGTCTTCAGCCAGGATAGCTTGACTCCAGTGGCCTAGTGAGCACGGGACCCACGTCTGGGCATACCCTTCCCACATAGGGTGAACATTAAAACACACAAGATGATGGACGGAATGTTGCACAATGGCAAAACATTCACCCCCAGTCACAGATCTGGGTTTAATCCATCATTATTTTGCTCACCAAGCCACCCCAGTTCAGACATGGCCATATACAAATCAGTCTTGACCCTGTGCCTCATGGGAACAGTCCAGCCCGAACTGCCAAGCCATGTCTTTCCTGGACCGGAATCAAGCATCCTAGGACCGGTTTCTGGCTATCAGCCGTCTTCAGCCAGGATAGCTTGACTCCAGTGGCCTAGTGAGCACGGGACCCGCGTCTGGGCATACCCTTCCCACATAGGGTGAACAGCAAAACACACAAGATGTTGGACGGAATGTTGCAAAATGGCAAAACATTCACCCCCAGTCACAGATCTGGGTTTGATCCATCGGTATTTTGCTCACCAAGCAACCCCAGTTCAGACATGGCATATACAAATCAGTCTTGTCCCTGTGCCTCATGGGAACAGTCCTGCCCGAACTGCCAAGCCATGTCTTTCCTGGACCAGAATCAAGCATCCTAGGACTGGTTTCTGGCTATCAGCCGTCTTCAGCCAGGATAGCTTGACTCCAGTGGCCTAGTGAGCACGGGACCCACGTCTGGGCATACCCTTCCCACATAGGGTGAACATTAAAACACACAAGATGATGGACGGAATGTTGCACAATGGCAAAACATTCACCCCCAGTCACAGATCTGGGTTCAATCCATCGGTATTTTTGCTCACCAAGCAACCCCAGTTCAGACATGGCATATACAAATCAGTCTTGTCCCTGTGCCTCATGGGAACAGTCCTGCCCGAACTGCCAAGCCATGTCTTTCCTGGACCGAAATCAAGCATCCTAGGACCGGTTTCTGGCTGTCAGCTGTCTTCAGCCAGGATAGCTTGACTCCAGTGGCCCAGTGAGCACGGGACCCTTGTCTGGGCATACCCTTCCAACATAGGGTGAACAGCAAAACACACAAGATGATGGACGGATTGTTGCGCAATTGCAAAACATTCACCCCCAGTCAAGGATCTGGGTTTAATTCATCGTTATTTTGCTCACCAAGCCACCACAGGTCAGACATGGCCATATACAAATCAGTCTTGACCCTGTGCCTCATGGGAACAGTCCAGCCCGAACTGCCAAGCCATGTCTTTCCTGGACCGGAATCAATCATCCTAGGACCGGTTTCTGGCTATCATCCATCTTCAGCCAGGATAGCTTGACTCCAGTGGCTTAGTGAGCACGGGACCCACGTCTGGGCATACCTTTCCCACATAGGGTGAACAGCAAAACACACAAGATGATGGACGGATTGTTGCGCAATTGCAAAACATTCACCCTCAGTCACAGATCTGGCTTTAATCCATCGTTATTTTGCTCACCAAGCCACCCCAGTTCAGACATGGCCATATACAAATCAGTCTTGACCCTGTGCCTCATGGGAACAGTCCAGCCCAACTGCCAAGCCATGTCTTTCCTGGACTGGAATCAAGCATCCTAGGACCGGTTTCTGGCTATCAGCCGTCTTCAGCCAGGATAGCTTGACTCCAGTGGCCTAGTGAGCACGGGACCCACGTCTGGGCATACCCTTCCAACATAGGGTGAACAGCAAAACATACAAGATGATGGACGGAATGTTGCACAATGGCAAAACATTCACCCCCAGCCACAGATCTGGGTTTAATCCATCGTTATTTTGCTCACCAAGCCACCCCAGTTCAGATATGGCCATATACATATCAGGCTTGACCCTGTGCCTCATGGGAACAGTCCAGCCCGAACTGCCAAGCCATGTCTTTCCTGGACCAGAATCAAGCATCCTAGGACTGGTTTCTGGCTATCAGCCGTCTTCAGCCAGGATAGCTTGACTCCAGTGGCCTAGTGAGCACGGGACCCACGTCTGGGCATACCCTTCCCACATAGGGTGAACATTAAAACACACAAGATGATGGACGGAATGTTGCACAATGGCAAAACATTCACCCCCAGTCACAGATCTGGGTTTAATCCATCATTATTTTGCTCACCAAGCCACCCCAGTTCAGACATGGCCATATACAAATCGGTCTTGACCCTGTGCCTCATGGGAACAGTCCAGCCCGAACTGCCAAGCCATGTCTTTCCTGGACCGGAATCAAGCATCCTAGGACCGGTTTCTGGCTATCAGCCGTCTTCAGCCAGGATAGCTTGACTCCAGTGGCCTAGTGAGCACGGGACCCGCGTCTGGGCATACCCTTCCCACATAGGGTGAACAGCAAAACACACAAGATGTTGGACGGAATGTTGCACAATGGCAAAACATTCACCCCCAGTCACAGATCTGGGTTTGATCCATCGGTATTTTGCTCACCAAGCAACCCCAGTTCAGACATGGCATATACAAATCAGTCTTGTCCCTGTGCCTCATGGGAACAGTCCTGCCCGAACTGCCAAGCCATGTCTTTCCTGGACCAGAATCAAGCATCCTAGGACTGGTTTCTGGCTATCAGCCGTCTTCAGCCAGGATAGCTTGACTCCAGTGGCCTAGTGAGCACGGGACCCACGTCTGGGCATACCCTTCCCACATAGGGTGAACATTAAAACACACAAGATGATGGACGGAATGTTGCACAATGGCAAAACATTCACCCCCAGTCACAGATCTGGGTTTAATCCATCGGTATTTTGCTCACCAAGCAACCCCAGTTCAGACATGGCATATACAAATCAGTCTTGTCCCTGTGCCTCATGGGAACAGTCCTGCCCGAACTGCCAAGCCATGTCTTTCCTGGACCGAAATCAAGCATCCTAGGACCGGTTTCTGGCTATCAGCTGTCTTCAGCCAGGCTAGCTTGACTCCAGTGGCCCAGTGAGCACGGGACCCTTGTCTGGGCATACCCTTCCAACATAGGGTGAACAGCAAAACACACAAGATGATGGACGGATTGTTGCGCAATTGCAAAACATTCACCCCCAGTCAAGGATCTGGGTTTAATTCATCGTTATTTTGCTCACCAAGCCACCACAGGTCAGACATGGCCATATACAAATCAGTCTTGACCCTGTGCCTCATGGGAACAGTCCAGCCCGAACTGCCAAGCCATGTCTTTCCTGGACCGGAATCAATCATCCTAGGACCGGTTTCTGGCTATCATCCATCTTCAGCCAGGATAGCTTGACTCCAGTGGCCTAGTGAGCATGGGACCCACGTCTGGGCATACCCTTCCCACATAGGGTGAACAGCAAAACACACAAGATGATGGACGGAATGTTGCACAATGGCAAAACATTCACCCCCAGTCACAGATCTGGGTTTAATCCATCGTTATTTTGCTCACCAAGCCACCCCAGTTCAGACATGGCCATATACATATCAGGCTTGACCCTCTGCCTCATGGGAACAGTCCAGCCCGAACTGCCAAGCCATGTCTTTCCTGGACCAGAATCAAGCATCCTTTGACTGGTTTCTGGCTATCAGCCGTCTTCAGCCAGGATAGCTTGACTCCAGTGGCCTAGTGAGCACGGGACCCACGTCTGGGCATACCTTTCCCACATAGGGTGAACAGCAAAACACACAAGATGATGGACGGATTGTTGCGCAATTGCAAAACATTCACCCTCAGTCACAGATCTGGCTTTAATCCATCGTTATTTTGCTCACCAAGCCACCCCAGTTCAGACATGGCCATATACAAATCAGTCTTGACCCTGTGCCTCATGGGAACAGTCCAGCCCAACTGCCAAGCCATGTCTTTCCTGGACTGGAATCAAGCATCCTAGGACCGGTTTCTGGCTATCAGCCGTCTTCAGCCAGGATAGCTTGACTCCAGTGGCCTAGTGAGCACGGGACCCACGTCTGGGCATACCCTTCCCACATAGGGTGAACAGCAAAACACACAAGATGATGGACGGAATGTTTCACAATGGCAAAACATTCACCCCCAGTCACAGATCTGAGTTCAACCCATCGTTATTTTGCTCACCAAGCCACTCCAGTTCAGACATGGCCATACACAAATCAGTGTTGACCCTGTGCCTCATGGGAACAGTCCAGCCCGAACTGCCAAGCCATGTCTTTCCTGGACCGGAATCAAGCATCCTAGGACCGGTTTCTGGCTATCAGTCGTCTTCAGCCAGGATAGCTTGACTCCAGTGGCCTAGTGAGCACGGGACCCACGTCTGGGCATACCCTTCCCACATAGGGTGAACAGCAAAACACAAAAGATGATGGACGGAATGTTGCACAATGGCAAAACATTCACCCCCAGTCACAGATCTGCGTTTAATCCATCGTTATTTTGCTCACCAAGTCACCCCAGTTCAGACATGGCCATATACAAATCAGTCTTGACCCTGTGCCTCATGGGAACAGTCCAGCCCGAACTGCCAAGCCATGTCTTTCCTGGACCGGAATCAAGCATCCTAGGACCGGTTTCTGGCTATCAGCGGTCTTCAGCCAGGATAGCTTGACTCCAGTGGCCTAGTGAGCACGGGAACCACGTCTGGGCATACCCTTCCCACATAGGGTGAACAGCAAAACACACAAGATGATGGACGGAGTGTTGCACAATGGCAAAACATTCACCCCCAGTCACAGATCTGGGTTAAATCCATCGTTATTTTGCTCACCAAGCCACCCCAGTTCAGACATGGCCATTTACAAATCAGTCTTGACCCTGTGCCTCATGGGAACAGTCCAGCCCGAACTGCCAAGCAATGTCTTTCCTGGACCGGAATCAAGCATCCTAGGACCGGTTTCTGGCTATCAGCGGTCTTCAGCCAGGATAGCTTGACTCCAGTGGCCTAGTGAGCACGGGAACCACGTCTGGGCATACCCTTCCCACATAGGGTGAACAGCAAAACACACAAGATGATGGACGGAGTGTTGCACAATGGCAAAACATTCACCCCCAGTCACAGATCTGGGTTTAATCCATCGGTATTTTGCTCACCAAGCAACCCCAGTTCAGACATGGCATATACAAATCAGTCTTGTCCCTGTGCCTCATGGGAACAGTCCTGCCCGAACTGCCAAGCCATGTCTTTCCTGGACCGAAATCAAGCATCCTAGGACCGGTTTCTGGCTATCAGCTGTCTTCAGCCAGGCTAGCTTGACTCCAGTGGCCCAGTGAGCACGGGACCCTTGTCTGGGCATACCCTTCCAACATAGGGTGAACAGCAAAACACACAAGATGATGGACGGATTGTTGCGCAATTGCAAAACATTCACCCCCAGTCAAGGATCTGGGTTTAATTCATCGTTATTTTGCTCACCAAGCCACCACAGGTCAGACATGGCCATATACAAATCAGTCTTGACCCTGTGCCTCATGGGAACAGTCCAGCCCGAACTGCCAAGCCATGTCTTTCCTGGACCGGAATCAATCATCCTAGGACCGGTTTCTGGCTATCATCCATCTTCAGCCAGGATAGCTTGACTCCAGTGGCCTAGTGAGCATGGGACCCACGTCTGGGCATACCCTTCCCACATAGGGTGAACAGCAAAACACACAAGATGATGGACGGAATGTTGCACAATGGCAAAACATTCACCCCCAGTCACAGATCTGGGTTTAATCCATCGTTATTTTGCTCACCAAGCCACCCCAGTTCAGACATGGCCATATACATATCAGGCTTGACCCTCTGCCTCATGGGAACAGTCCAGCCCGAACTGCCAAGCCATGTCTTTCCTGGACCAGAATCAAGCATCCTTTGACTGGTTTCTGGCTATCAGCCGTCTTCAGCCAGGATAGCTTGACTCCAGTGGCCTAGTGAGCACGGGACCCACGTCTGGGCATACCTTTCCCACATAGCGTGAACAGCAAAACACACAAGATGATGGACGGATTGTTGCGCAATTGCAAAACATTCACCCTCAGTCACAGATCTGGCTTTAATCCATCGTTATTTTGCTCACCAAGCCACCCCAGTTCAGACATGGCCATATACAAATCAGTCTTGACCCTGTGCCTCATGGGAACAGTCCAGCCCAACTGCCAAGCCATGTCTTTCCTGGACTGGAATCAAGCATCCTAGGACCGGTTTCTGGCTATCAGCCGTCTTCAGCCAGGATAGCTTGACTCCAGTGGCCTAGTGAGCACGGGACCCACGTCTGGGCATACCCTTCCCACATAGGGTGAACAGCAAAACACACAAGATGATGGACGGAATGTTTCACAATGGCAAAACATTCACCCCCAGTCACAGATCTGAGTTCAACCCATCGTTATTTTGCTCACCAAGCCACTCCAGTTCAGACATGGCCATACACAAATCAGTGTTGACCCTGTGCCTCATGGGAACAGTCCAGCCCGAACTGCCAAGCCATGTCTTTCCTGGACCGGAATCAAGCATCCTAGGACCGGTTTCTGGCTATCAGTCGTCTTCAGCCAGGATAGCTTGACTCCAGTGGCCTAGTGAGCACGGGACCCACGTCTGGGCATACCCTTCCCACATAGGGTGAACAGCAAAACACAAAAGATGATGGACGGAATGTTGCACAATGGCAAAACATTCACCCCCAGTCACAGATCTGGGTTTAATCCATCGTTATTTTGCTCACCAAGTCACCCCAGTTCAGACATGGCCATATACAAATCAGTCTTGACCCTGTGCCTCATGGGAACAGTCCAGCCCGAACTGCCAAGCCATGTCTTTCCTGGACCGGAATCAAGCATCCTAGGACCGGTTTCTGGCTATCAGCGGTCTTCAGCCAGGATAGCTTGACTCCAGTGGCCTAGTGAGCACGGGAACCACGTCTGGGCATACCCTTCCCACATAGGGTGAACAGCAAAACACACAAGATGATGGACGGAGTGTTGCACAATGGCAAAACATTCACCCCCAGTCACAGATCTGGGTTTAATCCATCGTTATTTTGCTCACCAAGCCACCCCAGTTCAGACATGGCCATTTACAAATCAGTCTTGACCCTGTGCCTCATGGGAACAGTCCAGCCCGAACTGCCAAGCAATGTCTTTCCTGGACCGGAATCAAGCATCCTAGGACCGGTTTCTGGCTATCAGCCGTCTTCAGCCAGGATAGCTTGACTCCAGTGGCCTAGTGAGCACGGGACCCACGTCTGGGCATACCCTTCCAACATAGGGTGAACAGCAAAACACACAAGATGATGGACGGAATGTTGCACAATGGCAAAACATTCACCCCCAGCCACAGATCTGGGTTTAATCCATCGTTATTTTGCTCACCAAGCCACCCCAGTTCAGATATGGCCATATACATATCAGGCTTGACCATGTGCCTCATGGGAACAGTCCAGCCCGAACTGCCAAGCCATGTCTTTCCTGGACCAGAATGAAGCATCCTAGGACTGGTTTCTGGCTATCAGCCGTCTTCAGCCAGGATAGCTTGACTCCAGTGCCCTAGTGAGCACGGGACCCGCGTCTGGGCATACCCTTCCCACATAGGGTGAACAGCAAAACACACAAGATGATGGACGGAATGTTGCACAATGGCAAAACATTCACCCCCAGTCACAGATCTGGGTTTAATCCATCGGTATTTTGCTCACCAAGCAACCCCAGTTCAGACATGGCATATACAAATCAGTCTTGTCCCTGTGCCTCATGGGAACAGTCCGGCCCGAACTGCCAAGCCATGTCTTTCCTGGACCGAAATCAAGCATCCTAGGACCGGTTTCTGGCTATCAGCTGTCTTCAGCCAGGATAGCTTGACTCCAGTGGCCCAGTGAGCACGGGACCCGCGTCTGGGCATACCCTTCCCACATAGGGTGAACAGCAAAACACACAAAATGATGGACGGAATGTTGCACAATGGCAAAACATTCACCCCCAGTCACAGATCTGGGTTTAATCCATCGGTATTTTGCTCACCAAGCAACCCCAGTTCAGACATGGCATATACAAATCAGTCTTGTCCATGTGCCTCATGGGAACAGTCCTGCCCGAACTGCCAAGCCATGTCTTTCCTGGACCAGAATCAAGCCTCCTAGGACTGATTTCTGGCTATCAGCCGTCTTCAGCCAGGATAGCTTGACTCCAGTGGCCTAGTGAGCACGGGACCCACGTCTGGGCATACCCTTCCCACATAGGGTGAACATTAAAACACACAAGATGATGGACGGAATGTTGCACAATGGCAAAACATTCACCCCCAGTCACAGATCTGGGTTTAATCCATCATTATTTTGCTCACCAAGCCACCCCAGTTCAGACATGGCCATATACAAATCAGTCTTGACCCTGTGCCTCATGGGAACAGTCCAGCCCGAACTGCCAAGCCATGTCTTTCCTGGACCGGAATCAAGCATCCTAGGACCGGTTTCTGGCTATCAGCCGTCTTCAGCCAGGATAGCTTGACTCCAGTGTCCTAGTGAGCACGGGACCCGCGTCTGGGCATACCCTACACACATAGGGTGAACAGCAAAACACACAAGATGATGGACGGAATGTTGCACAATGGCAAAACATTCACCCCCAGTCACAGATCTGGGTTTAATCCATCGGTATTTTGCTCACCAAGCAACCCCAGTTCAGACATGGCATATACAAATCAGTCTTGTCCCTGTGCCTCATGGGAACAGTCCTGCCCGAACTGCCAAGCCATGTCTTTCCGGGACCGAAATCAAGCATCCTAGGACCGGTTTCTGGCTATCAGCTGTCTTCAGCCAGGATAGCTTGACTCCAGTGGCCCAGTGAGCACGGGACCCTTGTCTGGGCATACCCTTCCAACATAGGGTGAACAGCAAAACACACAAGATGATGGACGGATTGTTGCGCAATTGCAAAACATTCACCCCCAGTCAAGGATCTGGGTTTAATTCATCGTTATTTTGCTCACCAAGCCACCACAGGTCAGACATGGCCATATACAAATCAGTCTTGACCCTGTGCCTCATGGGAACAGTCCAGCCCGAACTGCCAAGCCATGTCTTTCCTGGACCGGAATCAATCATCCTAGGACCGGTTTCTGGCTATCATCCGTCTTCAGCCAGGATAGCTTGACTCCAGTGGCCTAGTGAGCACGGGACCCACGTCTGGGCATACCCTTCCCACATAGGGTGAACAGCAAAACACACAAGATGATGGACGGAAT
The DNA here is from genome assembly GCF_964261635.1 of Lissotriton helveticus. Taxonomy (NCBI): domain Eukaryota; kingdom Metazoa; phylum Chordata; class Amphibia; order Caudata; family Salamandridae; genus Lissotriton; species Lissotriton helveticus. The sequence goes on along the minus strand of NC_136057.1, from coordinate 1,903,436,224 downwards.
GTTGCACAATGGCAAAACATTCACCCCCAGTCACAGATCTGGGTTTAATCCATCGTTATTTTGCTCACCAACCCACCCCAGTGCAGACCTGGCCATATACAAATCAGTCTTGACCCTGTGCCTCATGGGAACAGTCCAGCTTGAACTACCAAGCCATGTCTTTCCTGGACCGGAATCAAGCATCCTAGGACCGGTTTCTGGCTATCATCCGTCTTCAGCCAGGATAGCTTGACTCCAGTGGCCTAGTGAGCACGGGACCCACGTCTGGGCATACCCTTCCCACATAGGGTGAACAGCAAAACACACAAGATGATGGACGGAATGTTGCACAATGGCAAAACATTCACCCCCAGTCACAGATCTGGGTTTAATCCATCGTTATTTTGCTCACCAACCCACCCCAGTGCAGACCTGGCCATATACAAATCAGTCTTGACCCTGTGCCTCATGGGAACAGTCCAGCTTGAACTACCAAGCCATGTCTTTCCTGGACCGGAATCAAGCATCCTAGGACCGGTTTCTGGCTATCAGCCGTCTTCAGCCAGGATAGCTTGACTCCACTGGCCTAGTGAGCACAGGACCCACGTCTGGGCATACCCTTCCCACATAGGGTGAACAGCAAAACACACAAGATGATGGACGGAATGTTGCACAATGACAAAACATTCACCCCCAGTCACAGATCTGGGTTTAATCCATTGTTATTTTGCTCACCAAGCCACCCCAGTTCAGACATGGCCATATACAAATCAGTATTGACCCTGTGCCTCATGGGAACAGTCCATCACCACCCCCTTTTGTATCACTTTGTTCGCCATAAGTTGGCAGGGTATGCTCAGACGTGAGTCCCTTGCTCACTTTGCCACTGGATTCAAGCAAGCCGGGCTGAAGATGGCTGAAATGCCAGAAACCTGTCCTCGGAAGCTTGTTTCCGGTCCAGGGAAGGCATGGCTTGGCAGTTCCGGCTGGACTGTTCCCATGAGGCACATGGTCAGACTGATTTGCATATGGCCATGTCTGAACTGGGGTGGCAGAGTGGGCTAAAGAACGGTGATGGATTAAACCCAGATCTGTTGACTGGGTGTGAGTGTTTGATTGGTTCAGATGCTCCGTCCATCACCACCCCCTTTTGTACCACTTTGTTCGCCATTAGTTGGCAGGGTATGCTCAGATGTGAGTCCCTTGCTCACTTTGCCACTGGATTCAAGCAAGCCGGGGTGAAGACGGCTGAAATGCCAGAAACCAGTCCTCGGAAGCTTGTTTCCGGTCCAGGGAAGGCATGGCTTGGCAGTTCGGGCTGGACTGTTCCCATGAGGCACAGGGTCAGACTGATTTGCATATGGCCATGTCTGAACTGGGTAGAGTGGGCTAAAGAACGGTGATGGATTAAACCCAGATCTGTTGACTGGGTGTGAGTGTTTGATTGGTTCAGATGCTACGTCCATCACCACCCCCTTTTGTACCATCATCTAGAAACCACTCATACATCTACTCACACACCCACTCAGTTACCCATACAACCACTCACATACCCACCGACTGATCCATAGAGCCACTCACACACCCACTCACTTACCCATAAACCCCTCACCCATACAACTACTCATACACCCACTTATTTGCCCATACAACCACTCAGACACCCAGTCACTCACTCTGTACAGCCTCTCAACAGACCACTCACTCACTCACCAATTCAAACATTCAAACACCCACTCACACACCAATACAAGTTCTCATATCTGTATTCACTCACCCATATATCCACTCACATAGACACTCACTCTCCAATACAGCCACTCACACATCCACTCATTTAACCACACACCCACTCAAACAGCCAGTCACCTATAAGGCCACTTACATACAGTCACTCATCCATACAGCCACTCACATATCCACTTAGTCACCCATACAGCCACTCACAGACCCATACAGCCACTCACTCAGCCATACAACCACTTGTTCACCCACTCACTCACCAATATAGATACTCACACACCTGCTCACTCATCCATAGAGCCACTGGCACGCCCACTCATTAACCCATCCAGCCACTCACACAGCCACTCACTCACCCATAAAGCAATTCCTACCCCCACTCCCAAACCCATACAGTTACTCACACACCCACTTAGTCCCCCATACAGTCACTCACACACCCACTTATTCACCCATACAGCCACTCACATACCTATACAGCCACTTAGACATCCACACACATGGCGAACACCCATTTCAACGAAGTGATCACTTCGCGAGCACAATACACCGCAATCAACATATCGCACTAACCTTCACATCGCAAGGCACAGCAACGCTTTGTTGCTTACATCGTATGCCATCACAACGTATGGAATCAGCAACACAATGTTAGTGCGATGTCAGGATGCAAGAGTTCACCCATTTCAGTAACATTCGTTTGAAACAAATAAAGATAACGCAATGTTAGTACGATGTCAGTATGTAAGAAAACAATTAATCAAATAAAGATGCGAGAGGATGTAAGGAAAACAATGAAACAAATAAAGATGCGAGAGGATGTAAGGAAAACAATGAAACAAATAAAGATGCGAGAGTTCACACATTTCAGTAACATTCAGTGCGATGTCACTCAAAATTAACGCTATTATCAGCATGAACGTATGAGTGACATCGCACTGCATCGCACTGCAAAAGACAAGGAAAACAATTAAACAAACACAGATGCAAGAGTTCACACATTTCTGTAACATTCGTTTGAGTGACATCGCACTGCATCGCACTGCAAAAGACAAGAAAAACAATTAAACAAATAAAGATGCGAGAGTTCACACATTTCAGTAACATTCAGTGCGATGTCACTCAAACGCAACGCTATTATCAGCATGAACGTTTGAGTGACATCGCACTGCATCGCACTGAAATGATGTGTGAACTCTTTATCAAGGAAAAACTATGTAAAAAATAAAGATGCGAGTCAATACCGAAATAAACAGCAAGAACGAAATAAAGACTTCACACATTTCAGTGCGATGTCACACAAACGTTTTAACCAACATGAAAGTAATGTGGGTGAGTAGATGGATGGGTCTATGGATGCTAGATGGGTGCAAGATGGGTGAATGGATGGATGGATAGATGGCTGGACGGATGAAGAATGGGTGTGAAAAGGATGGGCGGATGCATGGTAGGGTGCGGATGGATGAAGGATGGGTCAATGGATGGATGAAAGGATGGATGGAAGGGTGGGTGGATGGAAGATGGGTGGGTGGATGATAGGGTAGAAGGCAAGATGGATGGATGCTAGATGGAGGCAAGATGGATGGATGGATGGATAGACGGATGAAGGATGGGTGGGTGGATGGATGGATGGATGGAAGGGTGGATGGATGAAAAATAGGTGGATCGATGGATGAACGGTTGGGTGAATGTGTGCAAAGGATGGGTGGATGGATGGTAGGATGCGGATGGATGAAGGATGGGTCAATGGATGGATGAAAGGATGGATGGAAGGGTGGATGGATGGAAGATGGGTGGGTGGATGATAGGGTGGAAGGCAAGGTGGATGGATGCTAGATGGGTGCAAGATGGATGAATGGATGGATGGATGGATGGCTGGACGAATTAAGAATGGGTGGGTGGATGGATGGATGGATGGATGGATGGATGGAAGGGTGGATGGATGCAAAATAGGTGGATCGATGGATGAACGGTTGGGTGAATGTGTGGAAAGGATGGGTGGATGGATGATAGGGTGGAAGGCAAGAACGATGAATGGATGGATGGATGGACAAAATTGGTGATGGCTGCATGATGGGTGGATGGATGGATGAATGAATGGGGGATGGATGGATGGACATAATTGTTGATGGATGCATGGTGGGTGGATGGGGGGATGGATGGGTGGCGAAAATTGGTGGTGGGTGCATGGGGATGGATGGGTGGGTGGGTGGATGGATGGATGAATGAATGGGTGGATGGATGGATGGACAATATTTTTGATGGCTGCTTGATGGGTGGAGGGATGGATGGGTGGGTGGATGGGCAAAATTGTTGATGGCTGCATGATGGGTGGATGGATGGGCACACTTGTTGATGGTTGCATGGTGGATGGATGGCAAAAATTGATGATGGGTGATGGATGGACAAAATTGTTGGAAGGCTAAACTTGTGGATGGATGCATGATGGGTGGCTGGATGGATGGATCGACAAAATTGTTGATGGATGCATGGTGGGTGGATGGGGGGATGGATGGATGGATGGATGGTGAAAATTGGTGATGGGTCCATGATGGGTGGATGGGTGGGTGGATGGATGGATGAATGGATGGATGGATGGATGGATGGATGGATGGATAGATGGATGGACAAAATTGTTGATGGATGCATGGTGGATGGATGGGTGGGTGGATGGATGGACAGAATTGTTGATGGATGCATGGTGGGTGGATGGATTAGTGGCGAAAATTGGTGATGGGTGCATGATGGATGTATGGAGCCGGTGAGTCAGTTCTTCACTCGTATAAGTTTTACTAACAAATGCACACTTGGCAGGGATAGTATGCGCTATATAAATGCAATTACAATACAATACATCTGGACACTGCAGTGTACCAAGCACGGCTGCCTGCCGAGGAATCTCTCATTGTCACTGAGCCATAGGTATTTCCATTTTACTTTGCGTTTTGTAGAGCACCTTGAAAGTGTAATGCTTTCCAAGCAGACTGCTTCTGTGATGTCCAGAGCAAACAGCATTCATCTAGTGCCAATAAAACCTTTGCTCCTTTTAAAGAAGGCTTGTGGTAAGTGGGTATGTTGGCATTATGACACACTCTCACTATGGAAAGGCCTTAGAACTTAACTTTTTAAATCGTACCGCAACAAACAGTAATCTTTCTCATGTGCGAACTACACAGGATGACCCCATCTTGGTCTCCACACATTACTGTCAGAGATATTCCACCACATTTCGTTTACTGTCCATTCAGCTGCTTCTCTTTTTTTCCCATCGGTTCCACCCCTTTCCCTGCTCTCCCCTTCCCTCCTGGCTCTTCTCCCCTCATTCCTAACCCATGTTCATGTAAAACTCTTCAGTTCTGGGTAAAGCACGTTAATACCTGTCCGGCTGTCAAAGTGCAATATAAAAATGTTAAATAAATCCATAAACTAAATGTTAACTGTAGACATGGCGTTGTGGAGCTATCGCACTCCCATCTCTTCAAGTAAACTCTAATCACTTATTGATGTGGTATTCTGTCAGAATGTGCAATGACATATCATGTATTTATTTTGTTGGTTAACTTGCATTAAACTGGAGTGTATGTCTTCTGTTAAACCAATTCCCACCAAACAGGATAGCTACTGTTGATGGTTTGAGGCAAATAAAACGTTGTATTTAAAGACACTAGTCAACAAAACATGCAGTATAGTTATTCTAATGTCAATTAGCAAATAAACCAGATGTTACATTTTAGGAGAAATTACAATTTGCATAATTAGCAAATGATTTCTATTCATGAAATGCGGTTACCTTTTATTGACTAATTATTCACTTGTGTGTGATAAATGGATTGGTTAAGCCGTTTAAACATTTCAATTCAATAATAAGAATGTTGTGTGGTTGCTGAACAACTCTGTGCTGTGCTAAACGTTCCGTATAGGAAACAACTAAATTGCAGCTTTTCTACGGTTATTTTGGTACCGCTTGTCGGCTTCTTGTGGTTCTGCAGTTATACAAATAAACATGTATCCCTTGGGACCGGTAGACCATTATCCAGAGGTCACAAAGTTTAGCAGTCCTGCTAGCTGCACTGAAATAAAATTGGCTTGTGTTTTTTTCAGTCATCCTGTCAAACCGCCTTAGATAAATGTAGGGGCTTCAGTGCTTCCAAATTAATCACACCGGTAGCTTGAAGTATGTTGCCCTTTTTTCCCTTATCTGAGTTTAGTTCACTTTCAAACTCATTACAGGGAGTTTACGAGCAAAAACGAGAAACCATTACACGTTGTAATGGCGTGCGATCTTTCGGTATGCGTCCTAATGGAATTTGCTATAGGCTAAACAACATTGGCATTGAAATGCCATGCGGTGAAAAAACGTGCGAAGTAAGAGTCCTTGCGATGTGGAGGTTGTGTGCTAAGAGCGCACGTTGTAACGGTTGGCGATGTTCTGTCATACATCCACACACACACACACATGTATACACACAGCCACTCACATAATAGTTGTTAGAAATATTATCACTCATTAGTAGTGCATGAAGTATTGCTATTTAACTTTTGTAGTACTTTAGTATATATGTTTAACACTCATGAGTGATATCATTTGAGATGTCATCAATGATGTCATGAGTGATATCACTGACCTTGTCATGAGTAATGTAATATGTGAGGTCATAAGCAGAGCATTGAGGGGGGCGCAAGTTATAGTTAGTTCAGGTAACTATAACTGCTGAATTTCACTGGTTCTGTACGAGTGAAATCTAAGCTTAACTATAACGTCACAGTAATCTTTGTTTTTTTCAGTGAATTTCTATTTTAAGGTTTTTTTAATTCTACTTCCTAAGTATAACATCTTTGTAACTTTTGTTTTTTAAGTGAACGTCAAAGTATTTTTTAATGTTAAGCAAGATGCCCATCTCAATGGACAGTGTGTGGGGGTGTTGAACACAGGGCTTGGCCTGACATTGTGCTGCCCCCACCCAAGTTTGCTGCTTCTGCCCCCTTCTTCCTCCTAGCCATCCATAGTCCAAGTCCATTACTGCTCCCTCATTACAGCCATGTGTGGCCCTTGTTGTCTGAGTCCATGCACCAGCCCTCTCCCTCCTACTCTGCATTGTCCAATGTGCTGCAACTGCCCTCAGTGCTGGGAATGAGGGTTTTTATAAGTCTTTCAAAATATTTTTACAAGGCACGTCTAGGTACTTGATTTGAAGCGAGGAGTGCATTCATTCAGTAAGGACTGTGTGGAGGAAGAGTGAAAGCGGTGTAATAATCTTTCCCTGTAATTATTGAATTTAATATTCAGTTGGCCAGTATCACTCTGGTAATACGGCTGCCACATGAGTGTGTACTGCGGATATCTGCATCTAACCTGTGACTTGAAGGTTTGAATCCTGGTAGCCCATTTTTATCCATCAGCAATATGTGTAAAATTGTTTTGTGTAGTAACAGGGAAGACAAATCTGTTTGTGGTGTTTGTTCTGTAAATTATATGTTTGGCAATTTCCTAATCTATGTTAGTGATACAGGTAGATGTTTGCTAATATCTTCTGCAGGATCCTGCAGATTACCTCCCAGGAGTGTCATGGTGGCGTACAATGAAGAGAACGTTCGGAAGAAGAAGACATGGTAAGTGTGGCTCAGCATATAACACAACCCTATTACAGCAGACCCATGTTCAAGATGTATTTCAGTATTAACAATTTGTGCAAGCCATAACTAAGCAGCGGGGTTCTGAGTTCAAGCAAACAGAAAGTGAGGAACGGAAATGTTTGACATATCCAACAATTGTAAATATCCATTATACACACAAGAGATGGGCCAAATCAAGGAAATTAGGGAATATTATATAGTGGTTGATGGATGGGATACTCAGTCACAAACATGGCGGATGTCCTACAACAATTCAATTTTCAGCAATATGTGTGGTCAAAAATGTGTTTATTAAGTAAGTACGCAGAAGAGGTACCTGTACTTAAGTCTATATGTCAGCACACAAAGCCGCAGAACCTTCAGGCTCAACAAGGGAAAGAAAGTTGGAGGAGGAGGAACATGTCAAGCGAAGTTAGTAGGAAAATGTTCAAAAGAGAAATATAAATTGAATGTTATCTGAGAAATCAAACGACAGGGCGCAATATAAAATTGCCCACAGACAATATATGAAAGGAATTGCTGAGGCGAAGAAGGCTTATCTTTCTAACAGGATATCCCTAGCATCCAACTCACAGAGAGAGCTATACAATATAGTGAAAGACTTTACCAACCCCCCTGCCAGCCAGCAACCACTCGATGAATCCAAAGAATGGGTAGAGTCTGTGGCAGTATATTTCCACGACAAAATTAATGAAATTCACAAACGTTTTCCTCGGTCACCTCCTACCTGTCAGGCGGGCTTGTCCACCAGCAACTGCAAGGATCCTAACAACTCTATTCCCACACTTAGGGAATTCCCATCTTTCACTGAAGCACAGGTTGAGGCAACCTTACTACATATGAAGTCGGGAGCCCCTGGAAACCCTGCCTCTCCACAAATCTTATCTAAAGTTGCTCCTGCTTTGGTCCCGGCCTTAACGAAAACGTTAAATCAGTCCCTACTTTACTCTTCTGTGCCATTACATTGGAAGGAAGCAGTAATTAGACCAATTTTAAAAAAAACCTCTGCAGATCCTAAATCACTCCCTAATTATCGCCCATCTCACTCCTTCCCCTGTTTGGTAAGATTATGGAATCCTTAATAAATAAACACCTCAAATCACATCTAGAGACAAACAGGCTCCTGGATCCATCACAATCAGGCTTGAGGGCGTTCCACAGCACCGAGACTGCCCTCCTTGAAGTTGTGGATAACATAAGATTGACACTAGACTCCAACCAATCAGCCATACTAATCTTGCTCGACCTGTCTGCGGCCTTCGACACCATCTCGCATCACACTCTCTTAGAGCGTCTTGCTGAGGTTGGTGTCGAAGGCTCCGCACTATGCTGGCTAAAAAGCTATCTGACCAACAGACGGTCCAAGGTTCAAGTTGGTGCCCACTCCTCTAACTACTATGAGAACGATAAGGGCGTCCCACAGGGGTCCATACTGAGCCCTACGCTCTTTAACCTGTATGTATCCCCTCTTGCTAAGGTCATTCGAGCACACAGCTTTGGAACCGTGTCTTACGGGGATGATACACAAATTCTGATCACTATCAATCAGAACCCGGACGTAAGCAAATTGAGCTTCAAAAACTGCATGGTAGACATTCAGGATTGGATGACCAGAAACTTCTTAATGATGAATGCAGGAAAGACGGAGATTCTGCTCTTTGGAAAGGCAGATAAAATCTGGTCCAAGGATTGGTGGCCAGCCTCTCTTGGCCCTTGCCCCAAGCCCAAATCCTCAGTGAGAAATTTAGGGGTAATAATCGACAATAAACTGACTATGTCTGAACATATCAATAAAGTTGTAGGTACCAGCTACGGCCTCATGCGTAGGCTGAGAATTTTTTTTAAATAGCTCCCCTCTCAGCCCGTATGCCTCTAGTACAGGGACTCATTGTTAGTAGAATTGATTACGGGAACGCCCTCCTGGCGTCAACAAATACCACCGTGCTGGCCCGTCTACAGGTCCTACAAAACACCGCTGCCAGATTGGTGCTTAACCTTCCTCCCCGTACCCCCTCATTACCCTGCTTAAAAACCTTACACTGGCTCCCAATATTAAAACGTATAAAATTCAAACTATGCTGCCTGGTCCACAAATCCATCAATGGGCATGGCCCAGCTTACCTAGAACAAAAGCTTAAGGTCTACCACCCGGTGAGAACACTTAGATCATCCACCAAGTTCCTCCTAAGCGTCCCCAGAGTTCGCACTGCTAGAAATGGTGACAGAGCCTTCAGTAAAACAGCTCCGGAAGCATGGAACTCCCTGCCCATCCAGATTAGGATGGAACCTGACTATTTGAGATTCCGCAGACAGTTAAAAACATGGCTTTTTTAGTTCTGCTTCTGCTTTGTTTGGGTTTCTGATAGGACTTTCTCTGCAAGCGCTCTGAGACCTTCAGGTGATTTATGCGCTATACAAATGAAAATAATAATAATAAATATATCTGTCAAGCTTTCTGTTTACTCTTCTCACAAGAAACAGGTGAAAACTTTACACAAAATCAATATTTGTTTTCTACCCTGCACAAGGTACATACTTGTCCTGAACCATTGTCTTCATTTTGTGCTACCATTTCCTATAAGACATTAAATACAACAACTGTGCACTAACAGGCAAGGCTGAGTTTAAGTATTTAGCCATAATGCAGCATTATTTATTGAAGTCTGCTTGACCAACAAGTACCTTGGCTGTTTTATGTTGATGTGTTCATTTCACAATTCAGAAAAAACTGGATTGAACCGAAATGTTTCTTGAGGCATACTGATTCACAGTGCCTTCAAATTAGGGATCTGCCTTCTTCATTGTTGACATGCATTGTTAATATTATTATTATTATTATTATTATGAATTCAGTGTTAATATTATTTTAGCATCAGATTAAATCATAATGGCAATATCACAACACACGCGAATACATAACATTCTAATGATACCAATAATTCTTTCTTGCTTAACTATAAACACACAATTGTACATTCATTTTATGAATGTGAAACACAAACAGTGATAAAAACAGAGAATATAAACATATAATATTAATTATTATTAATAATAATATTAGTAGTCTTCATCACAACTAGGCGTCCAACAATATCTGCATTTTGCTTTAGGCCAAAGAAAATATTTAAAGTACACACATGTAGAAGACATCACTAAAAACATTTTTCAAAGTATTATTTTGCCAGTAAAGAGTTAATGAGAAAATTTAAATTCTGCCAGAGCAATACAACTTTGCACATTGTTGTTATGTTTTGAGAAGCAAGTAATGTTTTGAGAAGCAAGCAACGCAGGCAGCAATACTATGTTGGGAACAATTTACTGAAAAGGCAGTAGAGTTGGATAATGAAAATACGACTAGTAAGAAATCGAAATTCAGGGGAAAAAAAATAAAAAATGATAATAAAATCAATCTTCCCTACACTATTAAAAAAGTGAGGCGGACTCGTACCAAGTTGAGGAAACAACTTACCAGGATGCCGGATAATGAAGACGTTAGGATACAACTCAGAAATACGAATAGTGGAGGAGCTTAGCGGGCATCCGTGATGGCCGCGTGAGCACAGCGCTCTCCGGACCCCCGCCACTCCCGGCATGATATCCTGAGCATATCCTGACTTCTTATAAGGGCTAATGAAGAGGAACCTGGGCTGATCTTAATATTGTTTTCGGATTTCGAATTGGACCAGGGGCACCGAAGCTACGTCGACTCGAACTTTCGGGGCCCGCCTTGGTGGCGCGCCCGGGTCTTGGTGAGGCTCTGTTGCCGTGTCTGAGTTGAACAACAGCGGCAGGGGGACTCGACTCATGGGTCCCCCTCTTAACTTTCGGTTTCGATTCTGACTCAGACTACGTCTTCCAACGGAGGTGTCTGGCCGGTGCTGAGTCCAGCGGCGCGGGATCGCAGAAGCACCTTTCGCCTGCTTTGAGTCCTTCCAGACCGGTTCACACCTCGACTTGCCCTCGCTACTGGCTTTTGGCTCCGGCGCCCTGTTTTCCTGCGGCCATTTTCACCAGGTCGCGTGGGTCCCTTGGGGACTCGGTCTCCGCTATGGCTGGCAGAGGGGACCAAGAGAGACGAAAGACCAAGACGCCCCTTCGCGGGGGCCCGGTCCAGTCTAATATCATGGACCGGTACACACAGTCGAAGGTGTCCCCCGGTGCCGCTTTGCCTGGCCCGAGTGCAGTGGGAAACCCTTTGGAGGCTTCGGCAGAGCCGTCCCTACAGGACATCATGGGCGCCATCTCTGGCATGAGAGAAACCATCGGCCAACAGTATGAAGCTCTGGCCCACAAAATTGATACTGTGGCCATTGATGTGAACCTGATTCGGGCCGACTTATCTAAAACCAATGAGAAGGTGAAGTCATTGGACCTCAAGTCATCTAGCCTCACGGCCGACGTCTCGGAGATACAAACGGAGATCGGCAACCTCAGAAAGGTGAACGATTTCATGTCTCAGCGTTTGGAGGATTTTGAAAATAGGGCACGGCGTTGTAACGTGCGTGTGATTGGCGTTCCGGAAAATCCTGATCCACATTCTGTTGATCTCCTGGTTGAGGACTTGGTACAAAACTACCTTTCTCCATCTGGATTGAGCAAATTCTTTGCGGTGGAACGTGCCCATCGTGTTCCGGGTGGCCGGGGCAAGCCGGGCACCCCGCCGAGGCCCATTGTTGCAAAACTTTTTCATTATAGGGACCGTGACGCTATCCTGCAGGCCTCGAGAGTTAAGGGCCCGGTGGCCTTCGAAAATGCCATGGTGAACTTTTACCCGGACTTCTCTCAGCTTGTGCAGAGACAGCGAATGGGCTTCCGTGGAGTCAAGAAGCGTCTCCGAGACTTGGGTCTGAGATACGCCATGCTTTTTCCTACCAGGCTACGAGTTGAGTACGGTGAACGGACCTTTTTCTTTGATCGACCTGAATCGGTAAATGATTGGCTGGACTCTCTGCCGGACCGGCCTGACCTGACTGATCCCACGAGCACCCGGGTGGTGCCGAGGGTGGCGTGGAGAGCTGAATTTGTTATCTAGGCCCCTGTCTCCGTATCATGTAATTTCTTTCTGGGTTCTGTACTTGAGTCGCTTATATTTTCTGTGTATTCTCTCCCCCCTTTGCCTCTGTCGGGGTGGCGGGTGGGACAGGGCCTTTTCCTCCTCCGGGGTCTTTCTGTAGAACGGGGTTGTTCGTGCGACAGGCACACTGCATGTTGGGGTGGCTTCTTTGTCTACTGCAGGGGTGCAGGGTGGGGGGTGTTTCCTTGGGTGTTGGGGGGTGGGTTGTTGGGGTGTTTGTGGTTTGTGTTTTGTTTTTTCAAGGCGATTCTATATTTGTAATTGTATTCTCAGTGTCATGCTCATTGTGGGGTGGCTCCTGCATTACTTTGTGGGATGGGGGGTAGCGGGTTGAGGTTTATTTCATGGAATGTCAATGGTCTAGGGGATCGTATAAAGCGGGGGGTGGTGTTGCGATGCCTGCGACGTTTGTCTCCCGATATTGTCTTTCTGCAAGAGACGCACCTAGTGGGCAATACTTGTCGCGCGATGAATAGGTGGGGCTATCGTCTTGTTGCACACTCAGGGTTTACAACGGGTTCCAGGGGGGTGGGCATCCTTGTCCGGTCTTCCCTTCCCCTTGCGATAGATGATGTACTCCTCGATGATCGAGGGCGTTACGCCGTCCTCGTGGGACGATATGAGGGCAGGACCCTTTCCCTGTTCACCGTCTATGTGCCCCCCGGCCTGCAGGCCTCTACCTTCTCTGATGTGGGCCGAGTTTTGTTGGGACTCCCTGATGGTGCTCTTTTCATGGCTGGTGACTTTAATTCTGTTCTCTCGGGTCTGAGTGATCGTTACCCCCCTAGGGATACTCCTTCGGCCCAATTATGGCTGGGTGGCTTTTTGGATACCTTTGGTTTGGTGGACTGCTGGAGACTTATGCACCCCACTCAGCTTCAGTATACTTTCCACTCCGGGGCTCATGGGAGTTTGTCCAGACTAGATTACTTCCTCATGCCAGCTGAACAGTCATCGGCTGTCCGGGAGATTAGACACCTCCCCCGGGGCATCTCGGACCATTCTCCGCTCTGGCTCTGTTTTGACGTGGGGGTGGAGGCGGCAGGTCGGGTGGCTCCTATCAACCCTTGGTACCTGAGCTCCCCTGAGACCCGTGGTCAATTGATTAAGTCCCTGGATCACTACTTTCTGGAAAACGAGGGATCTGTCTCTTCTGCTGTGTCCCTATGGGAGGCCTTTAAGACTGTAATTCGTGGGCAGGCCCTGTCTATCATTGCTGAAACCAAAAAGGCGAGAAATCGGGAGGTGGTGGATCTTGAGATGGAAATACTTGAGATGGAGGCTGACCTGGAATCGGGTGTCACTCGTGACAAACTCCATGCCCTGGGTCTGAAGCAATTTGACTATAAGTCCCTGGTCACGGATGCGGCCAAGATGATGTTTAGAGAGCAACAGGGCCGTCTGTATGATGTTGGGGACAAAGCGGGTAAATTGCTTGCCTGGTTGGACAAGAAGGAGAGGGCGAATCGAGTAGTGCCTGTGATTCAGACTTTGAATGGTGTGAGAGTGACTGACCCGGTTGAAATAGTGGAATGTTTTGCTGACTATTTTCGTGCGGTTTACTCCCCGGTGTCGGAAAGGGATGAAGACGACTCTCGCCTCTTGCTGCGCAACATAGCTTTGCCCTGCCTCTCCGATTTGGAGCGGGTCTCTGTGGAGGCCCCGTTCTCGACGGACGAAATAGCGACTGCAATTCGCTCTCTCCGTTCGGGCAGGGTTTTGGGCCCGAACGGTTTGCCAATTGAGTTATACAAACTGCGTCCTGATAAGATCGCGCCCTATCTTCGAGCAATGTTTCGGGAGTCCCGTGATCAGGGTGATCTCCCTTATGACCAGCGCCTGGCCACGATTGTGGTAATTCCTAAAGATGGTAAGCCCCGGGATCTTTGTGCGTCGTATAGACCCATTTCCCTGTTAAATGCTGAGCCTAAGGTTCTTGCCAAGGTCTTGGCTACTCGTCTCCTAACGGTCATTAGTGACTTGATTCATCCGGACCAATCTGGATATATCCCGCACCGTAACACAGCTCTTAATCTGCGGCGCCTTCATGGAGCCCTCGCGAGGGCGGGGCTTCTGCCGGAGCCGGCCATTTTGGCTTCGTTGGACGCCTCGATGGCTTTCGACACGATAGAGTGGCCCTACCTTTGGGCGGCTCTTGAGAAGTTTGGTTTTGGCCCGGAGTTCATCGGATGGGTAAAACTGCTGTATACCGACCCCCTGGCACAGGTCGTGGTTAACGGTCGAGTGTCAGCTCCCTTTTCCCTTGGTAGGGGGACCAGACAGGGGTGCCCCTTGTCTCCACTACTTTTTGCTCTCGCATTGGAGCCACTAGCTGCATGGATCCGATGGGAGCCGTCTATCAAAGGTATACGTTGGTCCCCGGATTTTGAGGATCGTGTCTCGCTTTACGCGGACGACATTCTTCTTTACCTTACTTCCCCGCGTAAATCTTTAAATGTCCTTTTTGACGTTCTCACCTCGTTCGGCAAGAATTCTGGTTTGATTATAAACTGGGCTAAATCCTGTGTCTATGTTATCTCGGGTGATCTGCCCCCGTTGCCGAGAAGATTTCCCATCCAGGTTGTTCAGTCAGGTTTCAAGTATTTGGGGGTTTTTATTACGCTGGATTCGTCGCTCCCGTTTGAACGTAATCTCCTTCCCCCGCTTCATAGATTGAGGCTGGACGTGGCTCGCTGGCGTAAATTACCCTTGTCGCCGCTGGGCAGGGCCGCCCTTTTCAAGATGATGTCCTTACCGCGTTTCCTTTACGCACTCCAGAATTCCTATGATGATATCCCTACTACTTATTTCCGGGAGGTCGAGAGTTTACAGAGACAGCTGATTTGGGACGGGCGTCCACGTATTGCCCTTGCGAAGCTCACCATCCCTTGGTATGACGGGGGCATGGCACTTCCTGATATTAGGAGATATTATTGGGCTACTCAGCTGTCTGCCATTAACCACTCGATGTACTCCCCGGGTCCGGATCCAGCTTTTGCAATGGACAGACTCCAACTGCCGGGTGGAGACTTTAATAGAGTTCTTTATTCTAGGTCGGCTGGGCTTCACCTTACGGGACCGACTAGGATTGCGGTTAGTGTGTGGCGCGCTGCGAATGTGAGTATGGGATGGGATGATCGAGTTACGCTGGCGACTCCGCTTTATGCATCTGAGCGTCTGGGATGTCTTTGGACAACGAAGGGGTTTGACCGCTGGGACATGATTGGAATATGTAGAGTGGGTGACGTGTGGGCGAATGGAGCGGTGAAGTCCTTCGAGGCCCTTCGAAATGACTATGACCTGAGTGATAGGGAATTTTTTAGATATTTACAGGTCCGTCACGCCCTCACTTCTGTTCTGACTTCTGGTGCCGCCATCCCCGAGTCCTCCCCCCTTGAGGATCGTGTCCTGGATGGTCATCTCCCCGATAGCACTATCTCCTTGATCTATAAGAAGCTGATTAACAATCACACAGACTTGCTCGTTCGACTTAGAGAGGCATGGGTCGGAGACGGGCTGGAATTGGATGACGAGGATTGGCAGTCGGCTCTATCTTCTCCGAAAGAGGTCGCCATTCCGGCCCGTCTCCGTCTGGTTCAGCTCAAGATCTTCCACCGGGTGTATGTCACTGGTCCTCGTTTGGTTGCGATGGGTTTTTCCCCGGATGGACTATGCAAGCGTGGGTGTGGGATGAGTGCTACGTTTATTCACATTATTTGGGAGTGTCCGAGGGTGGCTGCTTATTGGACTGAGGTGCTTGCGGTGATGGCTGATGTGACTGGAATTGCCTTGATGCCGGAGGCCCGGAGATGCTTGTTGAACGTGTGGGAACCCACCGACTATACGGCGGCCCAGACCAGATGGGCGACCCTGGGGTATATGGTTGCGAAGCGGGACATAGCACAACTTTGGGGCTCGCACAGGCCCCCCACTGTGTCTGTGTGGGAAGAAAACATGGACTGGTCTATGTTCCGCGAAAAGACTGTGTACACAGCTAGGGGCAGACCTAGGGCATGGACGAAGATCTGGTGTCAGTGGAACGCCTATCGCGGAGATATTTGTACTCCTCCCCTGGTAGAGACCCCTGATGTTCCCTTGTCACCCTAGGTTGGCGTTCCTGAAAGTTCGTATACTGTCCGTTGGCTTGATTGACCTCCCCGCTGTCCCCCCGCCTGGACTTATCCTACTGATTGTAACTTTGTATTCTTGATTAGTGAGTTTCCCCCCCTCTAGGGCTGACTCTGTGTGTTACTCCTTCGCCTTGTTTTCGGTGTTTGTTACTTTTGGTTGTGATCTAAAATAAGAAAATTGTCCTATCCTGTTCCATATTATGGGCGGCATTTTGTATCCGGTCCGTGCCAGACCGCCGGGGTGGAGACCACTGTTTTATACCACATTATGCTCTGATTTTTAGCGGCCAGCCCGTGCGGTTGTAGGCCCATTTCTGTAAACATAATTTTGTTGCTCAATAAAAGTTTTTAACCCAAAAAAAAAAAAAAAAGAAATACGAATAGTAATTTGAGGAAATTAATATGGTCTGAAAAAAACAAAACCCAACAAGAGCTATGGACAAAAATCTTCCACGCTAGTAACCAACCAAACTCTAGAGAATTTTGGAAAATTATTAACGAAATAAACAGACCAAACAAGCATGTAATAGCCTCGCCAATAACAGAAGAGGACTGGGTAAGGTTCCTTAAAAAAAACCTTTTCGCCGAAATAGAAGTATGTACCAACGGTGGGGGCTACAAAGAGCCCACTGAAAGATCAACTGAAAGGATCCGGTGATAAATTTCACAATCGCTGAGGTAGCAAACATAATAAAGAGACAAAAGGATGGAGTTCCGGGTCCCAATGGTATCCCTTTTGCCCTCTATAAAGAGGACCCCCTATTATGGGCTACCTATCTGACGAAGGTTTTCAATGAAATTATCCATACAGGGAAAATACCACAATCCTGGAGAGGATCACTTATATCGCCCGTGTTCAAAAAGGGTAATTGGCAATTACCGGAGAATTACCGTTTGATCACCCTGCAAGATACGGACGCCAAGCTATTCGCAGGTCTCTTATTATCAATTCTGACAGATTGGGTCAAGGAAAAGTCAATACTACCCCCCAACCAAACCGGCTTCATTAAGGGCTTAGGCACCACAACCAACTTGTTAATTTTATCAGTTCTAATGGATAAGAGACTTTTTTCTAAACAGTCACTTTACTTTTGTTTAGTCGATTTCAGATCGGCCTTCGATTTAGTAAATAGGTCCCTCCTATGGAAAAAACTCGAGGGCTACGGAATCCCAGGCTCACTACTGACTCTTATTAAGTTATTATACTCTGATAATTGGGTCAAGGTGAGGATAGGCGATGGCCAAGCCTTGACCAATAAAATACTGGTGACTCGTGGCCTTAAGCAGGGATGCGTGCTTGCACCTTTACTTATCAATTTATTTATGGCCGATCTTAACGAATCATTAAACGAGGTAAACTCACATCCACCTAGGGTAGCCGGAAAACAAATGTCTAACTTGCTATATGCAGATGATGTGGTGTTGCTGAGCCACACAAAAGTGGGGCTGCAAAGACTGATCGATTGTACACTTAAATATGCAAAGGATAACCAAATGACAATAAATGAGACAAAAACAAAAATAATGGTTGTGACAGGAAAAAAAAGACAAAAGATGAAATGGTTGTTGGGACAAACACAACTAGAGCAAGTGGAGAGTTATCGATATCTCGGTGTCCTTTTCAATGAGACCGGAAGCTTTGTACCACAAAGGGAAGATATTGCAAGGAAGGCAAATAGCTTGATTGCGGCATTTAGAACTCTACAAAAGAATCTATCTGCACTGTCACACGGGCCACTGTTAAAAATCATAGCTGCCAAACTACTACCATCCTTAACTTACGGTGCTGAAGTGCTAAATGGGAAGGATGCTGTGCTCATCAACAATGCTGTAGCAAAAACCTATAAAATATTATTTACCCTACCATGTAACGCCTCACAAGCGCAAACAAGGATGGAATTTGGTATGAACAATCAGCTATATGCCCGGCAAGGCCAAATATTAAAAGTTTGGAATAGAGTAAAAAATGATCAGGTGAATCAATTGTCTATAGCTTTGTGGAGAGAGGTTAAAGACAACCAGAAACTGCAAGCGTGGAAATACCTAAACAACGCAAAAGAAGAATTTGGAATATCAGCAATCTGGGAAAACACTATAACGCAGGAAAGCTTTAAAAAAACAATCAATAATCTGGTTACTCACCTATCGCTGCTTAAAGACAAAGCTTTGTTAGTAAAACGTAAGCACTCATGGCCAATTATAAATGGCTACAAAAAAAAACAAGTTCAAGCTTACCTCCATACGGCATGGTCAGTCCAAAGTAAGCGAACATTTATAGGAGCACGCTTTGGTCTATGGCCAGGTTTGTGTCATCTTCCACCCTGGAAATCAAACGAGGGCAATACGTTATGCAGACTTTGCAAGGGGGGGAAAGAAGACATTGTGCACTTGGTATGTCTGTGCCCTGCCATAGCCTCAGAAAGGAGACTAATCCTCAGGAGGTTGTTTAATGCACGAGATATAAGAACCTGTAGATAAGCAATAATGGCGTGTCTAAGCCCGAATGACCTACCAATGAATGTTGCTTTTGTAAAAATTTTAAATGTGATTGCCAAATGTCATAAGGAAAATTTTATTTAGTTTTATTAGTTTTTATTTTTATTTTTTTATTTTTAATGACATTTACTATTTGCATGATGTATAAATGTGTATTGATGCTGATAATTTCTCTAAGGTCACATTTTTGTAAGATTTTAATTAATCAAACAAATAAACAAACTTGAATCCACATTGTTGTTAAGTGCTGGGTGCCAAGGTCATATCTAGGTTGCCCTCCTTGATAACAGGAAAAGACAACATTTTTCAGTAGCCATTATGCTTTTACATAATTGCCATGTGAGTCAAGACCTCAAAAGAAATCAGCAATTGGGCAAAACAATGAAGAGAAAAAACCCAAGAAACAGTGGTTTCAAAAGAACAGTTGATTTCTGATTCAAAACAGAAAGTAAACAGACAAAAACGTACATACGCAAGGGCCACCTGAAGAGCTACAGGTATCCATCAGGAACCCCAGAAGGAAAAAAGGACAGAGATATAGCGACAAAAATGCAGAGTAATGAATGATAGACTCACTCGAAAACATGGCAACATACCATCCATTTGCTGGTCATAGCCTTGTGCATGCGTGAGCGTGGAGGCAAGAAAAGTGTATGTGTCTAACAGTGCCTTTTTGCTTTCTCTACATGAGAATGTGATTGCATACAACACATTCGATCTTCTTGTCCTCGTAAGTTATTAAGTCGTGCTCAACCAGTTAGAAAAATAATGTGAGCCCTAGTTTTTTATACTCCACCTAGTCATGAAAAGCCTTTTAGCTACAAGACTGACTCCCTAAAGGTTTTACTTTTAGGATGAGTGTTTCCAGTCAGGTGTGTTTTTGTACACTTGTAGTGGAATGAAATTGTTTGAGGATGTTGTATCAGGTGTGGCTCTGTTATTTTTGGTGAAAAGATAGGCCCGGCCACATTTTTGGAGGTCACTTCTCAAAACCGCAAGAGGTGAATTGGAGCACCGCAGGAGAAAACAACTGTGAGAATGTGGGCTTGACCCATAAAATCCACAATGCTTTGCTTTTGGTCCTCCTTGTGGTTTGACCTTTGTTCTGAATATGTCTCCCTAATGGGGCCTCACACACTGTAAGTTTCTGTTTTAATTGGACTTAAACATCAACTGTCAGTGCCTAACATTTAATATAAGAGTGGTGGTGGGAGGCTCTGAGCAGGTGACATGCGACATAGGTCCACAAGCATCTTCACAAGTGTTGAGGCTGACAGGAATTGACAGGAATTGCTTGTTTAACTCATCCTGGTATTTGTGCACAGGTAGCACTGTAACAGAGAGACCCAGATTACAAAAGATTATAGCCTTCCAATGCTTTGTAAAATCCACTTTCTTATTGGTTGAAGTGCATGATATGTATTATTTAAACTGTTTTTACACTATGGGTAGAATGCACCTAACATCTAACTTTTGAATAGGAATTCTAGGATACTGAATACATATCTAATGTCAGTTTAGTCCTATGTGGGTTCATTTTGGTAGTTTCAATTTTTTTTTATATTTCCTGAGTCAGACTTTATGGAATTCATACTTTACACTACCCTGTTGGGCTGAGTTAATTACTTTACGGACCAGCAGACACGTCAAGCCCTTCCTTGAGTAATAGATCTACCCTGGAGGATTAGCCTTCTCCTGGGAGATGTACAGGCATGGGACAAATCTCAGTATCAGTAAGATGATTACATACTTCACTCTGACAAGCCTGGGTAAGATATTTCCACAGCAGACAAAGGCAGACCAGCCTTGGTCCGGTCACCACAGTGGCTCCCCTTGAAGCTTGGATGGGAGACACGAAACCTGCAGTTGGGCTCTGATACAGGGATGTTTTCCTATGTTGTGTCAAGCTTCCATTTTGAAAATTCAGACAATGATGTGCGGCTGGTGGTCAGTCTGTGGGTTATACCCAGGAAGTATCTCTAGGGACTGCAAGGGTGATGTGGCAACTCTGGATTGGGTAGGGGCTCCCACCTTCTAGAATACTCCACTTCCATTTACAACCCCTGCACAAGAAAAGAGTCCTTTAGAAGACAACAACCAAAGAAGAGGAAGGCAACAGGCCCCAAAATTATCTTTATATTCTTGTTGGACTCTATCTCCAGAGCTGGTGGTACTTGCTCAACACATCTCTCTTGAAGACTCTGAAGGAAGTGTATAGCTTTGGACTTCTATGGATTGGTCCAAGCTGTGGATGCCCTAGGAGGGGGACCATGCTACAGCTGAAAACACAGGCACCCTGCAAGTGGCATAACGTATGGTTGCTTGGGGAATGTAGATGTAGCTAGGGAGGTAGGTCTGCATGAGGATTGTGGGATAGTTCTGCAGGAAGATTCTTGGTCAGGACATTACAAGAGGGAAGGACAGGAGTGCAGGTCCAAAGCTTTCTACAGCTCACTCTTGCGAGGGAGAAAAAGCCTCGGCCTTATTTTATTTTCAACAAGCTGTTTGTGTGTTGCTCCTTCGAAAATTACCGCAGGTCCCCTGAGACCAGAGGCAGCGAGGGGGGGTGGGGGTTATTTTAAGCCCAAAGGAAGCCCATACGGCAGTGGGCCCCCACGGGTACCAGCAAGTAATTGGCGTCATCACACTAAATCCATATCACCATCCTTTGATGCAAAGACAATATTTTCGTCATGCCTGGGAAACTCACTGGGATGATCATGGAAGACATGTGAGGATGGCTGCCATGCTGTCCTGAGAGCAGTGCTGCACTTGCTGTTCCGCTCTCATTGCTGTTTCTGGTGCTGTGGGTCTGAAGTGAGCAGGAAGAGGAAGAAAGGGCATCCAGTTGCCCCAGTCAGCACAGAAGAGGGAAGTACTAAGGCAGGCAGGGAGCTGACCAGAGGGGGTGAAGGGGTTCTCGCTTTAGTTGAATGCAGAAACGGGCACTTTGAAATAAAAAAAAGAAAATGTCAAGGCTCTCTGGCTTCCACAATGGCCACTTCAAAGGCTTATTGCGGCCTAAGTAGAAACCATCTTGGGCCAAAAGGTGCATCCATAAGCTTTGGCAATGGTCTAGAAATGTGCATATTTGGCTTGTGTTACCTGCAGGAGAAGCAAGTGCATCCACACAAAGCTTTGTTGGATGAGGAGAGGTTTTGGGCTATTGTGAGTGTCCTTGGATTTCTTGATGTATCCTTGCAATGCATGGACCAATTCTGTTTCTGGGGCATCTGCTGTTGATACGAGAGGTATTGGTATAAAACAGACGTTCATGAAAATGTTCACTGTATTGGGTAGTGCGTACCACTGAATGTCAAAGCCTATAGACACGGCTTGTCTATAATAAAAACGTACATATGTGCCGTAGCAGTCTGCAATGTTTACTGATGGTGAAATGTTGATACTCTACTGTAGAATGTAGCTCTTACTCTCTATTAATGCATGTCCCATAATTTGCTACAGGGGACAATTGTGGTTTCAGGGTTAGGGTCTGCTGTTGAACAAACCAGTAAAGGTGCCTCTGGCATAGGGGCTTAGTTCACATTTAAGGGATTCTTTGGTCTTTTGTGGCATTTAATGGATTATTTCGTCTTTGTGGCATTTCCTTAGTGTACTCCACCAGTGCGAGGCCCTCTGGAAAGTATTCCCACTGGTATTTCCACCTGCTAACCTTTATATATTTGTATTTTCGTATGTGCTATTTAGTGTTTTGTGTACTAAAGTATTTTTCAAGAAAAAACAATGCATGGACATTGATATGTTGGGGCTTATTTGTCACATTGTTGTGTTTTGAGTCTAGCCCACATCACCTCCTTCACAAAGCCTTGAATTGCTCTGCCTCACTACCCTCAGAGTCAAGTGCTAAGTGCTAAGAGGGGTACATGGTTCCCAGTTAGGAAATATGCAGTTTGGTGGCCCAAGGACACCAAAAGCAAAAGAGCTTAGTTGTTGGGAGACTTTACCACTTGTCTGGTCAGCAAGAGAACCCGGTCAACTGGCACTGCAGATATTCAAAATAGACAATATGACGTAGAGGGGTGTGAAGGAGAAAGTAACAGAGAAAGAGGCCGTATCAGGAAGGAGCCTGAGGAAGCACAAGATGGCGAGTAGACATTTCAGCAGAAGAGCCAGGCTAACATTTATGTATGCAGGAGGCAAAATGGGGTTTCCTTGTATTTCAGAAGAACTTAGGTAAACATATATGTAAAGGTACAATGATTCTTACAGATTTTTTTAATTAGGGATTGTATAATTTGGAATTTAGCAAAACAATGTTAATATGTTATGGTGCATATTTAATTGCAACTTCTACATCTTCTTGTTTTAGTACCTTGTGTAGTTGTAACAAATCTGTGAATGCATGTACATACTGGATATGTATGTGTATTTTACATGTATCACGTTAGGGCATGGCTTAGAGCAGCAGATCGATGCTAGACCAGGGGCTTGCTAGGTGACCAGCATCCTTGTCTTCCATCTCCCATGTAGAGTTAATGTATGTTATCTTTCATCATTTTTCGTAGTGGGCCAGGTTTGTCCCTACAATTGTTTCTACTCTGATCTGAAAAACTGTCTTCCACTCACAATTTAGGGTATCTGGTCCTCTTTTTTCTCCATTCGTGGACGTATTTATTTTTGCCTTTATATACATCACCAAGTAACACTGAAACCAAGCAACTTTTCGGTGTTGGTGCAGATAGGGTTAGATCTCATTAGCCTCATTACTACTAGGAGTTCACATGACTAACCCTGGAACGACATGTGAGTTAGGTTAGGTAAAAATATACTATGCCATTGAAAAATTAGACAATTGCGGGCCAAGTGGACCCATTTGACTGACAGTGGTCCTTTATGGATTGAAAACATTCTCACTGTTATGCACATTTCCATTTCCATTGACATGGGGGAAGTCTTGCTTTTCTTGCTAGGGGTGTCTTTCTTCCATGCCTACTAAATTTTTCTTAAATGTTACTGTTTTTGCCATTCGTCTTCTGCCTCTTTTAACACAGCTCCAAACTCCATCCTTTATGGGTCCTACTTTGGGATGCACGAAAGCAAAGGTGAGAGTGTGGAGTCAACCAAGCTACCATTTGTTTTTCAATGAAAAGTAATTAGATATGCATTGTGTGGACTAGATTCTTTGAATTTGGTATATAAAGAGTACAAGCACACAGATAATGTAAAATGGATTAATTTTATTGCTTACAAAGGGTGCTACCTTGCTACAATGTAACTCACCCTACACTGCACGGCAATTTCATTGACGTCAGGAGGGGGGGTGGAGTCAGTGTGCCCCGGGTCAATTAACACCGCTGAATGCGAGTTGTGCATGTAATGTGTAGGCAGATCCTGCTCCTGCCTCCTGCAGTGCGAGTGGGGGGGACGCAACATAACAGGGGGTGAGTCAAGTTACCCAACACAGTATGGGGTGCAGGGATGTTGCGGAGAAGAAAATCAGGCAAAATTTTGGGGGACCAGTCAAGCAACGCAACATGGGAAGGTGTGGAGGGCAGTTGAGATCTTATAGCCCGTGCACCAGTTGAACACTGAAAATAATTGCTACGTAAGTCATACAACACACATCACGTAAAATGTGAAATGTTTCTGCAAACTTCAAAAAAGTGTCTTTGTTTTTACCATGTGGAATGTATGATTTACATGCATAGATATGTGCAGCATTTACAGGAATTAAAAAAATTTAGCAGACATGAAATAATGCAGTGACAATTTAGATACTGTGATAAAACAGGGTCACAGGAAGTTTAAATGTTGTGCACATTAATACTACCATTGGTAAAAGTCATCGTAATTTCTCTGACGTTTGAGAACAAAAGAAACAAGCATTTGCAATGCAATTGGTCTTGCATGTACAAGAGTTTGAGCTATTCGCAATGTAAATGACAAAGGGGCAGATGTATCAAAATACCTATTTGCGATTCTCGAATAGTGATTTTTTTAGAATTGCTATTTGAGAATTGCAAAATGGTATGTATCTAAAAAATCGCAATATATTAGCGATTTCCTATTATTCCTTATTTGCGAATAGCAAATTGCGAATTCGCAATTAAGGAATAATTTCCCATTCATTTCTATGGGCCAGGAGGCCCATAGGAATGAATGGGAAGTTATTCTCAATTTGTGATTCGCAATTTGAGAATCGCAAATTGAGAATAATTTCAAGGGTGCAAGGGTGTCATAAGGACACCCTGCTGCACCCCTGAAATTCACATGTGTGAGCATATGGCGCACTTACATTCCCTAAGGGCATGTATGTGCGCCACATGGCACCTTCACAAATGCAAAAAAGTGTATTTGTGAAAGAAATCGCAAATTACCACCACCTTCAAGTTGGTGGTGATTTGCGATTTCTTAATGAGAAATCGCAAAAATAGAATGCTTGATGCATAGCATTTAAGGAATCACAATTTGCGATTCCTTAAATGCTAACGCAAAATTAAGGAATTCCAAATTTTACAATTCCTTAATTTTTGCATCATACATACCATTTTGCGAATTTTATGTCGCAAACGCTGCTTTTTTGCAAATCGCAGCGTTTGCGACTATAAAATTCCCTTGATACATCTGCCCCAAAGTCTTTTATTTATGAGTTGTTTTTAAAACAGATAAATAAAAGTAATTGTCATTTACAATGCCAATAGCTTAAACTCTCCCAAATGCAAGACCTATTGCATTACAAATGCACTTGTGCTATAAAACATTTAAAAAAGCGTTAGGAGAGAGTGTGTCCTGCCTGCAAAAGCAGGCTGGACAAAGCTATTTGAGAAAATAGTACTTGGAGGCTGAAATTAAAGCCTACCGAGTAACAAAACACTTAACAGGGAGTGTTGCCATGGGAGGTTACAAAATGAGACAAGGCGGAACTAAGGAGGGACTACTAAGCCATCGACCAATGA
Organism: Lissotriton helveticus; assembly: GCF_964261635.1. Taxonomy (NCBI): domain Eukaryota; kingdom Metazoa; phylum Chordata; class Amphibia; order Caudata; family Salamandridae; genus Lissotriton; species Lissotriton helveticus. Next base: position 1,903,410,251 of record NC_136057.1, on the reverse strand, counting down.
ACAGCCACAGTTTACAGTGTAGAATGGCATGTATAAAACCTATCCGTTCTAATAAAAGCCACTTACTGAAGCAATATAATGTAATATACTAATGTGAACTTTTTTCAAGTTACAGAAATAACTTTTTCTTAAAAAGCAAACAAATCCCAACTTTAAAAAAACAGAAAGAGGGGTGTTTCAATCTGCTACTCAGCTGTTGGTAATGTTCAGCGGGAGGTCTACAGAATGAGATTCCTGATAGCGGTGGAGGTGGGAAGGCCCTTCCCAACCGTTCTGAATAGCCAGCAACTCCCTAAACATCAGCCCTGTTTGTTGTCTGTTTAAGGCAGCAATTTTTCAAGTCCCTCTCCGACCCCTACAGGCCAACTCTGCCTAGCTTCAAACATAGCCTTTATTTAAACAATTTCAATTTTAACCAAACTCTTTCAAATAAAGAGTTTTTTTTAAGGACATATCCCACTAAACACTGGCCTCTTTTGTTTAGGACACCCGTTGCTGTTAAGGGGAAGGAGAGGTCGATAGTGCGGAATAATGTGCTTTGCCCAGAGGTTCTATGTTTGGACAATTGGAAGCCCTCACTGCAGGCTGCAGCACAAACATTTCCCATACGGCACAGGGTCAAGACTGATTTGCATATAGCTGGGTCTGAACTGAGGTGGTGAAGTGAGCTGAAGAATGATGATGGATTCAACCCAGATTTGTGACTGGGGGTGAGTGTCTGAAAAGTTTCTTCTCTCCGTCCATCATCTCCTTGTGTTTGCTTTGCAGCACAAACTTCCCAGTGCCACAGATCACCTCCGCAGGAAATTAGTGTCACCTCGAGACACTGTCAGGTTGTGCAGTGCACAACGCAAATGTCCTAACCACAGAAAATTCACAGGTAGCCTCTACTGAGTGGCATTCCTAGAAGTCAAAACAATGTGTGGGCTTACCATCCTGGGTCCGTCAGGTCACAGCCAAAGGCCGGTGGGGAAGGTAAAGTAGGGTGTGTGTGCGTGTATAATCTTTGATTCCTATGAAACAGAAATGCTAATTAAACTTGCTTTTGAGTCTGCACCCGGTACAGTCAATTGGTGTTTATTGACAGTGATTATTGGTTTATGGTGTTTTGGTCTATGTTTATATGCAATACAGATATGTATTTTTATATACTACTGTGTGGGGTCTCTTTTGCGGCGTATTTATTTTGTCACTGATATGAGTGTGCTGCGCAAACTCTTTACACTTTGTCTCTGGGGATACGCCTGATTGCCCTGTGCCAAGCTACCGGGGGTGAGCACAGGTTATCTTTAGTGGTGTAACTTACTTGCTCTTACTAGAGTAGGGGTTCTGTCTGGCTTAGGTGCATCTCCTAGCCAACCAGAAACCCGCTTTCTTACACCATTCCTTTGGCAAACTTTTTAAACAAATGCCAATAAGCATCTATGAACCAAGCAACGTGTGGCATTTCTGTAATATAGCATCATTTGCTTTTTAAAAAGTGATTTACTAAACATAGACACTGCTTCCTTTGTGAATCCATCTAACAGTCTATTAAAGTTACGACGACACCCTCATTGGAAGTGAATTTCCACACATTCAACATTATTGTAATATTTCGGAAACAATGCCTCAGCAAAAAGTGGTAATACCACTTCACTGCACTGGAATTTCATGCCTGTATGCACCAGCAAATCGCTGGTGTCAACTACACAACACAAATTGCAGATATACGTAAGGGGGAAATCTTTATTCCCATATGTAAAATAATTTGCTTTAATACCATGATTACCAGCTGAAGTAATTCAGTTCACGAACTGTGGAAGCAGCAGCTCCTCTGCTGTGGCGGAGGAGCGTCGCCCCCCCCTCCCTTCCAGCAGTGAAAAATAAAATAAAGATAAAACGATAATAAACCGTGGTTTATTATCGTTTCATTTTGTGTCCCAGGGTCTTGGGGACAGGGGTTGGGCAGGGGGAATAACAGGCATCCATGGAGAGTGGTATGCATTGTTATCAGTGTGCATGACTGTTTGGTCGGCTGTCTCAGGCCCCGTCTCAGGCCGGCCAAACAGTCATGTGCACTGTAATTCAGCCTGGGTGGAGAACATGCCCAGGCCCCCAGTCCCTGGCTGAGTACCAACCCATGGCGCTCAAACCAATCACAACGCTGCATTACAACATTATGATTGGCTATTGGGAGCCTGGGTGCTCCCTGCTTCCTGACGGAGGGACAACTAGAGACGTGGCAATCGGGTATATTGTTTTTTTAATTTTTCTACCCCGCCCCCTGCTCCCCACCCCCGATCCATGCTAGCCACCATTGAACCGTGGTATTATCACGATGCGTCCACTGTTCTCTACATGGGCCTCCCTCAGGGTGTATCATATACAGTGAGCCCGGACGCTCTAAGTTAAGACACTGTCTCTGCCACATTTTGGGCTGATTGGTCTCATAAGTAATTGAAGAGCTGAAGCAGCGCTATTGTACCACCTTCGACAGCAGTAAATAATGCAGGACAGAAACACAGCAATAAAAAAAAAAAAAACAGAACACATGACTGCACAACAAAATACCACACAACAAATATGCTCAGCTGTTCTTGTTACACATGACCTCCTCCAGAGTCCTGTTTTCATATTATGGTGGTAAAAGGTGTTTGGAGCAAGCTCGGCCTTAATTTACCACCAAGGCCACAAAGTAGCTCCAGTGAAAAACGTTTTGTGATGTGCAGCTAAGTGCCAACAAAGCTGCTCTAGCTCTCGCTGTGCATAGGTTGTGAGCATTAAGAACCTTGACACGTTGCCGGTTTAAAAACAAATACACAAGAAGGAATTCTGTTATCAGGAAGAATTTACAAAGTAGCTGTGCCCTGCTGGTTACAGCAACTTTAAAAACAAATATTCTACTTAACTCAAAGGAGTGTTTCAGTTTTCACTGCACACTGCTTTTGGTATTTGATTATTTAAAGAATGCATTGAGACTTAAAAATATAAACTCCTACAAATAAAATATAATGCGTTTGTTTAAAGTGAGGAAGAAAAAATAGGAGAAAGAGAAGGTGCCTAGAAAATAGTGACGACTGTCATCACGTGGTTTCTCAACTCGTTAGGGACAGATTGATTCCAAGACCCCGGTAAAATGTTGACGGCCGAAAATTCCGACTTTAAACAAAAACAAGAATAAAGGATAAGAAAACAGGACGTAATTCAGATTAAAAACATGCGACAGCAAAGTGGTAAGACTGTTTTGCACATGTTTAGGGTAATCAGATCTCAACAGGACCCGACTTTTCTATTCGTGAACTTTGTTTTTACATGTTAGTGCATTCTGGGAGTTGTAGTCTTGATGCATTTTAACTGAGCCCGCTGAACCAACCGATCTGATAACAATGATATGAACCAATGTAAAACCAATGTCCAGGAATGGAAAAGTGGTGTTCTCGTTCACTTGGAGTCATCTGGTGCCTTATGGAGGCTATTCTTTAATCAAGATGTGAAAACTCATGATGGCCTGGTAAAGGTATCCTCCACAGGTATTTCAGGACATATTTACACCACGTACACCAGCACAAATTTGCCTTGAAAGGATCAATGTTCTTTCTTGATAGACCGGGGCTGACCTTTTGCCTTCTTCCCTCTTTGTCATGAAATTCAAAGAATACCTTCTTGGTAATGAAAATGTGTTTCCCATCATTCTTGTATATTCTTGGTGTCGACATTCAGTAAACATAAATATGGAGGCCATTTCTAAAGCATAACTGGAATACACCGAGTAAAACAGATGCTTGTTTTATTGCAAGAAACATCTACATTTGTTTTCTGCTCGGTACACCTTTGCATGTTTTCCAAAAATTATTTTCCTCTGGGGTTTGGAAGGGACGGTTTTCATAAAATGGTGCTCCCATTTGGACCCCTTCCCCTTTGGGAATCGTGTTGCAGCTTTGGTGGAAGGAGACAAGGGTCCAGACGGCGCCTATCTGCCCTCCCTGAAAATTCCAAAATGCCGGGAAGGCTTTTTAAAGAAATAAATAAAGCAGTCCTGCTTTTAGGCACTCCGGCTACTGTAAAAATACAGAGTTTTCTGTTTTGAAATTTAATAATAGACATGGTGGTCTGTTTTCTCTTGCCGCTCACCATTCCTGTGGTTGCAACCAATAAAAGGGGGTAACAAATTGTGACTTGCTAAAAGAATATTGATTCAGCAGGTTATTGTGCAAACCCCTGCAATTCCTTATTTTGTGAACTGACCTATTAATACATAGGGTGGTTTGCAAAATAAGATGCTGGTCACAAAAAGTCAGTGCACAATTTCCGACTGCTTTTGCAACCAATTTGTACGCATATTTTGGCCTGTATGATTGAACAGTTTGGAACTTATAAAGGCTATAGAAATAAAATAACATAATTCGTACGATAGAGATACATTAGTGACTCGAGCAGTAAAGAATCAATAATTTTTTACACATTAGAGCGAGACCATCAGTATTTATTGTTTTTGTTGATTTACAAGTAGGGAGGTCACACTGATACTAGCTCTCTAAAATTCTATCTTTCTCCCTTATACTCAGGCCTCCATTACTAAGCCATCTCCAGTCAGTCAGTCAGTCATAAAAACTTTATTTTGACCTTATATAAATCTTAAAAAGTACATATCACCCCATAAAAATGATACCGTAAAAGGCATAGGAATCATAAAATACAATATATACAATAAAAATATAGGGGTATTTCATAAAATGCATTTAGCATGCTTTATCCAAAGTGCATACTAGAATTTAACCAAGGAAAAAACAAATAACCTGCTTGTATCAGTAGACCAAGGGCTAGATGTAGGTAAATCAGATTTACCGCTTCATAAATACCGAATTTTACCGATTCGGTATTCATGAATCGGTAAATCTGATGTAGGTATTCATTCGGTAAAAAATACCGAATCTGTATGATTCGGTATTTACCGATTCTGTAATTACATCCTTGAAGCCCATAGGAATCACTGGCAAATACCGATTCTTTAATTACAGAATCGGTAAAAAATACCGAATTGCCAAGGGGGACAGGGTGTCATTTTGACACCCTGTGGCACCCCAGTTTTTGCCATGTGTGCAATGTGACACACATACATGCCCTTAGGGCATGTATGTGTGCCACATGGCACTGTTTAAAAAGCAAAAAAAATGCTTTTTAAATGGTTTTCTTAATTTACCACCAACTACTAGTTGGTGGTAAATTAAGAATTCTTAAACCCTTGTAGCACTGAAAACAGTGCTACCTACATCTGAAATTACAGAATCGGTAATTTTACCAATTCGGTATTTTACCGAATCGGTAAAATTACAGATTCGGTAAAATTACAGATTCTGTAATTTTACATGCCCCTACATACCAATGTCCAAATACCGGTCGGAAACGGCCGAAAATCTGTATTTTCGGCCGTTTCTGACCGGTATTTGGACACCTACATCTGGCCCCAAATTCTTAGCACCTCCAACTAGTCTGCACAGAGGAATAATCCACTTGGCCCTCAGTTTCATATTATTTTTCAGCTTATGCCGTCTTCAGCATTAGCTGAAAAACAATATGATCTTTGTGTAAAAAACTGAACTACAACTACCAAGGCGCTATGGGGTAATTGCGCTGTTACATGCAAGCAGTGCGCTCCTACCCACTTCCACTGATACAAGGCTCCCGTGAGTCGCTCCCAAGATGACGAGCTTTGGAACGCCTGCATGCTATGAGTGGGATTATACCTGAGAAAATTGGCAGCATGTCCAGCTAACCGTAAATATTCTCTACTGATGAGTGTGGAATCCGGAAACACTGGTGTCCAGAGATACTGTTTCGAAAGACGGCATTAGCTTAAAAACAATATGAAACTTGTGTGAAAAACTGAACTACAACTACCAAGACGCTATGGGGTAATGGCACTGTTACATGCAAGCAGTGCACTCCTACCCACTTCCACTGATACAAGGCTCCCGTGAGCCGCTCCCAAGATGACGAGCTTTGGAACGCCTGCACGCTATGAGTGGGATTATACCTGAGAAAATTGGCAGCATGTCCAGCTAACCGTAAATATTCTCTACTGATAAGTGGGGAATCCAGAAACACTGGTGTCTAGAGATACGGTTTCGAAAGACGTCATTAGCTGAAAAATAATACGAACTTTGTGTGAAAAACTGAACTACAACTACCAAGACGCTATGGGGTAATGGCACTGTTACATGCAAGCAGTGCGCTCCTACCCACTTTCACTGATGCAAGACTCCTGTGAGTCACCCCCAAGCTGACAAGCTTTGGAACGCCTGCACGCTATGAGTGGGATTATACCTGAGAAAAATGGCAGCATGTCCAGCAACCCATACATTTTCTCTACTGATGAGGGAGGAATCCTGAAACACTGGTGTCTAGAGATACGATTTCAAAAAGCGGCATTAGCTGAAAAATAATATGAACTTTGTGTTAAAAACTGAACTACAACTACCAAGACTCTATGGGTTGTTGGCGCTGTTACATGCAAGCAGTGCGCTCCTACCCACTTTCATTGAGACAAGGCTCCCGTGAGCCTCCCCCAAGCTGACAAGCTTACGAACGCCTGCACGCTATGAGTGGGATTATACCTGAGAAAATTGGCAGCATGTCCAGCAACCCGTAAATTTTCACTACTGATGAGTGAGGAATCCCGAAACACTGGTGTTTATTGTTGTTATTGTTATTGTTATTGTTATTTTTGATTTGTAGCGCGCTCAATCACCTACAGGCCTCTAAGCGCTCGGGAATCGATGGTAAACAACAACTTTGACAGTACAGAGGGCATCCACTGGCCTACGTGGCTCACAGGACTCTCCTGAACAACAGCGTTTTCAGCCCCTTTCTGAAACGTAGGTTTCCTTCCTTTCGTAGTGGCTCAGGTAGTGTGTTCCATAAATGCGGAACCAGCACCGAAAAGGCTCTACCGCCCTTGGTGGCAAGTTTGTACCGAGGGCAGACTAATAGCTGAGAGTCTGAGGACCTAAGAGCTCTCTTTGGGCTATACATTACCAGGCGATCTTTGATGTAAGCAGGTGCCATGCCATAGATGGCTTTATGGGCGATGCACAGATTTTTAAATTCCACTCGCTCCTTAATAGGGAGCCAGTGGAGGCTTTGTAGCAGGGGGGATGCTTTAGTGTGTCTTGGCTGTCTGAAGATAAGACGAGCGGCATCATTCATCACCACCTGTAGCCTATTTATCAAGGTTTTTGGTAGGCCAAGGTAGAGGGCATTTCCATAATCTATGCGTGAAATCACAGTAGCTGCGACGATGGAACGAAGCATAGATTGGGAAATGATAGGCACTAATTTCCGTAGCTGTCGGATGATATTAGTACAGCTGCCCACCACTGAAGAGATTTGGCTGACCATAGAGAGGTCACAATCCAGTTTGATCCCCAGGCTCTTCACGTTCAAACTGGGTTTTGGGGCTGGACCTAACTCTGCGGGCCAGTAGAGGTCACACCATGGTGAGGTGGTAGATGAAATAACCAAGACCTCAGTCTTGTCTGGATTGATTTTTAGGAGGTTTCCTGTCATCCACTGGACCGTGTGTCTCAAAATATTCTGAGTGTGGAGTTGGGCGGTGTTTGTATTGTCAACACTCAGCAGCAGCTGCGTGTCGTCTGCATAGTTATATACTGTGCAGCCCATACTCGCCAGGGAGGCAATCAGAGACTGCAGATATAGGTTAAACAGCAGTGGGGATAGGGCCGAGCCCTGAGGTACCCCACATTCTATTTCTCCCACGGCGGAGATTTCTTCTCCGAGTTGTATTCTTTGTGTCCTTCCTGACAGGAAGGACTGCAACCACTCGAAAGCCCGGCCTTTGATGCCAAAGTCACTCAGCCTTTCCAGTAGCAGCGCATGACTGACGGTATCGAACGCCGCTGAAAGGTCTAATAAAATCAGGGCGCTCGGTTTTTTACCGTCAGCCAAGCCTCTCAATTCATCCAGCACCGAGAGCATCACCAACTCGGTGCTGTGGTGTGCTCGGAACCCTGCTTGTCGTTCGTGAAGCAGGGAGCGGGACTCCAAGTACATGGACAAAGATTTTAATACATGTTGCTCCAGTACTTTAGAGAGAAATGGTAGCTGAGAGATCGGCCTATAGTTTTTTAGTATTGCGGGGTCTGCGCCAGGTTTTTTCAACAGCGGTCTTACCCGCGCTTCCTTAAGTGCTGCTGGTAGTTGTCCTAATTCCAGGGATCTATTTAGGAGATGGATGACTTGCTCCTCCAATAGTGGACGGGCTGCCTGAAAAACTTTAGGTGGACAAGGGTCCGCTGGAGATCCAGATTTGATTCTGGCCATCAGCTGCTGCAGGCTCAAGATGTCAATCTCTGGAAACAGTGTGATTGCACAGTCAGTTTGATTTTGGGGGATTATAGGTGTAGCCATTCCAGTAAGCGGCCCATTTTTTATGTCCTGGATGATGGTTCTTACTTTCTCCAAGAAAAAATCCTGAAAGCAATTGCAGTTTATGGGAGACTGAACGCTGTCTGGTTTTTTAGTCAACTCCGACAGGATTTTAAAAGTCTCTTTCTGCACGTTGACTGCCTTACTTAGACGGGATTCGTAGTACTCGGCTTTGGCAAGGATGATGTGTTTTTTGTATGCGTTCAAGGAGGCACGGTAGAGGTTCCTGGCTGAGTCCAGTTTAGTTTTCCTCCAGCTTCTTTCTAGGGCTCTAAGTTTCTTTTTATGGTCCCTCAGTGCTGGCGTGAACCAAGGGGCATCCTTACCCGGGCCTTTTAGCGCCTTCATTTTTATTGGCGCTATCTGATCAATAGCTAGTGTCAGGGAACGCGTTAAATCCGCGTATTGCTGATCTAGACTATGATCTAAGTTCGAGGGGCAATCTCTGGGCAGGAATACCTCGGTCAGGGTCCTCAGATCGACCTCTGCCCATTTGCGGGTTTTCCTAGCCTCCAATGTTGGTTTGACTATTTGGCCCTTAATACGTAGCTCACAGGAAATTAGGTAGTGGTCAGACCAAATACATGGGGCAACTTCTTTCAGCGTTAGTGAGGGGTCTGTAGTCCATACCAGGTCAAGGGTATGACCTTTGGTGTGCGTGGGGACATTCACGATCTGTTTAAAGTTTAGCGCTGACATCAAAGTGTCCAAATGGCGCATAGGAGCGTCCCAGTGAGGTTTCTCCCAGTGCAAGTTGAAGTCTCCTGTGACTAAGATTTTCGAGTAGCGAGTACAAAGGTCAGATATGATGGGGGCGAATAAGTCCTTAAAGGTTGGGGTTGCGTTGGGAGGGCGATAGACCGCTAACACCACCCAGCATGAGCTGTTTACTGTGACTTTCACCCCAAGCAAATCAGCCAGGTCGACTGTCTCTGATAGTAGGATTTCTACTGACAGCATCTTTTTGAAAATCACAGCTACCCCTCCTCCCCGTGTGTTTCCTGGGCGGTTTTGCCATAAAGCATCATAGCCGCTGGGGAGGGCGGCCAGGATGTCTGGCATTGAGCTCTCACTCATCCAGGTCTCTGTTAAGGTCAGTATATCAGTGTCGTTGTTTTGCAACAGGTTATAGACCTCGACGTGGTGGCAGTGGAGTGATCTGGTATTTAGATATGCTATTTTCAGGGTGGAGAATGCATCTTGATGTATAATGTTCAATGGTTTGTAGATAGCATGTGTTCTTAGTATCTTCAGGGTGTTGTTATCAAGGCAAGCCTCACCCTTATCCAGATTACGTAGGTCTTCCGAGGTGTAGGAGCGCATTAGTCCAGAGATCCCTGCCCCCGAGCCCGTCCGTGCGTGGACGGGCGCAGACGGGCTGGACTCTGGCGCGACTCCGGCGACGCTCCGGCGAGCCCGCCGCGTGTGCCCGCTGCGCGTCAGCATGGATGTCTTAAATACTGTTCTAGCGTCCTTCTGACAACTAGAGCATCCAATCCTTGCTTTGGATCCTTGCCCTCACCAAAGATGTCTGCCGTTCAGGCAGTGTGGTGCCCTTCCCTGATAGAAAGCTCAACTCTAAACACAGTAATGTGGCGAAAACGGGTGCAGGTATGCAATCACAATGATTTTTAAAAGCAGGGTACAGTGCCTAAATAATACAGCAAAAAAACGGACACAACGGGGATTTTTTAAAATTCAGTATTTCGCTCTCATTAAGTGTACAAGTAATATACATTTAGCGGAAACACCTCTGATCTGTCCAAGAGGCTATTCCCAAGTCATACCTGAGAAAATTGGCAGCATGTCCAGCTAACCGTAAATATTCTCTACTGATAAGTGGGGAATCCAGAAACACTGGTGTCTAGAGATACAATTTCGAAAGACGGCATTAGCTGAAAAATAATATGAACTTTGTGTGAAAAACTGAACTACAACTACCAAGACGTTATGGGGTAATGGCACTATTACATGCAAGCAGTGCACTACTACCCACTTTCACTTAACCACTATAGTGTTTGCCTCCCTTCTTACCCAACTGTGAGGATTTTGGTGTAGTATATGATATGGCTGTGGGCCCTTATCTTGAAATGCACTTGCAAAAACTGTCTTGGCTCCAGTCAGGCTTGTGTTTATTACCTTTACCTCAACCCTGGGTAGCTGTGGCTTCGAGCAGCAAGGTTTGACAAAGGAACTTAGTGTAAGGCATTTAACAGTACCAAACAATGGAAAAGATAGTCACACAACAAGAAAGAGAAGAGACAACAATTTATAAACATAGGGCATATTTGTATGAATGTTTAGAGTCCTTGATCATCAAAATCCATCTGAGGGTTCCAGAGATATGGATTTTCAAAGCATTAAATACCTTTTGCTTCAACCCCAAACAAACACTGGTCAACAAAACATTTTTTAACTTTTGAAAAGTTTGAGAGAGTTTATACAGCAACTCTGGCCCGACTTGGGTGACCAAATCCAACAGGGCGGAGATGTAGAAGGCCAATAAGGTTACTTTGGACAGTTACCTGGCCACCAGAGCCTTTTCCAGTTTAGTTCCAGACTTTAGGAAATGACCACCATAGGCGACAATCGTGTAGTCCTGATGCTGATGATGTAGGAGAAAAAGATGCTCAAAGATGCTCTTGGTGCTGTTCTGTCGACGGGGGTGAGTTGTGGCTGACCTTCAGTCCTCGAGTGAAGTGGGGCGTCTTTAGCCACAGAACTCTGGGTCCCACAACACCCTCTATGGAGTTAATAATAAAAAAAATTGGCATACAATGGGGCAATATTTTGGTGATTGTTTTTTAGGACACAATAATTATGTCAGCCGATAATATTATCAACAATATTCTTACATTCTGCTGAGTAGTTTAAGATAAGTGCATGTCTTCCCGCAACACCTCTGCTGTGGGGGGGGGGACTGAGGGGGTTAGATCCGATTAGGATGTGAACTGAAGTAGCTCAACATCCCTCTGAGAAATATCTGCACCTCCACCTTTGATTATGTTGACCCTAGAGAGTGTGATTTTCTGTCCATTTTTATCAATGCTGACTTCAGAGTCGTGATTTTTGGTGGTAATGGAAAGCTTCAAATCGTGGCTATCTGACTCTTTGCAAATAAAAGCACCACACCTGTGCTTAGCTTCTCTTTTTAGGCCTGGTTGTTGCTAATAAGCTTCTCTCGGGACTCGTGTTCATATGGTTACCTGTGAGGGTGACTGGCTCATGTATTAGTGCCTCCCAGTAATGTCTAAGGGAGTGACATTCAAAAGCAAGGTTGATAAACCCAACAGCCACAAGTCCACACCCGGGACAGCTGTTTGAAACTCCATGACATATCATGTATTCGTTTAAGTGTAAGGGCAGTGCAGATAATTATACTGGATCAACATAAACCGTGTGGCTCTAGATGCCACATCTCGGTGTCTGATAGAGGTCGAACATTCTTCGTCAGTCAGCTCTGTCTTCAAATATCACAACATAGTAAAGTCACTGCCTTGTAAGATCTTGCCATTAGCAACAGAAGAAAAAGCTTGCTGGTTTATCATGTTCTAATCGCACATCATCAAAATCCTGGAGCCAATTAATTTCGCAGAGATCCACTATACATGTCAGCCCAGCTTTTTTCTATATTGAAACATTATCTAATTTAGCCATTAACAGGAGTTTGAGAAGACATCACATTGGTAAATTCGATCCATATACCGTTTTAGACCTATGCTCCTGAAGCATGTCTCCCAAAATATAGGTTTAGCTATTGATACATATCCCAATATTCCCAAGTCGCAATGTGTTTCAATGCAGCTGAACAGTTAGATAATAAACTTCAAAGTTTGGTGGCATGGCCAGTCAAGATGCACGAGTAGATGTCTCTATCGGCGCTCCCGCAGATACGGACTGAATCCGGTCATTATTTTGCAGTATCCATGCAGCAATCCCCCATCAATGGTGATGGAGCAGGGTTTTGCAAAATAAAACCTGCTCGGATCAAACTTCTCATTGTGTGGATTATTAACAAACGTTGTGTGAAAATTAACAATAAAAAACTAAAAATGGGGGAACATGGAATTGCGCAAATGCGTGCTGGAAGATTAGTATTTCAGTGCTTTTCTAGTAGGCCGCAAATGTGAATGATTAATGTAGAAATAACTAGTTCGCAAACATGAATGATTAATAAAGAAATTATAATTTTTTCCTTTGCACTAACTCTTCAAAACTGTGCACATAATTAATAGAGAAATGTAAAGCATTAATTATGAAGTTTTGTTGTGTTATAATATTTACTTGTGTATTTATTTTTCCTAGAGAAAAAGCACATTTTACTGTTCTGCAGAGAAGGCCTCAAAAGTCTTTTTAGGTTTAATTTGCTTTCTAAAATGTAGGCTGCAAAGAAATATATTTTGTCCTTCGAGAGTTCCTTATGATGGCCATGGTTGTGCGGAGGAAGTAATGAATGTTATTAATGGAATTTCCTTGCCAACCGGAGAATGTATTTTTATGGACAATTGTACTGAAAGTTCCATACAAAGCAACAGAGTGCTATGTGCAAGCTGCTGAAGAGATTATCAGACTTTCCTCTGCTGAAGGACGATGATGATGTTTTTGTTGTATGCTGCTTGTGTGCGTCCCAGCACGCAAGCTTCTAGAATGTAGAACGTTCCAGCTCTGTCCTGGGTCAGTTGGAGCTGGACTGTCCTTGTGGGCAGTTGGTGGTTGTCAAGCTGTTCTCTACCTGAAATAAACCTATCTATGAAGACTACACTTTGATGTGGACCTCCTATCATTTATAACATACTGGCGACAGTGGGAGCAACCCAAAAAGAAAAACGAGTCTTCAGGCTAGAGGGAGAACAGCGTTCACGAGTGTTCCAACCAGAAGTAAGACTTTATAATTTTATTCATGGTGTGAATGCGCACTGATAGCGCCAGCGGCGGGTTAAAGAATGCTTTAAGTGCCTTGATAGCACCTGCGGCAGTGTTAGACCTTCATTACGAATTTAAAGATAAAGTGAGCGCGAACATTATCTATCTCCCTGCTCAGCGGCGGCTTACAGCGGCAGCTTACAGGCAGTGCACTTGATGGCACCCGCGGCTGTGATTTAATTACAAAACCGCTCGGAAAGGGTTATTCTACTGCATGGAGAGTAATCTTTGAGAAAAAAAACGCTGAAGTAATTCAAAGCTACTCACGTGAAAGGCTCGAGCGCTTCAAAATTCCAACTGCGCAGTAGAACGTTGAGGATCTCCATTATCCCTCTGCTGCACACACGTCGGGAACAGATTTCAGATAATCGTCATTGTCGCAGTGCATTCTGGGCGTGACGCTTCACATCTTCTTCCTGGTTCGGCCATCTTGGTTTGGGAAAGTTCGAGGAGCTTGTTGAACAACATATTATTACACTACAAAAACGTGTTTTTTTTTTCTTCTTTTACAATTTTTGAATTTTAACAAGGGTTAGTACATAATAATATGGATTAATCCAAAAAAAAAAAAGGGGAAACTTACATATTTAATTTTGTTTCAAATCTCCAATAGTCATGGCAAATATTATGGTTCCACCGCATTTTTTACCAGTGGCAGGAGAGCCTAAAATGGATTGGGATTTGTGGTATCCCATGTTTCTGGCCTATGTCAGTGTTTTAGAAGAGGAAGGGTGTTCGGCCAAAAGGAAATTAGATCTTTTACGCTTGTCCTTAGGTGGCCAAGGACTAAAGGAGTTATCGGATTTGCCTCCCTTGGAAGATTCTGGCTCTGAAACAAATGTTTTTGAAATTGCTGTTAAGCAACTGGCCATTAGATTTGGGAAAAAAGTGAACACAGTAATGGAACGCTTTAAATTTTACTCAAGAGCGCAAAAGGACAATGAATCCATAGAGAACTATATATCTGCATTACGCGCTTTGGCTGGTTCCTGTGCCTTTGAAACAATAAATTATGAACAGGTGCTTAGGGACCAGATCATGATGAAGACCAAGAGCAAGAAGATACAGGAGAGATTGTGGTTAGGAACGGAAACTTCACTTAAAGCTGTAGTCAACATAGCGAAAGGGATCGAACAGTCTGAAAAGTTCGTGTCTGAAATAAGAAGTCAGGGTCAGGGCATTTCAGTCAAGATCCAAGAATCCGTACCTGAAGTTTCTGTTGTCAGAGGTCAAGCATTTCAAAAGAAACCTGTTGTTCCCAATTTTAAAAGAGAAGGTTTCATGAGAGATAACAGGTTTAATGAAGGTTTCACGAAAGAAAACAGGTTTAATAATAGACGCTCTTTCATTATCTGTTATAGATGTGGAAGTTTTGACCATGTGGGGAATTTTAAAAGTTGTCCTGCTTTAAATAAGATTTGTGTAAAATGTAAAAAGACTGGTCATTTTGGGAAAATGTGTCGTTCACCTCAAAAAGTGAATTGTATTTCTGTAGACGAAGAAGAGTTTGATGCAGAATTTAGTGAGTTCAACTGCATTTCTTGTGTATCCTCTGACGAATGCAAAAGCTTTCCTTCTGCTTTATTTTACATTGATGGTAAAGAGGTTTCCATGTTGGTGGATTCCTGTGCCTGGTATTCCATAATTGGGAAAGATGTGTTTGAAGAATTGTGGCCGAATAGAGAATTCACATGTCCCGATATCAAACCTGGCAGCTATTCTGGCCACAAGATCGAATTAATTGGTTTCTTTTGGGCAAAGGTTGAATTTAAGGACAGGTTCACTCAAGCTAAAATATATATTGCTAATAAAGGGGAGTCGCTTTTAGGCTGGCCCCATCAGAAAGAGATGGGCATTAAATTAGATCCCAATGCTTCACCTCCTGTATATATTGACCCAAGCATTCCATGGCCAGTTTGCATGGTAGCCCCGAGTGACAATGATTTTGTAGATAGCATCAAGAAGGAATTCCCAAAAGTATTTAATGAAAAGTTAGGCGAGTATGCCCAATTCAAACATAAGATCATTCTTAAGGACAATGCGGTACCAGTAAGGCATAGGGTTAGGAATGTACCTTTGGCCTATTGTAGCAAGATGAAAGGGATTCTTGATGATTTAGTTAAATCCAACATCATTGAACCTATTGAGTCTTCTCCTTGGGTTTCCCCTATTGTTTTATCCTTAAAGGCCAATGGCGAGCTTCGCTTATGTGTGGACCTTCGAAGCCTTAATAAAGAGATATGGTCTGACATGCATCCCTTACCCAAAATTAATGAACTTATTTCCACCCTCTCTGGTGCAAGCGTTTTCTCTACATTAGATCTTGCTAGTGCATATCACCAGGTTGTCCTGCATGAGGATTCTAGGAATCTTACAGCTTTTGTTACTCCTGAGGGTATGTTTCGTTATTTACGGATGCCGTTCGGCCTTGCCAGTGCTGCATCAGTGTTTCAGCGCTTAATGAAAGAAGTGTTGAATGGATGTGATGGGGCTATTGCGTTCCAGGACGACATCTTGGTTTTTGGCAAGGATGTTCTGGAACATGATAAGAACCTCAAAGCTGTTTTAGGGGGGATACAATCAAAAGGTTTGACCCTTAAGTTTGCTAAGTGCAAATTCAGACAGGAGAAGGTAGATTATTTGGGACATGAGATTTCAAAGGAAGGGATAAAACCTAAATTTGATCATATTTCCAGTATCTCAAAGGCCCCTCCTCCTACCAATAAGGATCAGTTGTTTTCTTTTCTTGGTTTAACTGAATATTTTAGCAAATTTGTGAGGAACTATGCTTCCAAAGTGGCTTCACTTCGACTGTTACTAAAAAAAAGCGCAAAATTTGTATGGGGAAATGAACAACAACTGCAATTTGATGTGTTAAAAAATGAAATTTGTTCTGCTCCTTTCTTGAAACCATTTGTTGTGGGTCAAGAATGTATTGTTTCAGTTGATGCATGTAATACTGGGCTGGGTGCAGTTCTGATGCAGAAAGGTATGGGTGAAGAAAGCATTATCTCTTATGCTTCAAGGACATTGAAAGGTGCTGAGTGTAACTATTCGACGATTGAAAAAGAGCTATTAGCATGTACCTGGGCAGCCCAGCATTTCCGACAATTTTTGTGGGGCACAAAATTTGTGCTTAGAACCGATCACAAGCCATTAGTAAGTATGTTGGCTGCGGGTGGTGGTAGGATTCTGACAGCCCGTTTGGCCAGATTGGCGGCCAAACTACAGGAGTATCGATGCACTGTGGAGTATATCCCTGGGAGACTCAACGTGCATGCTGACTGCATGTCAAGGTTAGCTTTACCTCATCACGAAGTTGAACACTCTGATGAGTGTGATGTAGCTTACACAATGAAATACATCAATGTGGATGATTCAGAGGTCATCAGTGAAAATCTTTGGGTGGAAGCCATGTCAGAGGATAATATTTTGGGTTTGGTCAATACTTATCTTAAATGTGGTTGGCCTGAAGAAAGGAAGTTGTCGGGCGACTTAAGTTCATTCTTTAAGGTTAAGGATGAGCTCATGTGTTCCAACAACATTATCACCAGGGGTGACAAAATCATTCCTCCTTTGTCAGTCAGGGAAAAATTAATTAAGATTGCTCACGAGGGTCACATGGGCATGTCCACCAGCAAGAGGAGATTAAGGGAGTACTGTTGGTGGCCTTCTTTAGATGCCTTTGTGGATAGATGGGTCAGGAATTGCGTATCTTGTTCCAACAGTGACAAGAGCGTGAAACCTTTGTCTTCCTCGATCACTCCCATTGAGTATGCCGAAGGACCTTGGAGAAGGTTGGGCATTGACATCATTGGTCCTTTAAATTTGCCGGGCTGCAAGGAGGTCTACGGTTTAGTTTTAATTGACTATTTTTCGAAATGGCCAGAGGTCAAAATTGTTGAAAGAATCACCTCCAGGCAGGTCATTGATTTCCTTAACAATGTTTTTTGTCGGGAGGGTCTTCCTTCTGAAGTAATTTCAGATAATGGGACGCAGTTTACTAGCAGTGAGATTGAAACATTTTTTAAAGATCATGGCATATCTCACAAGAGGGTTTCCAATTATAATCCTCAAGCAAATGGCCAGACCGAGCGCTTTAATAGAGTGGTCAAGGAATCTATTCAGTTAGCGGTCAGGAATGATTTGAATTGGAAAAAAGCATTAAGTGCCACCTTGCTTACATATCGCACGTCACCCAATTCGGTGACGGGGTGTTCCCCTTTTGAATTATTAAGAGGTCGCAAACCTGGTTCTAGGTTGCTACCTTGGTGGTTGAAATCCAATCGCCCCATTGTGTCTGCTTTCAATGCCAAGGAAATGGGAGAACGGGTCAAGATTTATCAAGAAAAAATGGGCAAATGTTCTGTGAAAAGTGTTTCACGCCACAAGGTCAAAGTTGGTGATCTGGTGCGTGTGAAATTTGGGAGTTCATCTGCCAGGAATTGGGCTAAGTGGTCGGATCCTATTAGAGTGGTTGAAGTATTTAGTAAGGCTGTACGTGTTGAAGGGGGGAAAATTTGGAATTTCAGACGTGTCTCTGTTGTTAGATCTGACAAATTGGTTATGGATCCTAGGAAATGTTTTTCTCACTCTTATGCTGAGGATAATGATCAATTGTTTTTGGATGATTTCAATACTATGCAAAACTCTCAGGTGTCTCTGCCTATTAATTCTGATGTACCTGTTGTCACCACCCTTGGTCCGCAGGAAATTTTCAATGACTCAGATGGTTTGGTTGATGTCGTTGAGTTGGGACCTGTGGCTCAAGATGAGTCTGTGCAAAGAGATGCAGATGTGGGACCCAGAAGAAGTGTACGTGTCTCACGTCCACCTGCAAAAATGAAAGATTATATTTGTTCTTAGTTTGTTTGTTTTTTTTGTGTTTGGGGGGAGGTGTGTTGTATGCTGCTTGTGTGCGTCCCAGCACGCAAGCTTCTAGAATGTAGAACGTTCCAGCTCTGTCCTGGGTCAGTTGGAGCTGGACTGTCCTTGTGGGCAGTTGGTGGTTGTCAAGCTGTTCTCTACCTGAAATAAACCTATCTATGAAGACTACACTTTGATGTGGACCTCCTATCATTTATAACAGTTTTCCTAAAGATAAAAGAATTGTTGGAAGTCAGATGCACTGGAAGTGGAGTGATGAGACACCCCCTGCCCTAGCCCAATCAGGATTCTGGATTTTTGTGTGTTGATACATGGGGAGCTGGATCTTTAGTGAATAAGGGTATAATTACTAGTGTTAGAATTTATTAGGTGGCTGCTGTGCTTCTTATGAGAGAGGAGAGGGCTGTGTTGCTGATTTCCTTACCTAACTGGCTGGCAGTTGTTTTGATGATCCTTACTCTTTAATTTTGCACTTCATACCTTCGTGAGGGTGTCCAGCTTACTCTTCCGGACGGAGAGTGGCTTTCCAAACTGTTAGCATTTTGTACTATAGTTATTCCTAGGTTCGAATGATATTTAGAATTTGCATGTATCTTATTTGCAAATGTTCTTTTGCCTCTTCGCCTATCCATTTACTCATGGCTCGGTATGAGATGTATTATAAATTACTGTATTGATGTTTCTCTTGTATGATGATCTATGATTTAAGCTGTATTGTACTTGCTGAGCATTCACAATTATTTAAAAAAAATTGATAAAAGCATGTTGATAAGTAACCAGAGTTTGTCATTATTAATGTTATTTGATTATAGTGTTTGAATTACTTTCTTGTTTAGGTCATCATATGTTAGGATTCTGTCTATCTTTTGCCAATCCCTACCAACTCTCAAAGGTCCATCGAGGAGAGAGAGAATATGATGAATATAAGTAACCTGTTTTGGTAACTTTTGTTAAAAAAATTATGCAGCGGAAGGGACTGGTAAAGTGTTGAAATTGGTTCCTGATGATAAAATTTGGCTAAGCCCCTTTCTGCGGCCACAGTTTTTGGTAGCAGACTTGATGGTTAGATTGATTACATTTGCAATTGATTTGGATGTAATTGATTATTTTTTTTTATTAATAATTGTATTTTTGTTATATATTGTGGTCCACCGTTGAACTTAATGCAGTTGAGTTAGGGTCCGAAGTGGCCTAAGATCCCGGGATGATATTTAGCCTAAGGGGTGTGTCTTAGTGTGGCATACACAAAGCGCTATTGCGTTGCCTGCTATTGATGCGGTACTAAACAATAGTTGCGTTGTTAGTATTGCACAGGGAACTTTGGAGTTAGTATAGTGAGGATTTATTTGGGTACCTCTAGAAAGCGCAGCTGAAGAAGTCCCTAGAATTTTGACTTAATTGAGGGTAGAATAACGCTGCTATATATTTTGCTGGTAGCGAAGAAATTCTTGGAGTGATTGAATCTATTTTTCTTTAAGTGGAGCAGACAAGCAGGTTTGTTTTATATGTTCTAATCTTGTTTGTCCCATAAGAAGATTGTTTAATTTACTACAGATATTTTTTTTTTTTTTTAAAGGGAGGGTCAGTCGCAGGAGTTATACTGACATCACAGAGAGCTGCCCTGGCACTGGTCAGCCAGTGTGAATCGTCATAAAAGAGTGCTGTGCTGTTATTGCTTGGTTTGTGTGAGTCACGCTGATATTGGTCAGTGTGAATGAATAGTGTTTGTGGAAATAAGGAAGAGTTTTCTCTGTTTGCTTGAATTTTAGTGTAACACACAAAATTAAATGAAGTTATTGAAATTGTTGAAGACCTTGTTTAGAAAATATGAGCCTATATCTTTTAGAGAGGGAAATACTGTACCGCATGAGGGTACGCCTGCTTCTTTTATGTCCTTAGAAAGAGGATATCACATGTGTACATGGTTGGATATTTGGGTGAAATATACACAAGGAGATGGGAATATGGCATTTCCAGAGTATGGTACTTCTAATGTAAGGATTTTAGAAAACTTGAGACATCAAATGGATGAATTGAGACCAAATCCTAGACCTATGCAGTATGAGGCGCTTGAGTAATGGGAACCTGAGGCTTACAAAAGACACAGAGACAGGTCTGAGAATAAATATAGAAATACAGTGAGTAGATACTCAGAAGCAAAATGGGATGCTCAAATGAAGAAGTGGGGGAGAGACGTGATAGCAGTAGGTGAAGGATTATATCCAGTTGTTTTAGTAGAGAATCAGGAAGGAGGAAAGAGTACAGAGAAAAAGAAAAATGTTGTGGAAACAGGTCCTGATCCAAATGA
The DNA here is from genome assembly GCF_964261635.1 of Lissotriton helveticus. Taxonomy (NCBI): domain Eukaryota; kingdom Metazoa; phylum Chordata; class Amphibia; order Caudata; family Salamandridae; genus Lissotriton; species Lissotriton helveticus. Next base: position 1,903,389,706 of record NC_136057.1, on the reverse strand, counting down.
GGTAGATGACGAGTTGTTGAATGAGTTACTGTTAAATAGACCTCCACCTTATCAGGAAGAACAACAAAGAATAAACCCAAGTGCTCCGTTGATTCAGGTAGAAGTTCCTCAGTATTCTCACAGGAAAAATGCAAATGTAGTGAACCAGGTAAAAGCTGATTTGACAAAAAAGATTACTCAATTGAGTTTGAATGCAGAGGCTTTTCCAGTCCCTGGGACTATTGTTCCTATAATTCCATTGTATAGGTAGCGACCGAATATTTCCCAAGTGCATGCATTATCAGTGCCTGTTAACAGTAGGGCTAGTGGTGGTGCTAGTGTCGGTGAGACAGGCTCATTGATTGACATTTCAGAAAGATCAGTGGAAACCCCAAAGCGTAATGTGCAAATAGAACAAAGGAGAGTAGTACAGAATGAGAGAGGAATGGCACCTACATCAAGAGGTTCAATAGGGCCATCTCCACAAGAATGGATTAAAGGGATGGTGTCTAATAAAGTCAATAAGAGCTTTGATGTGAGTAGATTGAAAGCAGATTTGGAGGCAATGATTATGGGTACGATTAGTCCTGAAAGATTGAGTAAATATCAGGAGGAAGAGTTATTATTTTTATGGAAGAATATCACAATGAGAGCGAATAGTCTTCATGAGAGATTTGCTGAAGTTGCACAGACCTATGGTGTTGACATAGAAAAACCGAAAGCTTTACAGAAAACATATAGATTGGATTTTAGTGACAAGGATTTGGAGAGTTTGAATGCTTTGCGAAAACATTTGCAAATCAAGGAGCTGATCAATTCATTGAGACAATGGAATGGATTGGAATGATGGAAAGGCAGATGGGCTAAAAAGAAAGAAGAAATGGTTGCAAATCAAGGGGCTTCATCAATGTTTCCGGTAAGAGAGACAGGTACAGAGACGACGACTGAAATGATATATCCAATGAGAGAAATGCCAAGAGGTGGATATGTTCACGTCCCGTGGTCAAGGCAAGATATAGTGTCTTTTACCAATGAGTTCCCCAGATTGAGAGAAAAACAGTTGAGTGGTACAAACAAGTAGAGAGTTTGTAAAGGTTTCAAAGACCTTGTGGAAGGATTTAGATGGTTTGTTTGATATAGTGGTTCCAGCTGATTTGTGGGGTGAGACTAAGAATGCTGTAGAATGGCCAAAAGAAGAATACCCCAGAGATGCAAAGACCGGAGCACCATCATACAAAGTGATGAAAAATATAGGCAGGTTATTACCTATTAAAGTGGAAAGATGTTACCAAAGGAAACAGACTGGGTAAAAATAGATAGAACGGCTCAGGAAACGAAAGAAACGGTGCATGCTTATTATGAAAGACTTCTACAAGTGTTTAAACAGTATAGTGGTTTTTAGAACGTTACTGATAAGGACATGGGACATTTTGTATACAGGTTTGTGTTTGGATGGAAACTGGAGATTAGTAATATGATTCTGCAGCATTTGGTTTGTTGGCAAAATAAAAGCATAGACAAGATATTGCTGTATGCAAAATATTGTAGTGATGATATGTGGGCTCAGATAAAAGCGGCACTGAAAGGTAGTAATTTTGTAGATTTTTCTCAAACAGGTTTCCAATGAAAAGGTCAGAATCATAATATTCAGGATGGTCAGATTGCTGCCATGGGAGGTGTCATGGTGAATGGTGGTGTTCTTACACAAGGAAAGAAAAGAGGTAGAGTTAATAAGGAGCATATGAAAAAGAAATATCCGTGTTATGCGTACGGAAAGCTGGGACACTGGAAGGGCAAGTGTAAGACTTTCTTTGGGAATAATGAGATGAATCCGAACTCTAATGAGCAAATGCAGGTCAAAATGAACAAGAATCAACAACAACAACAGGTGATAACACAGGTTCAAATACCACTAGCCCTGATACCAAATGAAAATATGAATGCTCAAGTACGAAGATACAGTGCAAATGTGGGTTCTCATATGGGTGAATCAGTTAATAAAAATTTACAATTGGCTTCACAATATTGGTTGCAATGCCAGGAGAGTGATTCAGATACATCTCAATGACGGTGCCTGAGGGTAAGGAAGAGTGCGTGCTGACAAGTGTGGAAGGGGGATGGCCCTTCTTGCTAGTGGGAGCACTATTGCATTAACACGCGAGTGCTATCAACTGGTTCAAGATCTCTTTTTCAAAAAGAGAAACACTTTCAGGCAGATTTAATCCATAGGTTGGATGCTTTACTGGTCATTCAATGCAATAAACAGCATGCATCTTCATCAATTAAATCCATCCAAAATGCCATCCATTGTGTATTTTAATCCATCATATTTTCAAACGGCTCAATGCATTTCGGGTCAGATCATGACCCTTCTTCAGGGGTCATTCAATGAGGTGCTATAAATACAAGGAAAACAGAAGGTGTTTCATCATAAAGTCCATAACGGTCACTTATCAATTTGTGCTCAGTGTAAAACGAGACCATGTGTTTAATACAGACACACGTGAAAGGCTGCCATGCCACATTCAAAGCTGTAAGTGCCAGAATGGTTCTAGCCAATGATAGAAGGTGAAAAACGGATCAATAGACCGACGCAGAAGTCAGAAAGTATAACAACCAAAGATTCAAAGCAAAAACGGAATTCTAGAATTGAAGAATTAGACATGAGTGATGATTCAATGGTGAGTTGCGAAAAAATACCACGTGGTGAATATATATTTAACGCTCAGTGAAACAAAGTGACAATATTGCAGAGTGTGCGTGTGTAATAGACACCCAGCGGGAACCCTAGTCGCAAGTGACTGCTGCGGTGAACCGCAATTATCTGTTACTCGATGGTAAACAGAATCGTGAAGCCAATGCGAACATAACAATGGACATGGAAATTATTCCGGGCAAATTTCGAAAACGATACAAAAGGTGCACCTAACACGAAACAAGCAAATAAAGTGCTCTACCCTGAAAATTCCCCGCATTGCTCCCGTGCTCAACCTACCACCACACAGTGGATAGGTGACGCAGTGCAGCGTACAATTTTAAATGTCACAATAGCGTCTTAAAGACCAGCGTGTCAATGTACTGGAGCTTACGAAACAATAAGGTTACAGTTGAATAAACCGGAAAATCAGAGTGTACCCTACTGATGAACCTCTCAGTGTGATTTAAACATATAACTGGCTGCATTAAATCAGTCTGGATATCTTTAAGACTGGAATACGATAAATTAAAATGTGCCTCAAAAAAAAAAAACATTTACAAAGTATATGTGTCAACATATCATCTCATCACATTTGCCTATCTACATCCATCAGAATACATAGAATGGCGAAATTACAAGAAGCAATTAAATTCAATTCTGTCATTCATCCCTGTAGGCTGTAAGGATTTCAGTTTTTTAGTCCAATAGAATTCAGATCTGGCTAGCGCTTTTTGGCGTTCCGTGTCCTGTTGAGGTTTTTGCGCCTCTAATACAGTGAAGCATAATTGTGCTATATTATGCTTGGCTTCCTTCCAATGAGTTGCAACGGTGGATTTCTCATTTTTGTTACGTATGTTGCTTTTGTGTTCTCCTATGCGCAATTTGACTTTTCTTTCCGTTCTTCCCACATAAATCTTTCCACAGGGGCATTTTAGTGCGTAAAAGACATTGGTAGTATCACAAGTACTTGAATGTTTTAATTTAATTGTCTTACCTTTGGTGGTATGAATAAATCGGTCGCCAACCATCACGTTATTACAATGCACACAGTTCATACATTTTTGCATACCTTTAAATCTTGTGGTTGTTGACTCTGTCTTACATGTTAATAATTCTTTTAAGTTGTTCGATCGCTGCATTGCAAAGGTTGGTCGTTGAGGAAATAAAGATATTAAATCTTATTCTGTCTGGATAATCGTCCAATGTTTCATGAGTATAGATTTTATCACGTTAGATTGTGTGGAGTGTTTCAAAACGCAAACCAAAGGGTTAGATGTTTTGGGAATCGAGCGTCATAATAAAAAAGCCCTATCTACGGTTGTGATTCTTTTACTGGCTTTCTCAAGGACAAGTTTAGGATATCCTCGTTGTTGAAATTTTTCTATGAATTTTTGTGTGATAATCTTGTTTTCTTCAGGATCGGATGTCATTCTTTGTAATCTAATGAATTGTGAATATGGCAAATGTGCATTTTGGTGGAAACTGTAAAAGTGCAGGAAGTTGTTCCTATCAGTTGGTTTTGTGAATATGCTTGTTCTGATAGTACCAGAGTCTATTTGGATTAGTACGTCCAAAAGATTCATTCAGGTATTTTCAATTTGGTGGGTACATTTAATCCGATTGTGAATCTGGTTTAGAGCGTGGATGTTAATTTCTAAATTGTCCAAATCCCCATTCCAGATAATTAATATATCATCAATGTAGCTTTTGAACAAAACTAGGTGTTGAGCCCATGCTTGATTCTGGAGGATATGTTCAGAGTCCAGTTTGTCCATGAAGATGTTGGCGTACGAGGGGGCTCCTGCAAAGCCCATCAAAGTTCCGTTATTCTGGGCATAAAACTCTCCATGCCATTCAAAATAGCTATGAAACTGTGCAAACTGAAGTAGTTCCAATAACAACACTTTTTCTGCTCTGGTCTCATTCTGTTTTAATAGGGCCCATTTAATAGCATCAATTCCGTCAGCATGTGGAATAGAGGTGTAAAGGGCAGTGGCGTCCACTGTACAGAGGTACCAATTTTTCAAACCCATGCAGATCAAGTTCTTTCAATACATTCAAAAGGGCTGTGGTGTCCTTGATATATGACTCTTGTTGTTGTACAATAGGTTGTAAAAAATAATCAAGGTACCTTCCTATAGGTTCTGACAAAGAACCACATGCCGAGACTATCGGGAGAAAAGATGGTTTCTCCAAATCTTTGTGAATTTTAGGGAGCATGTAAAGTTTGGGACGTCTTGGGTATGAGGTATACAGAAAATATTTAGTGTTGTTACTAATCCATCCCATCTCAAGGGCTCACGTCAGAATCTTGTTCAAAATATTTGGATAAACCATGGTGGGGTCTTGATCAAGTTTTGTATAAGTATCACTATCTTGAATGTGATGCATCACACTTTGTTCATAAAATTCAGTGTCTAGCACAACAAGTGTGCCACCCTTGTCAGTTTTTCGGAAAGTTATTAGTTGGTCATTGGCCAGTTGTTTCAAGGTGCTCCATTCTTTGGCTGTGAAATTCACTTGTTTATGTTTTGAAAATCAATCTTCATGATCTCAGCTTTGACAAATCGCTCAAACGCATTGATTGCTTTATGTGAGATAGGTGAGCAGAATTAACTTTTAGGTTTAAACTCCTTCAATTCGACTGCGTCTTGAGAAGCGATCATTGGTTCCAAAGTGCTAAAAAAATACTTCAATCTAAGGATTCTGGTGAACTTAAAGAAAGCAACTTCAGTCTCTGCCAGATTGCTATGGTACGTTGGTACATATGAAGTACCTTTGTGCAGAACTGCAGTTTGAGCCTTAGATAGCTGAAACTTTGAGATATTGATTACTAAGTAACTCTGGTTTTGCTGCAAAGGGATCTCTTGTCCGACTCAGTGTCTGGTTCTTTTTCCACTCCTTGTTTTTGGGCGGATTTGTCTGGTTGGTGATTTGCAGTTGGGCTGATGGATAAAAAAAGTTGCTTTCGAAGCCTGGGCTCCTCCTGTCGTGGTTGCAATCTGCGTCAGTGTTCTACCATTTTTACTGACTGGTGGGCAGTTCTGAGCTATGTCTGAGTCAGATATTACACTTCCTTGCGATGAACCTGAAGTGGGTTGTCTTTGCCATTTCCGTTGGTTATAGACTTCATCCCATGTTTAGACCTCGTCAACTTTATAATCAATAGTATCGCAACGGAATTTTTTGATTTTACCTTCATGTATCTTTTTGGCGTATTTGTTAAGGTTAGCGTTGAGGTCTTGTAGAAGATCATCCCAATTGTCAGTGGTCTTTTGGATAGTTCTTCTAGTGCTGCAGCTTTACCAGGATATTTGAAAGCAGTTGCTGCTGCTTGTGTAAGAACAGTGTGAAACAATAGTGATGGGACATCCTTTGAGAGTGTATGTGCCATATTCTGTTGAAATCTTGTTGACACAAACTCGAACACAGCACCTTACAAGCAGTCGGTTGACGACATATGAAAGAGTGGTTTTGGGAGCTAAAAAATGTGACTGTGACAAAATCTATGAATTTGAATCCAGCTACTTTGTTACCAAGTCCAGGTTGTGAGGAAAAGGTGGACGAAGCTGATCATGATTGTTTGGATGTGACTGAGTTGTATACAAAACTAAAGCCTGATATAAAAGATATACCATTTCTGAATCAGATTGCGAATTGTTTGTGGATGGATCATGCGTGAGAGATGAAAATGGTATCTTGCGTGCTTCATATGCAATCTGCGATACAAAAGGGGATGATGGACGGAGCGTTCGAGCCAATCAAACACTCACCCCCAGTCAACTGATCTGGGTTTAATCCATCACCATTCTTTAGCCCACTCAGCCACCCCATTTCAGACATGGCCATATGCAAATCAGTCTGACCCTGTGCCTCATGGGAACAGTCCAGCCCGAACTGCCAAGCCATGTCTTCCATGGACCGGAAACAAGCATCCTGGGACCGGTTTCGGATTCATAATCCTCATCAGCCAGGCTATCTTGAATCCAGTGGCCAAGTGAGCAAGGGACTCACGTCTGAGCATACCCTGCCACACTTAGGGTGAACAAAGCGATACAAAAGGGGATGATGAACGGAGCGTTTGAGCCAATCAAACACTCACCCCCAGTCAACTGATCTGGGTTTAATCCATCACCATTCTTTAGCCCACTCAGCCACCCCATTTCAGACATGACTATATGCAAATCAGTCTGACCCTGTGCCTCATGGGAACAGTCCAGCCCGAACTGCCAAGCCATGCCTTGCCTGGACCGGAAACAAGCTTCCGAGGACCAGTTTCTGGCATTCCAGCCGTCTTCAGCCCGGCTTGCTTGAATCCAGTGGCAAAGTGAGCAAGGGACTCACGTCTGAGCATACCCTGCCACACTTAAGGTGGCCAAAGCGGTACAAAAGGGGGTGGTGATGGACGGAGCATTTGAACCAATCAAACACTCACACCCAGTCAAAAGGTCTGGGTTTGATCCATCGCCGTTCTTTAGCCCACTCAGCCACCCCATTTCAGACATGGCCATATGCAAATCAGTCTGACCCTGTGCCTCATGGGAACAGTCCAGCCCGAACTGCCAAGCCATGTCTTCCATGGACCGGAAACAAGCATCCTGGGACCGGTTTGGTTGGGCTGATGTTGTGCATTCTTTGTTTCATCAGGTTAGAGAAGTTGCAACCACAACACAGCAAGAACAAGCACATGATCTAAGCCTTGGAGAGCGGGTCTTAGTGAAGAAACACATAAGAAAATTGTGTTTGGAACCACGTTGGCATGGGCCATATCAAGTGATACTACTGACTACAGCAGTGAAGTGTGGTGGCTTGCCAAACTGAATACAAGCAAGTCACACAAGAAGTCCCAAGTCCACTTGAAAGAACAGAAACAAATTAAATTGATCAAGGAAGAAAAAGAGAAAGTGATCAAAGAAATACAGAACAGACTGAAAGCCAAAGAGAGTCTGAACGGATTCGAATAAAGTGGGCACCAGTTACTGGGACTCATGAGACTGTTGTCAATGTCAATGCAGAAAACAGGTTGCTTCAAGAGCAAGAGCAAATCAGAAAAGAAGAAAGACATTAATCAAACAAAAGAACAAAAGAAGTTTTGAGTCAAGTCTTGAATCTGGTGACTCTGCGCAAGTGAAAAAAGACAAGAAAAGAAGCTGTATAGCCAAAGGGAGTGAAAAGACTGAAATACACTCTGAATAAGAAGGTTCCAAATACAATAATCGAAGCATCAAGCCAATCTGAACAAAGTGACTCTTGCTCTTTCAGTTCAGAGAACTAAAAGACCAAGAGTGGCGAACAAGAAGTACACAGCACCTGAATGGACGTATGTAGTGGCTGAAGCAGTTAAACTTACAGAACATTCTGAGGAAAAGGCCAATGCAGAATCAAGCTATAGAAACAGTTATGAGCCACCCTAAATGAACTGTGTTAAAAATTAGGGTGCAGAAAATTGAAAGAGCAGTTCTGGAAAGTGCATATAATTAAGCTGAAACCCAGTTAAAGGTTGTAGAGAAAAAAAGGGAAGAGTGGAGAAGCAAGAAGGTTTAAGAAGTGCTTGGATACATTATACATCATATACTTGTTTTGTTTTTTTAAATTTTAGTTTTTGATTTTTCTTTAGCTCTTAGAGAAAATGGCAAGAGCAAAATATCAAGAGACTGGATATCAAAATCAAGGTTTTAAAAGTAGATGTATTAATGCTTGCTTTATAGGTGTTTTACTAATGATGTTTGGTTAACACTAAGGGGTCGATTCCGATTTGGGAAAAACCACTCCGAATAGCCGTACTGAGCGTTTTCCCGTACGAATTGTACCCTGCAACGTCCCCCGTACGTACGACGAAGTACGATTCGTACCAGGAGCTGGACTCCATACGAATTGTACAGAGACCTACGAATCTAATCCCCATACGAATCTCCCTCGGAACCCGCTGTACGTGACATCCGTACGGTTTGCGGCTGGTTTTCTGACCCAGCAAGTACGATTCGTGTCAGGTACGCACCGTACGACACATTTTCTACGGGAGCCAAAAACATCCAGAGAAGCAGAGTTCGCCTTGAAACAGGTACGGATCGCCCCCGCCCCGGGTACAGTGCGTATACCCCCTGATCGCAGGGGTACAGTGCGTACCCCTGCGATCATGGGGTGTACGCACCGTACCCCGCGATCATGGGGTATACGCACCGTACCCCATGTTCGCTGGGTGTATGGTGCGTATACCCTGCGATCGGGGGGTACAGTGCATACACCCCATGATCGCAGGGGTACGTACCGTAACCCTGCGATCATGGGGTGTACGGACCGTACGGTGTGTATGTGATTGTGTGCTTTTCCGTACGAATCGCCCCTTACCTGACGTGGACCGTACGAATCGCGTCCTCATACCCCGGTCCGGATCGTACTCGTCGGGTCGTACGGCATGTTTACGATTCGTACGGAGAGGGCTCCGGATACGAATCGTACGGACGTTTTTTTTCCAGGATCGGAATCGACCCCCTAATTGTCGTTGTGCCTTAGTTTATGCACCCTATTTAGAATAATATTACTAATGATTTGGTGAGTAAAGAAATAGATGTGGTAGATCTTAAAGAAGATCCACAGACTAATATTTAGAGATTAACCGGTGATCATTTACACAAAGATAACTCTATTAATGATTTCTCATTAAATGTTTTTACCATGTTTTTGTAAGAGTATGTGGATACTATGGATACAAGAGATTGTTACGTGTGCGTGCAATTACCTTTGTCTGTGTCTGAAGGGGTGACCTATCATCACCTACCTTTAACCTATGGAATCTCATGTAGTGTACTAACAACTTTGTTCTATGTAAAACGCAGTTTACAGTACTTGTATTCAAATTTTGAATATGAATATGGTGAGTAGTGCGAGAGAAGCCGAATATTTTGGGGGAATTTATTCATATTATTAAACAATAGATACTGTGTATACACATCGTAATAAATTAATATGTAGTTTGCGTGAGGAGGAAATTGAATCCATAAATTTATTGGAAGATAGGAGACAAAGTTTTAAGAACAAGGTTGCTGAGCAAAAGTCCTATATACCTCCTTGGGCTTTTAGAGAAAGAAAATACAAAAAGGGTGAAACATATGCTGCAATGACCCTGGATTGGCATCACAGGGGAAAGCTTTGCTTAGTTAGATAGAAAACAGAGTATAACAACTATTTCATTGGTTCTAGTGAATGTGACCATATTTTCGTGTTTACAGGGGGTTGGGGAATAAAAGGTGGTACAGATCCTGTTTTTCCTGCTATATATTATGTGTGTGTGTCGTAAGAATGCCTATTATAGGTTGCCCGCACGTTAGTATGGGTGTTGTTATATGGGAATTGTTTTCCCTAAAATATATCACATGGATAAAAGTCATGGAACCAATGAAAAGATGAGTGGAATAATATGGAATAAAAGGGGAATTAGTGCTGCAGAAATTGTGGGTGATATTTTTGGAGCATCGATACCTTCAGTTGGGGTAATCTTGAATTGGCATAAAATTTGAAAACTGTCCACAGTGGTGGATTGTTTGTCAACAGACACTGCTGGTGGGTTATTAATGATTGATACTGAAATGGAGGCTATGAGATCAATGGTTTTACAAAATCTGCTCACTCTTGATGTACTATTGGCAAAAGAGGGCAGAGTCTGTAGTATGTTGAAAATCCAACCTAGAGGGATATATTACTAATATTATGCATTTACGGGAAGATTTAACTGAACTGAAGGTTGACGGTGCTTGGGAGAAACTTGGTAAGGGTTTCTCTTCAGTGGGTAACTGGTTTTCTGCTTTTAGTAATAGCTTGCTAGGAAGAATATGAACACCAATAACCATGTCACTTCAGCTGGGCATAATCTAGGCACCCTACAAACAGAGGTTCATACACATGACACCGTCCTTGACCTCCAGAAGCGAGTGGTACGCTTGGATGACCATGCGAGGAATCTGAAGGGAGGTCACGTAGAAACAATCTGCGTTTTGTGGGATTACCAGAGAAAGTGGAATCACAATCTACCAAATTATTTTTGGAAGTACTACTGTCCTGGCCCCCAAGAGGCTCTCTAAAATTTTCACCACAGAACGAGCGCACACGGCGGTTATCCCCCCGCCTAAACCTGGTGCGACGCCAAGAGCTATTATAGATAGGTTATTTAATTTCAGAGACCGGGATGCAATACTAAAGACTATTCGTACCTGAAGGCCTTTGCTGTTTGAGGGACACCATATCTCAATTTACCCAGATTATACGCAGTGAGTACAGAACCAACGGAAAGCTTCTCTTGCTGTAAAAAGACGTCTTTGGGACCTTAACCCAAATATAGCCTCCCTTTTCCCTCCAAACTCCGAGTTGAAAGCAAAGAAGAATTTTCCGGGCACACTCAGTGGCCGATTGTCAACATTGGGCCGGTCTGCCGAGATCATAGGTGACTAAATCAATGGAGATCGAGCGATAAGACAGGGAGTCCGGGAATGATTTGAGTGTGCCCTGATGGTATGTTACAGGCCATGGAGGCTATCCCTGACTCATATGTGGCCTCTCAGAACCAACAGGTGAACCAGGGACTGAATGATTCTACTGTCATCTAAGACTAAGGGAAGCCAGAGTGAAGATCTGACATAAGTGTTTGGATCTGATGAGCTGGGTGCCGGGTACCTGTGGTGATGTGAGGGGGATTTGGTGTTGATATGCGGGGTAATGTTTGCATGGAGTACTGTGGGGGGGGCTTGTCCCCCTGATAATAGCTATATGGTGTTGGCGGGGGGCTTAACCCCCCAGAAGTAGACGTCTGTGTGGGGGGCTGGAGGTTTCTGCCTCTCACACCACCAACAGATCAACGTCTAGCGCAGTAAGCGTGTCTGTGGAAAAAAGAAAAAGGAATGGGGAATATTGTCTTCTCTGATCTTGTTCCAGTTAGGGTGTAGGACAGCATTTGCAAACCCCTATCCAGTCTGATATCAGACCAAGGGGATGGAGGTACTGCCAAATGGGAGGGGGAGTTTGGATCGGGGTATGCTTTACCTGTTGCAGTATGGTTGGGGTTGTTGGCCCTGCTTCTGTGTCTGAAAACTATGTTTGCTATGCCAAGTAGGTTTCTTTGTGGCAGATGTTTGCACAGCAGAGTTAAGCTGATGTGGAGCAATAGAGGATTACTTTGTGACCCACTGCTGCCTCCATGAATGAGTTGATTACCTGGAATATCCACAGTATCTATGCCTTCGAGAAACACAGTTGTGTGTTTGCTTATTTGAAGCATTACGGATGGCGGTGGCATGCCTGCAAGAGATGCAGTTTTGTGGCTCTGGGGGTTCCCTTTAAATATCTGCACCATGTGGTGGACCTTGAGGGGAGGTATGTTGTCTTACATAGGAAATTAGTGGGAAGAGAGGTATGTATCATTAATGTGTATTCCCCTAATGTTGATTGCCCTAATTTCTTCCCTGCTGTGATGATAGCAGCAGCTCCCTATTTAGGTGTGCCGATAATATTGGCAAGGGACTGTAATTGTGTCCTTGATGGGACACTGGCTCGTGAACCTCCTCGTCCCCATACTAAACCCTGTTTGACAGGAGCACTTAGGGACATTTTAGCTGCCGTCCAGCTGTGTGGCATCTGGAGAGAACGTCACCCGGCAAAGAGATTGTTCTCTTGCCCTTCCCCGGAATCTGGGACTTTCAGCCACTTAGATTATTGCTTCCTCTCGGTTGACCTCGCACTTGAGGCTACGGGGATCACCTATTACCCAGATACCTCTCGGATCATTCTCCTGTCCTGCTAAGCCTTGGGGGAGTTCAAGACCACCCTGCAATACCTCTCAGGCACCTTCGGGCAGAAGCTCTGACAGATACTCCTTTTGTGGCAAAGGTCACTGATACCCTGACGCATTACTTTGAAGAAACTTGGGGATCTGCATTGAGTCGGGCAATTGATTGGGAGGCCATGAAGGTCGTCCTTAGAGGAGTGTGTATCAAGATGTCATACGGGGTTCGAAGTCAGTTAGAGCAGGACATAAAAAAACAGGAATCTAAACTGGGTAGATTAGAGGCAGCACTTCCCTCTGCCCCCATATCAGGTCAGAGTGGTGTGACACTCCGGAGGCCCTGCTGGAGGATTGGCGTTGGTTAGAGAAATATACACACACAGCATACCGACAACTGCTACACATGGAGGGAGATAAAACAGGAGCTCTGCTGGCCCGATTGATTAAACAGGAGGCCTCTGTGACACCTATATTACAGCTGTGCAATATAAACGGCGAGTTGGTGTATACGCAACGCGCGATCAATGAAGTCTTAGTAGCACATCCCAGTGAAATATATGTGAAACAAATATCCCCACACGAGAAGATATTCAGGATTTTCTTGCCTCTGTTGAGCTCCCATGACTAGATCCGGCAGTGGCCAAGACGCTGAATGCTCTGCTTTCTGGGGAGGAGATTCTTATAGCAATTAGACATCTCAAACCGGCCTAGAGCCCTGGAAATGATGGGCTGCCGGCATAATTTTATCATAGGTTTTCCCCCATGTTGGCTGATCAGCCCCTGGAGGTCTACATTGAGGCACTCGAGGTCACCTCCTTGCCGGCCTCCATGCGTGAGGCCTTGGTGGCTATGATCCCGAAGCCTGATAGAGAACCTTTGCTCACTGACTTATACAGGCCATTCTCGCTCCTGAACCTGAATGTGAAAATTCTTAGTGGAATTCTGGCAGTCTGTCCACTCCCACACATGCCCCTTCTTATACATTCGGATCAAGCGGGTTTATCCCAAAGCTTAGTACCACCCATAACTTGCAACACCTAGCACTTGTGTGGCATGCTCCGTGCCTCATGGAGGATGGCTATGGCCTGGCACTCTTAGATATAGATCAAGCCTTTGATTCTGTAGATTGGTTTTATATCTGGGTCCAGGTTTCATTAAATGGGTCCAGCTGATTTATGCTGCTCCTTCACCTAGATTAAGACTTTGAGAACTGGTGTCCACTCAATTTAAGCTGTGTCTGGGCACCAGTCAGGGATGCCCTCTATCACCACTTTTGTTTGCAGTTACCATGGAGCCTCTGGCGGCAGCCCTGCTTGATAGGGTGTGTTTATGAGGGATATTGCTTGGAAAGACCAACCATGTGGTTTCCTTTTATGCCGATGATACGTTAGTGTATCTCCGGCAGCCACTATATTCAGTGCCCATCCCCCTTGAGGTTCGGAGATGTCTCTGGTCTCCATATTAGCCCAGGATAATCTAAACTGAACCCCTTGGTAAGGCTGATGGGAACACCTGAAAATGAGCTACTAAGGGTGGGTTTTCCATGGGTGACACAGTTCTCGATTGGCCAATATGGCCTCATCGTTCTTAGATGTAAATATTGGTAGGGTGGTGGAGGGAGTACGCGGCTCTGTAAGGTTCTCAAAAGATTTATCACTGTCCCTTATGGGCAGGATATCGATCGTGAAATTATAATTTTACGGCGCCGTCTTTATGCCCCACAGCCTTCCTTTTACGTAGTCCCCAGACACTATTTCCAAACGTTATATGGCCTACTGTTAGATCTTCTATGGGGCTCCAGACGCAAAAGAATGGGACTCAAAATGCTTCCAAGGACATGGTGTAGAAGGGGACTCGAGGTTCCCTGCCTAGAAATGTAATATATGGCTTCCCAACTAAAGCACACAATCCACTGGTTGGACAGTGAGGATAACTAGGAACAACGACTCCTGGTGGGCACATGCGGTGTTCACCCTCTGCCAGATCCCCTGATGCTGGGCTCTGAGAGTGCCACATCTCCCCCCTATATTGTACAACATGTGGCTATCACCTGGGAGACCATAGTCAGGCGGGTGGTGCCATATGCCTCGGATATGCCTCTTTGGGCGGTACGACCTTTCCCATGTATTGCTGAATCTACATCTGTGCAGCGCTGGAAGGAAGGAGGGGGGCCAGCCATTGGGGGATATCTATGTAAATGGGAGATTTATAACATGAGAGGGGGCAGTGACTTCCTTTGGCCTGGGAGCTGGACAGTTTCTCCAGTACGGAAAGGTGTTGAGTGTTGCAAGGGGGTTCTGGCTGTCCTTCTCTGAGGAACCCCCCTAGCATTAATGTATGGAAAGTGATGTTGTATATGGCCCAAGGGCATCTGTTGGTATTTCATCTTTACCAGTCCTTAAGTGATGACTTACCGGGAGGGACTCTACCCGTGCTGACAAAATGGGACACACTAGTTGGGAAGCCCCTAATGGAGGAGGAATGGATGACGGTCCATGAAGATGTCCGCAATGTGAGTTTAAAAGCACATTTTAAGCTCCATCAATATAATTTTGTGCATCAGACTTACCTTACTCCACGAACACTGCATACGATTGATCCTGCCCACCCGGGAATGTGCCCACGCTGTGGGTCATTGGAAGCTGATTTTATCCATATGTTGTGGGCTTGTCCGTCCCTTACCTCCTACTGTGAGACCATACTTGCTCGCCTGGGGGGAGCTTTGGGTTGGGTGTTGCCATGGAAATCCGAAAAGTGTTGCTTGGTTAGCTTCCCGCCCCAAAAAACAACACCCTCAGTAGATTTGTTCTTTTTGGATTGGTACTAGCAAAGAGAAGCTATCATGTGGCTTTGACCTACACCCTTGTCCGTTGAGGCATATTTGAGAGATAAGTGCGAATGGGCAACTGCGGAAGAGGTATGAATGAAGCATGCCCAGAGGGACAAAAAATTTGAGGATGACCTTCAGGCATGGTCCTGTATGTAATCTGGATTGCGGGAATGATGAATACCGGTAGTGCCTGGTAGTGCTGGTGAAGGGGAGATCTCACTGACCCCGGAGGGGTGATCGCTTGATAGATGGTGGCAGACGGTGATTGAGAAAATACTGGGATACTTAAGGCGTATTTATACACTTTATTATTTTTGTTGACGTGGTGATCTGACACAGAAGCAGGTTGGGAGGGGGATGGGGTAATAAACTTGTTATATGTTGGCATGGAGTTACCTGGATAGTGTGGACGGGTCCTTATAATGAGTAGAGTGCACTCCTAAGCTCGTTTTTATGGAGGGACTCTGCAGTACTAGGATTTGTATAAATACTGCCTTTATTAACGCTACATAAACTTCGATACACCATTGACAACCATGGAATGTCCTTTCCTTTCTCACACCCAATGCAATCGCTAATGATCTCTCTTGTTAGAGATGCGGCTGGATTTTTCCAGACAGATAGCCAAAAGAGGGAAGGACGGGTCCTGATAAAATCTTCTATAAAGTTTAGGTTGAGTTACCTATGGCAAATATATTGGGATGTAGAGATGGGGACACCTAATTACTTCCTGCAGAATCTATTCTCATCCTGTTGGATGCAGGAACTCTTAGCGGAGCCCCAAACCTCTGCACCATACGTTGCTATGGGTACACATTGTGATTTAAAAATCTATAAAATTGCTAAAATAGCACCTGTTCTCTTTGGGCGAGGGAGGCTAAAAATCAAATTGATGGCCTTTGAGAACTTGCTCCTGGAGTGGACCATATGCTCAGTCCTGGAGCCGTTGGCAGCAAAGACCACCTCGAGATAGGGGACTGTACTAGTGTTCAACAATTTCTCATTGCCCACAGATCTTATACTAAGCGGACATTTTCTCGGGCCACACGACATTATAAAAGATTTTTTTTAAATTAGTGCTTAAGTCCAGACTATCCATGTGGTTTACAGAACCCTTCACTAAGAGGCGCAAAGAATTTGGGGTGCGGCCCATAAGGACCTCATCATCCGAATATAAAAGTACAGGGAGTGTTCTACCGTTCATTTTGGGGACGTCATGGGTCATTGATTTCAATGTTTTATTCAAACCATGAATATAGATAATAAAAAAGAGGGGAACCAGAACACATCCCTGTCTGACCCCCCTTCCTACCTTAATGGCTTCCGTGACCTCACCCCCACAGCTAATCCTGACCTGTGCCTTAAGGTCTTTATGCAAATGTGCCAGAAAATGCACCAAGGGCTCATCCAGTCCAAAGGCCAAAAGGATAGACCATTGCTTTGACCTTTTAATAAGGTCAAAAGCAGAGCTCAAATCCATAAAGGCCAAATAGAGTGGTGAGGCCTGTGCTATGGTATATTTACCCAAGATTAGTTTAAGATTTAAGCATTGCTCTAGGATGACGCTTTCCTCAGACCACCCCAATATCTTGTTATATAAAATTCTGCCCACAATTTTTAAAGTATTATCAATCAAGGATTGCATCTACTCCAACCTAGAGACACTCAAGGTAAAAACACCCCAAGTATTAACATGGACAGACCACAGCTATATCCCTTTCGAACTCCCAGTGACAGCTAACACTGCTATAAATAACCTGGGTAGGAAGTCGTATCTGCTCCAGGGGGAACCCTGCTGGAAAGATTTGATAGGACAACCGGAGTTTCTGACCAGAGCAGTAGGATCCATGCCATCTCCGAATGGAGACCTGGCCAAGGAGAGTCAGGCCTTCAGAGAATGGATGACTGCCCTAAGCACAGGAAAAGGCTATGCTGCACCAAAGCCGAGGGTCAGTAGGAAACAGAGACCTTCTGCCCCCTGGTTTTCCCCAACCCTGAAAGAAGAGCAAAGGAAGGTCAGGGCTCTTGAACGGATATGGCGGATTAATTATACGGAATCTGACCAGAATCAGTATAAAATTGCCCGCCGCCTCTATCATGGGATGATAAAAACGGCCAAAAAGGAATATTACACGGAAGCCATAACAAAAAGTAACATTTAACAGAAAGAAATCTTTAATATTGTCAACACCTTCATTAACCCCAAAACTATGCAGAGAGACATTCCCCCCTCTCAAACTCTATGCAACACCATTGCAAACTTTTTTGAGAATAAAATTCTAATGCTCACTAAAGATTTCCCCCACCATCTACCTCAAGAGGAGATTTTAATAAAAAGTGCCAACATAACGATGGACCTCATGTCCTCTTTCCAACCTGTTAGCCTAGAGGAATCCCGGACAGAAATCCTTAAGATAAAATCAGGCTCACCGTTCGACCCCTGCCCTCCGTTTGTTCTCCACACATTGGTAGAGATTGCAAATCCCATCGTCAACAATATCATAAACTCCTCACTCAACTTAGGCTTAGTCCCTGAAGAATGGAAACTTGCAGCAGTTAAGCCCCTGCAAAAAAACTGTTACCAGACCCCACTACTCTCACAAATCTGCGACCCATTTCCCTACTTCCTACCTTCTGTAAACTAACAAAAAATCAGTAAATAAACAGCTAACTGCCTTCCTGGAGGCCAGTAACATCTGGCACCCCAACCAAGCAGGTTTTAGAGGTCAGCACTTGACCGAGTCAGCTCTAATCTTTACCTCCGAAACACTCGGAGCCGCAATGGACCAGGGAAAGAAAGCAGTTCTGGTACTCCTAGACCTGTCCGCGGCTTTCGACACGGTGTCCCATACCATCTTGGTAGACCGTCTAGCCGCGGCAGGAATAGCCGGAAGTGTACTGGGCTGGCTGAAAAGTTTCCTAGCAAATAGGCGACAAGTGTTCACCCTAGGCCAGTTCAGGTCAGAAGGAAAACTACTCGCCTCAGGAGTGCCCCAGGGCTCCTGTCTGAGCCCGACGCTCTTCAATGTTTATATGGCCCCCCTGATTGCCCTCATATCATCCTTTGGAATAAATACCATCTCATATGCGGATGATACACAGCTCATTCTGGTAATGGAGGACGATACCTGTGAAGCTGAAGTCAAGCTTAAAGACTTCCTTAAAGCCACGTTCCAATGGATGAACATGAACCATCTCAAATCCAACTCTGGGAAAACGGAGATCCTACCCTTTGGAAAAGGGAACATGTTCAACCCCACACTATGGTGGCCGGAGGGCACCATCGTCCCCCCAAACACTGCTCTCTCAGTTCGAAACTTAGGGATTAAATTCGACCCCTCCCTGAGTTTCAAAGAGCAAGCAGTGGCCGTAGCAGGGACCTGCTTTGGCATAATAAAAGGGCTCAGAAAGTTTTTCGACCTTATCCCCTTCTCAGCAAGAAAAATGGTTGCAGTAGCACTTATAACATCACGCCTCGACTACTGCAACAGCCTATATGCAGGCACTAACAGAGCAGTCTGCCACAAACTGCAAATAGTGCAACATGCAGCGGCTAGACTGGTGCTAGGATGGAAAAGGAGGACCTCAGCCACAGCAGCAATGGACATTCTGCACTGGCTGCCAATCCACAAGCGGGTGCTTTTTAAAATCCTCCTAATTACCTTCAGGGCCTTCAATGGAAACGGGCCCAGCTAGAGTATGTTCCAACACTACACTCCCTTGCGATGTCTGAGATCCCAAAATGCCAAACTCCTCACCATCCCCAAATTCAGACTTAAAACTAGAGGAGGAAAAGCTCTGGCAGTCTTGGGCTCCAAAGCCTGGAACATACTCCCACCACCCCTCCGTCAAATCACCACAGAAACAGCTTTCAGAAAGGCCCTCAAAACCTGGATTTACACCTTATCTGACTCACAATGTAAAAACTTAATCTAAACCTACCAACCTATCTCACTACATGAACAAGGCCTTCTGTTCGTTCCTCTCTAAAGCGCCAAGATGCTCCCTGGAGTGTAGTCCGCGCTATACAAGAACCCTTTACATTACATTACATTACTGTAGCAATTGGGTTGGGAATAATCCCCCTTTTTAAAAATTGGAACAATAATGCTTGTGGACCAGGTGCTAGGAAACGAAGCATGCATTAGGTTATTAAACACATTTAAAAGAAGTGGTGCCCAGAAGTCTGGTTTGCATTTGATGAGGTCAATAGGTAATCCAGCCGGGCCTGTGGCTTTATTACCCACACTCTGATGGATGGCGTCTTCCACCTCAGGGAGAGTTATCTGAATTCTGGTTAAGGGTCCGGGCACAAAATGATACGCCTCTTGCGCTGGGGCAGCATAAATCTTTGTAAAATGGTTAACCCATGATTCACTCGTAATTATACAGCAAATGGGGGTTAATGGCTGCCCCATGTATCGTAGGTCTCTCACAGCTGTCCAGAATGTGTTGCCCTTATTTGTATGGGCAGCTTTGGATAGAGCTTCCCAGCGATCTTTTAAGATTACCCCTTTCTGGTTAGAAATCGCAGTTTTGTACCTCTGCCTGGCCGATCTCACCTCTAGTTTGCTCTTTGGGTTGGATAATAGGGTTCTACGCAATTGCCTATTTGCATCAGAGCACTCTTGGTCGAACCATCTAGGACCTTGTTTCATTGGAGGGATGGTTTCTATAGAAGGGTTTTAATTTCTTCACAAAGTTTAACAAAATCAGGGACGGCCTCGGGATATGGGTCTTGAGCTGATAAGCATGAATTTATGAGGGGCAAATTGGCTTTAACCAAAATCTGGAACAATTCAATATTATCAATACCCCTCCATTTTAGTCTTAATAGATCAGTGGAGGGCTTAAGTTCCTGGCCCGCATTCAGAGTTAAACATGGGCCGGGGGACTAGATTCAACACTATTTTGATTGGGTTATGATCCCCATGGCTCGTGTTAATAACTTCAGCTTTGATTGGCTGCAGGGGTTTGCTGGCGGCTCTGGCAGCGAAAACACAGAGCAGGAGTAGCTGGTGGTGTATACTTTCTAGACAACCACACACAAATTGCACTTAGGCGTGACTTTATGGGCCATCCTGAGAGGAAGGGAGAGAGGAGCTGGGCAAAGCCTCACACTTACACTTCAATAGACTGTGTCCTGTCCAAACACAACGGGCTGCGTACTGTAGTGAGCCTGGATCCGGGGCAGGAAGAGAGGACCTCTGTGCCCTTCAAAGTCCTGCTTTAAAGTCTCCCCCACTTCAAAGGCACCACTGAGTATAAAAACTGGACTTCCGACCCTACCAACTCAGTACACTTTAGAAGGACTGCTGTCTTGCTGAAGGATGCCACTCTGCTGGACTGCTGCTTTGGAAGAAATGCTTTCCTGCTGTGCTGGTCTGCTGCCCTCTTTTCCTGGGCAAGAAGGACTGGAAATGTCTCTCTTGTCATCAGAACCCAGAGTGACTCCAAAGACTGGTTGGCTGGCCTCCTGATCTGAAGACTCTGGGACATAAAAGACTTCCAACTACCCTGCTCCTACACCTGGCCCATTGGAAGTGGACCTAAGGTGTTTACCGCAGCATCAACGCACTCTCTGCTGCAGGAGCAGAATCAACGCGTCGCCACTGTTGCGGTAGCCGAACCGGTGCATTGCTTTGGGAGCCAGTGCATCGCCCTGGCAACCAACACATATACGCTGTTGCATGGAGAAACCCAATGCATCACATTTCTGAACCAGTGCACTTCCTTTGAAACCGATGCATCTTCTACTGCTGACGCAGAGTCAACACATCCCCTCGGGAACCAATGTATCGCACTCAGAACCAAAGCATCTCCGCTGTTGCGTGGAAAAAAATCAAATGATCGCCTTTGCCAACACATCGACTTGTCTGCACCCCGCATCTCGTCATTGTCGTCGATGTAAGAAGGTACTTTCTCAGCAGAACAAGCCTGGTCCCTGTAGCAGTCCTGCACTCCATAG
The DNA here is from genome assembly GCF_964261635.1 of Lissotriton helveticus. Classification (NCBI taxonomy): domain Eukaryota; kingdom Metazoa; phylum Chordata; class Amphibia; order Caudata; family Salamandridae; genus Lissotriton; species Lissotriton helveticus. The sequence continues at coordinate 1,903,368,459 of NC_136057.1, read as the reverse complement.
TGATCAGCCTGAACTTTTGACTTTGTACCGATCTAGTGCAACCAGATATCTCAAGTGGGCGCTTATTGTTTCTAATTGCTATTTCACAGTTTATTCTTTAAATATTCACAACTCAAGTTCTACTCATTGGATATTTATCATTTTGGTCTAGCTCTATTTATTAAAGTAAGAGCAATTTGTCTATCTTGGTGTGGAAACTTTTTGTGTGGTGTTTTCACTATTTTACTGTTTGAAGTGTTGCACAAATAATTTTTAGATTGCCTCTATCAAGAAGCCTGACTGCTCTGTGCCAACCTGCCCAGATGGTGAGCACAGGTTAATTTAGGGTGGGTTTCTGACTTACCCTGACTAGGATTGTGGTTCCTGCTTGAACAGGGTGCATACCTCTGACAACCAGAAACCCAATTTCTAACAGGCCTCCAGCAGTCTCATGGCTAATATCTTTCTAAGAATGTACTATCCAGATTCAGGATCTAATGGCCTATAAACTGGGCCTCATAGCAAGCCACCATGAGGTTTGAGCAATACCTCTATGACAACCTCCCAAGTTGTGGGTGGTAGAACTTCTATTTCCTCAGCTACTTCTACAGCCTTCTTTGTTAGGTTGTGTATTTGCATTTTCTGTATAGCAAATTAGTTGGAGCCTCTCTAACTCCCTCACATATTTGGCTTTATGGTTCAGTGAGTCTGGTCCCACAGTGGCATTGGTGACCTCCTTGGTCTCTGGTATCTGTATTGCTAACGTTCAGTGATATCTATACTATTGTAGCCCCAAACTGAAAACCAAGAACACTCATTCAGCACTTGACTCTCAAAATAGTGATTACAGAGCGGTCCAATGCCCACTCAAGGAGGTGTTGTGAGTTGAAAACTCAGAACTTAGTAACTCACACAATAACACTTACATCCTTGTCCAGTCAGTTCTTTTATTTTTATAAAGAAATTCTACTTTAATGCACAGAAATAACAATTTTATGCTTCACATTGTACATACACACTAAACAGTTGGTACAAAAAATATAGCAAATAGTACAGTTTTTGTGAGACTATCAATTACGTACACCTGCTAAATCAGAGCCTTGCAGATGGCCAGGGTGCAAACTACATACACTAAAGAAGATGATTTAAACTGTAGGATGAAACCCATAGGTGAGTCGGGATCACTGCTGGTAATCTTGTGTCGTAGCCCCTAATGTAATCTTGCCAGACGTAGTCACTGTTACAATACTGATAATTTCAGTAGCCCTGAATAATTTTAATTCAACATAAGTAGCTGTTATTACAAAACAATTTGGAGACCTTTCTCTGGAAAAAGATAGAGACCCCCCCCAGGCACTTGGTTAATTGTGGGTTGTGAATGCTCTCCTCATCCTCTCTCGCCTAGCTCTGGGGAAGAGTTGACTGAAGACTAAGTCCAGGTAACCATTCACATCAGCATCATCAGTTAGTCACCACCAGAAACAACCAGCCACGGTGAGGGACACCAGTGATGTATGTTTCTTATTTTATGACACACTACAGCTGTTTGACCGTCACGCATTATATATGATCAGGTTGAAGTGCACTTCTCTCTTGTTATAATGCATTAGTTGCATGCAGAAAGATCATTTAATTACATTTGCACACACAATTGCATCAAATAACCCTCTCACACAATCAATCAATCAATTAGGGGTTTGTATAGGGCGCTACTCACCAGTGAGGGTCTTGAGGTGCTGGGGGGAGGGGGAGCAGATCCGGATCAGTCGAAGAGCCAGGTCTTGAGGTCCTTCCTGAATGTGTGCAGGGTCGGGGAGCATCTGATGTTAACCGGGAGCTTGTTCCAGGTCATGGCAGCAATGTAGGAGAAAGCTCTCCCACCTGTTCTGTTTCTGCGGATGCGGGGCACCTCTGCCAGGACGAGGTCGGCGGAGGTTCCTCTTGGGAACGTGGAAGCATACTCTGTTGTTGAGGTAGTTGGGTTCGATGTTGTTGAGGGATTTGTAGGCATGGTTGAGGAGTTTGAAGGTGTGCCTCTTCTCAACGGGGAGCCAGTGGAGGCCTCGTAGATGTTGGGTCATGTGCTTGTGGCACAGTGTCCCCAGGAAGAATCTGGCTGCCGCGTTCTGGATGGTTTGGAGTTTGTGTAGAAGAGTTTTGTTGATTCCGGAGTAGAGGGCATTGCCATAGTCCAGTCTGCTGGTTATGAGTGCGTGGGTGACGGTCTTTCTGCCTTCGGGGGGGTTCAATTTGAAGGTCTTATGGAGGATGTGGAGGCAGTTGAAGCTGGTGGACACGATGGCATTGATCTGGCAGTACATGCAGAGGGAAGAGTCAAGAACGATGCCGAGGTTTCTAGCGTGGTCTGTCGGGGTGGGTGGGCTCCCGAGGGCGGAGGGCCACCAGGTGTTGTCCCAGGTGGAGGGTTCGAGGATGAGGACCTCGGTCTTCTCTGAGTTGAGCTTCAGGCAGCTGTCCTTCATCCAGGCTGCCACGTTCCTCATTCCTTCCTGGAAACAGAGTCTGGTGTCTCCGGGGTTCTGCGTGAGGGAGAGGATGAGCTAGGTGTCGTCAGCGTAGGATACGAGGATGAGCCCATGCTGTCTGACGATAGCGGCGATGGGGGCAATGTAGATGTTGAAGTCGGATCCTCTGGGTTCTGCCGGAGAGGAAGGATTGGATCCAGGCGAGGGCGGCTCCTTGTATCCCCGCGTCATTGAGTCTGGTGGCAAGTGTGCGATATGAGACGTGTCGAAGGCTGCGGAAAGGTCTAGAAGGATGAGGGCCGTGGTGTGTCCCTGGTCTAGCATCATGCCGATGTTGTCGGTGGAGGCAAGGAGGGCGGTCTCGGTGCTGTGGTTGCTGTGGAAGCCAGACTGGGAGGCATCTAGGATGGAGTTTTCTTCAACAAAGGTGGTCAGCTGGGCGTTCACAGGTCTCTCGGTGACTTTGGCAGCGAATGGGAGGAGAGAGATGTGCTGGTAGTGTTTCAGGTCCGTTGGGTCGGCCGTAGGTTTCTTGAGGAGTGGTTTCACCTCAGCACATTTCCAGCTGTCTGCAAACTTTATCACAGGACCACAATCCTAGTCAGGGTAAGTCAGATACACACCCTAAATTAACCTGTCCTCACCCTCTAGTAGTTTGGCACAGAGCAGTTCAGGCTTAACTTGAGAGGCAATTTTTAAAGTATTTGTGCAACACTTAAAACAGCAAAACTGTGAAAAAAACACACAAAAGTAATCGATACCAGGTTAGAAGAATATAGCTTAATTTAATTAACAAAACAAGTTACGGATTTTTAAAGAATACCTACAAATATAATGCTTAAAAAGCATAAAGCGCCAACTGGGGATATCTGGTCGCACATGACTGGGGTAAATCCAAAATTTCAGGCCGACCGCATTGGAGCGCCCATCAGATGCAGGGGCCAAACTTGTGCCGCTGAAAAAGTACCTTTGGATGGAGAATGCGTCGACGTCGATGTCCTGATGAGAGGCGCAGAAGAGGTGATGTGTCGACATTGATCGGTTCAGATGCAGGTGATGCGTTGATTCCAATCTGCGCAGTTGAAGTTGCATCATCGGCAAACCCTTTACTATGAAGGTGATGTGTTGACATTGAGCTGCACAGCCAAAGATGTGATGTCTTTGTTCTCAGCGGCAATGTTTCAGTGTCGAGGAGAGATGCGTCGGTTCCGACCGATGCAACCACAGCGATGCGCGGATTCTGCTGAAATCACATTTCCAAGGGCCCAGGACTGAATTGGCACCACTTGGCAGGGCAGGGCTCCCAGTTGGGAGAGGACGGAGTCTGAAACAGGGTTGTTGCAAGTCTTTGATGTCCCTGTGACATCAGAAAAGGAGGCAAGCAAGCCAGCCCTTGGAGTCCCTTTGGTTCTAGGGATGTAGAGATGCAGGTCCAGTCCTTCTCACTCCCAGGCAAGGAGGGCAGCAGGTAGCAGGGCAGAAGCAAAGCAGAAGTCCAGCAAAGCCCAGCAGAGTCCAGCAGAGTGGCTGTCCATCCAGAAGCACAGAAGCCCTTCATCCTGGCAGAATGTCTTCAGGTCCAGAGGTTTACTGAGTTGGTGGTATAAGGGGTCCAGTATTTATACAAGTTGTGCCTTTGAAGTGGGGAATACTTCAAAGAGAGACCTTTGAAGAGCACTAAATCCCTGCCCTTCATGCCCTAACTCCAGACTCACTACAGGGGGATATGCAGCTCATTGTGTAGAGAAGGCATTGCCCATTCAGATGTAAGTGTCAGCTCCTCCCTCCCATCCTGCCTAAGATGACCCATCAGAATGTTGATGGCCCATAAGTCAAGCCAAAGGTCCCTTCGTGAGTAGCTTTCTGAAGGGAATGCACAAAGCTCAGCTGTCACCCACCCCAGACGTGTATTCAGAGACAGGCAGAAGACAGAATGGTTAAAGCAAGAAAATGCCAACTTTCTAAAAGTTAACCACAAGAGAAGCTGCCACATTGCCCTAGAAACAGGGGCAGTAAAAGATATATTAACAACAGAGGTTCCAGGGAATTGACTTTTGATATTTAAAAGGACAATCAATGAGTCCAAAAACGTTCTGTTTGCATAGATTCCAACAAATCACAAGTGAAGATAAAGAATACATGAGAGTGCCCACAATCAATTTTCAAAGAGGAATAATTGGTGCTTACAGTAAGTTGCTCATCACCCACTACTCGGTCTTCCATTTAAAGAGGTTAATCGCCCTGCAGGGCCAGTTCCACTTCTATAGACATGGTTTCAGTGCTGCCATTGTTATGTTATGTTACTGTCTATTTCTAAAGCGCACATTCACCAGACGGTCTCTTGGTTCTAGGTAGCTGATTGGCCTTCTTCCCCACTTATTGGTATACCTGTCTAAAAAGCCATGTCTTCAGGAGTTTCCTAAATCTAGTAAGATCCGAAGTGGTCCTGAGGTCCCGGGGCATGCTATTCCATGCTCATCGGGTAATGACGGTGAACCTATTCCCTCCAGTCCTTTGTTTTTGAGGGAATCACCAGATAGTGATGGTGGCTGGATCTCAGTGCTCTAGTGGGGCAGTATTTGAAAATCCGAGATTTCACAAATGCGGGGCAATTCAGATAGAGGGCCTTGAAGACCATAAAACATGCTTTAAACGTTCTTTGTGCGACTGGCAACCAATGAAGGTCCATAGTTACCTGGGAGATGTGGCCATGATTGGGCAGATGGTATGTCAGCCGGGTGGCCTGATTTTGGATTAACTGGAGCCTGCGCAAAAGAGCTTTGGGAAGAGCCAGGTAGAGTGAGTTGGCGTAGTCAATTCTGGACATGGCTAAAGCAATTTTTACCTGGGTCAAAGCCTCCCTAGTGAGAATATTTTTCCCTTTTTTATGCTTTGGAGATGATAGAAGCTAGCTGAGGTCACTGTGCTTACCTGCTGCTTAAAGGATAGCTCCTCATTGATAATGGTGCCCTAATTGTTTACTGCCTTTTTGGACGCGGGAGGGGAACCCACCTCGCTAGGCCAGGACGAGGGGATACAATGATCCATCTTACTTTTTGTGATGATTATTATTGTGATGATTATCTCTGTTTTGTCAGAGTTCAACTTCAGATGGTTGCTGTTCATCCAATCCCGGATAAACAGGATAGTGTCCTGAAATTGCAGTCGAGAAGCGGGGCTATCGTTAATCGTGAATAACAGTTGCATGTCGTCCGCATAGTTAAAGATGTTGAAGCACATGCATCAAAGGTTTTTGCGATCCCAAACGGTGCGATTTGCAAAAATTGTCCATTTGCGATCGCAAATTGGCCTTTGGAGATACATGAAAGTGTTTCCTATGCGCAATTTAAGAATTCCCAATTATTTGCGAATTCATAAATTGCAATTGCATTTAAGGAATCGCAATTTGCGATTCCTTAAATGCAATGCTAGAAGCACTTTCAAATAGCGATTTCTCTATTTGGGACCGCAAAATAAAGACAAATCAAACTTGTGAAGTACTAGAAAAAATATACCCTGGAGCTAAACTTACCAATAGCCCATATACCTTATTTACCAAGAGTAAGTCAGTCGGCAATGGAGAAGGTTCAATCGTTTATTTTGCAAAGCACCCTATATAGGGGAGTCCCTCTCGCCTTCACCCTCAAAGGTGCGCAGAGAAGACTGCTGGATTACATTCAACACAGTGCATATATACTTTCAGCATACCTCAAGAAACCCCCGTACATGGAAAAGTACCACTTCTCGTGAAGCCAACAGGAAAACCCATATAAGGCACAATTGATTGATTCGAAATTCAGCTTAAACTATTTCGGGGGTAGGTCAGTAAAGGTGCCTCCCTTTCGTTCTCGGGCACGGTAGTACAGGCACAGCGTCTGCAAGAATGTGCTCATCCCACTAGAAAGGCAGATGTGACCTTGAGTTTCCTAAGTTAGAATCAATGGTCCATTCATAGCCCAGGCCGACCTTTTAGGCTCTCTCTGTCTACACAGTGGCAGGTCACGTGTTTTCCTAGCAAGATCAAGAGGTACAGAGAAATGAAACCAACATGGCGTTTCTTCAGAGAAGGCCCGATTCTTAATGTATACATGATTCGAGCATATTCACAATGGAGGGGTTAAACTAAGGATGGTATGCTAATATATAGGATACATTAGGCCAATATTACATGATATCGATTTTATATTTCTTCGGACCGCCCTTTTGGCATGATGTAGCCAATATATATACAAAGAAAAAACAGGTTTTAATCCAAAAACACACCTTCATCTATTTGAATTAGATCTGCAACTTCCTTCTGCAGTAACTGTTTCTCTATTTTCGCCTGGTGCGAAACTGTCTACGAGGAAGTAAGCTTGGCAGCGCAATAAGAGCAACATGCTGGCCCGCAATGTAGGCACAGGCAACAAGTAAATACCACCCCAATTACTCCAGCTAGGATCATAAAGATCTTCCAACCCCCAAGTGGACAAGAGGTTCCAAAACCACCCCGTTAAGGACCAAGTACCAGTGTCAGCATGAACTTCCGCAGCCAAGCGATGTAATTTCTGAATGGCTAAGTGTATAGTTGGAGCAGAATCAGGAATATACACACAACAGGAGCTGCCGATCACGCGGCATGCTCCTCCTCGATCTGCTAGGATGACGTCAAGCACCATGCGATTTTGAAGCGAAACAAGTCTCGTAGCCTGAAGTTCTACCGTCAAATTAGTCAAAATGCCAGCAGTGGTTTGAACTACATTTTCCACCACTCTGGAGAGACGTCTAATGTCTCTGCTTGTAAAAATGGGACCCCATATAGGAAAGAGGCCCTTTGCTATGTCCACAAACTGCTGTGATGCGGTGTCAGTCTGATCAGTACTATCAGTATCGATACCTCTACTAGCTCGGGAGAGATCTGAATTTCGTTTAGTCAGCCGATGATTCTTATGATAATTAGAAGTGGCTATGTATACTGGAGGATAAAGGAACGACAGGTAACACTACCCTGCCCATCCTCGGGGAAGCCAAGTGTAAGAGTTTTTACCACATACAAAATACACATTGGGCGAAGTTATCAGGGGCGGGGTGCTGTTGGTGTGCAAAGTGTAGGTGTAGTTACATCTACTATCTCCTACCTTAACATGACCTTTACCTTGAATACAAAAGGAAGCAGTACTATTTAAAATAGGGACTGGCATTGCCTTGTCATCAGTAACATTACGGTCCTGGAAATATTGTGTAGAGTCAAAATGTTTGAAATCTAACATTTCTTCTTTCAACCACGTAGCATTCTTATAAGTGGTATACATGTTCATACAGGCATCTGGATCTAAAGATCCCTCTCCTTGGTTTCCCAATGCATCAAATCGTTGATGTTGTTCTATATATCTTAAAACAGCTTCATAATCTTTTTCGGTATATCTATTGGGTTCGGCTACATAATGTAGATACATAAGAGATAGCAAATGAAACCATGCCTCACAGCTCGCTAGGTGTGATAATGGCAGAGAAATGAATACATCATGACGATGCATTACAGATGGCAGAAGGCCACATACCCAACAGTTTGTCTTATTTGTGGTGCTATGAGCTTCGTGTAACATTTCAATGAACACATTTTTAGCACACGTTTCTTGATGTCTTTCCTTATGGGGAGGCAAAGTAAAAAAGAAATGTTCAGGCGGAGCTATTGTAGTACCTAATACCTTATGCATAGGATATTTGAATTCTAAATATACAAACACACTCATTAACATTATCATGATTACTGCAATGATTATTACAAAGGCTACCTTCACTCTGGTAGCCCAACCGGAAAACATGGGAACATTTTCATAGAAAGGTCGGGGGGCAAGGGGTCGCTCATCTTCAAGGGCAAATCGAGCAAAGGGGTACATCCCTACCTAAAAGTCCAAACTAAACTCGGAAAAAAGGGTGCAAGCCAACTGCCAGAGGGTTTCTTCTCCCTGTGTCCGTTTAGAGCCTCACAGGCAGGCTCCTATTGTTCATCAAAAAGAAACAATCTTCACTTTTAATTTCACCGTTGCAATTTAGGCCCTTTAATGTAACACAGTCTTATTTCTGAACAGAGCAATGTAACAGTTCCAAGCTCTCAACTGGTTCAGTCCAGTGACTTGCTCAGTACCCCAGTGAAATGCCATCTCCAACCCTACAGCTCAAGTCTTTCTCTATCTCCTATGATCCGAAACTGGGGTACCGCGTTGTTTTCGGGGCCGTAAATTGTATTGAAGATGGCCAGGTTGCTCCTGGTCATGAAACAACGCAGCAGCAGGGACATAGGGGCACCAGGATTTTCAGAAGCCTCTGATGAATCAACATTATCAAAAGATTCAGGGACTGTGGCTGATTCGTCTCCTTGTGATATCAACAATCCTTCATCTTGCCAGATTTCAAGGGAATTTGAGAAAGGCACAAAACTCAATCTCCGCTCTCCTTCTTGCGTTAAAACTTCGTCTCGGTTCTGCTGATCAAAAGGGAACGGAAGGGGTCATTTCTTCACATGACAGACATGTATCCAGTGCTTCTGCCCGTTCACTTTCACTGCTGTCCGCGATGCCTAAAGGATCTGGTAGGGACGGCTCCACCTTGGTTCCAAACTCGATTTCCGCTGATAATTTCGGACAAGGACCCACTGTCCTGGCTCCAAACGCTGTCCGGGACCCTCCGGCAGAGGCTGCAATAAAGCTGACACCTGTTGATGAATGGAACTCAAATCTTTAGTCAAAGGGTACAGATAATCAGTCATCATAGGGTAATCAATGTCGCGAAAGGACCTAGGTCTTGGGACACCCCACACATTAGCTGGTCGACCAAAAACGACCTCATATGGTGACAGCCCGACTCTTGAATGGGGGGTTACTCTTAATGACATTAACGCTAAAGGTAAAGCATCAGGCTGTCAGAAGGTACCTGAAGATTCCGGCTCCGCTGAAGTGTCTGACCAAAGGAGATGCTAAACTCCCAATTCCCCTTCACCACTGTGCCGGATTTCTCTTGCAACAGTGATAACGGGGAAAGGGGAAGTGGATAACAAACAGAGAGACTGCTCACACATATATCTTCTCCCGCTCAAGGAATGGGTAAGGTTATTCTGTAAAACATAAGGACAACATTACTAAGTTCTGACTTCTCTATACTCTAGTTCCTAAAAACTCTCTCCAAGGAAACCTGACCTCAATTACCTGTGTGAGTGTGAGCTTTAGCTGCTCTCTTATAGGTCTTTATTACTCAACTGTGTAGATGAACTGACCAGTTGAACAGGAGAAGTTGAAGGTAGTAGAACTGCCCAGTGCACAGGAGAAGTTGGTGGTACACAAGAATATATATATATTTTTTTATCTACATGAAGTAACAATCCTTGAATTGAGTTAGCAGCTCCTGTTATAAATATATGTTTCACCAAAAGTTCCAAGAAGGCAATGAAAGTTTATCGCTGTCAACTTAGGGCAAATCTTTAAATACGCTCAATGAACTCTGTGAATCAGCAACAGGAATACAGTTCTGAAATTAATAAACTGGTTCGAGCTCACCGACTTGAGGCTGCTAGCCGCTTTTGAAGGCTCACAGAGAAACGGGTCACAGGAATACTCAGCGCTCGAGGAACAGCTGACTGAAGATGAAGAAGCCGCTCCAGACGACCCAAAGTGAAGACTCGAAAATCTATGAGTGTGAACAAAGGGACGGGGAGTAGCGAACTAGGCTGAGGGAAAGGAGAAGCCTCGTTAGAGTCCGAGAGGCTCGAGGGAAATTAACGGGAGAAACTGGTGCAGCCGGAAAAGCCGCCGGGCTCTATGAAATTCCTCAGGAAGGAGAAAGGACCTATGGAAACTCCTAACCTGACTGAACAAATACTCTATAGCTATGAAGAATAACTTTGAGAGAGCGCGAAAGAATACGTTCGCCTCTCAGGGATAATACCGTTGAAGTGCGCCGTTGTTCGAACGCTCGCGCTCCAAGTCAAAGGGACCGCGTTCTTAAGCAAACACTAGAACGCTAACTGGTTCCCCAATTCTGGCAACAGGGAAGTGAGTGTTCCAAGGCGAAACGATAATTCGCCACTAGCATTGTCCAGTTGAGGGAAGGGGGTGAGTGCTTGATGATGGAGAAAATCTGCGAAGAACTGCCTGCCCTGGGTCCAATCCTGACAGTACCCCCCACCAAAACCCCCTTCCTAGGCTTGTGTGGATAAGTGTTGTGAAACTCCCTAACTAATCTGGTGGCATGAACATTAGAGCTGGGTTCCCAAGATTGTTCTTCAGGACCAAAACCTTTCCAGTCCACTAAATAGAAAAGTTGTCCCTTCCTGATCTTAGAGTCTAGAATTCTCTTAACTTCATATTCCTCCACAGAGTCTACCTGAACTGGAGCAGGTGGAAGAACCTTACGAAGGTTTGGTGGACTTTTCCGAATCAAAGATACATGGAATGTAGGATGAATTTTCAATGTTTTTGGCAAATGGAGTCTCACACTAACAGGATTTATCATTCTGTCCACTGAATATGGTCCCACAAACCTGGGTTGAAACTTCCGATTTCCCCGCAAGCGCATATGGCGCGTGGAAACCCAAACCTTCTCCCCAGGAAGATAAACTGGATTAGCCTTGCGACCCTTATCAGCTTGCTGCTTAAAAGCTGCCTTAGCCTTGACCAAATTTGCAGTTGCTGACTGCAGGGCAATCTGTAACTTATGGATAACTTCCTCAGCAGCTGGAACATCCCCTACAACTCTGCCCACCAACATGTTGGGATGTCTACCAGAATTCAAGAAAAAGGGAGAAAACCCCGTGGCGGTATGCACTGAGTTATTATAGGCAAATTCAGCTGGAGCTAGTAAAGATGGCCAATCTCCTTCCTGGTCCAGCAGATACAGACGCAGGTACTGTTCTAAATCTTGATTCACTCTCTCCGTCTGTCCATCGGTCTCGGGATGATAACCAGTGGATAAACGAGAATCCACCCCCAGACCTCTTAGGAAAGATCTCCAAAATCGGGACACAAATTGGGACCCCCTATCTGAAATCACTACTTTCGGGATTCCATGCAATTTGACTATGTGTTGAACAAACAGGGTGGCCAATTCAGTAGCATTAGGGAGACCCTTGAGAGGAATGAAATGACTCATTTTAGAAAATTGGTCTACCACCACCCAAATGACAGACATCCCCTGACTAGATGGTAACTCAACAATAAAGTCCATAGAGACTGTGTGCCAAGGATAAGGTGGTACTGGCAAAGACATTAAAAGGCCTTGTGGGGATTGCCTGATACTTTTCCCTTTCAGACACAGTTCACAAGTGGCTACATACTGTCGAACCTGAGCTTCCAAGCCTGGCCAAAGAAAATTTCGTTTTACCAGTTCCAATGTCTTCAAAACTCCCTTGTGGCCCGCCAAGGGCTGATCATGGAACTTTCGAATGGTCTCCTCTTGTAGTTTCTCTCCAGGGACAAACATTTTCCCTTGAAAATAAGGTTTCCCATTTTCCACTAGCCGATCTGGACCCTTATTCTCCCAATTCGTGTATTCATCTTTTTTGAATTCCAAGACTATCTTCTCTTCCAACTCGTCCTCTACAGTTACTGCAACGATCTTTTCCGCAGGGATGAGGAATTTCTCAATTTTCTCCTCAGAATTCTCTCCCACATTTAGTCGAGAGAGGGCATCAGCCTTTCCGTTGGTTACACCTGGCTTGTACGTGAGAACAAAATCATAATCAGCAAAGAATAAAGACCATCGAAGCTGCCTCGGGGTCAAGGTTCGCGCAGACTTAAGGAACTGCAAATTCCTATGGTCTGTAAACACAGTTACCACATGCCTGGCTCCCAACAAATAATGTCGCCACTCAAGAAACGCCACCTTTACTGCCAGCAACTCCTTGTCAGCTATAGCATAGTTTATTTCGGCTGCAGTAAGTTTTCGAGAGTAAAAGGCGACTGGATGAAGTTGCCCCGTCTTCATATGGCGTTGAGACAAAACTCCCCCAATGGCCAGATTGGAGGCATCTGCCTCTACAAAAAATGGTTCCAACGGATCCGGGTGTTGCAAGATGGGCGCCGAGACAAAGGATTCTTTGAGGAATTGAAAAGCGCTTTCTGCCTCTGTTCCCCATAAAAACTTTTCGTTCTTCCGTAGCAAGCGAGTAATGGGGCTCACCTTTTCTGAAAAATTCTGGATGAATCGCCGATAAAAATTGGCGAACCCTAAAAAACTCTGGATTTCTTTCACAGAACTTGGAGCTGGCCAATCTCGGATCGCCTTGAGTTTGGATTCATCCATGGAAACTCCCTCTGGGGAGAGTATGTATCCCAAAAACTCCACCTTGGTTGCATGAAACACACATTTCTCCAACTTCACAAAGAGTTGATTCTCCAACAGACATTCCAAAATGGCACGTACATGCTGGATATGTTCCTCGGTACTTTTCGAAAAAATAAGAATATCATCAATATACACCACTGTGAAGCGGTCCAAAAATTCACAAAGGATGTCATTCACAAAATTTTGAAATGCCGCTGGCGCATTGCACAACCCAAAAGGCATGACCTGGTATTCGAAAAGCCCATAACGAGTTCTGAAAGCCGTCTTCCACTCGTCTCCTTCTGCCATCCGGACCAAGTGGTAAGCCCCCCTCAAATCCAATTTAGTGTAGATCTGGGCCTCCTTCACCTGATCCAAAAGTTCTGAGATAAGTGGCAACGGGTATCGATTCTTTTTGGTCACCAGATTCAAGGCCCTATAGTCTATACAAGTCCTCAGACTTTTGTCTTTCTTCGGAATAAAGAAAAGAGGAGAGGAAACTGGGGATTGAGAGGGCCTAATGAATCCGTTAGCCAAGTTTTCGTCTAGGTATTCTTTCAAGTGCAGATTTTCAGATTCCGAGAGAGCATATATGCGACTACAAGGGAGCGAGGCTCCTGGTTCCAACTCAATTTTGCAGTCATATTCCCGATGGGGAGGAAGCCTCTGCGCCCCTTGCTCATCAAAAACGGCTTTTAAATCTTGATACTGTGCAGGAATTTCGGGGAGTTCCACCAAACAGATTACTTGTGGTTGATTGGCCAAACAGTACGTTTCGCTCGACTCCGTCTTCACAGGATGGGAGTGGAAACAATGCTCCAGACAGAAATCTGAGGTCAAATCTACAGTTCTCCTAGTCCAGTCAATCTTCGGATTATGCTCAGTTAACCAAGGCAGACCCAAAATCAGTTGGAATTGAGGAGCATCAATTAAACTGAATCGAAGATAACTCTTATGCTCTCCAGGGCCAATCACTGAGATGGCTTCTGTATCGAAGGCTATCGGACCGGAAGATAAAGGGGTTCCATCCACAGCTCGTACTGGTTCCGGCTTTTCCTTCCTAACAAAGTTAATGCCCAATCTTTTTGCAAACAGAATATCGCAAAAGTTTCCGGTAGCTCCAGAATCAATCATGATTGCTACATTTGCACTTTGTTCTTTTCCAAAAATTATTTGACAAGATAGGATGAGATGAGGTGCCGATAACTGCATGGTGTTTGACAATGACTGAATTAAAGGAGTTGTCTTACATTCGGCTTCCACCAGGGCAACCCCGTCTACTGGTGAAGCTTGTCTTTTATCCATGTCGATGTCTTGGGTCTGCGTGGACACTCCTTGACGAAATGCCCAGAACCTCCACAGTACATACATAACTTTCCTTGTCTTCTCTTTTCCCGTTCCTCTGTACTAAGCGGTCCCCGGACGGTTCCAATTTGCATTGGTTCCTCTACTGTAACTTCTTCCTTGGACTTAACACTCTCAGGCCGCATGCGATCAAATCTTGGAGGAAAGGTTCGAGTTTCTTTTCGTCGCTCCTGACGCCTCTCAGATTGCCTCTGGTCTATTTGAAGTACTAGGTCTATTAGTTCTGAGACGTCGGTGGGTCTCTTAGGAATCTGGGAGAGTCCATCCTTCAGTTCGTCACGTAGACCTCTGTAAAAAATTGCTGCTCTTTTTTCTGAAGGCCAATTTGTCTCCACAATAAGCTTATTGTACTGCGCTAAGTATGCCACCAACTCTCGATTTCCTTGCTTTAAATCCAGTAGCTCATTGTCTGTGGTTTGAGAGATTGCTCTCCTATCAAATATTCGTAAGAATTCTGTCTTGAATGCCTGAAAATTGTACAACACTGGATCATTTGTAGACACCAAAGGCAATGACCAAGAAGCGGCATCTCCACTCAGGTACGACAGCATGAACGCCACCTTGGATTGATCTTCTTTGAAAATTATTGGCTTGCAGAGATAGTGCAAAGAACACTGAGTGACAAAAACCTGTGCCTTATTTGGGTCACCCAGAAATCTTTCGGGAGGGGCTAGTGGAATAGTGGGGGACATGGCATGCACTACCTGTGTGGAAAACTCACTAGTGGAAGGCGAAGGGTTAAAGGTTTGTGACTTAGAACCCCCAAAATCAGGACTGGGACTAACCGTGAGTTCATTTATCTTTTGGCGAAGAAAACTAGTCTCCCGATTAGATTTCCTAACCTCCTCTCTGGTTTCTATCAACTGTTTTTGTAAGTCTTCTAAAATGGATCCCAAGGCTTTTAGGTCGAGTCCTTCGGCCATGACACCCAAGCGGAAAATTCAGCTGGCACTTCAATCTGTCAGAAGGTACCTGAAGATTCCGGCTCCGCTGAAGTGTCTGACCAAAGGAGATGCTAAACTCCCAATTCCCCTTCACCACTGTGCCGGATTTCTCTTGCAACAGTGATAACGGGGAAAGGGGAAGTGGATAACAAACAGAGAGACTGCTCACACATATATCTTCTCCCGCTCAAGGAATGGGTAAGGTTATTCTGTAAAACATAAGGACAACATTACTAAGTTCTGACTTCTCTATACTCTAGTTCCTAAAAACTCTCTCCAAGGAAACCTGACCTCAATTACCTGTGTGAGTGTGAGCTTTAGCTGCTCTCTTATAGGTCTTTATTACTCAACTGTGTAGATGAACTGACCAGTTGAACAGGAGAAGTTGAAGGTAGTAGAACTGCCCAGTGCACAGGAGAAGTTGGTGGTACACAAGAATATATATATATATTTTTATCTACATGAAGTAACAATCCTTGAATTGAGTTAGCAGCTCCTGTTATAAATATATGTTTCACCAAAAGTTCCAAGAAGGCAATGAAAGTTTATCGCTGTCAACTTAGGGCAAATCTTTAAATACGCTCAATGAACTCTGTGAATCAGCAACAGGAATACAGTTCTGAAATTAATAAACTGGTTCGAGCTCACCGACTTGAGGCTGCTAGCCGCTTTTGAAGGCTCACAGAGAAACGGGTCACAGGAATACTCAGCGCTCGAGGAACAGCTGACTGAAGATGAAGAAGCCGCTCCAGACGACCCAAAGTGAAGACTCGAAAATCTATGAGTGTGAACAAAGGGACGGGGAGTAGCGAACTAGGCTGAGGGAAAGGAGAAGCCTCGTTAGAGTCCGAGAGGCTCGAGGGAAATTAACGGGAGAAACTGGTGCAGCCGGAAAAGCCGCCGGGCTCTATGAAATTCCTCAGGAAGGAGAAAGGACCTATGGAAACTCCTAACCTGACTGAACAAATACTCTATAGCTATGAAGAATAACTTTGAGAGAGCGCGAAAGAATACGTTCGCCTCTCAGGGATAATACCGTTGAAGTGCGCCGTTGTTCGAACGCTCGCGCTCCAAGTCAAAGGGACCGCGTTCTTAAGCAAACACTAGAACGCTAACTGGTTCCCCAATTCTGGCAACAGGGAAGTGAGTGTTCCAAGGCGAAACGATAATTCGCCACTAGCATTGTCCAGTTGAGGGAAGGGGGTGAGTGCTTGATGATGGAGAAAATCTGCGAAGAACTGCCTGCCCTGTGTCCAATCCTGACACAGGCCAGCTCAAGCCTGTGCTTTCTTGAATTTTTGCCATTTTTTGTTTCAGTATACCATTATATTTCTCAACCAGACCTGCAGACTGCAGATGTCGTGCTGTATGAAATTTCTGCTTTATCTGTAAACCATTACAAACATGTTTAACAAGCTCTGCATTAAAGTGTACCCGGTTGTCTGTCTAAATCACTCGAGGCAAACCAGATCGGGGCAGGAACTCTTTGATTAGGGCTTTTGCAGTGGCTATAGCGGTGTTATCTTTAGTAGGATATGCTTCAACCCATTTACTAAAGGCGCATACCACCACCAGCACATACTTAAGATTATTCACCCTTTAGAGTTGAATATAATCCATTTGTATTACTTCAAACGGAAAAGAAGGCGGTGCAAAATTCCCACTAAGGACTGTCTCCCTCTCTCCCAGATTATGCTGTAAGCAGACTATGCAGTATTTAACCACATTGGCAGCAATTTTCGGAATATTCTGGTTATTCCACACAGGGTCTAATAATGCACAAATACCTTTTGCACCAATGTGAGCGGGACCATGAGCCATCACGACTACTGCATACACCAGTGCATTGGGCAAAAGCCATCGCTGTTTTTCCGTTAAATCAATCCAACAATCATTTTTATCCAACTTCCCTATTTCCTGTTCCCATTTCATTATTTCATCAGGAGTAGCTTCTTTCTGTAATTCTTTAACACTTTCAATAGTATTATCAAACACTGTTGTCTCCGCCACCCATCTGGCTGATACACTGGGGAACATAGCAGACATTTTAGTTTGCACTGTTTCCTTAGCGACCTGATCGGCAAAGGCATTTCCCTCCCCTGTAGTATCAATGATTTTCTTGTGGGCACTACAGTTGATAATGGCAACCTTCTCTGGTAAGCTTAATGCATTCAACAATCTTTCGATCAACGGGCCATGCTGTATCCTCTGGCCCTGGGAGATAAGGAATCCGCGTTCCCTCCACAGCCGCCCAAAACTATGGGCCACGCCAAAGACGTACTGGCTGTCTGTAAAAATATTTACTCTTAAACCTTCGCTTAGTTCACACGCTCTTTGTAATGCTATTAGTTCAGCTGCTTGTGCTGAGTGATGGGAAACCCGAGCGGTCTCCACTACTGTTCTGAGGGTAGTTATAGCATAAGCAGCTGTTGTCGTGCCATCTGGTAACTTAAAACATGAGCCATCCACATACAACTCCCCTTGTGGTTCAGATAAAGGGGAGTCAGTGAGGTCTACATGTCCCTTTGTTTCTTCTTCAGTCCGAAATATACAATCATGAACATCGTTCTTTTTATCACTCGAAGGGAGGGGTAGTAACGTGGCTGGATTCAGAGTGGCACATCATTTGATAAAAATGTGTGCTACAAATAGAGTTAATTCGTAACCCGTCAATCGTGCACTCGTAAGGTGCTGGGTTTTTGTTTGATTCAATAGTATATCCACAGCATGCTGTACCATCACTGTGAGGTCAGTATTCAAAACAATCCCCTCCGACTGTCAAATGGCCACTGCCACAGCAGCAGTAGCCCTCAGACAGCCAGGAAGGGCTCTGGCAACATTATCCAATACTGCCGAAAAATATGCGCAAGGTCGTTGCTTCCGCCAAAACCTTGTGTTAACACTGAAAGTGAACAACCGTCCACCTCATGCATGTAAAGTACAAAAGGTTTTCGGTAGTCCGGAGTACCTAAGACAGGTGCAGAGCAAAGGGCAGACTTCAAAGAATCAAAAGTATCCTGACATTCATCCGTCCAGGGCAAGGCTTCATGCACGTCTTTGGTAATCAAATGCAACAAGGGTTTAGCCAGAAGAGAAAAATTAGGAATCCATTGGCGACAGTAAGAGGTTATGCCAAGAAAAGCACGAACATCACGTTGAGTACGGGGCACAGACATGTTAGTAATAACAGTTATACATGCAGGAGTTAGTCTTCTCCCCGCTTTCGACAGTAAATGACCAAGATAGGTCACTTCCTGTCGACAATATTGAAATTTAGATAAGGAGACTTTATTACCGTTAGCTGCCAAATGGGTTATCAATTTAACAGTGGCCTCCTTGCAACCCTCTGCTGTGTCTGACGCCACCAGTATGTCATCCACATATTGGATGAGAACATTACCAGGAGGTAGGACTAATTCATCTAATACCCCTTGTATCTATTACCTTAAAACCGTACGGGCCTTATTACAAATTATTCGTGACTTGATTAGGAAAGGAGTGGTAGAGGAAACAGCTGCTAATGTTTGTAATAGCTCTATTTTACCGATTTTGAAAAAGGCCCCACTGGACGGTGACCCTGACTATAAAGATACATATCGTTTTGTGATTGACCTCAGAGAGGTTAATAAGATAGTGATTCCCCAATATCCTGTGGTACCAGATATCCTGACAAACCTATCACTGAGAAATACTGGGGCCTTTTTCAAAATCGGTAAAATAGAGCTATTACAAACATTAGCAGCTGTTTCCTCTACCACTCCTTTCCTAATCAAGTCACGAATAATTTGTAATAAGGCCCGTTCGCCTTCTGGCGAAATTCGATATCGTGGGATACGTGGCAAATGTGCATTCGGTTTTAAGGTAATAGATACAGGGGGTATTTTTAACAATCCCACATCTGTGTCCCCTGTTGCCCAAAGGGTCTGGGGAATGTTGGAAAATTCAGGTGGAAGATGTTCATTTTTGGTAAAACATAGAGACGTGCATTTAATAGGAGGCTGCGTGGTTGAATAAACACCATCAGGAGAACAGCAAATGCGAGCATGCAATTTCATCAATATATCCAATCCTAACAGATTCTCGCCACAACTAGAAGTAAGCAAAAATGGGGAATCCACAGTAATCGGGCCAATCGTAAATGGCGGTGGCTTAGAAATGAGGCTTACTACCGGGATTCCTGAGAAACCCACTGATACGTTATTTTGCCCAGACAGAGCAGCCCCTGGGACCAGTGAATGAGCAACAGAACTATTCCTTGCTCCAGTATCCACCAAAAACTTCTCAGATGTCCCCATCAATTGTCCCTTTACATAAGGCCCCTCTTGGTCAACCGGTACTGATATGTGGCCCCTGGTCTGTCCTTGGCTGTCTCATGCGTAACTATTTCCATCATATCCATCCTCCCGATAATCCTCATTGTAGTATTGTCTCCCTTGAGGATCATCAAAATAATTCCTGCCTGACTCACTACCGGACACGTCCTCACGTCTCATACTATTCCGATCAGTACCTCCTCGCCCTCTTCCCCTGTTAAAACCACCCCGTCCATATAATAATGGGCACTGAGCTCACCAGTGTCCATCTTGTCTACAATTGGAACACTGATTTATCCCTATATTAGGAACCGGACCCTCTCCTCCCCTTCCTCTCATCATTGCTCCTCTTGGAAAGGAACCTCTTCCTCCTCTCCTAGCACTTTGTCCTCTGCTAACCTGTTGCAGCAGCACTCGGGTTTTCAACTCTTTAACCTTTTTATCTGACTTGTCCTTGCTCTCATTTTCTCGATGTTCATAATACTGGGCCATGCTAAGAATGACTGAGGGGGTCGAAGTGGTCCATGTACTTTTGGCAGCCTGTAATCGTGTCATTACTTCAGGCAACAAATTAGTGACAAATCTATTCACAAATAATCGTATGCCACCTTCCGTAGACAAGTCTGGTCCGCTAAAGTCAATAAATACTTTTTCAAACCGGGTGAAAAAATCAGACACACACTCATCCTTTTTCTGTTTACAAGCCGTTAATTTATCCCAATCCACCTTCCGTGGGGGAATGAGAGTTTGCATATATGTTATGATACGAGCAGGTATAGCTAGAATCTCATCTTTAGGTTTATCACCCAGCTTCCGATCTTTGTCCCATACTTTAATCTGATCCCAGGTCCCTCCAAGTTCTGCCGCATGATCTGAGTCATGTACCTGTCTCCATATATCCACTGGGATCAAGAGGCCGAAGAATAACTCAATATCTGCTAAAGTCATAATGACCGAATTTGCGGCTTCGGTTAATTCTTTATAATAAGCTGTAGGATTTTTACGTGGCTCAGGAAGTTGGGCTTTTAATGTAAAAACTTCACTTCGTTTCCAAAGGGTATAAACTCATTGCTCTTGGAAACGTGCCTCTACACGGTTTGTGGTCACCGTCCCACCTCCATCTCTTACTTCGGGAATCTCCGGATGGAAAAGAGGATGCACTTCTCTCATGGGATATCGTGCTCCCCAGTCTGGACATTTCCTATCTATTCGTTCTCGGTATTGTATCAGGGTCTCAACATTTTGGAATACTTCTTCGACTTACAATTCAAACTTAAAAGCTCGATCCCTGATATCACACTTCCTCAAAACACTTTTCCCATAAGGAAATTAATCGAATTGCCATGTGTTCTAATGCCAATTGTTGCGTGACTGGTTCAAAATCCTTCATAGTGCTCCAAATATCTTCTAAAGTATAAATTGGATTCTGCATCCACTGGGATGCCTGAATCACAATGGCCCGTCTTTCTTCAGTTAAACTGAAACTTTAAACTCATCGGACTTCCAAACCCCCTACGGGGCGTCGTGGCGTAACATCTGAAGAGGCAGTGGTCATTCCCATAGGGAGGACCGCTGGTCCCACGGCTGGGGGTGTTAAAATTACCTGGGGAAAAGGGGGAGCAGCACCCGGCCCAGGTCGAAATGTAATCAAATCTGAGGTAGTTGGGCGAAGGGTAGGAGGAGAAAACACTGGAGCCTGAGGGGGCACGTTTACTGGGGCGGTAGCGACTGAGGGCACCGCTCCGGGAGCTCCAGTCACTCCTGTCCTAGCTATTGTGACTGCAGGATATAAACCTTGAGGGACATATGGAGGTGGTGGACGGGCTTCCTCTATCTCATCTTCCGCCTCAGTCCGTGTCATATAACTCTTATCGGTCTGTAATCGAAATTGTCTATCCAATTGTTCAATATTTTTCTCTACCTTTTCTCTCTCATATGCACCTGCCTTTTGAGTAACAGTCTGTCCAGCTTTAATTTTTCCCAATTTCTCTTCTCTTATTCGCCGTCATTTCGCCTCCTTTAACCACAAGTTCAGGGAGTCGAACATAGTTTGACGGCTTCTCTTCATAAACAATTTGTTTTGCAAATAATACATTTCTTTTTCATCAAAAGACCCCGTTAAAGGCCATTGTAGTTCTGAATTATCTTTAGTGTACTTGTTCCATAGTGTATTAAACAATATGGGAGAAATACCATGTTTTACATACATATCAAAACTGGGACTGCCTTCCGGAGGAGCAGGCTGACTTTCTTCCAGCCGTCCACTCCGACGACGGCAGCATCCAAAACACAATTTACTAAAACACGACATGTTTATAAATTCAATAACTCATACCATTTCAATCAGACTTACTCACAGGGACGCGTCCATTCATCACATACCCTTTTACTCCTAGATCGTACAATCCCACTTGCTATTCATACTTAAAGTGCATATTTTCGATCGATCAAAACAATTCGGTCATGACTTCAAATGACTTCAAAATACAAAATGACATGTCTTCCATATCGAAAAGAGCCCGTCGACTCCTGTTCGGGGAATCGATCCCGCCGGATTCCAGATCACTAAAAGAATTCACAAAAGAGACAGTCCAAAGACTGCCCAGAGATCATCAGACAGGCGAACCACGAACCCTCTTGCAGACCATCCCATAGTCCTGTGCTGGTTGGGCCGGGCAGCTGGGCGCATAGCTCCAGACCCCAAGCTTACCCAGTTGCTCCTAGGGCTTTTCCGAAGAGGATTCGGCCGAGTGAGCACCCCTTGTGCAACACTAAGGGGTCCGACGTTGTCCCAACTAATCACCGAACAAGTCTGTGGGGCATCTGCCCGTGCAGTCACTCCACTGCCACGTCAGACCCCCAGATTCCCTGTGGTTCACTAACCACCAAATTCCATACACAGTTAACTGTTTCTTTAAGCCACTTCTCCAAAGTGCTTATTCCAAAGTCATCAAAGGACTAACAATACAATTCGCTCACCTGGTGCACTCAGGTCTGATTGCGTGTTCTCCACTGCCGACTCCTTTATAGACCAACACGGTCAGCTGTTCCGGGTTAAGCCCGAAGGACTCCGGCGAAGGGTTATTTAGCAGCTGGGAAGGTCACTGGGCTCGAGAGTGGAATTTCCTTTTCTACCACAAACTGGTTTCTCAATTAGGATCCTTTTTCAATCCATCCACTCGACCAGAACCCCTACCCGTCCCTCCTATCCTGTTTACAGGAGGGGACAAACCTATCGCGGAGTCCCGGCTGAGTCGCCAACTGAATTACTAGAAAAAATATACCATAGAGCTATACTTACCAATAGCCCATATACCTTATTTACCAAGAATAAGTCAGTCGGCAATGGAGAAGGTTCAATCGTTTATTTTGCAAAGCGCCCTTTATAGGGGAGTCCCTCTCGCCTTGACCCTCAAAGGTGCGCAGAGAAGACTGCTGGAATACATTCAACACAGTGCATATATACTTTCAATATACCTCATGAAACCCCCGTACATGGAAAAGTACCACTTCTCGTGAAGCCAACAGGAAACCCCATATAAGGCACAATTGATTGATTCGAAACTCAGCTTAAACTATTTCGGGGGTAGGTCAGTAAAGGTGCCTCCCTTTCGTTCTCAGGAACGGGAGTACAGGTACTGCATCTGCAAGAATGTGCTCATCCCGCTAGAAAGGCAGATGTGACCTTGAGTTTCCTAAGTTAGAATCAATGGTCCATTCATAGCCCTGGCCGACCTTTTAGGCTCTCTCTGTCTACACAGTGGCAGGTCACGTGTTTTCCTAGCAAGAGCAAGAGGTACAGAGAAATTAAACCAACATG
Organism: Lissotriton helveticus; assembly: GCF_964261635.1. Taxonomy (NCBI): domain Eukaryota; kingdom Metazoa; phylum Chordata; class Amphibia; order Caudata; family Salamandridae; genus Lissotriton; species Lissotriton helveticus. The sequence goes on along the minus strand of NC_136057.1, from coordinate 1,903,345,256 downwards.
GCGTTTCTTCAGAGACGGCCTGATTCTTAATGTATACATGATTCGAGCATATTCACAAGGGAGGGGTTAAACTAAGGATGGTACGCTAATATATTAGATACATTAGGCCAATATTACATGATATCGATTTTATATTTCTTCACTTGTCTGTAATTTGCAAAAACTTTGGAAAATGCACTCAAATGCAAGTTTTAGGTTACACACACACATGCCATTGGGTTCGCAACATGGGTGCACATCACAATTTCAGGGGTGCAACAGGGTGTCGTTTTGATACCCTTGCACCCTTGAAATTGCATGCGCAATTTGCGAGTACCTACTGGTACTCGCAAATTGGGCATGTATTTTCCCATTCATTCCTATGGGCCTATGGGCCCATAGGAATGAATGGGAAGTCATTCCTTAATTGCGACTCGTAATTTGTGAGTCGCAATTAAGGAATGTTTAGGAATCGCTATTTTTATAGGGATTCCTACATGCACTGGCTTTTGCAATTCCTTAATTGTGATTCCTTACTAATCGCAATTAAGGAATCGCAAAAGCCTACCTTGATGCATGTGCCAGGTTAATTTTCTTATTTTTGAGGGCATTAATCAAGGGGCGACTATAGATGTTAAAGAGGTGGGGAGACAGCGAGGAGCCTTGAGGTACCCTACAATTCAGCTGTACCTCTGTTGAAGAGCAAGGGAGTAACCTGATTGATTGGGATTAATCTCTCAGAAAGGAGATAAGCCAGTTCAGCGCTGACTCCCAGAAACCTGAGCCGCAAACGCGGTCGGCCAGAATGATGTGTTCGGCCGTGTCAAAAGCCGCAGACAGGTCCAGTAGTACCAAGGCTTGAGTGTTGCCATTGTCTACTTCCCTAAGCATGTCATCAACAACAGACATGATCACTGCTTCTGTAGAGTGTGCTGGCCAGAAAACCCGCTTGACCCAGGTCCAAGCAGCCTGACTCTTCAATAAATCATGCCAATCATGAATCTCTTTTCTCCCTTTCCATCTATCCTACATGGATCTGTCCTGCCTCTTTCTCTGCTCTTTTTCAGGATAAGGGTTTATTAAGACTAGTAAGGCCAGTGTAGGAAGCTGGCTCTTTATGTTATATATCAATAACCTGATATGCATTGTAAAGAGGCCAGGGATTCCCTTGTAATCGGACAGGGGCTTGCTCTAGTGATCCCAAGATGCTCTATTAACAGCTTTACCAAGAGGAATGCAAGACATCTGCAAATACACACAATGACCAATAAATGACACACACAACTCAAGAAGGAGATTCATACCAATTTATAAAAATAGTAAGTATCTTTATATATGTCAGAGAGAAATCGTTCAGGTAAGCACGTTTTTAAATATACATTATTTTCAGTTAAAAAAGTGGAGACATTGCACTTTTTGAGTTTGGCGATGTTATTCTAAGGAAGGAAGAATAGTATTGCAAACAGGTATAGTACAGTGACTTACAGGACCAATCTTCAGGAGTCAAGGTGAGTGGTGGGCAAGGTTCATGGAAGCACCAACAGTATAGCACCAGCAGCATAACGGCGGCGAGGTGCAGTGTGCAAAACAGAGTCGGGAGCCCAATGTTATTTTTACTGAACTCGGTCACTGAAAAAGAGGCTGCAGGTTCTGGCTGGTTAGCCAGTCAGGCTGAATCAACCGGGGGGCTCAGGCCTTGCAATGCTCAGAGACGTAGTGACACCTTTGGTCCTCTTCTCCATGACCCAGGGGCGACGGGTGCAGAGGTGTCCTTATTCCTCTGGTTTTTCCTTACCGGAGCTGTTGCGGTAGAGGGGACCTACATGCAGTGGCTGCCGGCGATGTCAGAGGGTTCATGAGAAGCAAAACCACACTAGACTCGGGCTTTGGAGGGCTGGAGTACCTTGTTGCCACCATTTGCCCACTTTGACTCGGGTTTAGGTGGTTCCTGAGTGTCACGATTCCCCTCGCCCCTGACATTACCGCTAACTGCAGCGCGATCCATCACGGACTGATCAGTCCCCCACAGGACCGGGACTACCACGACCAGCCTGCCTTGCGAGAGACCCGCGGACCGGAAATGCCTTCATAAGCGTTTCCCGGCGAGGACGCAGCGTCGGATATTCTAATCCATTGCCGACGGCGGATCCAAACTCTGATTTAGCTTCATTCCGTCCGTTCAGCGTGACGAACTTGAGGAGGATTAGAGGTAAGCGTGAGCGGCGACTCCCTGCCCCCGATTCTCGTTCCTGAGTGACCGGCGTAGACGCACACCACGGAGGTGTTTTCCGCGTCTCTGCTGAAGAGTACTGTGGGTCCGACATTGCTGAGTGCGGATGGAGGCGTGATCGAGCGGCTGCTCTCCGCCCCCGCCCTGACATCATTAGTGCCTATAGTTGAGACGCACACCGCGGAGGTGTTTGCCGCGTCTCAGCCATGAAACCCAGAGTACAGTTGGTGCCTCAACGAGTAGAGGAGTGGAGGCAAGATTGAGCGGCTGCTCTCTGCCCCATTCTGTCCATAGATTAGCTAACAGAGACGCACGCCACGGAGGTGTTTGCCGCGTCTCTGTTACAAGACAACAGAGGCTGATATTAGGACCTCTGCTTCATTTATAGGGTGTGCTCATTTGGGGCAGAAGGTTGAGCGGCGGTTCCCTGGCCCCAAGTCACTGCTGCATGGTCGAGTGCCCGGCTGGGCATTCCCAAGTTCGTGTTAAACATCAAGAGCACCCACACCATAGACATTACCCCCTGAGCAGCAGTCGAATGGCATTGTCGGCCGTTGCTTAGCACGGTGCCCTCCGTTGGCGTACACCGGGACCGGTGTGCATGCGGAGGACGGTAAGAGCCCTTGGTGCTGCAAAGGGTATTATTAAACTTGTATTCCTTTCCTTGCCCTGTATCATTTCCTTTCCGGCTGATACAGCCTTTTGTTTTCGCATTCCAATAAATCCGTCATAAGACACTTACCGTTTGTGGCTCTTGTTGTATTCCGGGCCGTCCCCGATCCCGGGAACGTATGGGCGTTACACTGAGGCCTCAGTGTCCTTTCTTTTGGAGTTGCTGCAAGAAGCAGGGAACAGGTCCACTGTCCCATGGGCGGTCTTGATTCTTCATAGAAGGCAGGTAGTCCTCTCAAGTTTCTGGAGTCAACAGCTGCAGGATGAGTGGACTTGGGCGCAGTTTTCGATGAGGGATGCGGATAGGCGGGCAGGGCTGGTACCAGGTCAGATGCTTCTTCTCTCCTCTTTTGCGCTTTTGATGCTTTTCAGGGTCCTCTCTCTTCTTAGGTCATCAGGGATGGCTTCTCTGATGCCAGGGACTCCCCTAAACACTGACTTTAGGGGTGTTAGGGGAGTGTATGGTAGTAGCCAATGGGCTACTAACCCTACGCACACTATATGAACACTTCCTGTGGGAAGTGGGGAGAACCCTGTCCCAGAATTCCTAAGTATGCCATCACAAACATGGCTATTTCTGAACAAATTGTGTCCACTTCAGTGTAGCCTTAGGGGTGGTACTAGCCTGGAAGGTGGAACGCCTACCTGACTAGCTAGTTTTCCCACCTGCCCAGGTGCCAAAGGGGTCCTGGACAAAGGGGGCGGGGTGAGGGGAGCCAGACTCACATTCTAAAGATAGCTGCTCTTTGAAGCTTGCAGGCCTGGGGAGGCTAATCAGCAGGTCATCCTTTGGAAGGGGGTGTTACACCCTCTTCCTTGACAGGCTTTTGTTCTGGGTCTCCTAAGAACAGAGGCTGTCACCATAGGAGGTCAAAACAGTGTCTTGGGTGGCAGGCTGGCAGAAATCAGTAAGGGAGCTCACCAGAGGTTGGTAGCTTTACAGGAGGCACCTCTAAGGTGCCCTCTGGGTGCATGTATTGGTAAATCCATCACTGGAATCAGTGTGGGTTTATCAATACAAGATATTTGATACCAAACATCCCTATATTCAGTCAAGCCATCATGTAGCTAGAGAACATGGTTCCACCAGTGTCCAGCATATGTTTTAAAGTGGCTTCCCTGTCCTATTGCACTGGCAGTAATAGAACTGGCCAGCACATGGGGCATATCTGCTCATGCAGGTTTGCCCTCATATGTAATACTCAGCACCCTGCCTTAGGCTGTCAGGCCTGCGGTAGGGGTGACTTATAAATATAACGTGCAGTTTTCAGGGCCAAGGCTTAAAGGAATGTGTGACATGTCGTGTTTTCAATTTTGTCTGCACCAAGACGCACAGCCTGCAATGGCAGCCTTGCATGTACTTGGTGAGGGGTCTCTTAGGGTAGCAGAATTCATGCTGCTGCTCTTTGGGACCCTCTTTAGTACCTCAGGCCCTAGGTACCGGGGGTACCATTTACTAGGGACTTACAGAGGGTGCTAAAGGTTTTGCCAATTGGGGAGGCAATTGTACAGTTTTGGGAAAGAGCTCTGGCACTGGGGACCTGGTTAGCAGGAACCCACTTTACTTCCAGTTGAAGTCACATACGTTACCAGGCAAAAAGTGGGGGTGACCATGTCAAAAAGGGCTCCTTTCCTACATTAGCAATCCCGCCAAGCGAAAGAGGATGAAACTAACCTTTCCCAAGAGAGTCTTCATTGTCTAAGTGGAAGAACCTGGAAACGTCATCTGCATTGGCCTAGTTAGTCCCAGGTCTGTGTTCCACTGTGATGTTCATTCCCTGTAGGGAAATGGACCACCTTAACAGTTTGGGGTTTTCACCTTGTATTTGCATTAGCAACCTGAAAGCCCTGTGGTGAGTTTGAACAAGGAAGTGAGGGGCCAAATAGGTATGGCCTCATATTCTTCAGGAACCAAACCACAGCAAAGGCTTCCCTCTCAATGACACTCCAATGCTGCTGTCTGGGAAGTAACCTCCTGCTAATGAAAGCAACAGGTTGGTCATAGACATCATTGGTATGGGATAGGACCACCCCTATTCTATGTTCAGAACAATTTGTCTGCACTATGAACTGCTTTGTCTAATCTGGAGCTTTTAGAATGGGTGCTGAGCAGTGCGTCCTTCAGAGTGCCAAAAGCTTTTTGACAGCTCACTGTCCAGTTAACTTTCTTTGGCATCTTTTTGGAAATAAGTTCTGTGAGAGATGCCACATAGTACTATACCCCCTCACAAACCTCCTGTAATACCCAGTCAAGACAAGGAATGCCCTGACATGAGTCTGGGAAGTTGAAGCTGTAAGGGTTGCACTTGGCCTCCACCTATAAGGTGGCCCAAGTATACAAAAGAACCCTGCTCTATCTGGAAGTTGCTTTGCTTGCCTTGATAGTGAGGACTGCACTTCTCAGAGCCTCAAGGACCTTGCCAAGGTGGATCAGGTGATCCTGCCAGGTGGAAGTATAGACAGCAATATCATCAAGATAAGATGCACTAAAAAACTCCAGCCCAGCAAGGACTTTGTTCATCAACCTTTGGAAGGTGGCCGGGGCATTCTTTAGTCCAAATGGTATTACAGTGAACTGAAAATGCCCATCTGGGGTAGAGAAGGCATATTTCACTTTTGCTCCTGGGTTCAGGGCAATTTGCCAGTACTCTGATGTTAAATCTGCAATACTGAGGAATTTGTCTGCCCCTAGCCTGTCAATTAATTCATCTGCCCTTGTGATAGGATGTGCATCTGTCTTTGTGACAGAACTGAGACCTCTATAGTCCACACAAAACCTCAATTCTCTCTTTACATCCAGGGTGAGGTGCGGGGACTAAGACCACTGGGCTGGCCCAGGGAATTTCTGAGGGCTCAATTACCCCTAACTCCACCATCTTGCTGACCTCAGCTCGGATGCTTTCCCTCACTAGGTCAGACTGTTTACACAGTTTACATTTGACAGGCCGAATGCAACCAGTGTCCACATCATGGACACACCGGGGGTAAGGGAAAAGAGAACAGCATACTGCTCCAGGACATGCCTGCAGTCAGCTTGCTGTTGGGCAGAGAGGATGTCTGAAAAGATCACTCCATTTACTGACCGATCTTTGGGACCATTGGTGAGGAGGTCTGGGAGAGGCTCGCTCTCTTCTTCCTGATCCTCATTGGTGACCATCAGCATGGTCACATCAGTCCTGTCATAGAAGGGTTTAAGGCATTTACATGGATGACCCTTTTGGGCTTCCTGCAACTCCTAAGATCCATCTGATAGGCGACCTCCCCTTTTCTTTCCAGGATAGGGTAGGGTCCTCTCTATTTGTCCTGGAGGTCCTTAGGAGCCAAAGGCTCCAAATCCCACACCGTCTGCCCTCGTTGGAACTCCACCAGTGCAGCCTTTGGTCATACCAGACCTTCTGGGGCACTTGGCTGGCCTCAAGGTTTTTGTATGATTTTTCCAGTGTTGGAATGGGTAAATACAATGTTACTGAGTACCATGATATGTGCAGGCCCGTCATTAGCAATACCAATGAATGCGATGTCAACGTATGCCACAACTCTGCCTGCATGACAATGTCAATGTCCAAAAATGCAATGTCAATGTATGCCATAATCTATGCTTGTACTACAGCGACGATACTGGCAGTAGCAATGTCAATGTATGCCATAATCTCTGCACAAATGACAATGTTGTTACTAGTAAAATCAATATCGATGTACACCATGATTTAGGAATGCATAACTGTGTCAATATCATGAACGACAATATCAATGTGCGGTATGATAACTGTACTCACAATGTTGAGACTGTTGATAATAATTATATGAGTGACTGCCAAATTATTTTGAGGAGTTCAAGTGAACTCGCATCATTGCTGTCGCATTTACCCAAAGTGACCTCCCTATCAACCCAGAGTCAGAGATACATGGTCAGGCAGGTCCTGCGACCCACACCCATGCCTATTGAATAACAGGTCACAGGTGGGTCTCTCTTAACACTAAGACAAATGCGCGTCCAGGGAAAACCCTTATTGATCCCACAGATAGTTAGTTGCGCCACAAACAGGTCCAAGGCAGTTGGCCCCAATAAAACACATTTGGCCAAAGGCTCACATTCTCCAAAAATACAACAAAGCTAGATACCACATATAGATAGAAACACTCAGCCAATCAGGACACAACATGCACACTACACATAGAGATCACGCGCTCCTCATGCCGGATATCTGGACACATACATACTGGTCCACACTAGTTCTGACTGAGGTTGAGAGCCATCTGTGTCTTTATGTGATGCCTAAGCTTGTTAATTTATGACTGAGATGCTTTTCAGGAATGCCCAAATTAATTTATTGTACCCCACGAGATGTATATAATACCACCCAAACTTTGTACACCAAGAGACTTTCCTCAGACGCATTCTGTCAAGACTCTGCTGGCCACTGCGTTTAATTAAACAAACTTGTTCCTGTTTTGCCAAACGCCTCTTGTCTTTTCATTTCCTTAAGGTAAGTTCATATCTGAGCAACACTTTAGCAAGCCAGGAAGGAGAGATTGGTTTATCAAGCCTGACTGCCTTTGAAGGACAAGAACCCCTGCCCGAACGGATTAATCTGCGCAAACAAGATCGGTGAACAGACGCCATACTTGATTAGAAGTTCTGGTGAATCTGCGGGGTGGGGGTTCGTACGGAGGCCGCCGTCACAAGGGTAAGAGACTACATCTAATCCTTAGTCCCAGCATGTGGCATATGGTAAAATAGGACAATAGCATAGATCCTTTTTTCCCTAGTGAGCATGGTAGACAAAAGGTGAAGGTAGCTACAGTTTATTTAGCTTGAACAGTTGGGGGTAACACAACAGCACACCCTGGATCTTTGGTGTGTTATACAGGGTTATGTTTTAGCTTGAACAGTTGGGCATGACACAAAAATACACCCCTGATCCTTGGTGTGTTATATAGGGTTACTTTTGAGCTTGAACTGTTGGGTGTGACACAACAGTACACCCCCGATCCTTGGTGTGTTATATAGCATTACAACCTCAATCTTATTTTTTCGGCAAATTGGTTTTCTTGGAGACTGCAGGTTTTTTTTTTAACACTTGGGGGGATTTAAAAGAAGTGAAAAGGTGAAATTTGCACTTGGATGCCTGGTTGTCAAGTAGTTGGTACGCACTACCCCTGGGTGTGACATAGGGTGTAATTCGGAATGTTAGGGAAATGTAAGACTTTGGTGAAATAAGGCATAGTTTGTGACTAGGACAGATGAAACCAAGATATTCCTAATGAGCAAATTCCTACTGTATACATTACAGAGCATCCACACATGACTCACCAAAATACTCTCGCTTAAAGGCACAAGTGCTTTTTGCCAAGAACTAATGTAATTTGTTCATTACAGGTTCTTGCTTCCCATGATAATATGGTTCCTCTAGTCTTACGTTTGGCGAATGTGCTAAAGTAGTTATCAAAAGAAGTAGCTGTGACAACTTTGAACTAGACTTTAATATATTAAATGCTATACAGAACTTTGTACTGTAAAAGTTATCATGTCCTGAACTGTGAAGCGCTCTGCTACCCTACAGGGTCATGTTCGCGCTATACAAAACACTGAATAAATAAAATAAAAGATGGCTGATGGTTGTCAGGTTATTCCTTTTTCTGCATAAAGCACGACTACCTTTGTCCGCCGAGCTGATAGTGAAAGGCTATCAGGCTCACTTAGCTCTGCTTACTACACGGAGCATCCCCTCTCCTCGGGTCATAGGTGCTAGAAGGGGGCTAGACTTTTTTTTGAACAAGTAATTATTTTTTCAAACAACCTCTTTTAGTCTCTTTCAGATTTTTTCCATTTTATGCATTTATTGATGTTGTGTTGCTGTCATATTTTGCAATGTTCTGCAGGTTTAAATGTTATATCATTTTAGTAAGTCTCTGCTTCTTGAAATAATAGCCAATTATTTCCTGATTCGATTTTAACTTTTGCTAATTTTTTGCTACAAATCAACTCATACTGCTGTAAACGAATAATTACGCTCTGTTTCAGGTTGTTACTATTTCATTGCATTTGTCTTTTATTTAGCCCTTTTTCAAATGCAATAGATTTTTTATAGAGCTTGTAATCAGTAGATCAGTAGATTGTTTTCAATACCACCCCATGTGCACTGTTCCCCAAAATTAGAGTAGAATTTGTAACTATTTAAAGAATTTCGAGACAATCAAAATTTGCTCAATCCTTAAAACAAGTTCCCCAATCCATCATGAAGACTCCACTAAGCCACATGCAAGCAAGGCTCCAAACCCAGGCTAGGAAACTAGGGAAACACTGCCGCAAGTGGCACGTCCATACCAAAGCTCATACATTTCCCTGGCCTGAGGTGGAAACGTTCAACATCAACGCCATAGAACAAACACTCACATACAGACTAGCCCTACTAGAATTATGGGCTATCTTCGAGGTGACCCCAGCCTTTAAGACTATCCCCAAGTCTGTAAGTAAGGTATCTGCACCTCCCCCACCATACACCAGAAGGGATGTGCACTCTCTGATGCCAGCCATCCCAGTTGCCACCCTGCTGGGTTACACCCATCCACCAGTTGAGGAGACTGCCAGGCCTACACCTGGGCAGCAAGCCACAGGGCGGAGCAGAGGATCACAGGTCCAACCAGCCCGGGTGCAGTCAGCCCTGACTTAGTCCAGTGCCAAACCTCCTCGGGGCTTGACCCTCACTCATCAGTTGTGACCCATCAGGTCCGAGCCGAACAGAGAGCATGCACTCCTAAACACCCTACTAGATGATCATTCAACCATGGAGGGGAAGAAAGGAGCGCCAGTCCAGCAAAGTCGGACTCCGAATTGGGAGCCACGGGCTATACTCCACCCAGGTAGGCCTATGGCACAGAGGAAGCATCTGGGAGTGAGGCTGAGGCCATGACATTGCCTAGAACAGTGTGTAACTCTGAGAGAAGGAGGCAACCCAGGTGGGATTTAGAGGCAAGGCAAGAGTTAAGAATGGAGAGAGGGAGAGAGAGAGCGAGAGAGAGAAATAGAGAGAGAGAAAGAGAGAGCTCTCACCTAGGAAGCCCAGCAGGAAGGGGAAACAACTCCCTCTTCCCCGGAGGGAGCAGTAGCTAGGCCTCGGGCCCGACATAGAGATGAATTGGGAGGAAGGTCCCTCACCGAGTCACGCACATCACCTGGCCGTCAGCGTAGGAGAAGGGCTGACCAGGAAATAAGTAGTCAGGAAAGCCTGACAGGGACACAGCTGAGACACAGAAGGAGAGGCATGACACCCTTATGCATGCACATGGAGAGCCACGATGAGGATGTCCGCCTCTCCCCCCGAATGCGCTAGTGAGACAGACCAACCACTAAAGAAATAGTATCCAGAGAAGAAGGTGAGGCCTTTGCGCAACCTTTCTGTCATCTACTAGACTGCGGGACCAAAAGAAAGGGCCACCAGTATGCTCGTCCTTGGCCAGAGGAGGGATCTTTCGAACCCGAAGATATGGCCATTGCAGAGGACTGCTTTCGTCATGGAGGGGGACATCCAAAATGGAACTACCCCTACATGCAGTAGTGCTTGAGGCAATTGGAGCAATACATCAGGACAAACCGACAGAGCTGCCCTATCCAGGATTTGCCCACTACTACAGAAAGGTGCATCAGAAACCATCTACGTGCCTTGGGCACAGATGGACAAAGACGCGTTCAGGAATATACTGCCCCCATTAAAGGATGGGGCAGAGAAATGGATCTCATGCTTTGAAAAGAACACAGCAGATATAAATGTAGCTTTAGGTGACATCAAAAATCTGCTGAGCAGCCTCTTTGGGGAGCAGACCCACAGTGTGTTTTCCCGAGCCCGCATCCCCGCAGTCACACTTATTGTTGGAAATGGGATCCCTGGCTGGCCAGGGCTTTCGCCAAAGTCAGTCAGAGACCACCACTCCCAAGTCAGGGCAAGGGAGTTACACGCCAAGATAACCCCTGCTCACCCTCTAGGTAACGTGGCGCGAGCAGCAAGGCTAAACTTGGAGGCGATGTAAGGTAAGTATTTGCGCACGCACCCCAGCAACAACACCCAGGCCCACCACAAAGGAAACTCCACACAAGGTTATATAAAAATAGCCTTTGTATTACACCAAAACACATTAGATAAAACACACTTTACAATGTGCCAGAGGCACGGGCAGAATTTACAAGGGATTATTTACAAGACAGGGCCACCTGGACCACTGCCAGGAATCAGCACTTTTAGAAATAACAATACAATACTTGTAGGCCTAGAACTTAGAACATAGCCTATCAGATACGGACAGTACCTTCCGGACTGGTTGAGTGGGATAATGCGAGTGACCTCCTTAGTAAACTTGTGCGGGCGGCCCAGCGAAGCGGCGCGACTCAGGGGAGAGCGGCGCGGCTCGAGGCTTGGACGGGCGGCCGGCAAGGTGCAAGCGTTTCTCTGGGGCGACCAATGTGTGCGGCTCAGAAGAGGAGGGGGAGGCAGGATGCGGGCGACCCAGCGAAGCGGCGCGGCTCAGGGGAGAGCGGCGCTGCTCGAGGCTTGGACGGGCTGCCGTGCACGAGCTGCCGAGGGAACGAGCGAGGCACACTTCAGCGAGGCCCCAGGGGCCCAGGGAGATCAGACAAGTCCCAGCAATTTGTCAGGGAAGGCACAATAGAGTCCACTGGTCCTGGGACTCTGGTCAGGGGGCGAGCTCAGTACCACGCCCTTGGAATATCACTTAGATCATGACAGACAATCACTGTAGCACAATATAAAAATAGAGCACACAACCAGTAACTACCACCTACGCAATCCTAACCACCTAGGAACAGGTCACGCAGGGGGCCAGGGCCTCACTAGCACCACCTGTACTAGCAAGCACATAACACATGACGCATCAACACACGTTCAGCGGTGTAAGGAACAAGGCACATGATGCATCAACAACACATTCAGAGGTGCAGAACACAGGGTGCGCAAAACATACTACACATTGTACATTTCCTAACACCCAAAAGCAATAGGACATAGATCATAACAGCATCTAAACCTCAGTTAGCACATAAATCACCTTTAGCGCAGAACTCACAAAGTCCAGGTTGCGCCACTGCACCAGAACCTAAACGTAGCAGCTGCCCACTACTTGCTGGGCAGCTGAGGGACAGAACAGGGGGCCTAAACGCTGCAGCTGGCACTAAGTGCTGCGCAGCTGGGGAAGGCCAGGGATGAAGGAGTGCGCCTCACTCCTAAAGTCCACAGTATATGTCCCTAGGGAAAGAAATACCTACACGGTGCAGCTGCCCACTACTTGCTGGGCAGCTGGAAACACATCTGCGCCAGGGGCCCTCACTAGCCCCTCAGGAACACTGTGCCCAACACGTTGGAGCCCTTCACAGGCTGTGAATCCATAACGGGTGCATGGGAGCACTCTGTCTCCTTAAGGAAACAATAGCACCAAAAACGATGTGGGAGCCCCCCAGGCTCTGCACAAGTGACTGAGCCTCTCTGGGGCTCCAAAACACTATGTGGGCACTCAAGAGCCCCTCGTGGGCTCTCCACAGTGGGGCCTCGCAATCGGTGGAGTCCCGCTCGGGGACTCAAAAACACTCGTAATGCCCCCGGAGCCTCTTGGGCTCGTGAAACCATGCTGCCCGCTAGAGCCTCTCTGGGCTCTCTGCTCACACAATGCCCCTCGAACGTTGGAGTCCCTCCGGGGGGGGACTCGAAATGCAGAGGACGGCCCCCCAGCACCGGAGACACAGAGCAGCACTCACCGGGCCGTAGGCTTCCTCTTGGCTCCCTCCTCTGCCGGCTCCTCTCCTGGGCGGCGGTAGGGGAAGCCTTCTCTCCTGGGCTGCGGCGGCAACATCTCCGGTCTCCCTCTTGACCCGGGAGACCGGCATAGCAGCAAGGGCTTCCCCCAGGCAGGGGGAAGCGGAAACAACATCTTCGCCCCGGACTGCGGGGGCGGGACTTCCGGCCGGGCCGCGCTGGGATTGGCCGGCCGGTCAACCTCTTCCGGGTCGTCGCGGGCAGCGCGGCGGCCCGTTTTAGGCAGGCAGGCGAGGTGTCAGTATCCGAGGGGTGGGCTCTCTCGTGATTTAAATAATTAAACAAAGCGGCAACCCTACCGGGTGGGCTCCGGTGACTTCAAATCGGTCATCCAGCAGCACAGATGCGAGGTGGGCTCTCGCGATGGCGGGCAGGTCCCTGGCGAGGTGGGCACTCGCAAAAGGACTTCAAAAATCGGCAAATTAAGCAGGCACACGCCGGGTGGGCACCGGCTGAGGTCCAAAAAGCTCTCCCAAGCACTAGGCAAATGAATACAGCGCTCCCAAGCGCTACAGGGGAAATCAAACACTTCCAGGCGCTTGAGGCAAAGAACAAGCGCTCCCAGGCGCTTTAGAGAATAAATCCAGGACCCCCAGGCACAAGAGGAGCCAACAGTCCAGCACAAGTCCTTCAGGAGTCCAGGGGCTGGGCAGGGCCCAGGGAGGCAAGCCTTCCCCGGGCCCCAGCAGCAGCATGCCCCTGGTCGGATTCAAGTTGAGAACAAGAACATTTTTCAAGAGGTCACAGCCTCTTTTTATACAGACAAATCCTTTGTCTAAGGGCAGGGTGGGGGCGGAACCAGTCGCAGCTGGTTCTTGAGTACTCTTGATGGCCCCACCACCCATTTCATTCACTGGGGAGGCTAGGGTCATCAGTCACACCACAGGGGGACGGAGCCAGCATTGTGTGGGGAAAACCCAGCCCATCCAGGACACAGGTACACTCCTCCCACACATCACTCATGCTAATCTCACACTCACCACCGGGCAGACCCATCCAGACTTCCTGGAGCCTGGCATGCCAGCCAGCTCCAGCCAATCACGCTCCAGCACCCTCACTGCACACATATCTCAATGTCCAGAAGTGCTACTTCCCTTCTAGACACATACATGCCGCATACACCATCTCGCAGCATTCACTCTCACGAGTTCACACATACTAAACTCGAGCCTGCACTCCCCACGCATCAGGAACTACCAGGGACACACACATTCCCCATGCATTCCTATGGGAGGGCAGGCCTATCTCACACACGCACTCAGGGAGCGCACGCACTTTACACTGCGCCACAGTGTCAAAGTGCGCAAAGACCAGAAATCACTATAATTTAAGGCAAAAAGTTCAGGGGTGAACCTGCCAGAAGGCCCAAGTTCAACACAACCCCCTTCCAGCCAAAACGCAGGGTAGGCCAATCACCACTGTGATGGACTTCCCTGCTTGGGGCGATAGAACACGGACGCGGGCCCGCACTGCAGGGACACCCTCCGGTTCTACGCCACGTTGATCCATAAGCCAAGCACATCCTTAAAAAAAAAACAGGCCCAACTAGGCTACCCCACTGGTACTCCTTAGCTGTCCACGGCTAGGACCAGGCCCTAGGCCAACCAGATACCACTGGTCCATGCCAATCCACAGAGTGGGGGGTAGTAACCCCTGGCCTACATAGCCATTCTCCACTCCCTTTCTCAGTGTAGTTCCAAACTACCACTGATCCTTCAACCTAGGGTCCGCACCCTCAGGCTGACCAGAGGTCACGGGCAAGAATGCCCGACCCTACCTCTACTTCTGAAGCACCCTCCAGAACACAACTCTCCCACCGGGAGTCCACATTCACCGGATGCACAGGGGTCAGAATCCCTCTGACCCCCTTCCAGAGTTCTGCACCCTCCCACTGTAGAACAGGGTCCCTCCACTTAAGGTAGGCCCCACCTGCTCTCAGGGGGTAGTACCACAACACTCAGCCAAGAACCCTAAAGATCCCTGCTAGGCCTGTACTACCCCTTCTGGGAAACACAGGGTCTCTTCACTTAAGATGAGCCCCACCTGTGTTCACAGGGGTACCCCTAGAAGACAAACCGGCCAGGACACTGGCTACAGTCGCCCTGCCGTCCAGGACAGGCAACCACCTGAACCTGGCTCCCCAACCTAGGGACGCTACCCTTTGGTTAGATGCCTGGCGCACCAGGACTTCGACAAGTTGAAAACAAAAATCTAAGACTTTCTCTCCTCCTTCAGCAGCAAGGCAACCACTGCAGGTCAATACCCCATACAGCTTACCCGGTTCCTTCTCTTCAGGCAGGAGTTCCCTCTTGTAACTTCAGGACACTACATACAGTTGCCCTTACGTCCAGATCCGGAAACACCGGCTACTGGCTCCCCAACCAAGGGACGTACCTCTTTGGTCAGATGCCTGGCGCACCAGGACTTCCTTGAGGGTGACACAACTAATGTGTCGTGTACAAGCCTGCCTGACACTCAGGACAGAAGTGGCATCACCATGGTCACTCCCTGGCGACACAACCCCTTCTGGTTGGCCCCTGACCCACTGGCTCTTCCACTGGGGAACCTATCCCCCTCGCACCCCTCCATCTGGACTTCTGCACCCTCCCAACTGGAGCGGTACGGCCAGACACCAGAACTACTGGAACCCTGGTTACAGAGGTTCCACGTTCTCCAGATACTCTGGAAGATCCTCCTCAAATGACCTATTGGTATAGCCTAGGCCCCCGACCTGACGTTCCCTTCAAGAACAATCCAGGCCCTGAGACTGGGTTCGGGCACCTGGAGACATGCAGTCCCACCCACTCCTTCTCCTCTTGAGACAGGACGTGAGCCCCTACACCGAGACCTAGCTGGGCTACACTGAACCTCTTCCACCACGCTGGGCTGGAAGACACCTCAGACACTCCTTTTGGAATCACTCCATCCCCTATGCCTCTCTCCTCCCAGAACATTACCAACTCCAAAATTCTGTCTCTCAACAGACCACAGAAATCAAAAAGCAGGCTCCACTGTCTGCAGACGTTCTTGGGAAAAGTTCAACACACAGGACTTAAATATCTGAGCAAAACTAGCATTCAGCAAGCTCCCCATCCAGAGAACTCACAAACATGTCCAGTGCCACACACCATTCATCCACACACACCCCTCCCCAGACTGGTAAGGCAGTTTCTACCACCCCTGACTTCTCAACCTGACCACACTTGACACAGGTACCATTACTCCAGGGCAGGGACGGGGGACACATGCACTGGACACACTTATGCTGCCACCACTGGATCCCACCCTTCTGGTGAATCCAGAAAACACACTGCACTTAGGGGGATGATCTACCCTCCTGAGCTAGGGACACCTAACTCAAAGTGCACAAGAAACACATTTCCACAGAAATGACATTTTCAGCAAACTTAAACAATAATCCCCAAAATGTGATTCATCTAAAATGCAGAGCTTTGTGGTGCAGCTGCTACTGTGGTACAACGCAAACACAAATCCTTATCCCACCGCTTGCCGCCAATGTTGGAAATGGGATCCCTGGCTGGCCAGGGCTTTCGCCAAAGTCAGTTAGAGACCACCACTCCCAAGTCAGGGCAAGGGAGTTACACGCCAAGATAACCCCTGCTCACCCTCTAGGTAACGTGTCGCGAGCAGCAAGGCTAAACTTGGAGGCGATGTAAGTTAAGTATTTGCGCACGCACCCCAGCAACAACACCCAGGCCCACCACAAAGGAAACTCCACACAAGGTTATATAAAAATAGCCTTTGTATTACACCAAAACACATTAGATAAAACACACTTTACAATGTGCCAGAGGCACAGGCAGAATTTACAAGGGATTATTTACAAGACAGGGCCACCTGGACCACTGCCAGGAATCAGCACTTTTAGAAATAACAATACAATACTTGTAGGCCTAGAACTTAGAACATAGCCTATCAGATACGGACAGTACCTTCCGGACTGGTTGAGTGGGATAATGCGAGTGACCTCCTTAGTAAACTTGAGCGGGCGGCCCAGCGAAGCGGCGCGACTCAGGGGAGAGCGGCGCGGCTCGAGGCTTGGACGGGCGGCCGGCAAGGTACAAGCGTTTCTCTGGGGCGACCAATGTGTGCGGCTCAGAAGAGGAGGGGGAGGCAGGATGCGGGCGACCCAGCGAAGCGGCGCGGCTCAGGGGAGAGCGGCGCTGCTCGAGGCTTGGACGGGCTGCCGTGCACGAGCTGCCGAGGGAACGAGCGAGGCACACTTCAGCGAGGCCCCAGGGGCCCAGGGAGATCAGACAAGTCCCAGCAATTTGTCAGGGAAGGCACAATAGAGTCCACTGGTCCTGGGACTCTGGTCAGGGGGCGAGCTCAGTACCACGCCCTTGGAATATCACTTAGATCATGACAGACAATCACTGTAGCACAATATAAAAATAGAGCACACAACCAGTAACTACCACCTACGCAATCCTAACCACCTAGGAACAGGTCACGCAGGGGGCCAGGGCCTCACTAGCACCACCTGTACTAGCAAGCACATAACACATGACGCATCAACACACGTTCAGCGGTGTAAAGAACAAGGCACATGATGCATCAACAACACATTCAGAGGTGCAGAACACAGGGTGCGCAAAACATACTACACATTGTACATTTCCTAACACCCAAAAGCAATAGGACATAGATCATAACAGCATCTAAACCTCAGTTAGCACATAAATCACCTTTAGCGCAGAACTCACAAAGTCCAGGTTGCGCCACTGCGCCAGAACCTAAACGTAGCAGCTGCCCACTACTTGCTGGGCAGCTGAGGGACAGAACAGGGGGCCTAAACGCTGCAGCTGGCACTAAGTGCTGCGCAGCTGGGGAAGGCCAGGGATGAAGGAGTGCGCCTCACTCCTAAAGTCCACAGTACATGTCCCTAGGGAAAGAAATACCTACACGGTGCAGCTGCCCACTACTTGCTGGGCAGCTGGAAACACATCTGCGCCAGGGGCCCTCACTAGCCCCTCAGGAACACTGTGCCCAACACGTTGGAGCCCTTCACAGGCTGTGAATCCATAACGGGTGCATGGGAGCACTCTGTCTCCTTAAGGAAACAATAGCACCAAAAACGATGTGGGAGCCCCCCAGGCTCTGCACAAGTGACTGAGCCTCTCTGGGGCTCCAAAACACTATGTGGGCACTCAAGAGCCCCTCGTGGGCTCTCCACAGTGGGGCCTCGCAATCGGTGGAGTCCCGCTCGGGGACTCAAAAACACTCGTAATGCCCCCGGAGCCTCTTGGGCTCGTGAAACCATGCTGCCCGCTAGAGCCTCTCTGGGCTCTCCGCTCACACAATGCCCCTCGAACGTTGGAGTCCCTCCGGGGGAGGACTCGAAATGCAGAGGACGGCCCCCCAGCACCGGAGACACAGAGCAGCACTCACCGGGCCGTAGGCTTCCTCTTGGCTCCCTCCTCTGCCGGCTCCTCTCCTGGGCGGCGGTAGGGTAAGCCTTCTCTCCTGGGCTGCGGCGGCAACATCTCCGGTCTCCCTCTTGACCCGGGAGACCGGCATAGCAGCAAGGGCTTCCCCCAGGCAGGGGGAAGGGGGAAGCAGAAACAACAGCTTCGCCCCGGACTGCGGGGGCGGGACTTCCGGCCGGGCTGCGCTGGGATTGGCCGGCCGGTCAACCTCTTCCGGGTCGTCGCGGGCAGCACGGCGGCCCGTTTTAGGCAGGCAGGCGAGGTGTCAGTATCCGAGGGGTGGGCTCCCTCGTGATTTAAATAATTAAACAAAGCGGCAACCCTACCGGGTGGGCTCCGGTGACTTCAAATCGGTCATCCAGCAGCACAGATGCGAGGTGGGCTCTCGCGATGGCGGGCAGGTCCCTGGTGAGGTGGGCACTCGCAAAAGGACTTCAAAAATCGGCAAATTAAGCGGGCACACGCCGGGTGGGCACCGGCTGAGGTCCAAAAAGCGCTCCCAAGCGCTAGGCAAATGAATACAGCGCTCCCAAGCGCTACAGGGGAAATCAAGCTCTTCCAGGCGCTTGAGGCAAAGAACAAGCGCTCCCAGGCGCTTTAGAGAAGAAATCCAGGACCCCCAGGCACAAGAGGAGCCAACAGTCCAGCACAAGTCCTTCAGGAGTCCAGGGGCTGGGCAGGGCCCAGGGAGGCAAGCCTTCCCCGGGCCCCAGCAGCAGCATGCCCCTGGTCGGATTCAAGTTGAGAACAAGAACATTTTTCAAGAGGTCACAGCCTCTTTTTATGCAGACAATTCTTTTGTCTAAGGGCAGGGTGGGGGCGGAACCAGTCGCAGCTGGTTCTTGAGTACTCTTGATGGCCCAACCACCCATTTCATTCACTGGGGAGGCTAGGGTCATCAGTCACACCACAGGGGGGCGGAGCCAGCATTGTGTGGGGAAAACCCAGCCCATCCAGGACACAGGTACACTCCTCCCACACATCACTCATGCTAATCTCACACTCACCACCGGGCAGACCCATCCAGACTTCCTGGAGCCTGGCATGCCAGCCAGCTCCAGCCAATCACGCTCCAGCACCCTCACTGCACACATATCTCAATGTCCAGAAGTGCTACTTCCCTTCAAAACACATACATGCCGCATACACCATCTCGCAGCATTCACTCTCACGAGTTCACACATACTAAACTCGAGCCTGCACTCCCCACGCATCAGGAACTACCAGGGACACACACATTCCCCATGCATTCCTATGGGAGGGCAGGCCTATCTCACACACGCACTCAGGGAGCGCACGCACTTTACACTGCGCCACAGTGTCAAAGTGCGCAAAGACCAGAAATCACTATAATTTAAGGCAAAAAGTTCAGGGGTGAACCTGCCAGAAGGCCCAAGTCCAACACTTATGAACACCGAGCATGATGGAGCTCATTTAACACATTCAGACACCAGATCTGAATGGCCCTAACGGAGATTTCCTGACTATCCAGACGTAGGAGGACTGGTGGCAGAGAGCATGAAGCCTGTGGAGACCGTGACTGAATTCTTAGACAGAATGAGAGAACAATGGTGGCAGGAGACAGGTCAACCCTGGACTGACACTGATCTCCAGGTCGCATTCTTCTACAACATCCTCAGGAGAGAACTAACCACTGAGATCTAGGCCAGAATAGATAGTGTAGTAGAGCTGAACACCAAATCTTGTTGGGAAATACAACTGGGAGAGACCTGAGAAGGACGGAGAGAAGCAAGAGCAGGCCCAGAGAGACTGTGGTAATTATGAGGCCGGAATCCATTATATGTGGATGAACAAGTTAATTCTTGAGTAGATAGCGAACAACCCAACCCGCTAAGCCGAGTCACAGTTAACCTCTAACGGCTGTATGAGAGAACCCTGGGCTCGGAGGCACGAGAGAATTACCAGCACGAGCCCAGGCGGTCCCGCGAGCCAGCAATGGCAGAGAAAGTACTACGATGAGTATAACACATCTCCTTTCCTTCAACATGGAAAGGAAGAAACATGAAGTAACATTTCAAAACACATTGGAATCCTCAAACCACAAGGAAGAAAATAAAAACATTAAATGATTCAATTAGAGACAGAATGCGATATGACAGGGATAAGAAACAACCACCCACCCACTCCCTTCATATATAATCAATTAAATAAAATCTTTTAAATATGCAGGTGATCTTCGTTCAGGAATAGGCCTTTCACAGTTACGATGAGCTGTGTCATGAGACAACAAATGTAGCACCTGTGAATGAGGAAAGTTGGAAGAGATCCTCTCTTTTTTTTTATACAAGGCCACCCTTTGAAGGTTCCACGTTTGACTATTTCTTAATTTTACATAATTTTCACCCGCAGACTTGACCAGGAAAGGACCTCTGAATTGGTTAAAACCTTTATGTGTTCCTCCAGGCTTTACCTTGACCCTGTGAAATGTTCCTCTTATTCTTAAAATTGAATTGTGGAAAGGGGAGAAGAGGGAACTTCTAATTGTTGTTTCAATAACCACGTAGGAACCAGTTTTGTACCAGCCTGCCTGCCTCTCATCAGTTCAAAAGGGGATTTTGACATACCCTGATGTACAGTGGTGCGGTACTCCCAAAGCATTTCTTTATTTTATTTTTTTAACAGAACTGTTGGATGCCAAGGCTAATTGCATGGTACCTTTAACCAGCCTATATACCCTCTCGCATAAACCATTACTTTATGGGTTATATGATGATGTACGTCAAACCTACATGATCAAAGTAAAACTCCATTTCCTTTGACGTGAGTTGTGTGCCATTATCTGACAGAAGTGTAGCAGGGATACACTCTCTACGGAAAATGTCATTGAGTACCCTAATGGTGGATTGTTTGTTGATATTTCTCATAAAGGCAACTTCCACCCACCCGGAAGTTGAGTGAACCAATACCAAGGCGAACTTCTCACTTTCCTGTAGTTCATGGAATGGACCAATAAAAATCCATACAAACCTTTTGCCACACACCTTCCTCAGACACCACGTGTTTAGGGGTGGAAGAACTATGGACACCCGCACCTACTTGTAGCCTCTTCTCAGATTCTTTGCAAACTGCACATCTTTCTACCCATTGTTTCACATGACAATCAATACCTGGCCACCAAAATCTTTCTTTTAAGCATCTAGCAGTTAAGGTGTGGCCCAAATGGCCCTCATGAGCCAAAGCAGTAACCCGAGATCTGAGAGACTCTGGTGGTATGTATTTCTTCCCCCTCAACACAATGAATTCCCCTTGTGTGGAAATCTCATCTTGCAATTGTACGTAGGGTCTAAGACCAGGTAAAACCGTGCTTTGTCTAGATACTCCTTGTTTAGTCATCTTGACCAGGCTTTTCATAGTTTTATCATTTTTCATGCCTTCTAACCATTCCTCTTTAGAGATGGACTTACTAAGGTCATCTGTGAGATCCTCTAAATAGGCAACTACACTTTCAGTAATCAACTCGTCTGAGATAGCTTTTGTGTCTGGTAATCTAGACAAACTGTCTGCATCACTGTTGCACCAACCAGGTACATACTCAATGCTGCACATGAAGCCTTGCACACTAACTGCCAATCTGGCAAGTCTGCCAGAACAGTTTTTAATACCACCGGGAGATAACACTTTTAGCAAAGGCTTGTGGTTGGTTCTTAGAGTGAATGACACACCCCACAAGAAAACTCTAAAATGTTTGGTAGCCCATGCGGCTGCCAGTGCCTCATGCTCGATAACCGAGTAGTTCCTCTCCGTCTCAGTTAGGGAGCGAAGGCAATGGTTTTCTCTTGTCCAGAATGTTTTTGTGTCAAACGGCTCCGATGCCTACAGCACTGGCATCTATGGTTAAAACAGTAGGTAGATGTGTCACAAAACTAGTCAGAATGTTGGCATTGACAATGGGGTCACCAATGTCAAGACCATAAATCAAAATGTCATCTTGGAAGAATACCACCCGATCGATGCCCTTCAAGATCTCTGTGATAAGCCTATGTAAGGCACTAGCAGCAGAACAGAGACCAAACTGAAGTCTTTTAAATTGATATGTGCCTTCGAGGGTTATGAAAGAGTTATACTCTTTGGAGTTGGGATGAAGTTTGATTTGGTGCTAGGTGCTGCGTAGATCTAATTTCGAGAAGATTTTATTGCCAGCCAAACTCAGGCCAATTTCGTTGATGTTGGGGAGAGGAAAGTTGTCCATTATAACCACTTTGTTCAAACTTCTCATATCCACACAGAAACGCAAGGAACCATCTTGTTTCTGAGTGATAACTACCGGAGATAACCACTGTGTAACCTCCACAGTTTCAATGATACCATCATCGAGCATTTGTTTGATGATGTCCTTGACTTGAGCTCCTGCGGACAGTGATATCTTCCTTGCGACATGTTTTACAGGTACGGCGTCTTTCTTGAGTGTTATTACATGTTGAAAGCCAACAGCCTCTCCTAATACAGCATTGAACACCTTTTCATGACTTGATAAAATGCTTTGTAAATCACAATTATCACTGTAGATGCACATTACTGGTGGGTTAGCCCTGGGATCAACTCTGATATTCAGGTCGTATTTATGAAGCCATCCCAAAATGGCAGGGCCATGAGGAGATACATAAATCTTACCATCAGTGACTCTATGCTTGAAAGTAATGCAAGCTTCAAAATATCCTAAAACTCCAAAGTTCGTACCCTGGTAACCTTTTAAAATAACATCTGAAGGTATCAAGTTAGCACTTTTGCAGGAGTCATCATTCAATTTTTTGGGGATTATGGTATACAACAAAATAGTATCAACCATAAGTGACACTGTTTGTCCATTGATATCAAAATCTGCTTTTTTGGGGGATTATGGTATACAACGAACCAGTATCAACCATAAGTGACACTGTTTGTCTATTGATATCAAAATCCGCTTTTAGACGTGTCAAAACAATGTCATTACTGATGTCGGGGTTATTATCTGACCTGATCATCATAATTTGTGACTCATCATCCACCTCCTCATCTTCTATCATGGCAAAATTTTTGCTAGGTGTTGCCTTACACATTTATGCAAAATGTCCCTTTTTCCCACACTTCAAACATTTTTTCCCTAAAGCAAAACAATATTTAGAGTCCGCCAAATGAAAGGTACTTCCACATCTATGGCACAAGCGTGTGTTGCATTTCCGCCAGACTGAGACCAAGGGCTTAGTCATCGTCTTTCTCCCCCCTCTAGGTGCCATGTTTTGGAATTGTTTTGCACGAACAGGATTTACTACCTCACTAGAACTAGCTTGTAATGCAGCAACCTCTGAATTCTTATCTTGTTGTATCATTTTTAACTCCCTCATACATTTGTCACTTTCTTTTACAACTTTAGCTATAGTAATGGCCTCTTTTAGGGATGGATTGCTAGCAGCCCATAGTTTTTCTTGGGTTTTCTTACTATAGCATTGTACAATTAATTGGTCCCTGATAATATCATCCTGTATGTAACCAAATTGACATTTAATGGATGACTCTCTAAATCTAGAAACAAATTTGTCTATGGCTTTGTTAGGTTATTGTGGCTGCGTATAAAATTTGTGTCTTCGCATGACTACATTTTCTTGTTTAGCAAATCTAGTACGCAATTTAACCAAAGCATCTTTGTAAACATCCTCTACTTCAAGGGGTGACACCGGAAGGTACTTGAAAATTCGTTGTGCCTCTTTACCTAAAGCACCTAACAGTAAAGCTGTTTTCCGAACTGCAGAAAACTTAGAGCCATCTATGGCTACAATATAATTTTCAAAGGCATCACACCAATCATCCCAGTCCATGGAAGGTTCACCGGGAGAGATTAAGAATGGAGGTGGTGCTAGGATGGAATTGGTAACATTCATTATGGGTAAGCGTGAATAAGGCAGTACAATTACTTTAAACTGTGTTTCAAGTAGGAAGACGAAGTAGGATGAATAATATGACACACGCTTAATTAATGTGTGTGTGTCACAGTTGTAGTAACAAAGCAGGCATTCAAATGAGAAGACACGCAATTAATTAGTGTGTGTGTGTCACAGTTGTAGCAACCATGCGGGTATTTCAATGTCTGGACACACGATGAATTTATGTGTGTGTATCACAGTTGTAGCAATGATGCACACGTTTACTTGAGGTGTATGTTTAATACATTAAATTCCTGTGTATGCCAGTAAATCAAAGCTTGATGCTTGATGCTTGGGTGCACTCACAGTGGGCTAGCTCAGATTAGAGTGCTGAAAATAGACATGCTTAGCGAGCAGCATAAACTGCCTTTAATTTTGAAGGTGGCAGCTTGCTTACAGTCTTGCGCAGTAGTGTCTAGAGCTAGGCTTTGTGTTGCTTTACAACAGATTTTAATTTCTGGGCATTAGAAACAATTACAGTTTAACGCTGTTGCAGTCACATTTAATTAAGTTCACACGCGCACAGCAGGATTTGTTTCTTTAAGACTGCGCTAACAGGCGTAAGTGGGGCCCACAAATGTTGCTGCTTTAATGCTTTAGTGGGTAGCCCGGGACGGAGAAGTCTTTGCTGTTGCCTTTTTAAATTGAAACAGTGACAACGTTAAATCAGGAAGCTGTTACTTCTGAGGGAAGCTGTGTGCTGAACTCCGGAAAGATAAGCGTAATGTAACGTACCTCTCTCTTTTAAAAAAAACTCAGTAAATGGTACCAACAATCGTACGCGATCGTCACCCTGGTACGCTGTCGGGTTGTTGGTAATTTCTTCCTGAAGGTGGGTTCTACACCGTCGAGTGGAGGGAAGATCGTTGCCAATAATGTGGTAATTATGAGGCCGGAATCCGTAGTAAGTGGAGGAACAAGTTTATTCTTGAGTAGATAGCGAACAACCCGACCAGCTAAGCAGAGTCACAGTTAACCTCTAACAGCTGCGTGAGAGAACCCTGGACTCGGAGGCACGAGAGAATTACCAGCACAAGCCCATGTGGTCCCTCGAGCCAGCACGGGCAGAGAAAGTACTACGATGAGTATAACAGAGACACCACCAAACTGGTCCAACATAAGCTGAAGAAGACCACCATAGTGGGGCCCACGATAGCTGTGAATGTCCTGATGGCACCCGTCTCAAAAAGATCTCCACTTATGGACCCCAGAGGGTATCTGCTCAGTCCTAGTGGCCAAGGTCAGGGAGGTTATGTCCAAACCAGCCACGTAAAGTGCCACTATTATAACAGAATAGGCCACATGGCTAACCGGTGCCATCTAAAAATGCACCACCATCATAATGGAATAGTACCAGGACAGCACCCACAGAGCATCCACCCCGAAAACCAAGCTCTGAACGCACATGCATCACACAATCTGCTTCAAGGAGATCAGACTGCAGCTACCCCAGCGGGTGGTTGGCTGAGCACAGGGCAATCGCTGCAACAGACAAGGAGTTCCATCCCTTAGGGACTGGACCGACAGCCTCGGCAAGGTGGGGTCACTGTCTGGGGTGGCAGTGCCATAGCACAATCACAGTGTACCAACACACCATAAGTCCAAGACATCCCCCGAAGCAACCTATCCCCTTCAGACCACTCCCAGTCACATTTCCTTACCTGCCACCACAGCCAACCTTCAGGACGGCCATGCTATATTGACCGGGAGTCCACACTAGAACTCGCCATATGAGTCTCCGCAGGGGGCCCAGGGCCCCCACTGTTGTTGGTCCCCCAGGGCAAGGTTGGCTGACCACACCACGGGTCACTAACGCCACCACCATCATGCTGAGCACATAAAGTCCCAACAAGACCCCTGGCCCTGGCTCTTGCTGAGAAAACACAGCAAACAAACACAGTTCCAACCATTCCCCTGCATGTTCCAACAGGGGTCCACACATGACCTTCCAACCACCTTCAATATCCTTTGTTAAAATTAGCAGTGCCCAGAAATTCAGGTAACTGCCGATCGAGATTCGCACAGAACGGCTTAAAAATTGCCCAAGGATTCTCGATCCTTCCAGAAGAAGGGCTTAGCCCAGTAAATCCTCCCATTTAGAGAAAAACCCATTTCATGCCATGTCCTGAAGCCCAATAGATGATCACATGTCAATGGACATATTAACCTAAACACCTATTTCCCTTCACAATTGTACGCAGCACATGCAAGTCAAAAGGACAACCCTGCCCCGATCCAAGCCTCACACCTTTAAACAGAGTAGTCCACAGGAAAAGAGTCCTGTCCCCATCATAGCAAAGAGGGGGTGGGTGTAACACAAAATGCAAATAGCATTAAAACTGTTTTACACTCACTGATCTCCTAAATTCTAGAACCTCTTATAACAGTTTAAAACTCACCATCCTCCTAAAACCTTAGCACTTCCTTTTCAGTACCCCGTGAGAAAAATGTGCTCACAGTTAAACTATGAGCGCATCGGTAAAATGTAAATGCAGGTGTTTTCCAGACAACTGCCTAACTAATTGTTTTTTCTGAACTAACCTTGCAAACCATCATCTCGTATCCTGCTGGTCCGTGGTTGAGCTAAAAGTACACCAAAACTGCTGCAGCCCGCCATCCCTTCGACCAAAGTTTTCAAAAGACTTTCTTTCACAAGGACTATCACTCAAATAATACAGGATATATTGACTTTTGCAACAAACCCTTGAAAGACATTATTTGCACTGCACCAAGACACCGCTGGGCTCCCAGACACCTCACCCAAAGACGATCATACAGCCTAAAACTGCTTTACTTTTGCATTTCTGTACATGCTCTATTTAGCTGGGGTGCTCTCGACAAATCACATACATTCTGCTTCTACATTCATGCAACGCATGCGCAGAGACCTCTCACACCTCACACACACGGAACCAAATGCTAGTATTCCTCACGCACTACACAGTACACAACACCTGGTATCAACACATGACCGCCATAGGAACACAACCTACGAACATTTCGTGTTATATATGTTCATTGATACCCCATGCCGAAGGGACAGGCAGGCTTTACCTATCCTAGGAGATAGCCCCTGAAAGAGCAAAATGCTTCGTCCATCTGAACCTCTGTAGGGTCATGGCAAAAATCCAACTGTCGTACCTGCCACGCTCTGGGTTTTGGATGCAGCAGAGGCAGAGCACAGCAGGCTTAAAAGCTGTCCTTCCTAGCTGAAACGCCGCTTAGCTTTTTTGCGTTTGCAACTCTTTCAGTGACCTCACGTACCTTCCTGATCTGGGTCACAATGGCGCAGCATTTCGGCACTTCCGGCAGTCCTGTTGGCTGCCAGTTTTCTTCTCGGTTTCCACAGCTTTCTCCACATTCTGCAATCCTGTTCCAGCTCGTTTACCTGCCATAAAGAAAAACACAACAAAAGAACATTTAAAGAATCTACGACTTTAAGGCAGTAACGTGTGCTGTGCTAATTGGATATGTAACACCTATGTATTATACTTATCTGATTTCTTCCGTTGACTGCCAGAAGCTGCTGTTGTGCTAACTTGGTGATTTGATTCTAAAAGACATAAGACAGTGAGAAATATTAATTCACCTATATCTGACTCTTAAGAAGTAAAACGAAAGATATACTACAAGGCTCTATACAATTTTTGTATCTCATTTTTTTTCCTTCTTTACTACTCTCTATATATATAGATTCTAAAACAACACAACACCACGTTGATTTGGTCATCATAGCCCGATCAATAAGGATACTGGGTCCATATTATATGGTTTTGTCTCCATGGGTAAATATCATGTTTATAGCCCATTCAGGGCTATAAACATGATTCAGGGCGGAATAGTCAAGAGCTATCATAGGAGTCTGATTGAAGGGGATTATCCGTAGAAGGACAATAGTATGTTGAATTTGAGCAACAAGTGATGGTGAAATGTACATAAAGTAAATGGTGTGTGTAAATGATGCAGCGCTCACCCGGAAATATCACCAACCCAGGGTCCAGGTCACTCCGGTGGGGCCCATAACACCGAAGTACAACACACCTTGTCACACACACTTTACCCCAAAGCCTTGCAAATATATATATAAAATGGGTGAGTGAATTCTCTCCTATGACAGCATACCTTTTAAGCACAGATTTTAACACCAACATTTGTTTGCCTCAATAATCCTAATAAACAAATCTATGCATCAATGTACGCCGCCAATTAGGTCAATGGACCATTTAGTTGAGCAAGTTGATGGTGATTGTCAAGACCAGCTTAACCTCACTACAACAATACAATGATTTGCATAATTAATTGACTAAAAAATCACAAACACCTGAAATAATTTAAAAGATTTTATGTAATTAATTGGCATAAAAGAAAATTAGAATCTATTCTGTTATTGTTAATTCTCACTGAGCATTGCCATTTATTCAGGAAATAATTCAAGAAAACTGTTTTATAAAATCACGAAGAGAAAATTCAGGTTCACATTAATTCCATTATTCTCTGAAATAAAAAGATTAATCAATCCTTGTCATGTAACTGAAAGAGAAATTCTTCATGAAAAAGATCAGAGAAACCATAGTTAAAACATGCATTTAATTCTAAAGATTTCTACACTAAAACCTTACTACCCAGCATCTCTAAAACCCCAACTATACTTACTAACCGAGGCCTCCTCGGACGCAGTCTCCCAGGCTAGTGTCCCGTTACGATCTCCAACCTACAGTGGTTATCAGTGAGCCTCTTGGCATAGTTTCAGGCTCCCAGCATCTCTGCAAACAGCTGCAGTGCAAACAGCATCTCTCTCTGCCTATCAGCTTCTGTGTCATTAAACCCCAATTTTGCTCTGATATTTATACTGTATTTGCTGGCTCTCTACCTTCGAATGTTTCAAGTCTTGCCGTTTCCCTTTCTCTGATTGGTCATGACATTGCAATTATTAGCTTTCAGGATGTTCGTTAATCAACAATGTATTTGTTAATTTTCAGGATGTCCATGATTAACTTCCTGATTAAAAAGCTGACAGATTCAAATACGACTGTCCATGCATTTCTTAACTTCCAGGATGTCCGTGAACGACTTTGTTTGACAAACTGGTAAATACACGTTTGACAGTTCCTGTTCCTCAACAGGCCTTTTTAAATGTTTATTTTCAGTGATTCAGCTGTTTCCACGTGGTTATTTTTTGAAGGCACTTGGCTTTTGTCCTTGGCAGATATTCAGCTGTTCTCGTGGTTATCATTTTGGTCCACAGCCATTCACCAGAGTTCATATCAAATGGCCTCGAATATAGTCAGCTGAAGTTGCAAAATGTTCTCAGTGAAGACAGAGCATGGGCGAGCTTCTTCTCAGCAAAATGATGTAAGCTTTTTCTACTGCGCAGAACCGGGAAAAGCAAAGCCATTTTGGAATTGGCAATCAACCAAAACTACGATAAACACAAAAAGAAAATGTAAATACACAGAATATATGTGTTTTCTGTCCCCCCACCCACCAGTGCTAATATTTATCCTTTAAAACTGTTACCTAGCAGAAAAGCATCACACTGCAAGCCATTAAAAAAATGAAGCAGAAAAGCAGCATGCAATGCACAATGTACACAGACATGCATTATTATACCACTTAAATGCACAAAAATAGATTAAACATGCGTTTACATAATTAATTACTATGTTAATCAAACCTGTTAGTGCAAAGCATTTCCCACATGTAATGTGTGTGTTTTGGTTAATACACAGCAATCAAAATTAATATATTTACTTTGTTATGGGGGTGATTGATCTGAATGGGGTACACACAAAATCTTCTGTACCTCGCTCCATCATAAACATAAGACTGGTTATCATGAATCGAAATTGTAAATAATCAGTGCGATCATGTTGTGTATGATGGAATACACATAGATTGTGTATATATTTAACAATGAATTTTGTGACATCAAACACATTCTAAGATGGACCCTGCAGTTGCACAACCTTTGTTTTGTCAGTTTTCTAAGCTATGACTAATCACATGTTTAAATGTTGTCATGACAAATGGCGGCCGCCGACATTGAGGAAGGCAGGATTGCCGAAAGTGTTTGTTTTTCAAAGTTTTTTCGCCAATAAATCTATAGGAAGATTTAACTGACCAGAGTGCTGATCCATTCTACTTGGTGTGGGAAGCTGTCATTTACAAATGGCACTGCCGCCGCAGGACCGTGGCACTTGTTCGAGAGTGCAGTGCTGTCAGGCAGAATCACAGAGCGTTGGGAGTACGGGAGAGGCACCTGCACCGCTGCATAAACCGGAGTACGGGAACCCCTGACGGGTGGACAGCTGTGGACTCGGAGGGGTAAGAGGACGTCGGCTTTGATATACCGGGTGCAGTAGACCGAGTCAGAAGCTGAACTGTCAATATTGATGTATGTTTAGTGAGGCGGCCCGCCATAAGGAGGCAACAGACATTTTTAAAAAACGAGCAGGAGCAGGGTCCCGTGGCGAAGGGGCAACAGCCAGCACAAGCCAGCAGAGCCTGAAAAATAAATACCAGCAACTGGAAAGATTGCACGAAAGGGAAATAAGGAAATGGTGGGAAGCCACCAGTCTTCAGAACTACATTGAGGTGAATAGAGTCCCTAGGGGCCTGAGGATCTACACAGTCCCTGCGTATGAGAACCCAGAACCGAACTTGCTCAATGAATGGGCAGAATATACCGCTGGTTCTTCATAGGGGATGCTGAAAATATTAGTGAAAGTTGCGTTGAGTGACTGCGCTAAAGCATTGGATGAAACTTGAAAAACTTGAGCAAAACATCTTGTAGACCGTGGAAAGTGCTAGACACGCAGAGGAGAAATAATTGATAAAGAAACGACTGACCACTTACGAGAGGAAGATCCAGGAAAGGAAACAACAAAAGTTTGAAAGAGATACCAGGGATTAGGAACATGGAAGGATATTGACATTCGCCAGGAGGTACGACGCCCCAAGATGGGACCTGAGAGCAAAGAAACGACCTGTAGTAGAACAACGAAACACCTCGGAATCAGAGGTAACGAGTGCGGAACATTCTGAGGAAGAAGGAGGTTCAAATCAGAACACCTCACGCTAAAGCCTTTCTCACAAGGAGTTCAGCCTAATCAGGCAGACGTGGCTGAGGGGAGGCAAAGGACGACCACCGGAGTCGAAACCCACAGAGTCATGAGGAGAGGCGGCAGGAAACACCGGCACAAATACACGAATACCATGAACAGGAGGGGCAGGAACACCAAGAAATGGGAGAAAATCTAACTATTGTCAATCTGACATCAAGCACCTTAACACTGATGGAGAAATCAGTGTTGACATTAGGCTTGACATTCTGTCCCACAGAGAATTTTGAATACACACAGACTAGGATAGATCTGTTTAAGTATATTCAGAAACTGAAACTGTATACATTCTTCAAATTAAAGAACTCAGGGCAGAGAAGAACAGTGAATACTAGCCAGTCAGAAATAACAGATATCCTAACTGTGAATGATCTCGAAATCCTCGCAATTATGGAAGAATTAAGACTTGGAACAGTTAGCACGACAGTGGAAAGTGTCTTTGATGGACCGGAAGCTTTCGGAATTGCCCAGATGGGAGCCCGAAGTCCATTCAGACCTGTGTCTAGATTTTATCCACAGACATCAGTTGATGCTATTGACATCTTCTCTGACAACGTGAATAAGGAATTATTGGGACTGAAGTTCAGAGAGAGTTCGCCTCACAGATGGAATCTGTCGTACAATCAAAGGGAAGCGATGAAAGAATTAAAAAACGACCGAACGATTGAGGTGAAACTATCAAATAGGGTGGTAATATAGTTCTACAGATGAGAGAGGACTACTGAAATGAGGCCCTTAAACAACTACAAGACAAGAACAACTATGTCACTGTAACTGAGAATGACTACATTTTGAGCATACAATCTTTCAAACAAATGATTGACAAGTGGCTTTGCAAGGGTATTCTATCACTGGAGAAATTTCGTTTTCTACAGAACAAACACCCTAGAATCCCCACATTTAACCACCTACCAAAAATCCACAAGAATGCCACTAGCCCACTAGGACGTCCTATAGTCTCCTCTATAGGAGGCTTAACGGAGAACTTATCACGTAACGTAGACCATTTCCTGTCCCCATTTGTGCTGCAATTGTCTTCGTATACACGAGACACAAAGGATTTCCTGATGCTAATACAAGGGATTGAATGGGAACCAGACTTCGTGATGGTAACTCTCGATGTGTCGAGTCTGTATACCAGTATAAGACACATGATGGGTTGGAGGCAGTCAGATTCTTTTTAAGTGGATGACCTTTAAGGTTTATGGAACACAACATCATGTTGGAGGAATTTATTTCCTTTTGTTTGAACAACAACATTTTTATTTTCCAGTACCAAAGATACAGGCAGATAAAGTATACGGCGATGGGCACCTGCTTCACCCAAGTTATGCGACCCTGATCGTCGGCTGGTGGGAGGAGCAGGTGGCCTGTGCCGATACCATGAATGAGTGGGTGGATAGGTTTGTATGTTGGAGGAGATACATTGACGACCTCTTCATAATATGGAGAGGGTCAATGGAATCCGCAAAGCAGTATATCTATTGCCTAAATTAAAACAATCTTAATCTGAAGTTTACAGGAGAGTTGTGTACCACACAAGTGAATTTTTCAGATATGACTGTCTTTGTGAGTGAGAACAAACTGCACACAGCCTTATATAGTAAACAAACAGCATGTAACTCTGTTTTGCATGGGACCAGTAGCCACCCACAAAATTTGATCCGGGGTATCCCCTATGGGGAACTCTTAAGGATCAAGAGGAATAGCTTGAGACATGAAGATTACGTGAGAGCAGCAAATCAGAGCCTAAATCACTTTAAAGCAAGAGGCTACCCCTACAATATACTTGAGGTGGCTAAACTTAAAGTAGAGAGGAAGAACCAAATTGATCTTATTAAAATTGTGGGGAGGAAAGAGAAAGAAAAAGTAAAGAAAGAGAGTACGAATAACTTCAGGATGAGTACGCGCTTGTCTAACGCAGCCAGTGAAATTAGAGCTATCATGCGTAGAATTTGGTGGATTATTCAATCAGATGCAGTCATTGGGAGGGATTCGCCAGAACAACCAGGAATAAACTTTAGAAGATCCAGATCCATAAAAAACATCTAATTGAGAGCCACCTGATCACAGTGAAATCACAACAGAGTCTGGCAGATTTACATGGCTCATGCAAACTGCACATCTTTCTACCCATTGTTTCACATGACAATCAATACCTAGCCACCAAAATCTTTCTTTTAAGCATCTAGCAGTTAAGGTTTGGCCCAAATGGCCCTCATGAGCCAAAGCAATAACCCGAGATCTGAGAGACTCTGGTGGTATGTAATTCTTCCCCCTCAACACAATGAATTCCCCTTGTGTGGAAATCTCATCTTGCAATTGTACGTAGGGTCTAAGACCAGGTAAAACCGTGCTTTGTCTAGATACTCCTTGTTTAGTCATCTTGACCAGGCTTTTCATAGTTTTATCATTTTTCATGCCTTCTAACCATTCCTCTTTAGAGATGGACTTACTAAGGTCATCTGTGAGATCCTCTAAATAGGCAACTACACTTTCAGTAATCAACTCGTCTGAGATAGGTTTTGTGTCTGGTAATCTAGACAAACTGTCTGCATCACTGTTGCACCAACCAGGTACATACTCAATGCTGCACATGAAGCCTTGCAGACTAACTGCCAATCTGGCAAGTCTGCCAGAACAGTTTTTAATACCACCGGGAGATAACACTTTTAGCAAAGGCTTGTGGTTGGTTCTAAGAGT
Source organism: Lissotriton helveticus (assembly GCF_964261635.1). Classification (NCBI taxonomy): domain Eukaryota; kingdom Metazoa; phylum Chordata; class Amphibia; order Caudata; family Salamandridae; genus Lissotriton; species Lissotriton helveticus. The sequence goes on along the minus strand of NC_136057.1, from coordinate 1,903,311,362 downwards.
GAATGACACACCCCACAAGAAAACTCTAAAATGTTTGGTAGCCCATGCGGCTGCCAGTGCCTCATGCTCGATAACCGAGTAGTTCCTCTCCGTCTCAGTTAGGGAGCGAAGGCAAAGGCAATGGTTTTCTCTTGTCCAGAATGTTTTTGTGTCAAACGGCTCCGATGCCTACAGCACTGGCATCTATGGTTAAAACAGTAGGTAGATGTTGTAGGAGAGTAGGGTCTGCTTTCCTATGGTCACCCTAAATTTTTGCTTTTTGCTTCACTTGTTTATGACTTAATGTGGCTGTGGGCCTGCTAATCAGACCCACAGCCTGCTGTTCTCTCTCTAAATTGTAACCCATGTACTTTAGGTGCATAACGAAATTGGAACTGGTTCACCTTATTGGCCCCTGTAACAGTGTACCCAGGTACCCAGGGCATAGGTGCTTCCAAGGCCTACCAGGGGCTGCAGCATGTATTGTGCCACCCCTGGCCTGGCCTCCATATTTGACACAACTGGCTGATCACTCAGCTGGGGTAAGTCGGTGTAACCACCCCTTACTTAGGTGTAGTATGCCTATACCTAACCTAAAAAGGACACATATGTTCCTATCAGCCACTCCTATGGAAGGCCTCATCAATCCTGGAGGCAGAGTGCTTGGAAATATGTGAGATGGTGCTCTGGCATGAGCTGAGCCTGTCTGCAGCTTTCGGAACCATGTCCTTTAGCTGTTCCATGATATTGCCATACCATATACTCTTAAGTGCATTATATTCCTCGCGGTTAAATGCTATCTTAGGTTTGGCTTTATCAAAACATGTCAAGTAAGGTGTCACACGAATTGGAATACTACCCCCTCGCCAGTTCTGGCGACGGGGGTAGCATTCCACCCTTCTAGAGGGACACGACATGTACCTAGCCTGAACCCCGGTTAAAGTTAAACAGAGCCTTAGCATCACAAAATGGATGCTGCCACCACAGACACAAGTCTGACCTCCTGCTGCTGGGAGTCCTTCCAGCGAGGGCAGCTTGGACAAAGGGTTTCCTGCCTGGGGAGGTGCTAGCACCACTCCAGACAGGATTTTGTGTATTGGGTAGGACAGGGCTGAATAGAATCAGACATGCCTGGGGCACACAAGGTGTCCCTGTGCATAGGCCAGTTCAAACCGGTGCTGGGGCTTTCCAGCCCCAGTCCTGGCGCGAAACTGGACAAAGGAAAGGGGGTGTAACCACCCCCCTTCCTGGTTCCACCCAGAGGAGGGACCTAGTAGGTGATCCGCACCCCCAGATTCGAATAAGAGTGGGAGCTGTGTCCTGAGACTTCAGATCATCCTGAATCAACTTGAAATACAGAAGAAAACTGGACTTCGACATTCTGCTGCACAGAAGACGGAAGAGAATCTCCCTTGTGGCCAAGGAGTGACCACCCTGTGAACACAGGCACCAACCAGCAACTCGACGTCTGCTTTGCTGCCGCCTCCCGCCGGAGCCCGCACCAGAGCCTGACAAGACCCAGACTCCCAGACTTCTCACAGCCCGATCCACAGTCCCTGCAAAGAAGTGACCCGTGGAGGCACCGAGAGACGTGGGACCGGACATCTTGGAAGACCCCCGAGATGCTGACTGCGCAGCATCAGAGGCACCTCGAAGCTGTGCTTTGGGGTTTGAGAAGCCCTAACCTCGAGCAGCCCTTGCACCGAAGATCAGCCCCCCAGCATCTCCACGATCTGCGTGGGGCCCTTTTGCATCGTGCCACTTGACGCGCCTAACCGTCCACTTGCCACGCGGCTAGTGGCCATCTTGGCAACGAAACCTACAACTTTCACTGCGGGTCTGGTTGCTCCAGACTTGCCCTTGCTCCTGTAAAAAGGAGCACCCGGTTCTGACCTTGCTGGTCCGAGTAACAAGCCTTTTTCGATTCCTGCGTGGCTTGCATTATCCAAGGCCTGTTTGCTTCAATCAAGTTGCCGACACTGCCAACAGCGAGAAGCCTGCTTGGGACAGCTCGTGACCAACTCCTAGACGTCTTCGACCCCTCGTGTCTACGTGGCTGCAGAGAGAAGCTACACCTCGACGCCTGTTTGCACCCGACATCGCCTGGTTCCACTCTGGTTCCACGGTAGTCACTGGCTAGTGACTTTGAACATTGTCCCCTCTGCTTTCAGGTCTTCACCTCTTCAGATCCACCCTTGGATCCACCGGAACTCTTCACATCGAGCCGCCTGCAGCATCTTCAGCTCCAAGCACCATCGACCTGCGTGACGAAACCCGACACTACTTCGACCCTATGCACCCGCTTCCTGTGGGTGAGGTAACTCAGCTCCGCCAGTGTTCCCACACTGGTACACACCTCTAGGGCCTGTGTCTAAAGTTTCATCCTTCTAGGTCACTCGGAAGGTTCCTTTCTAACTAACTTTGTACTTTTTACGCACCATAGACTTTGCATTGGTGAGTGCGTGCACTTTAAACACTGCACCCGAGTCCCGCGGGCCTTTCCCGACTTCTTCACTGTTAGTCCCGAACAGCTCCAGCGATTCCCCAGGCCCTAGGCCTCTTCACTTTCCCCATAGTGGTTCTTATACCACTATTTTAGTATATGGTTTAGGTGGCCCCTAGGGCTCATCCATAATTGTGCAACTTTTGTGTATTTTAACTGTGTTTTGTTTTAACGCATTTGCTTCTGTGCTCATAAAGAGTATCAGGGATATTTGTAGTAATAAATCCATATATATTTTCAATATATATCTGTGTGGTGTCCTTTCATTTGGTATTCAAGGGATTGTGTATGGTAAAACAGCTTGCTTCACATGCCTTTACAGAGTTTAGCCTAAGACTGCTTAGTCCATGCTACCCCTAGGATAGCTTGTCTATAAGGTTGACTTTACAACCTGCACCATAAGGGTTGCTTGGCATGGTACAAGGTGATCAGTAGAACTAGTGAGCATCATATAACAGGCCAACTTCTCACATTGGTGAGCAGCGGATTGGGATTTGAGCTTGCTGTTGTTTTACCATTACAATCTTTGAAAATATCATTTGAAAGATCATACAGGTACCTGATAGGTACACTAAAACAAGACTAGATATACTTAAGTTCTACTGAACTTAGTTGTTGTAGAGGATAGGGAGTAGCACACCCTGACTACAACTACTAGATAGGTTTTGTAGGAAAACACCAGTGTAGGTAGATTGCAACACATCCACCACACTAGAGCAATGTCTGGAGCAGAGGGATCCACTGGACCCATCTCTGTTGAGAGTGACCCTCCAAGGGCACCACCCAAATTTGCTACTTTTCCATTTAAGGAACTGAGGCAACTGTGTTCCATGAGAGGAATCAAAACAGGTCCTTCTCCTACAGCAGGACACCTCAGAGAGCTGTTAGACCAGTCTGAAGCTCTAAGGAACTCCAAACCAGGCCCCTCAGGGACTGAAGATGGAGGATCTCCCACTGAAGATGATAACCCTGATACCCCTGCCCCTGTCGTCCAGATAGATGAGGAAAACCAGACCACTGGGAATACTCAGCCTGAGGAAGAAGAAGAGGGGGAGGAGGTTGAAGAAAGTGAGTCTGATGATGATAGAGATAGCCAGGTGTTAGTCAGCAGGCTTAACCAGGCTAACCTAAGCTTATTTGGGACTGAAGGTGGGTCCAACCCATTCAGACCCCCAAATGGACTTAACCAGGAGCATAGGAGGAGGAGGAATCACTCAGGTGAATCCAATACTTCCCATGTTTCTAAAGGTTCTCATGGCAACTCCAGAAGGGAGTTGACTAGCCCTCAGAGAAGGGAACATGAGGCCAAAATGAGAGAGGCTGAACTTAGGATCCAGAGAAAAGAATTAGAAGTTGCCCTGGCCAAAGAGAAACTTGCTAGAGCAAGGCAGCCTAGAGAGAGTGGATTAGATTCCAGTGGTGGCAGCACTATCCCTAAGGATAAAGACAGGTCCTATGACAATAGAAACCTGAGTAAGATTGTGCGCCCCTACAAAGTTGGGGATGATATCCACAAGTGGATGACTTCACTTGAGAGAGCTTGCAAAGTACAGCAGGTCCCTCAGGAGCAGTGTGCAGCAATCTTGTGGCTCTCCTTTGAAGGTAGAGGCAGAGACAGACTCCTCACAGTTAGTGATGGGGATTCTAGAAACTACCTGGTCCTGAAGAGTGCTCTGATTAATGGGTTAGGCTTAACCACTGAACAGTACAGGTTAATGTTCAGAGATACCCAGAAGACACAGACTCAGGACTGGTCTGAATTTGTTGAATGTGCCACTAAGGCTCTGGAGGGCTGGTTGCTGGGAAGTAAGGTTACAGACTATGAAGGATTGTACAATTTGCTTATGAGAGAACAGATTTTAAATAACTGTCAGAACCAGCAGTTGCATCAACATTTGGTTGACTCAGATCTAACCTCTCCCCAAGAATTGGGAAAGAGGGCAGACAAATGGGTTAGAACCAGAGTTAAGCAAAAGAACCAGAACCAGAACCAAGGTGGTGACCAAAAGAAAACAGACCAGAAGGGTGGGGAGAAGAAAGCTAAAGACCAGAAGTCTTCAACAGGGTCCCAAACTAATTCTGAGGGTGGGTCCCAAACTTCCAAGAAGAAGAAGAAAGAAGGTCAAAGAAAACCCTGGTGTAGCTTTTGCAAAAACACCACTCACTGGACAAGTGATTGTAAAAAGGGTGGAGCCACCAACACCGCAGCCCCTAAGGCACCTGCACCCACTAGTACAGCTGGCAGTGTTGGACCACAGACTAAGGGGGTAGTGGGTATCACCTTGGGAACTGATGGAGATTCTGACCTAGTCAGAGTCCCCACACAGGCTGTTCTGATCTGTGATGGGGAGATTGATTTCTCCCCTACTGTCAGTCTCAATAATTTGGGCAAGTACAGACAGACACCTTTAATTAATGAAAAAGTGGCTCAAGCATACAGGGACACATGTGCCAGTGTCACTATGGTGACGCCTAGCTTTGTGGACCCTGGACAATACATACCAGGTGATAATTACCTGGTGACCAATGCCAGCAATGTCACTACTACACATAGTGTGGCAATTGTTAACTTTTCCTGGGGAGGGGTAACTGGCCTAAAAAGAGTTGTGGTTAGTGCTGATCTCCCAGTAGAATGTTTGTTGGGCAATGACCTAGAGAGCTCTCTATGGTCAGAAGTTGAGTACAGGACTCATGCAGAGATGTTAGGGATATCATCACATGTCCTTGCTGTGACCGGGTCACAGGCCAAAAAGTGCCTCTCTGAACCTCAGGTCTTGGATCCTGGAACAATGGACCAAGTACCTTCCAAGACAAGGAACAGGAGGGCAAAGGCTGTGCCTTCCCAAATGCCTAAAAGTGAGGATCAGCCTTCACAGGAAGATGATTCTGAGACCCCTGAAGGAACTGTCCCTATAGAGCTTGAACCTGATCAGGTTGAGTTTCTGGGGACAGGGGGACCTTCTAGGGCAGACTTGGGGCAGGCTCAGTTATCCTGTCCTTCTCTTGAACCCCTCAGACAGCAGGCTGCTGCTGAGGCTGCTGGGAATGCTCAAGGTACCCATAAGGTTTATTGGGATGATGGGCTCCTTTATTCAGAGGGTAGAGACCCCAAGCCTGGTACAACCAGGAGGTTGGTCATACCTCTGCAATTTAGGGGCTTCCTTCTTACCTTGGCACACGATATTCCCTTAGCAGGGCACCTAGGCCAGAACAAAACATGGGACAGACTTGTCTGTCACTTTCACTGGCCTCACATGTCAGAAGATACAAAGGAGTTTTGTCGCTCCTGTGTAACCTGCCAAGCAAGTGGCAAAGCAGGTGGTACCACAAAGGCCCCCCTTATACCCTTACCTGTGGTGGGGGTGCCCTTTGAAAGAGTGGGGATTGACATTGTTGGACCAATGGATCCCCCTACAGCATCTGGGCACAGATTCATACTGGTGGTGGTGGACCATGCCACCAGGTACCCAGAGGCAATTCCACTTAGGACCACAACAGCTCCTGTTGTGGCCAGGGCCTTACTTGGAGTTTTCTCCAGAGTGGGGTTTCCTAAGGAGGTAGTATCCGATAGAGGTGCCAACTTCATGTCAGGATACTTGACAGCTATGTGGAAGGAATGTGGTGTTAACTATAAGTTCACCACTCCCTATCATCCACAATGCAATGGGCTTGTTGAGAGATTCAACAAGACCCTAAAGGGCATGATCAAAGGATTACCTGAGAAGCTCAGGCGAACATGGGATATCCTTCTGCCCTGCCTTCTGTTTGCTTACAGAGAGGTCCCACAAAAAGGAGTTGGCTTCAGCCCCTTTGAATTGTTGTTTGGACATCCTGTAAGAGGACCCCTATGTCTGGTGAGGGAAGGATGGGAGTTACCTCTCAAAAAGCCCAAGCAAGACATAGTGGACTATGTACTTGGTCTCCGCTCCAGGATGGCTGAGTATATGGAGAAGGCATCCAAAAACCTTGAGGCTAGCCAGGCCTTACAGAAAGCTTGGCATGACCAAAAGGCTGTCCTGACTGAGTACCAGCCTGGACAGAAGGTATGGGTGTTGGAGCCAGTGGCCCCAGCAGCACTCCAAGACAGATGGTCTGGACCCCATACAATCATTGAGAAAAAGGGAGAGGTTACCTACTTGGTGGACCTTGGAACTCCCAGGAGCCCCCACAGGGTGCTCCATGTTAACAGGCTGAAAGCATATGTTGACAGGGCAGACATGGGCTTGCTCATGGCTACACCTGAGGGGCAGGAGGAAGAGAGTGACCCTCTCCCAGACCTGCTGACTCAGAACCCTGAAGATGGCTCAGTTGATGGTGTGGCCTTAGATGGCAGCCTCACTGAACATCAGCAACATGACTGTAGACAGGTTTTGCCGTCATATCGACATATGTTCTCCCTGACACCCAGTCAGACTAACTGGTGTACCCATGTGGTGGACACTGGTGATAGTCTTCCTGTAAAGAACAAAATTTACAGGCAGTCTGACCATGTCAGAGACTGTATCAAGGCTGAGGTGCAAAAGATGCTGGAGTTAGGTGTCATTGAGCCTTCAGAGAGCCCCTGGGCTAGCCCAGTGGTTCTGGTCCCCAAACCTCACACCAAAGATGGAAAGAGAGAGATGAGGTTCTGTGTGGACTACAGAGGACTCAATGCTGTCACCAGGACAGATGCACACCCAATTCCAAGGGCAGATGAGCTCATAGACAAATTGGCTTCTGCCAAGTTTTTGAGCACATTTGACTTGACAGCTGGCTACTGGCAAATCAGGTTAGCTGAGGAGTCTAAAGCCAAGACAGCATTTTCTACCCCCAGTGGGCATTACCAGTTTGTGGTGATGCCCTTTGGTTTGAAAAATGCACCTGCCACCTTCCAAAGGTTGGTGAATCAAGTCCTTACTGGGTTGGATGACTTTTGTGCAGCATATCTGGATGATATTGCTGTCTTTAGCTCCACCTGGGAGGATCACCTGGTCCACCTGAAGGAAGTGCTAGAGGTTCTGCAAAAGGCAGGCCTCACTATCAAGGCAACCAAGTGCCAGATAGGGCAGAGTAAGGTTGTGTACTTGGGCCACCTTGTGGGTGGAGGCCAAGTTCAACCACTGGAGAGTAAGATTCAGACCATAAAGGACTGGACTCCTCCAACTACCCAGACTCAGGTCAGAGCTTTCTTGAGCCTGACTGGGTACTACAGGAAGTTTGTTAAGAACTATGGGTCCATTGTGACTCCTCTTAATGATCTGACATCCAAGAAGATGCCCAAAAAGGTTCAGTGGACAGAATACTGTCAAAAGGCATTTGATGACCTGAAGAAGGCCATGTGCTCTGCACCTATCCTGAAGAGTCCTGACTACTCCAGAGAGTTTATTGTCCAAACAGATGCTTCTGAGTTGGGAGTGGGAGCTGTGCTTTCACAACTTAATGTAGATGGTCAAGACCAGCCCATTGCTTTCATTAGCAGAAGGCTGACCCCCAGAGAGAAACGTTGGTCAGCCATTAAGAGGGAGGCCTTTGCTGTGGTGTGGGCCCTGAAGAAGTTGAGACCATACTTATTTGGCACTCACTTCAAGATTCAGACCGACCATAAGCCCCTCTTATGGCTTAATCAGATGAAGGGTGAAAACCCCAAACTGCTCAGGTGGTCCATTTCCCTACAGGGGATGGACTTTACAGTGGAGCACCGCCCAGGGACTGACCATGGTAATGCAGATGGTCTCTCCAGGTACTTCCACTTAGAACATGAAGACACAACTGGTCAAGGTTAGTCTAATGTCCCTGCGTTTGGGGGGGTTGTGTAGGAGAGTAGGGTCTGCTATCCTATGGTCACCCCAAATTTTTGCTTTTTGCTTCACTGGTTTATGACTTAATGTGGCTGTGGGCCTGCTAATCAGACCCACAGCCTGCTGTTCTCTCTCTAAATTGTAACCCATGTACTTTAGGTGCATAACGAAATTGGAACTGGTTCACCTTATTGGCCCCTGTAACAGTGTACCTAGGTACCCAGGGCATAGGTGCTTCCAAGGCCTACCAGGGGCTGCAGCATGTATTGTGCCACCCCTGGCCTGGCCTCCATATCTGACACAACTGGCTGATCACTCAGCTGGGGTAAGTCGGTGTAACCACCCCTTACTTAGGTGTAGTATGCCTATACCTAACCTAAAAAGGACACATATGTTCCTATCAGCCACTCCTATGGAAGGCCTCATCAATCCTGGAGGCAGAGTGCTTGGAAATATGTGAGATGGTGCTCTGGCATGAGCTGAGCCTGTCTGCAGCTTTCGGAACCATGTCCTTTAGCTGTTCCATGATATTGCCATACCATATACTCTTAAGTGCATTATAATCCTCGCGGTTAAATGCTATCTTAGGTTTGGCTTTATCAAAACATGTCGAGTAAGGTGTCATACGAATTGGAATAGTACCCCCTCGCCAGTTCTGGCGAGGGGGGTAGCATTCCTCCCTTCTAGAGGGACACGACATGTACCTAGCCTGAACCCCGGTTAAAGTTAAACAGAGCCTTAGCATCACAAAATGGATGCTGCCACCACAGACACAAGTCTGACCTCCTGCTGCTGGGAGTCCTTCCAGCGAGGGCAGCTTGGACAAAGGGTTTCCTGCCTGGGGAGGTGCTAGCACCACTCCAGACAGGATTTTGTGTATTGGGTAGGACAGGGCTGAATATAATCAGACATGCCTGGGGCACACAAGGTGTCCCTGTGCATAGGCCAGTTCAAACCGGTGCTGGGGCTTTCCAGCCCCAGTCCTGGCGCGAAACTGGACAAAGGAAAGGGGGTGTAACCACCCCCCTTCCTGGTTCCACCCAGAGGAGGGACCTAGTAGGTGATCCGGCCCTCCAGATTCGAATAAGAGAGGGAGCTGTGTCCTGAGACTTCAGATCATCCTGAATCAACTTGAAATACAGAAGAAGACTGGACTTCGACATTCTGCTGCACAGAAGACGGAAGAGAATCTCCCTTGTGGCCAAGGAGTGACCACCCTGTGAACACAGGCACCAACCAGCAACTCGACATCTGCTTTGCCGCCGCCTCCCGCCGGAGCCCGAGCCCAAAGCCTGACAAGACCCAGACTCCCAGACTTCTCACAGCCCGATCCACAGTCCCTGCAAAGAAGGGACCCGTGGAGGCACCGAGAGACGTGGGACCGGACATCTTGGAAGACCCCCGAGACGCTGACTGCGCAGCATCAGAGGCACCCTCGATACTGTGCTTTGGGGTTTGAGAAGCCCTAACCTCGAACAGCTATTGCACCGAAGATCAGCCCCCCAGCATCTCCACGATCTGCGTTCGGCCCTTTTGCATCGTGCCACTCGACGCGCCTAACCGTCCACTTGCCACGCGGCTAGTGGCCATCTTGGCGACGAAACCTACAACTTTCACTGCGGGTCTGGTTGCTTCAGACTTGCCCTTGCTCCTGTAAAAAGGAGCCCCTGCTCTGACCTTGTTGGTCCGAGTAACAAGCCTTTTGCGATTCCTGTGTGGCTTGCATTAGCCAAGGCCTGTTTGCTTCAATCAAGTTGCCGACACCGCCAACAGCGAGAAGCCTGCGTGGGACAGCTCGTGACCGACTCCTGGACGTCTTCGATCCCTCGTGTCTACGTGGCTGCAGAGAGAAGCTACACCTCGATGCCTGTTTGCACCCGACATCGCCTGGTTCCACTCTGGTTCCACGGTAGTCACTGGCTAGTGACTTTGAACATTGTCCCCTCTGCTTTCAGGTCTTCACCTCTTCAGATCCACCCTTGGATCCACCGGAACTCTTCACATCGAGCCGCCTGCAGCATCTTCAGCTCCAAGCACCATCGACCTGCGTGACAAAACCCGACACTACTTCGACCCTATGCACCCGCTTCCTGTGGGTGAGGTAACTCAGCTCCGCCGGTGTTCCCACACTGGTACACACTTCTAGGGCCTGTGTCTAAAGTTTCATCCTTCTAGGTCACTTGGAAGGTTCCTTTCTAACTAACTTTGTACTTTTTATGCACCATAGACTTTGCATTGGTGAGTGCGTGCACTTTAAACACTGCACCCGAGTCCCGCGGGCCTTTCCCGACTTCTTCACTGTTAGTCCCGAACAGCTCCAGCGATTCCCCAGGCCCTAGGCCTCTTCACTTTCCCCATAGTGGTTCTTATACCACTATTTTAGTATATGGTTTAGGTGGCCCCTAGGGCTCATCCATAATTGTGCAACTTTTGTGTATTTTAACTGTGTTTTGTTTTAACGCATTTGCTTCTGCGCTCATAAAGAGTATCAGGGATATTTGTAGTAATAAATCCATATATATTTTCAATATATATCTGTGTGGTGTCCTTTCATTTGGTATTCAAGGGATTGTGTATGGTAAAACAGCTTGCTTCACATGCCTTTACAGAGTTTAGCCTAAGACTGCTTAGTCCATGCTACCCCCAGGATAGCTTGTCTATAAGGTTGACTTTAATACCTGCACCATAAGGGTTGCTTGGCATGGTACAAGGTGATCACTAGAACTAGTGAGCATCATATACCAGGCCAACTTCTCACAGATGTGTCACAAAACTAGTCAGAATGTTGACATTGACAATGTGGTCACCAATGTCAAGACCATAAATCAAAATGTCATCTTGGAAGAATACCACCTGATCGATGCCCTTCAAGATCTCTGTGATAATCCTCTGTAAGGCACTAGCAGCAGAACAGAGACTAAACTGAAGTCTTTTAAATTGATATGTGCCTTCGGCGGTTATGAAAGAGTTATACTCTTTGGAGTTGGGATGAAGTTTGATTGGGTGCTAGGTGCTGCGTAGATCTAATTTTGAGAAGATTTTATTGCCAGCCAAACTCAGGCCAATTTCGTTGATGTTGGGGAGAGGAAAGTTGTCCATCATAACCACTTTGTTCAAACTTCTCATATCCACACAGAAACGCAAGGAACCATCTTGTATCTGAGTGATAACTACCGGAGATAACCACTGTGTAACCTCCACAGTTTCAATGATACCATCATCGAGCATTTGTTTGATGATGTCCTTGACTTGAGCTCTTGCGGACAGTGATATCTTCCTTGCGACATGTTTTACAGGTACGGCGTCTTTCTTGAGTCTTATTACATGTTGAAAGCCAACAGCCTCTCCTAATACAGCATTGAACACCTTTTCATGACTTGATAAAATGCTTTGTAAATCACAATTATCACTGTAGATGCACATTACTGGTGGGTTAGCCCTGGGATCAACTCTGATATTCAGGTCGTATTTATGAAGCCATCCCAAAATGGCTGGGCCATGAGGAGATACATAAATCTTACCATCAGTGACTCTATGCTTGAAAGTAATGCAAGCTTCACAATATCCTAAAACTCCAAAGTTCGTACCCTGGTAACCTTTTAAAATAACATCTGAAGGTATCAAGTTAGCACTTTTGCAGGAGTCATCATTCAATTTTTGGGGGATTATGGTATACAACAAAACAGTATCAACCATAAGTGACACTGTTTGTCCATTGATATCAAAATATGCTTTTTTGGGGAGTATGGTATACAACGAACCAGTATCATAAGTGACACTGTTTGTCTATTGATATCAAAATCCGCTTTTAGACGTGTCAAAACAATGTCATTACTGATATCGGGGTTATTATCTTACCTGATCATCATAATTTATGCCTCATCATCCACCTCCTCATCCTCTATCATGGCAACATTTTTGCTAGGTGTTGCCTTACACATTTATGCGAAATGTCCCTTTTTCCCACACTTCAAAAAAAATTCCCTAAAGCAAAACAATTTTTAGAGTCCGCCAAATGAAAGGTACTTCCACATCTATGGCACAAGCGTGTGTTGCATTTCCGCCAGACTGAGACCAAGGGCTTAGTCATCGTCTTTCTCCCCCCCTCTAGGTGCCATGTTTTGGAATTGTTTGGCACGAACAGGATTTACTACCTCACTAGAACTAGCTTGTAATGCAGCAACCTCTGAATTCTTATCTTGTTGTATCATTTTTAACTCCCTCATACATTTGTCACTTTCTTTTAACACTTTAGCGATTGTAATGGCCTCTTTTAGGGATGGATTGCTAGCAGCCCACAGTTATAGCATTGTACAATTAATTGGTCCCTGATAATATCATCCTGTATGTAACCAAATTGACATTTAATGGATGACTCTCTAAATCTAGAAACAAATTTGTCTATGGTTTTGTTAGGTTTTTGTGGCTGCGTATAAAATTTGTGTCTTCGCATGACTACATTTTCTTGTTTAGCAAATCTAGTACGCAATCTAACCAAAGCATCTTTGTAAACATCATCTACTTCAAGGGGTGACACCGGAAGGTACTTGAAAATTCGTTGTGCCTCTTTACCTAAAGCACCTAACAGTAAAGCTGTTTTCCGAACTGCAGAAAACTTAGAGCCATCTAGGGCTACAATATAATTTTCAAAGGCATCACACCAATCATCCCAGTCCATGGAAGGTTCACCTGGAGAGATTAAGAATGGAGGTGGTGCTAGGATGGAATTAGAAACATTCATTATGGGTAAGTGTGAATAAGGCAGTACAATTACTTTAAACTGTGTTTCAAGAAGGAAGACGAAGTAGGATGAATAATATGACACACGCTTAATTAATGTGTGTGTGTCACAGTTGTAGTAACAAAGCAGGCATTCAAATGAGAAGACACGCAATTAATTAGTGTGTGTGTGTCACAGTTGTAGCAACCATGCGGGTACTTTAATGTCTGGACACACGATGAATGTATGTGTGTGTGTCACAGTTGTAGCAATGATGCACACGTTTACTTGAGGTGTGTGTTTAACACATTAAATTCCTGTGTATGCCAGTAAATCACAGCTTGATGCTTGATGCTTGGGTGAACTCACAGCGGGCTAGCTCAGATTAGAGTGCTGAAAATAGACATGCTTAGCGAGCAGCATAAACTGCCTTTAATTTTGAAGGTGGTACAAAAGGGGGTGGAGATGGACGGAGCATTTGAACAAATCAAACACTCACACCCAGTCAAAAGATCTGGGTTTGATCCATCACCGTTCTTTAGCCCACTCTGCCACCCCAGTTCAGACATGGCTATATGCAAATCAGTCTCACCCTGTGCATCATGGGAAAAGTCCAGCCCGAACTGCCAAGCCATGCCTTCCCTGGACCGGAAACAAGCTTCCGAGGACCAGTTTCTGGCATTCCAGCCGTCTTCAGCCCGGCTTGCTTGAATACAGTGGCAAAGTGAGCAAGGGACTCACGTCTAAGCATACACTGCCACACTTATGGCGGCCAAAGCGGTACAAAAGGGGGTGGTGATGGACGGAGCATTTGAACCAATCAAACACTCACACCCAGTCAAAAGATCTGGGTTTGATCCATCACTGTCCTTTAGCCCACTCTGCCACCCCAGTTCAGACATGGCTGTATGCAAATCAGTCTGACCCTGTGCCTCATGGGAACAGTCCAGCCCGAACTGCCAAGCCATGTCTTCCCTGGACCGGAAACAAGCTTCCGAGGACCAGTTTCTGCCATTCCAGCCGTCTTCAGCCCGGCTTACTTGAATCCAGTTGCAAAGTGAGCAAGGGACTCACGTCTGAGCATACCCTGCCACACTTATGGCGGCCAAAGCGGTACAAAAGGGGGTGGTGATGGACGGAGCATTTGAACCAATCAAACACTCACACCCAGTCAAAAGATCTGGGTTTGATCCATCACCGTTCTTTAGCCCACTCTGCCACCCCAGTTCAGACATGGCTATATGCAAATCAGTCTGACCCTGTGCCTCATGGGAACAGTCCAGCCCGAACTGCCAAGCCATGCCTTGCCTGGACTGGAAACAAGCTTGCGAGGACCAGTTTCTGGCATTCCAGCCGGCTTGCTTGAATCCAGTGGCAAAGTGAGCAAGGGACTCACGTCTGAGCATACCCTGCCACACTTATGGCGGCCAAAGCGGTACAAAAGGGGGTGGTGATGGACGGAGCATTTGAACCAATCAAACACTCACACCCAGTCAAAACATCTGGGTTTGATCCATCACCGTTCTTTAGCCCACTCTGCCACCCCAGTTCAGACATGGCTATATGCAAATCAGTCTGACCCTGTGCCTCATGGGAACAGTCCAGCCCAAACTGCCAAGCCATACCTTCCCTGGACCGGAAACAAGCTTCCGAGGACCAGTTTATGGCATTCCAGCCGTCTTCAGCCCGGCTTGCTTGAATCCAGTGGCAAAGTGAGCAAGGGACTCACGTCTAAGCATACCCTGCCACACGTGTGGCGGCCAAAGCGGTACAAAAGGGGGTGGTGATGGACGGAGCATTTGAACCAATCAAACACTCATACCCAGTCAAAAGGTCTGGGTTTGATCCATCACCGTTCTTTAGCCCACTCTGCCACCCCAGTTCAGACATGGCTATATGCAAATCAGTCTGACCCTGTGCCTCATGGGAACAGTCCAGCCCGAACTGCCAAGCCATGCCTTGCCTGGACCGGTAACAAGCTTCCGAGGACCAGTTTCTGGCATTCCAGCCGTCTTCAGCCCGGCTTGCTTGAATCCAGTGGCAAAGTGAGCAAGGGACTCACGTCTGAGCATACCCTGCCACACTTAAGGTGGCCAAAGCGGTACAAAAGGGGGTGGTGATGGACGGAGCATTTGAACCAATCAAACACTCACACCCAGTCAAAAGCTCTGGGTTTGATCCAGCACCGTTCTTTAGCCCACTCTGCCACCCCAGTTCAGACATGGCTATATGCAAATCAGTCTGACCCTGTGCCTCATGGGAACAGTCCAGCCCGAACTGCCAAGCCATGCCTTCCCTGGACCGGAAACAAGCTTCCGAGGACCAGTTTCTGGCATTCTAGCCGTCTTCAGCCCGGCTTGCTTGAATCCAGTGGCAAAGTGAGCAAGGGACTCACGTCTGAGCATGACCCCACCACACTTATGGCGGCCAAAGCGGTACAAAAGGGGGTGGTGATGGACGGAGCATTTGAACCAATCAAACACTCACACCCAGTCAAAATATCTGGGTTTGATCTGTGAGAAGTTGGCCTGGTATATGATGCTCACTAGTTCTAGTGATCACCTTGTACCATGCCAAGCAACCCTTATGGTGCAGGTTGTAAAGTCAACCTTATAGACAAGCTATCCTAGGGGTAGCATGGACTAAGCAGTCTTAGGCTAAACTCTGTAAAGGCATGTGAAGCAAGCTGTTTTACCATACACAATCCCTTGAATACCAAATGAAAGGACACCACACAGATATATATTGAAAATGTATATGGATTTATAACTACAAATATCCCTGATACTCTTTATGAGCACAGAAGCAAATGCGTTAAAACAAAACACAGTTTAAATACACAAAAGTTGCACAATATGGATGAGCCCTAGGGGCCACCTAAACCATATACTAAAATAGTGGTATAAGAACCACTATGGGGAAAGTGAAGAGGCCTAGGGCCTGGGGAATCACTGGAGCTGTTCGGGACTAGCAGTGAAGAAGTAGGGAAAGGCCCGCGGGACTCGGGAGCAGTGCGGAAAGTGCACGCTTCACCAATGCAATGTCAATGGTGCGTAAAAAGTACAAAGTTAGTTAGAATGGAACCTTCCGAGTGACCTAGAAAGCTGAAACTTGAGACACAGACACTAGAGGTGTGTACCAGTGTGGGAACACTGGCGGAGCTGAGTTACCTCACCCACAGGAAGCGGGAGCATAGGGTCGAAGTAGTGTCGGGTTTCGTCACGCAGGTCGATGGTGCTTGGAGCTGGAGATGCTGCAGGCGGCTCGATGTGAAGAGTTCCGGTGGATCCAAGGGTGGATCTGAAGAGGTGAAGACCTGAAAGCAGAGGGGACAATGTTCAAAGTCACTAGCCAGTGACTACCGTGGAACCAGAGTGGAACCAGGCGATGTTGGGTGCAAACAGGCGTCGAGGAGTAGCTTCTCTCTGCAGCCACGTGGACACGAGGGGTTGAAGACGTCCAGGAGTCGGTCACGAGCTGTCTCACGCAGGCTTCTCGCTGTTGGCGGTGTCGGCAACTTGATAGAAGCAAACAGGCCTTGGCTAATGCAAGCCACGCAGGAATCGAAAAAGGCTTGTTACTCGGACCAGCAAGGTCAGAGCAGGTACTCCTTTTTACAGGAGCAAGGGCAAGTCTGGAGCAACCAGACCCGCAGTGAAAGTTGTAGGTTTCGTCGCCAAGATGGCCGCTAGCCACGTGGCAAGTGGCCGGAATGGCGCGTCGAGTGGCACGATGCAAAAGGGCCCCACGCAGATCATGGAGATGCTGGGGGGATGATCTTTGGTGCAAGGGCTGCTCGAGGTTAGGGCTTTTCAAACCCCAAAGCACAGCGTCGAGGGTGCCTCTGATGCTGCGCAGTCAGCGTTTCGGGGGTCTTCCAAGATGTCCGGTCCCACGTCTCTCGTTGCCTCCACGGGTCCCTTCTTTGCAGGGACTGTGGATCGGGCGGTGAGAAGTCTGGGAGTCTGGGTCTTGTCAGGCTCTGGGCTCCGGCGGGAGGCGGCGGCAAAGCAGACGTCGAGTTGCTGGTTGGTGCCTGTGTTCACAGGGTGGTCACTCCTTGGCGCCAAGGGAGATTCTCTTCCGTCTTCTGAACAGCAGAATGTCGAAGTCCAGTCTTCTTCTGTATTTCAAGTTGATTCAGGATGATCTGAAGTCTCAGGACACAGCTCCCACTCTTATTCGAATCAGGGGTGCCGGATCACCTACTAGGTCCCTCCTCTGGGTATGACCAGGAAGGGGGGTGGTTACACCCCCTTTCCTTTGTCCAGTTTCGCGCCAGGACTGGGGCTGGAAAGCCCCAGCACCGGTTTGAACTGGCCTATGCACAGGGACACCTTGTGTGCCCCAGGCATGTCTGATTCTATTCAGCCCTGTCCTACCCAATACACAAAATCCTGTCTGGGGTGGTGCTAGCACCTCCCCAGGCAGGAAACCCTTTGTCCAAGCTGCCCTCTCTGGAAGGACTCCCAGCAGCAGGAGGTCAGACTTGTGTCTGTGGTGGCAGCATCCATTTTGTGATGCTAAGGCTCTGTTTAACTTTAACCGGGGTTCAGGCTAGGTACATGTCGTGTCCCTCTAGAAGGGTGGAATGCTACCCCCGTCGCCAGAACTGGCGAGGGGGTAGTATTCCAATTCGTATGACACCTTACTCGACATGTTTTGATAAAGCCAAACCTAAGATAGCATTTAACCGCGAGGTTCATAATGCACTTAAGAGTATATGGTATGGCAATATCATGAAACAGCTAAAGGACATGGTTCCGAAAGCTGCAGACAGGCTCAGCTCATGCCAGAGCACCATCTCACATATTTCCAAGCACTCTGCCTCCAGGATTGATGAGGCCTTCCATAGGAGTGACTGATAGGAACATATGTGTCCATTTTAGGTTAGGTATAGGCATACTACACCTAAGTAAGGGGTGGTTACACCGACTTACCCCAGCTGAGTGATCAGCCAGTTGTGTCAAATATGGAGGCCAGGCCAGGGGTGGCACAATACATGCTGCAGCCCCTGGTAGGCCTTGGAAGCACCTATGCCCTGGGTTACAGGGGCCAATAAGGTGAACCAGTTCCAATTTCGTTATGCACCTAAAGTACATGGGTTACAATTTAGAGAGAGAACAGCAGGCTGTGGGTCTGATTAGCAGGCCCACAGCCACATTAAGTCATAAACCAGTGAAGCAAAAAGCAAAAATGTGGGGTGACCATAGGATAGCAGACCCTACTCTCCTACACAACCCCCCCCAAACGCAGGGACATTAGACTAACCTTGACCAGTTGTGTCTTCATGTTCTAAGTGGAAGTACCTGGAGAGACCATCTGCATTACCATGGTCAGTCCCTGGGCGGTGCTCCACTGTAAAGTCCATCCCCTGTAGGGAAATGGACCACCTGAGCAGTTTGGGGTTTTCACCCTTCATCTGATTAAGCCATAAGAGGGGCTTATGGTCGGTCTGAATCTTGAAGTGAGTGCCAAACAAGTATGGTCTCAACTTCTTCAGGGCCCACACCACAGCAAAGGCCTCCCTCTCAATGGCTGACCAACGTTTCTCTCTGGGGGTCAGCCTTCTGCTAATGAAAGCAATGGGCTGGTCTTGACCATCTACATTAAGTTGTGAAAGCACAGCTCCCACTCCCAACTCAGAAGCATCTGTTTGGACAATAAACTCTCTTGAGTAGTCAGGACTCTTCAGGATAGGTGCAGAGCACATGGCCTTCTTCAGGTCATCAAATGCCTTTTGACAGTATTCTGTCCACTGAACCTTTTTGGGCATCTTCTTGGATGTCAGATCATTAAGAGGGGTCACAATGGACCCATAGTTCTTAACAAACCTGTAGTACCCAGTCAGGCCCAAGAAAGCTCTGACCTGAGTCTGGGTAGTTGGAGGAGTCCAGTCCTTTATGGTCTGAATCTTACTCTCCAGTGGTTGAACTTGGCCTCCACCCACAAGGTGGCCCAAGTACACAACCTTACTCTGCCCTATCTGGCACTTGGTTGCCTTGATAGTGAGGCCTGCCTTTTCCAGAGCCTCTAGCACTTCCTTCAGGTGGACCAGGTGATCCTCCCAGGTGGAGCTAAAGACAGCAATATCATCCAGATATGCTGCACAAAAGTCATCCAACCCAGTAAGGGCTTGATTCACCAACCTTTGGAAGGTGGCAGGTGCATTTTTCAAACCAAAGGGCATCACCACAAATTGGTAATGCCCACTGGGGGTAGAAAATGCTGTCTTGGCTTTAGACTCCTCAGCTAACCTGATTTGCCAGTAGCCAGCTGTCAAGTCGAATGTGCTCAAATACTTGACAGAAGCCAATTTGTCTATGAGCTCATCTGCTCTTGGAATTGGGTGTGCATCTGTCCTAGTGACAGCATTGAGTCCTCTGTAGTCCACACAGAACCTCATCTCTCTCTTCCCATCTTTGGTGTGAGGTTTGGGGACCAGAACCACTGGGCTAGCCCAGGGGCTCTCTGAAGGCTCAATGACACCTAACTCCAGCATCTTTTGTACCTCAGCCTTGATACAGTCTCTGACATGGTCAGGCTGCCTGTAAATTTTGTTCTTTACAGGAAGACTATCACCAGTGTCCACCACATGGGTACACCAGTTAGTCTGACTGGGTGTCAGGGAGAACATATGTCGAAATGACTGCAAAACCTGTCTACAGTCATGTTGCTGATGTTCAGTGAGGCTGCCATCTAAGGCCACACCATCAACTGAGCCATCCTCAGGGTTCTGAGTCAGCAGGTCTGGGAGAGGGTCACTCTCTTCCTCCTGCCCCTCATCTGTAGCCATGAGCAAGCCCATGTCTGCCCTGTCAACATATGCTTTCAGCCTGTTAACATGGAGCACCCTGTAAGGGCTCCTGGGAGTTCCAAGGTCCACCAAGTAGGTAACCTCTCCCTTTTTCTCCATGATTGTATGGGGTCCAGACCATCTGTCTTGGAGTGCTGCTGGGGCCACTGGCTCCAACACCCATACCTTCTGTCCAGGCTGGTACTCAGTCAGGACAGCCTTTTGGTCATGCCAGGCTTTCTGTAAGGCCTGGCTAGCCTCAAGGTTTTTGGAGGCCTTCTCCATATACTCAGCCATCCTGGAGCGGAGACCAAGTACATAGTCCACTATGTCTTGCTTGGGCTTTTTGAGAGGTAACTCCCATCCTTCCCTCACCAGACATAGGGGTCCTCTTACAGGATGTCCAAACAACAATTCAAAGGGGCTGAAGCCAACTCCTTTTTGTGGGACCTCTCTGTAAGCAAACAGAAGGCAGGGCAGAAGGATATCCCATCTTCGCCTGAGCTTCTCAGGTAATCCTTTGATCATGCCCTTTAGGGTCTTGTTGAATCTCTCAACAAGCCCATTGCATTGTGGATGATAGGGGGTGGTGAACTTATAGTTAACACCACACTCCTTCCACATAGCTGTCAAGTAACCTGACATGAAGTTTGCACCTCTATCAGATACTACCTCCTTAGGAAACCCCACTCTGGAGAAAACTCCAAGTAAGGCCCTGGCCACAACAGGAGCTGTTGTGGTCCTAAGTGGAATTGCCTCTGGGTACCTGGTGGCATGGTCCACCACCACCAGTATGAATCTGTGCCCAGATGCTGTAGGGGGATCCATTGGACCAACAATGTCAATCCCCACTCTTTCAAAGGGCACCCCCACCACAGGTAGTGGTATTAGGGGGGCCTTTGTGGTACCACCTGCTTTGCCACTTGCTTGGCAGGTTACACAGGAGCGACAAAACTCCTTTGTATCTTCTGACATGTGAGGCCAGTGAAAGTGACAGACAAGTCTGTCCCATGTTTTGTTCTGGCCTAGGTGCCCTGCTAAGGGAATATCGTGTGCCAAGGTAAGAAGGAAGCCCCTAAATTGCTGAGGTATGACCAACCTCCTGGTTGTACCAGGCTTGGGGTCTCTACCCTCTGAATAAAGGAGCCCATCATCCCAATAAACCTTATGGGTACCTTGAGCATTCCCAGCAGCCTCAGCAGCAGCCTGCTGTCTGAGGGGTTCAAGAGAAGGACAGGATAACTGAGCCTGCCCCAAGTCTGCCCTAGAAGGTCCCCCTGTCCCCAGAAACTCAACCTGATCAGGTTCAAGTTCTATAGGGACAGTTCCTTCAGGGGTCTCAGAATCATCTTCCTGTGAAGGCTGATCCTCACTTGTAGGCATTTGGGAAGGCACAGCCTTTGCCCTCCTGTTCCTTGTCTTGGAAGGTACTTGGTCCATTGTTCCAGGATCCAAGACCTGAGGTTCAGAGAGGCACTTTTTGGCCTGTGACCTGGTCACAGCAAGGACATGTGATGATATCCCTAACATCTCTGCATGAGTCCTGTACTCAACTTCTGACCATAGAGAGCTCTCCAGGTCATTGCCCAACAAACATTCTACTGGGAGATCAGCACTAACCACAACTCTTTTTAGGCCAGTTACCCCTCCCCAGGAAAAGTTAACAATTGCCACACTATGTGTAGTGGTGACATTGCTGGCATTAGTCACCAGGTAATTATCACCTGATATGTACTGTCCAGGGTCCACAAAGCTAGGCGTCACCATAGTGACACTGGCACATGTGTCCCTGTATGCTTGAGCCACTTTTTCATTAATTAAAGGTGTCTGTCTGTACTTGCCCAAATTATTGAGACTGACAGTAGGGGAGAAATCAATCTCCCCATCACAGATCAGAACAGCCTGTGTGGGGACTCTGACTAGGTCAGAATCTCCATCAGTTCCCAAGGTGATACCCACTACCCCCTTAGTCTGTGGTCCAACACTGCCAGCTGTACTAGTGGGTGCAGGTGCCTTAGGGGCTGCAGTGTTGGTGGCTCCACCCTTTTTACAATCACTTGTCCAGTGAGTGGTGTTTTTGCAAAAGCTACACCAGGGTTTTCTTTGACCTTCTTTCTTCTTCTTCTTGGAAGTTTGGGACCCACCCTCAGTATTAGTTTGGGGCCCTGTTGAAGACTTCTGGTCTTTAGCTTTCTGCTCCCCACCCTTCTGGTCTGTTTTCTTTTGGTCACCACCCTGGTTCTGGTTCTGGTTCTTCTGCTTTACTCTGGTTCTGACCCATTTGTCTGCCCTCTTTCCCAATTCTTGGGGAGAGGTTAGATCTGAGTCAACCAAATGATGATGCAACTGCTGGTTCTGACAGTTATTTAAAATCTGTTCTCTCATAAGCAAATTATACAATCCTTCATAGTCTGTAACTTTACTTCCCAGCAACCAGCCCTCCAGAGCCTTAGTGGCACATTCAACAAATTCAGACCAGTCCTGAGTCTGTGTCTTCTGGGTATCTCTGAACATTAACCTGTACTGTTCAGTGGTTAAGCCTAACCCATCAATCAGAGCACTCTTCAGGACCAGGTAGTTTCTAGACTCCCCATCACTAACTGTGAGGAGTCTGTCTCGGCCTCTACCTTCAAAGGAGAGCCACAAGATTGCTGCCCACTGCTCCTGAGGAACCTGCAGTACTTTGCAAGCTCTCTCAAGTGCAGTTATCCACTTGTGGATATCATCCCCAGCTTTGTAGGGGGGCACAATCTTAATCAGGTTTCTATTGTCATAGGACCTGTCTTTATCCTTAGGGATAGTGCTGCCACCAGTGGAATCTGATCCACTCTCTCTAGGCTGCCTTGCTCTAGCAAGTTTCTCTTTGGCCAGGGCAACTTCTAATTCTTGTCTCTGGATCCTAAGTTCAGCCTCTCTCATTTTGGCCTCATGTTCCCTTCTCTGAGGGCTAGTCAACTCCCTTCTGGAGTTGCCATGAGAACCTTTAGAAACATGGGAAGTATTGGATTCACCTGAGTGATTCCTCCTCCTCCTATGCTCCTGGTTAAGTCCATTTGGGGGTCTGAATGGGTTGGACCCACCTTCAGTCCCAAATAAGCTTAAGTTAGCCTGGTTAAGCCTGCTGACTAACACCTGGCTAGTCGCATCATCAGAATCACTTTCCTCCTCCTCCTCCTCCTCTTCTTCTTCCTCAGGCTGAGTATTCCCAGGGGTCTGGTTTTCCTCATCTATCTGGACGACAGGGGCAGGGGCATCAGAGTTATCATCTTCAGTGGGGGATCCTCCATCTCCAGTCCCTGAGGGGCCTGGTTTGGAGTCCCTTAGAGCTTCAGACTGGTCTAACAGCTCTCTGAGGTGTCCTGCTGTGGGAGAAGGACCTGTTTTGATTCCTCTCATGGAACACAGTTGCCTCCGTTCCTTAAATGGAAAGGTAGCAAATTTGGATGGTGCCCTTGGAGGGTCACTCTCAACAGAGGTGGTTCCATTGGATCCCTCTGTTCCAGACATTGCTCTAGTGTGGTGGATGTGTTGCAATCTACCTACACTGGTGTTTTCCTACCAAACCTATCTAGTAGTTGTAGTCAGGGTGTGCTACTCCCTATCCTCTACAACAACTAAGTTCAGTAGAACTTAAGTATATCTAGTCTTGTTTTAGTGTACCTATCAGGTACCTGTATGATCTTTCAAATGATATTTTCAAAGATTGTAATGGTAAAACAACAGCAAGCTCAAATCCCAATCCGCTGCTCACCAATGTGAGAAGTTGGCCTGGTATATGATGCTCACTAGTTCTACTGATCACCTTGTACCATGCCAAGCAACCCTTATGGTGCAGGTTGTAAAGTCAACCTTATAGACAAGCTATCCTAGGGGTAGCATGGACTAAGCAGTCTTAGGCTAAACTCTGTAAAGGCATGTGAAGCAAGCTGTTTTACCATACACAATCCCTTGAATACCAAATGAAAGGACACCACACAGATATATATTGAAAATATATATGGATTTATTACTACAAATATCCCTGATACTCTTTATGGGCACAGAAGCAAATGCGTTAAAACAAAACACAGTTTAAATACACAAAAGTTGCACAATATGGATGAGCCCTAGGGGCCACCTAAACCATATACTAAAATAGTGGTATAAGAACCACTATGGGGAAAGTGAAGAGGCCTAGGCCCTGGGGAATCACTGGAGCTGTTCGGGACTAGCAGTGAAGAAGTCGGGAAAGGCCCGCGGGACTCGGGAGCAGTGCGGAAAGTGCACGCTTTACCAATGCAATGTCAATGGTGCGTAAAAAGTACAAAGTTAGTTAGAAAGGAACCTTCCGAGTGACCTAGAAAGCGGAAACTTGAGACACAGACACTAGAGGTGTGTACCAGTGTGGGAACACTGGCGGAGCTGAGTTACCTCACCCACAGGAAGCGGGTGCATAGGGTCGAAGTAGTGTCGGGTTTCGTCACGCAGGTCGATGGTGCTTGGAGCTGGAGATGCTGCAGGCGGCTCGATGTGAAGAGTTCCGGTGGATCCAAGGGTGGATCTGAAGAGGTGAAGACCTGAAAGCAGAGGGGACAATGTTCAAAGTCACTAGCCAGTGACTACCGTGGAACCAGAGTGGAACCAGGCGATGTCGGGTGCAAACAGGCGTCGAGGTGTAGCTTCTCTCTGCAGCCACGTGGACACGAGGGGCCGAAGACGTCCAGGAGTCGGTCACGAGCTGTCCCACGCAGGCTTCTCGCTGTTGGCGGTGTCAGCAACTTGATAGAAGCAAACAGGCCTTGGCTAATGCAAGCCACGCAGGAATCGAAAAAGGCTTGTTACTCGGACCAGCAAGGTCAGAGCAGGTACTCCTTTTTACAGGAGCCTCGGCAAGTCTGGAGCAACCAGACCCTTAGTAAAGGTTGTAGGTTTCGTCGCCAAGATGGCCGCTAGCCACGTAGCAAGTGGCCGGGATGGCGCGTTGAGTGGCACGATGCAAAAGGGCCCCACGCAGATCATGGAGATGCTGGGGGGATGATCTTTGGTGCAAGGGCTGCTCGAGGTTAGGGCTTCTCAAACCCCAAAGCACAGCATCGAGGGTGCCGCTGATGCTGCGCAGTCAGCGTTTCGGGGGTCTTCCAAGATGTCCGGTCCCACGTCTCTCGGTGCCTCCACGGGTCCCTTCTTTGCAGGGACTGTGGATCGGGCGGTGAGAAGTCTGGGAGTCTGGGTCTTGTCAGGCTCTGGGCTCCGGTGGGAGGCAGCGGCATAGCAGACGTCGAGTTGCTGGTTGGTGCCTGTGTTCACAGGGTGGTCACTCCTTGGCCACAAGGGAGATTCTCTTCCGTCTTCTGAGCAGCAGAATGTCGAAGTCCAGTCTTCATCTGTATTTCAAGTTGATTCAGGATGATCTGAAGTCTCAGGACACAGCTCCCACTCTTATTCGAATCTGGGGGGCCGGATCACCTACTAGGTCCCTCCTCTGGGTGGGACCAGGAAGGGGGGTGGTTACACCCCCTTTCCTTTGTCCAGTTTCGCACCAGGACTGGGGCTGGAACGCCCCAGCACCGGTTTGAACTGGCCTATGCACAGGGACACCTTGTGTGCCCCAGGCATGTCTGATTCTATTCAGCCCTGTCCTACCCAATACACAAAATCCTGTCTGGGGTGGTGCTAGCACCTCCCCAGGCAGGAAACCCTTTGTCCAAGCTGCCCTCGCTGGAAGGACTCCCAGCAGCAGGAGGTCAGACTTGTGTCTGTGGTGGCAGCATCCATTTTGGGATGCTAAGGCTCTGTTTAACTTTAACCGGGGTTCAGGCTAGGTACATGTCGTGTCCCTCTAGAAGGGTGGAATGCTACCCCCGTCGCCAGAACTGGCGAGGGGGTAGTATTCCAATTCGTATGACACCTTACTCGACATGTTTTGATAAAGCCAAACCTAAGATAGCATTTAACCGCGAGGTTCATAATGCACTTAAGAGTATATGGTATGGCAATATCATGAAACAGCTAAAGGACATGGTTCCGAAAGCTGCAGACAGGCTCAGCTCATGCCAGAGCACCATCTCACATATTTCCAAGCACTCTGCCTCCAGGATTGATGAGGCCTTCCATAGGAGTGACTGATAGGAACATATGTGTCCATTTTAGGTTAGGTATAGGCATACTACACCTAAGTAAGGGGTGGTTACACCGACTTACCCCAGCTGAGTGATCAGCCAGTTGTGTCAAATCTGGAGGCCAGGCCAGGGGTGGCACAATACATGCTGCAGCCCCTGGTAGGCCTTGGAAGCACCTATGCCCTGGGTACCTGGGTACACTGTTACAGGGGCCAATAAGGTGAACCAGTTCCAATTTCGTTATGCACCTAAAGTACATGGGTTACAATTTAGAGAGAGAACAGCAGGCTGTGGGTCTGATTAGCAGGCCCACAGCCACATTAAGTCATAAACCAGTGAAGCAAAAAGCAAAAATTTGGGGTGACCATAGGATAGCAGACCCTACTCTCCTACATGATCCATCACCGTTCTTTAGCCCACTCTGCCACCCCAGTTCAGACATGGCTATATGCAAATAAGTTTGACCCTGTGCCTCATGGGAATAGTCCAGCCCGAACTGCCAAGCCATGCCTTCCCTGGACCGGAAACAAGCTTCCGAGGACCAGTTTCTGGCATTCCAGCCATCTTCAGCCCGGCTTGCTTGAATCCAGTGGCAAAGTGAGCAAGGGACTCACTTCTGAGCATACCCTGCCACACTTGTGGTGGCCAAAGTGGTACAAAAGGGGGTGGGGATGGACGGAGCACTTGAACCAATCAAACACTCACACCCAGTCAAAAGGTCTGGGTTTGATCCATCACCGTTCTTTAGCCCACTCTGCCACCCCAGTTCAGACATGGCTATAAGCAAATCAGTCTGACCCTGTGCCTCATGGGAACAGTCCAGCCCGATCTGCCAAGCCATGCCTTACCTGGACCGGAAACAAGCTTCCGAGGACCAGTTTCTGGCATTCCAGCCGTCTTCAGCTCGGCTCGCTTGAATCCAGTGGCAAAGTGAGCAAGGGACTCACGTCTGAGCATACCCTGCCACACTTATGGCGGCCAAAGCGGTACAAAAGGGGGTGGTGATGGACGGAGCATTTGAACCAATCAAACACTCACACCCAGTCAAAACATCTGGGTTTGATCTATCACCGTTCTTTAGCCCACTCTGCCACCCCAGTTCAGACATGGCTATACGCAAATCAGTCTGACCCTGTGCCTCATGGGAACAGTCCAGCCCAAACTGCCAAGCCATACCTTCCCTGGACCGGAAACAAGCTTCCGAGGACCAGTTTCTGGCATTCCAGCCGTCTTCAGCCCGGCTTGCTTGAATCCAGTGGCAAAGTGAGCAAAGGACTCACGTCTGAGCATACCCTGCCACACGTGTGGCGGCCAAAGTGGTACAAAAGGGGGTGGTGATGGACGGAGCATTTGAACCAATCAAACACTCACACCCAGTCAAAAGATCTGGGTTTGATCCATCACCGTTCTTTAGCCCACTCTGCCACCCCAGTTCAGACATGGCTATATGCAAATCAGTCTGACCCTGTGCCTCATGGGAACAGTCCAGCCCGAAATGCCAAGCCATGCCTTGCCTGGACCGGAAACAAGCTTCCGAGGACCAGTTTCTGGCATTCCAGCCGTCTTCAGCCCGGCTTGCTTGAATCCAGTGGCAAAGTGAGCAAAGGACTCACGTCTGAGCATACCCTGTCACACTTATGGCGGCCAAAGCGGTACAAAAGGGGGTGGTGATGGACGGAGCATTTGAACCAATCAAACACTCACACCCAGTCAAAACATATGGGTTTGATCTATCACCGTTCTTTAGCCCACTCTGCCACCCCAGTTCAGACATGGCTATACGCAAATCAGTCTGACCCTGTGCCTCATGGGAACAGTCCAGCCCGATCTGCCAAGCCATGCCTTACCTGGACCGGAAACAAGCATCCAAGGACCAGTTTCTGGCATTCCAGCCGTCTTCAGCTCGGCTCGCTTGAATCCAGTGGCAAAGTGAGCAAGGGACTCACGTCTGAGCATACCCTGCCACACTTATGGCGGCCAAAGCGGTACAAAAGGGGGTGGTGATGGACCGAGCATTTGAACCAATCAAACACTCACACCCAGTCAAAACATCTGGGTTTGATCTATCACCGTTCTTTAGCCCACTCTGCCACCCCAGTTCAGACATGGCTATACGCAAATCAGTCTGACCCTGTGCCTCATGGGAACAGTCCAGCCCAAACTGCCAAGCCATACCTTCCCTGGACCGGAAACAAGCTTCCGAGGACCAGTTTCTGGCATTCCAGCCGTCTTCAGCCCGGCTTGCTTGAATCCAGTGGCAAAGTGAGCAAAGGACTCACGTCTGAGCATACCCTGCCACACGTGTGGCGGCCAAAGTGGTACAAAAGGGGGTGGTGATGGACGGAGCATTTGAACCAATCAAACACTCACACCCAGTCAAAAGATCTGGGTTTGATCCATCACCGTTCTTTAGCCCACTCTGCCACCCCAGTTCAGACATGGCTATATGCAAATCAGTCTGACCCTGTGCCTCATGGGAACAGTCCAGCCCGAACTGCCAAGCCATGCCTTGCCTGGACCGGAAACAAGCTTCCGAGGACCAGTTTCTGGCATTCCAGCCGTCTTCAGCCCGGCTTGCTTGAATCCAGTGGCAAAGTGAGCAAGGGACTCACGTCTGAGCATACCCTGCCACACTTAAGGTGGCCAAAGCGGTACAAAAGGGGGTGGTGATGGACGGAGCATTTGAACCAATCAAACACTCACACCCAGTCAAAAGCTCTGGGTTTGATCCATCACCGTTCTTTAGCCCACTCTACCACCCCAGTTCAGACATGGCTATATGCAAATCAGTCTGACCCTGTGCCTCATGGGAACAGTCCAGCCCGAACTGCCAAGCCATGCCTTCCCTGGACCGGAAACAAGCTTCCGAGGACCAGTTTCTGGCATTCCAGCCGTCTTCAGCCTGGCTTGCTTGAATCCAGTGGCAAAGTGAGCAACGGACTCACGTCTGAGCATACCCTGCCACACTTATGGCGGCCAAAGCGGTACAAAAGGGGGTGGTGATGGACGGAGCATTTTAACCAATCAAACACTCACACCCAGTCAAAAGATCTGGGTTTGATCCATCACCGTTCTTTAGCCCACTCTGCCACCCCAGTTCAGACATGGCTATATGCAAATCAGTCTGACCCTGTGCCTCATGGGAACAGTCCAGCCCGAACTGCCAAGCCATGCCTTCCCTGGACCGGAAACAAGCTTCCGAGGACCAGTTTCTGGCATTCCAGCCGTCTTCAGCCCGGCTTGCTTGAATCCAGTGGCAAAGTGACCAAGGGACTCACGTCTGAGCATACCCTGCCACACTTGTGGCTGCCAAAGCGGTACAAAAGGGGGTGGTGATGGACTGAGCATTTGAACCAATCAAACACTCACACCCAGTCAAAAGGTCTGGGTTTGATCAATCACCGTTCTTTAGCCCACTCTGCCACCCCAGTTCAGACATGGCTATATGCAAATCAGTCTGACCCTGTGCCTCATGGGAACAGTCCAGCCCGAACTGCCAAGCCATGCCTTCCCTGGACCGGAAACAAGCTTCCGAGGACCAGTTTCTGGCATTCCAGCCGTCTTCAGCCCGGCTTGCTTGAATCCAGTGGCAAAGTGAGCAGGGACTCACGTCTGAGCATACCCTGCCACACTTATGGCGGCCAAAGCGGTGCAAAAGGGGGCGGTGCTGGACAGAGCATTTGAACCAATCAAACACTCACACCCAGTCAAAAGATCTGGGTTTGATCGATCACCGTTCTTTAGCCCACTCTGCCACCCCAGTTCAGACATGGCTATATGCAAATCAGTCTGACCCTGTGCCTCATGGGAACAGTCCAGCCCGATCTGCCAAGCCATGTCTTCCCTGGACCGGAAACAAGCTTCCGAGGACCAGTTTCTGGCATTCCAGCCGTCTTCAGCCCGGCTTGCTTGCATCCAGTGGCAAAGTGAGCAAGGGACTCACGTCTGAGCATACCCTGCCACACTTAAGGTGGCCAAAGCGGTACAAAAGGGGGTGGTGATGGACGGAGCATTTGAACCAATCAAACACTCACACCCAGTCAAAAGCTCTGGGTTTGATCCATCACCGTTCTTTAGCCCACTCTACCACCCCAGTTCAGACATGGCTATATGCAAATCAGTCTGACCCTGTGCCTCATGGGAACAGTCCAGCCCGAACTGCCAAGCCATGCCTTCCCTGGACCGGAAACAAGCTTCCGAGGACCAGTTTCTGGCATTCCAGCCGTCTTCAGCACGGCTTGCTTGAATCCAGTGGCAAAGTGAGCAAGGGACTAACGTCTGAGCATACCCTGCCACACTTATGGCGGCCAAAGCGGTACAAAAGAGGGTGGTGATGGACGGAGCATTTGAACCAATCAAACACTCACACCCAGTCCAAAGATCTGGGTTTGATCCATCACCGTTCTTTAGCCCACTCTGCCACCCCAGTTCAGACATGGCTATATTTAAATCAGTCTGACCCTGTGCCTCATGGGAACAGTCCTGCCCGAACTGCCAAGCAATGCCTTCCCTGGACCGGAAACAAGCTTCCGAGGACCAGTTTCTGGCATTCCAGCCGTCTTCAGCCCGGCTTGCTTGAATCCAGTGGCAAAGTGAGCAAGGGACTCACGTCTGAGCATACCCTGCCACACTTATGGCGGCCAAAGCGGTACAAAAGGGGGTGGTGATGGACGGAGCATTTGAACCAATCAAACACTCACACCCAGTCAAAAGGTCTGGGTTTGATCCATCACCGTTCTTTAGCCCACTCTGCCACCCCAGTTCAGACATGGCTATATGCAAATCAGTCTGACCCTGTGCCTCATGGGAACAGTCCTGCCCGAACTGCCAAGCCATGCCTTCCCTGGACCGGAAACAAGCTTCCGAGGACCAGTTTCTGGCATTCCAGCCGTCTTCAGCACGGATTGCTTGAATCCAGTGGCAAAGTGAGCAAGGGACTCACGTCTGAGCATACCCTGCCACACTTGTGGCGGCCAAAGCGGTACAAAAGGGGGAGGTGATGGACGGAGCATTTGAACCAATCAAACACTCACACCCAGTCAAAAGGTCTGGGTTTCATCCATCACCTTTCTTTAGCCCACTCTGCCACCCCAGTTCAGACATGGCTATATGCAAATCAGTCTGACCCTGTGCCTCATGGGAACAGTCCAGCCCAAACTGCCAAGCCATGCCTTCCCTGGACTGGAAACAAGCTTCAGAGGACCAGTTTCTGGCATTCCAGCCGTCTTCAGCCCGGCTTGCTTGAATCCAGTGGCAAAGTGACCAAGGGACTCACGTCTGAGCATACCCTGCCACACTTGTGGCTGCCAAAGCGGTACAAAAGGGGGTGGTGATGGACTGAGCATTTGAACCAATCAAACACTCACACCCAGTCAAAAGGTCTGGGTTTGATCAATCACCGTTCTTTAGCCCACTCTGCCACCCCAGTTCAGACATGGCTATATGCAAATCAGTCTGACCCTGTGCCTCATGGGAACAGTCCAGCCCGAACTGCCAAGCCATGCCTTCCCTGGACCGGAAACAAGCTTCCGAGGACCAGTTTCTGGCATTCCAGCCGTCTTCAGCCCGGCTTGCTTGAATCCAGTGGCAAAGTGAGCAGGGACTCACGTCTGAGCATACCCTGCCACACTTATGGCGGCCAAAGCGGTGCAAAAGGGGGCGGTGCTGGACGGAGCATTTGAACCAATCAAACACTCACACCCAGTCAAAAGATCTGGGTTTGATCCATCACCGTTCTTTAGCCCACTCTGCCACCCCAGTTCAGACATGGCTATATGCAAATCAGTCTGACCCTGTGCCTCATGGGAACAGTCCAGCCCGATCTGCCAAGCCATGTCTTCCCTGGACCGGAAACAAGCTTCCGAGGACCAGTTTCTGGCATTCCAGCCGTCTTCAGCCCGGCTTGCTTGCATCCAGTGGCAAAGTGAGCAAGGGACTCACGTCTGAGCATACCCTGCCACACTTAAGGTGGCCAAAGCGGTACAAAAGGGGGTGGTGATGGACGGAGCATTTGAACCAATCAAACACTCACACCCAGTCAAAAGCTCTGGGTTTGATCCATCACCGTTCTTTAGCCCACTCTACCACCCCAGTTCAGACATGGCTATATGCAAATCAGTCTGACCCTGTGCCTCATGGGAACAGTCCAGCCCGAACTGCCAAGCCATGCCTTCCCTGGACCGGAAACAAGCTTCCGAGGACCAGTTTCTGGCATTCCAGCCGTCTTCAGCACGGCTTGCTTGAATCCAGTGGCAAAGTGAGCAAGGGACTCACGTCTGAGCATACCTTGCCACACTTATGGCGGCCAAAGCGGTACAAAAGAGGGTGGTGATGGACGGAGCATTTGAACCAATCAAACACTCACACCCAGTCCAAAGATCTGGGTTTGATCCATCACCGTTCTTTAGCCCACTCTGCCACCCCAGTTCAGACATGGCTATATTTAAATCAGTCTGACCCTGTGCCTCATGGGAACAGTCCTGCCCGAACTGCTAAGCAATGCCTTCCCTGGACCGGAAACAAGCTTCCGAGGACCAGTTTCTGGCATTCCAGCCGTCTTCAGCCCGGCTTGCTTGAATCCAGTGGCAAAGTGAGCAAGGGACTCACGTCTGAGCATACCCTGCCACACTTATGGCGGCCAAAGCGGTACAAAAGGGGGTGGTGATGGACGGAGCATTTGAACCAATCAAACACTCACACCCAGTCAAAAGGTCTGGGTTTGATCCATCACCGTTCTTTAGCCCACTCTGCCACCCCAGTTCAGACATGGCTATATGCAAATCAGTCTGACCCTGTGCCTCATGGGAACAGTCCTGCCCGAACTGCCAAGCCATGCCTTCCCTGGACCGGAAACAAGCTTCCGAGGACCAGTTTCTGGCATTCCAGCCGTCTTCAGCACGGATTGCTTGAATCCAGTGGCAAAGTGAGCAAGGGACTCACGTCTGAGCATACCCTGCCACACTTGTGGCGGCCAAAGCGGTACAAAAGGGGGAGGTGATGGACGGAGCATTTGAACCAATCAAACACTCACACCCAGTCAAAAGGTCTGGGTTTGATCCATCACCGTTCTTTAGCCCACTCTGCCACCCCAGTTCAGACATGGCTATATGCAAATCAGTCTGACCATGTGCCTCATGGGAACAGTCCAGCCCGAACTGCCAAGCCATGCCTTCCCTGGACTGGAAACGAGCTTCCGAGGACCAGTTTCTGGCATTCCAGCCGTCTTCAGCCCGGCTTGCTTGAATCCAGTGGCAAAGTGAGCAAGGGACTCACTTCTGAGCATACCCTGCCACACTTGTGGTGGCCAAAGCGGTACAAAAGGGGGTGGGGATGGACGGAGCACTTGAACCAATCAAACACTCACACCCAGTCAAAAGGTCTGGGTTTGATCCATCACCGTTCTTTAGCCCACTCTGCCCCCCAGTTCAGACATGGCTATAAGCAAATCAGTCTGACCCTGTGCCTCATGGGAACAGTCCAGCCCGATCTGCCAAGCCATGCCTTACCTGGACCGGAAACAAGCTTCCGAGGACCAGTTTCTGGCATTCCAGCCGTCTTCAGCTCGGCTTGCTTGAATCCAGTGGCAAAGTGAGCAAGGGACTCACGTCTGAGCATACCCTGTCACACTTATGGCGGCCAAAGCGGTACAAAAGGGGGTGGTGATGGACGGAGCATTTGAACCAATCAAACACTCACACCTAGTCAAAAGATCTGGGTTTGATCCATCACTGTTCTTTAGCCCACTCTGCCACCCCAGTTCAGACATGGCTATATGCAAATCAGTCTGACCCTGTGCCTCATGGGAACAGTCCAGCCCGATCTGCCAAGCCATGCCTTACCTGGACCGGAAACAAGCTTCCGAGGACCAGTTTCTGGCATTCCAGCCGTCTTCAGCTCGGCTTGCTTGAATCCAGTGGCAAAGTGAGCAAGGGACTCACGTCTGAGCATACCCTGTCACACTTATGGCGGCCAAAGCGGTACAAAAGGGGGTGGTGATGGACGGAGCATTTGAACCAATCAAACACTCACACCCAGTCAAAAGATCTGGGTTTGATCCATCACTGTTCTTTAGCCCACTCTGCCACCCCAGTTCAGACATGGCTATATGCAAATCAGTCTGACCCTGTGCCTCATGGGAACAGTCCAGCCCGAACTGCCTAGCCATGCCTTCCCTGGACCGGAAACAAGCATCCGAGGACCAGTTTCTGTCATTCCAGCCGTCTTCAACCCGGCTTGCTTGAATCCAGTGGCAAAGTGAGCAAGGGACTCACGTCTGAGCATACCCTGCCACACTTATGGCGGCCAAAGCGGTACAAAAGGGGGTGGTGATGGACGGAGCATTTGAACCAATCAAACACTCACACCCAGTCAAAACATCTGGGTTTGATCTATCACCGTTCTTTAGCCCACTCTGCCACCCCAGTTCAGACATGGCTATTCGCAAATCAGTCTGACCCTGTGCCTCATGGGAACAGTCCAGCCCAAACTGCCAAGCCATACCTTCCCTGGACCGGAAACAAGCTTCCGAGGACCAGTTTCTGGCATTCCAGCCGTCTTCAGCCCGGCTTGCTTGAATCCAGTGGCAAAGTGAGCAAGGGACTCACGTCTGAGCATACCCTGCCACACGTGTGGCGGCCAAAGTGGTACAAAAGGGGGTGGTGATGGACGGAGCATTTGAACCAATCAAACACTCACACCCAGTCAAAAGATCTGGGTTTGATCCATCACCGTTCTTCAGCCCACTCTGCCACCCCAGTTCAGACATGGCTATATGCAAATCAGTCTGACCCTGTGCCTCATGGGAACAGTCCAGCCCGAACTGCCAAGCCATGCCTTGCCTGGACCGGAAACAAGCTTCCGAGGACCAGTTTCTGGCATTCCAGCCGTCTTCAGCCCGGCTTGCTTGAATCCAGTGGCAAAGTGAGCAAGGGACTCACTTCTGAGCATACCCTGCCACACTTAAGGTGGCCAAAGCGGTACAAAAGGGGGTGGTGATGGACGGAGCATTTGAACCAATCAAACACTCACACCCAGTCAAAAGCTCTGGGTTTGATCCATCACCGTTCTTTAGCCCACTCTACCACCCCAGTTCAGACATGGCTATATGCAAATCAGTCTGACCCTGTGCCTCATGGGAACAGTCCAGCCCGAACTGCCAAGCCATGCCTTCCCTGGACCGGAAACAAGCTTCCGAGGACCAGTTTCTGGCATTCCAGCCGTCTTCAGCCTGGCTTGCTTGAATCCAGTGGCAAAGTGAGCAACGGACTCACGTCTGAGCATACCCTGCCACACTTATGGCGGCCAAAGCGGTACAAAAGGGGGTGGTGATGGACGGAGCATTTGAACCAATCAAACACTCACACCCAGTCAAAAGATCTGGGTTTGATCCATCACCGTTCTTTAGCTCACTCTGCCACCCCAGTTCAGACATGGCTATATGCAAATCAGTCTGACCCTGTGCCTCATGGGAACAGTCCAGCCCGAACTGCCAAGCCATGCCTTCCCTGGACCGGAAACAAGCTTCCGAGGACCAGTTTCTGGCATTCCAGCCGTCTTCAGCCCGGCTTGCTTGAATCCAGTGGCAAAGTGACCAAGGGACTCACGTCTGAGCATACCCTGCCACACTTGTGGCTGCCAAAGCGGTACAAAAGGGGGTGGTGATGGACTGAGCATTTGAACCAATCAAACACTCACACCCAGTCAAAAGGTCTGGGTTTGATCAATCACCGTTCTTTAGCCCACTCTGCCACCCCAGTTCAGACATGGCTATATGCAAATCAGTCTGACCCTGTGCCTCATGGGAACAGTCCAGCCCGAACTGCCAAGCCATGCCTTCCCTGGACCGGAAACAAGCTTTCGAGGACCAGTTTCTGGCATTCCAGCCGTCTTCAGCCCGGCTTGCTTGAATCCAGTGGCAAAGTGAGCAGGGACTCACGTCTGAGCATACCCTGCCACACTTATGGTGGCCAAAGCGGTGCAAAAGGGGGTGGTGATGGACGGAGCATTTGAACCAATCAAACACTCACACCCAGTCAAAAGATCTGGGTTTGATCCATCACCGTTCTTTAGCCCACTCTGCCACCCCAGTTCAGACATGGCTATATGCAAATCAGTCTGACCCTGTGCCTCATGGGAACAGTCCAGCCCGATCTGCCAAGCCATGTCTTCCCTGGACCGGAAACAAGCTTCCGAGGACCAGTTTCTGGCATTCCAGCCGTCTTCAGCCCGGCTTGCTTGCATCCAGTGGCAAAGTGAGCAAGGGACTCACGTCTGAGCATACCCTGCCACACTAAAGGTGGCCAAAGCGGTACAAAAGGGGGTGGTGATGGACGGAGCATTTGAACCAATCAAACACTCACACCCAGTCAAAAGCTCTGGGTTTGATCCATCACCGTTCTTTAGCCCACTCTACCACCCCAGTTCAGACATGGCTATGTGCAAATCAGTCTGACCCTGTGCCTCATGGGAACAGTCCAGCCCGAACTGCCAAGCCATGCCTTCCCTGGACCGGAAACAAGCTTCCGAGGACCAGTTTCTGGCATTCCAGCCGTCTTCAGCACGGCTTGCTTGAATCCAGTGGCAAAGTGAGCAAGGGACTCACGTCTGAGCATACCCTGCCACACTTATGGCGGCCAAAGCGGTACAAAAGAGGGTGGTGATGGACGGAGCATTTGAACCAATCAAACACTCACACCCAGTCCAAAGATCTGGGTTTGATCCATCACCGTTCTTTAGCCCACTCTGCCACCCCAGTTCAGACATGGCTATATGCAAATCAGTCTGACCCTGTGCCTCATGGGAACAGTCCTGCCCGAACTGCCAAGCAATGCCTTCCCTGGACCGGAAACAAGCTTCCGAGGACCAGTTTCTGGCATTCCAGCCGTCTTCAGCCCGGCTTGCTTGAATCCAGTGGCAAAGTGAGCAAGGGACTCACGTCTGAGCATACCCTGCCACACTTATGGCGGCCAAAGCGGTACAAAAGGGGGTGGTGATGGACGGAGCATTTGAACCAATCAAACACTCACACCCAGTCAAAAGGTCTGGGTTTGATCCATCACCGTTCTTTAGCCCACTCTGCCACCCCAGTTCAGACATGGCTATATGCAAATCAGTCTGACCCTGTGCCTCATGGGAACAGTCCTGCCCGAACTAATAAAGCCATGCCTTCCCTGGACCGGAAACAAGCTTCCGAGGACCAGTTTCTGGCATTCCAGCCGTCTTCAGGCCGGATTGCTTGAATCCAGTGGCAAAGTGAGCAAGGGACTCACGTCTGAGCATACCCTGCCACACTTGTGGCGGCCAAAGCGGTACAAAAGGGGGTAGTGATGGACGGAGCATTTGAACCAATCAAACACTCACACCCAGTCAAAAGGTCTGGGTTTGATCCATCACCGTTCTTTAGCCCACTCTGCCACCCCAGTTCAGACATGGCTATATGCAAATCAGTCTGACCATGTGCCTCATGGAAACAGAACAGCCCGAGCTGCCAAGCCATGCCTTCCCTGGACTGGAAACGAGCTGCCGAGGACCAGTTTCTGGCATTCCAGCCGTCTTCAGCCCGGCTTGCTTGAATCCAGTGGCAAAGTGAGCAAGGGACTCACGTCTGAGCATACCCTGCCACACTTATGGCGGCCAAAGCGGTGCAAAAGGGGGTGGTGATGGACGGAGCATTTGAACCAATCAAACACTCACACCCAGTCAAAAGATCTGGATTTGATCCATCACCGTTCTTTAGCCCACTCTGCCACCCCAGTTCAGACATGGCTATATGCAAATCAGTCTGACCCTGTGCCTAATGGGAACAGTCCAGCCCGAACTGCCAAGTCATGCCTTCCCTGGACCGGAAACAAGCTTCGGAGGACCAGTTTCTGGCATTCCAGCCGTCTTCAGCCCGGCTTGCTTGAATCCAGTGGCAAAGTGATCAAGGGACTCACGTCTGAGCATACCCTGCCACACTTATGGCTGCCAAAGCGGTACAAAAGGGGGTGGTGATGGACGGAGCATTTGAACCAATCAAACACTCACACCCAGTCAAAAGATCTGGGTTTGATCCATCACCGTTCTTTAGCCCACTCTGCCACCCCCGTTCAGTCATGGCTATATGCAAATCAGTCTGACCCTGTGCCTCATGGGAACAGTCCAGCCCGAACTGCCAAGCCATGCCTTCCCTGGACCGGAAACAAGCTTCCGAGGACCAGTTTCTGGCATTCCAGCCGTCTTCAGCCCGGCTTGCTTGAATCCAGTGGCAAAGTGAGCAAGGGACTCACGTCTGAGCATACCCTGCCACACTTATGGCGGCCAAAGCGGTACAAAAGGGGGTGGTGATGGACGGAGCATTTGAACCAATCAAACACTCACACCCAGTCAAAACATCTGGGTTTGATCCATCACCGTTCTTTAGCCCACTCTGCCACCCCAGTTCAGACATGGCTATATGCAAATCAGTCTGACCCTGTGCCTCATGGGAACAGTCCAGCCCGAACTGCCAAGCCATACCTTCCCTGGACTGGAAACGAGCTTCCGAGGACCAGTTTCTGGCATTCCAGCCGTCTTCAGCCCGGCTTGCTTGAATCCAGTGGCAAAGTGAGCAAGGGACTCACGTCTGAGCATACCCTGCCACACTTATGGCGGCCAAAGCGGTGCAAAAGGGGGTGGTGATGGATGGAGCATTTGAACCAATCAAACACTCACACCCAGTCAAAAGATCTGGGTTTGATCCATCACCGTTCTTTAGCCCACTCTGCCACCCCAGTTCAGACATGGCTATATGCAAATCAGTCTGACCCTGTGCCTAATGGGAACAGTCCAGCCCGAACTGCCAAGTCATGCCTTCCCTGGACCGGAAACAAGCTTCAGAGGACCAGTTTCTGGCATTCCAGCCGTCTTCAGCCCGGCTTGCTTGAATCCAGTGACAAAGTGATCAAGGGACTCACGTCTGAGCATACCCTGCCACACTTATGGCCGCCAAAGCGGTACAAAAGGGGGTGGTGATGGACGGAGCATTTGAACCAATCAAACACTCACACCCAGTCAAAAGATCTGGGTTTGATCCATCACCGTTCTTTAGCCCACTCTGCCACCCCCGTTCAGTCATGGCTATATGCAAATCAGTCTGACCCTGTGCCTCATGGGAACAGTCCAGCCCGAACTGCCAAGCCATGCCTTCCCTGGACCGGAAACAAGCTTCCGAGGACCAGTTTCTGGCATTCCAGCCGTCTTCAGCCCGGCTTGCTTGAATCCAGTGGCAAAGTGAGCAAGGGACTCACGTCTGAGCATACCCTGCCACACTTATGGCGGCCAAAGCGGTACAAAAGGGGGTGGTGATGGACGGAGCATTTGAACCAATCAAACACTCACACCCAGTCAAAACATCTGGGTTTGATCCATCACCGTTCTTTAGCCCACTCTGCCACCCCAGTTCAGACATGGCTATATGCAAATCAGTCTGACCCTGTGCCTCATGGGAACAGTCCAGCCCGAACTGCAAAGCCATACCTTCCCTGGACCGGAAACAAGCTTCCGAGGACCAGTTTCTGTCATTCCAGCCGTCTTCAGCCCGGCTTGCTTGAATCCAGTGGCAAAGTGAGCAAGGGACTCACGTCTGAGCATACCCTGCCTCACGTGTGGCGGGCAAAGCGGTACAAAAGGGGGTGGTGATGGACGGAGCATTTGAACCAATCAAACACTCACACCCAGTCAAAAGGTCTGGGTTTGATCCATCACCGTTCTTTAGCCCACTCTGCCACCCCAGTTCAGACATGGCTATATGCAAATCAGTCTGACCCTGTGCCTCATGGGAACAGTCCAGCCCGAACTGCCAAGCCATGCCTTCCCTGGACCGGAAACAAGCTTCCGAGGACCAGTTTCTGGCATTCCAGCCGTCTTCAGCCCGGTTTGGTTGAATCCAGTCGCAAAGTGAGCAAGGGATTCACGTCTGAGCATACCCTGCCACACTTATGGTGGCCAAAGCGGTACAAAAGGGGGTGGTGATGGACGGAGCATTTGAACCAATCAAACACTCACACCCAGTCCAAAGATCTGGGTTTGATCCATCACCGTTCTTTAGCCCACTCTGCCACCCGAGTTCAGACATGGCTATATGCAAATCAGTCTGACCCTGTGCCTCATGGGAACAGTCCTGCCCGAACTGCCAAGCAATGCCTTCCCTGGACCGGAAACAAGCTTCCGAGGACCAGTTTCTGGCATTCCAGCCGTCTTCAGCCCGGCTTGCTTGAATCCAGTGGCAAAGTGAGCAAGGGACTCACGTCTGAGCATACCCTGCCACACTTATGGCGGCCAAAGCGGTACAAAAGGGGGTGGTGATGGACGGAGCATTTGAACCAATCAAACACTCACACCCAGTCAAAAGGTCTGGGTTTGATCCATCACCGTTCTTTAGCCCACTCTGCCACCCCAGTTCAGACATGGCTATATGCAAATCAGTCTGACCCTGTGCCTCATGGGAACAGTCCTGCCCGAACTAATAAAGCCATGCCTTCCCTGGACCGGAAACAAGCTTCCGAGGACCAGTTTCTGGCATTCCAGCCGTCTTCAGGCCGGATTGCTTGAATCCAGTGGCAAAGTGAGCAAGGGACTCACGTCTGAGCATACCCTGCCACACTTGTGGCAGCCAAAGCGGTACAAAAGGGGGTAGTGATGGACGGAGCATTTGAACCAATCAAACACTCACACCCAGTCAAAAGGTCTGGGTTTGATCCATCACCGTTCTTTAGCCCACTCTGCCACCCCAGTTCAGACATGGCTATATGCAAATCAGTCTGACCATGTGCCTCATGGGAACAGAACAGCCCGAGCTGCCAAGCCATGCCTTCCCTGGACTGGAAACGAGCTGCCGAGGACCAGTTTCTGGCATTCCAGCCGTCTTCAGCCCGGCTTGCTTGAATCCAGTGGCAAAGTGAGCAAGGGACTCACGTCTGAGCATACCCTGCCACACTTATGGCGGCCAAAGCGGTGCAAAAGGGGGTGGTGATGGACGGAGCATTTGAACCAATCAAACACTCACACCCAGTCAAAAGATCTGGATTTGATCCATCACCATTCTTTAGCCCACTCTGCCACCCCAGTTCAGACATGGCTATATGCAAATCAGTCTGACCCTGTGCCTAATGGGAACAGTCCAGCCCGAACTGCCAAGTCATGCCTTCCCTGGACCGGAAACAAGCTTCAGAGGACCAGTTTCTGGCATTCCAGCCGTCTTCAGCCCGGCTTGCTTGAATCCAGTGGCAAAGTGATCAAGGGACTCACGTCTGAGCATACCCTGCCACACTTATGGCCGCCAAAGCGGTACAAAAGGGGGTGGTGATGGACGGAGCATTTGAACCAATCAAACACTCACACCCAGTCAAAAGATCTGGGTTTGATCCATCACCGTTCTTTAGCCCACTCTGCCACCCCCGTTCAGTCATGGCTATATGCAAATCAGTCTGACCCTGTGCCTCATGGGAACAGTCCAGCCCGAACTGCCAAGCCATGCCTTCCCTGGACCGGAAACAAGCTTCCGAGGACCAGTTTCTGGCATTCCAGCCGTCTTCAGCCCGGCTTGCTTGAATCCAGTGGCAAAGTGAGCAAGGGACTCACGTCTGAGCATACCCTGCCACACTTATGGCGGCCAAAGCGGTACAAAAGGGGGTGGTGATGGACGGAGCATTTGAACCAATCAAACACTCACACCCAGTCAAAACATCTGGGTTTGATCCATCACCGTTCTTTAGCCCACTCTGCCACCCCAGTTCAGACATGG
The DNA here is from genome assembly GCF_964261635.1 of Lissotriton helveticus. NCBI lineage: Eukaryota > Metazoa > Chordata > Amphibia > Caudata > Salamandridae > Lissotriton > Lissotriton helveticus. Next base: position 1,903,269,729 of record NC_136057.1, on the reverse strand, counting down.
CTATATGCAAATCAGTCTGACCCTGTGCCTCATGGGAACAGTCCAGCCCGAACTGCCAAGCCATACCTTCCCTGGACTGGAAACGAGCTTCCGAGGACCAGTTTCTGGCATTCCAGCCGTCTTCAGCCCGGCTTGCTTGAATCCAGTGGCAAAGTGAGCAAGGGACTCACGTCTGAGCATACCCTGCCACACTTATGGCGGCCAAAGCGGTGCAAAAGGGGGTGGTGATGGATGGAGCATTTGAACCAATCAAACACTCACACCCAGTCAAAAGATCTGGGTTTGATCCATCACCGTTCTTTAGCCCACTCTGCCACCCCAGTTCAGACATGGCTATATGCAAATCAGTCTGACCCTGTGCCTAATGGGAACAGTCCAGCCCGAACTGCCAAGTCATGCCTTCCCTGGACCGGAAACAAGCTTCAGAGGACCAGTTTCTGGCATTCCAGCCGTCTTCAGCCCGGCTTGCTTGAATCCAGTGACAAAGTGATCAAGGGACTCACGTCTGAGCATACCCTGCCACACTTATGGCCGCCAAAGCGGTACAAAAGGGGGTGGTGATGGACGGAGCATTTGAACCAATCAAACACTCACACCCAGTCAAAAGATCTGGGTTTGATCCATCACCGTTCTTTAGCCCACTCTGCCACCCCCGTTCAGTCATGGCTATATGCAAATCAGTCTGACCCTGTGCCTCATGGGAACAGTCCAGCCCGAACTGCCAAGCCATGCCTTCCCTGGACCGGAAACAAGCTTCCGAGGACCAGTTTCTGGCATTCCAGCCGTCTTCAGCCCGGCTTGCTTGAATCCAGTGGCAAAGTGAGCAAGGGACTCACGTCTGAGCATACCCTGCCACACTTATGGCGGCCAAAGCGGTACAAAAGGGGGTGGTGATGGACGGAGCATTTGAACCAATCAAACACTCACACCCAGTCAAAACATCTGGGTTTGATCCATCACCGTTCTTTAGCCCACTCTGCCACCCCAGTTCAGACATGGCTATATGCAAATCAGTCTGACCCTGTGCCTCATGGGAACAGTCCAGCCCGAACTGCAAAGCCATACCTTCCCTGGACCGGAAACAAGCTTCCGAGGACCAGTTTCTGTCATTCCAGCCGTCTTCAGCCCGGCTTGCTTGAATCCAGTGGCAAAGTGAGCAAGGGACTCACGTCTGAGCATACCCTGCCTCACGTGTGGCGGCCAAAGCGGTACAAAAGGGGGTGGTGATGGACAGAGCATTTGAACCAATCAAACACTCACACCCAGTCAAAAGGTCTGGGTTTGATCCATCACCGTTCTTTACCCCACTCTGCCACCCCAGTTCAGACATGGCTATATGCAAATCAGTCTGACCCTGTGCCTCATGGGAACAGTCCAGCCCGAACTGCCAAGCCATGCCTTTCCTGGACCGGAAACAAGCTTCCGAGGACCAGTTTCTGGCATTCCAGCCGTCTTCAGCCCGGTTTGGTTGAATCCAGTCGCAAAGTGAGCAAGGGATTCACGTCTGAGCATACCCTGCCACACTTATGGTGGCCAAAGCGGTACAAAAGGGGGTGGTGATGGACGGAGCATTTGAACCAATCAAACACTCACACCCAGTCCAAAGATCTGGGTTTGATCCATCACCGTTCTTTAGCCCACTCTGCCACCCCAGTTCAGACATGGCTATATGCAAATCAGTCTGACCCTGTGCCTCATGGGAACAGTCCTGCCCGAACTAATAAAGCCATGCCTTCCCTGGACCGGAAACAAGCTTCCGAGGACCAGTTTCTGGCATTCCAGCCGTCTTCAGGCCGGATTGCTTGAATCCAGTGGCAAAGTGAGCAAGGGACTCACGTCTGAGCATACCCTGCCACACTTGTGGCGGCCAAAGCGGTACAAAAGGGGGTAGTGATGGACGGAGCATTTGAACCAATCAAACACTCACACCCAGTCAAAAGGTCTGGGTTTGATCCATCACCGTTCTTTAGCCCACTCTGCCACCCCAGTTCAGACATGGCTATATGCAAATCAGTCTGACCATGTGCCTCATGGAAACAGAACAGCCCGAGCTGCCAAGCCATGCCTTCCCTGGACTGGAAACGAGCTGCCGAGGACCAGTTTCTGGCATTCCAGCCGTCTTCAGCCCGGCTTGCTTGAATCCAGTGGCAAAGTGAGCAAGGGACTCACGTCTGAGCATACCCTGCCACACTTATGGCGGCCAAAGCGGTGCAAAAGGGGGTGGTGATGGACGGAGCATTTGAACCAATCAAACACTCACACCCAGTCAAAAGATCTGGATTTGATCCATCACCGTTCTTTAGCCCACTCTGCCACCCCAGTTCAGACATGGCTATATGCAAATCAGTCTGACCCTGTGCCTAATGGGAACAGTCCAGCCCGAACTGCCAAGTCATGCCTTCCCTGGACCGGAAACAAGCTTCAGAGGACCAGTTTCTGGCATTCCAGCCGTCTTCAGCCCGGCTTGCTTGAATCCAGTGGCAAAGTGATCAAGGGACTCACGTCTGAGCATACCCTGCCACACTTATGGCTGCCAAAGCGGTACAAAAGGGGGTGGTGATGGACGGAGCATTTGAACCAATCAAACACTCACACCCAGTCAAAAGATCTGGGTTTGATCCATCACCGTTCTTTAGCCCACTCTGCCACCCCCGTTCAGTCATGGCTATATGCAAATCAGTCTGACCCTGTGCCTCATGGGAACAGTCCAGCCCGAACTGCCAAGCCATGCCTTCCCTGGACCGGAAACAAGCTTCCGAGGACCAGTTTCTGGCATTCCAGCCGTCTTCAGCCCGGCTTGCTTGAATCCAGTGGCAAAGTGAGCAAGGGACTCACGTCTGAGCATACCCTGCCACACTTATGGCGGCCAAAGCGGTACAAAAGGGGGTGGTGATGGACGGAGCATTTGAACCAATCAAACACTCACACCCAGTCAAAACATCTGGGTTTGATCCATCACCGTTCTTTAGCCCACTCTGCCACCCCAGTTCAGACATGGCTATATGCAAATCAGTCTGACCCAGTGCCTCATGGGAACAGTCCAGCCCGAACTGCCAAGCCATACCTTCCCTGGACTGGAAACGAGCTTCCGAGGACCAGTTTCTGGCATTCCAGCCGTCTTCAGCCCGGCTTGCTTGAATCCAGTGGCAAAGTGAGCAAGGGACTCACGTCTGAGCATACCCTGCCACACTTATGGCGGCCAAAGCGGTGCAAAAGGGGGTGGTGATGGATGGAGCATTTGAACCAATCAAACACTCACACCCAGTCAAAAGATCTGGGTTTGATCCATCACCGTTCTTTAGCCCACTCTGCCACCCCAGTTCAGACATGGCTATATGCAAATCAGTCTGACCCTGTGCCTAATGGGAACAGTCCAGCCCGAACTGCCAAGTCATGCCTTCCCTGGACCGGAAACAAGCTTCAGAGGACCAGTTTCTGGCATTCCAGCCGTCTTCAGCCCGGCTTGCTTGAATCCAGTGACAAAGTGATCAAGGGACTCACGTCTGAGCATACCCTGCCACACTTATGGCCGCCAAAGCGGTACAAAAGGGGGTGGTGATGGACGGAGCATTTGAACCAATCAAACACTCACACCCAGTCAAAAGATCTGGGTTTGATCCATCACCGTTCTTTAGCCCACTCTGCCACCCCCGTTCAGTCATGGCTATATGCAAATCAGTCTGACCCTGTGCCTCATGGGAACAGTCCAGCCCGAACTGCCAAGCCATGCCTTCCCTGGACCGGAAACAAGCTTCCGAGGACCAGTTTCTGGCATTCCAGCCGTCTTCAGCCCGGCTTGCTTGAATCCAGTGGCAAAGTGAGCAAGGGACTCACGTCTGAGCATACCCTGCCACACTTATGGCGGCCAAAGCGGTACAAAAGGGGGTGGTGATGGACGGAGCATTTGAACCAATCAAACACTCACACCCAGTCAAAACATCTGGGTTTGATCCATCACCGTTCTTTAGCCCACTCTGCCACCCCAGTTCAGACATGGCTATATGCAAATCAGTCTGACCCTGTGCCTCATGGGAACAGTCCAGCCCGAACTGCAAAGCCATACCTTCCCTGGACCGGAAACAAGCTTCCGAGGACCAGTTTCTGTCATTCCAGCCGTCTTCAGCCCGGCTTGCTTGAATCCAGTGGCAAAGTGAGCAAGGGACTCACGTCTGAGCATACCCTGCCTCACGTGTGGCGGCCAAAGCGGTACAAAAGGGGGTGGTGATGGACGGAGCATTTGAACCAATCAAACACTCACACCCAGTCAAAAGGTCTGGGTTTGATCCATCACCGTTCTTTAGCCCACTCTGCCACCCCAGTTCAGACATGGCTATATGCAAATCAGTCTGACCCTGTGCCTCATGGGAACAGTCCAGCCCGAACTGCCAAGCCATGCCTTCCCTGGACCGGAAACAAGCTTCCGAGGACCAGTTTCTGGCATTCCAGCCGTCTTCAGCCCGGTTTGGTTGAATCCAGTCGCAAAGTGAGCAAGGGATTCACGTCTGAGCATACCCTGCCACACTTATGGTGGCCAAAGCGGTACAAAAGGGGGTGGTGATGGACGGAGCATTTGAACCAATCAAACACTCACACCCAGTCCAAAGATCTGGGTTTGATCCATCACCGTTCTTTAGCCCACTCTGCCACCCCAGTTCAGACATGGCTATATGCAAATCAGTCTGACCCTGTGCCTCATGGGAACAGTCCTGCCCGAACTGCCAAGCAATGCCTTCCCTGGACCGGAAACAAGCTTCCGAGGACCAGTTTCTGGCATTCCAGCCGTCTTCAGCCCGGCTTGCTTGAATCCAGTGGCAAAGTGAGCAAGGGACTCACGTCTGAGCATACCCTGCCACACTTATGGCGGCCAAAGCGGTACAAAAGGGGGTGGTGATGGACGGAGCATTTGAACCAATCAAACACTCACACCCAGTCAAAAGGTCTGGGTTTGATCCATCACCGTTCTTTAGCCCACTCTGCCACCCCAGTTCAGACATGGCTATATGCAAATCAGTCTGACCCTGTGCCTCATGGGAACAGTCCTGCCCGAACTAATAAAGCCATGCCTTCCCTGGACCGGAAACAAGCTTCCGAGGACCAGTTTCTGGCATTCCAGCCGTCTTCAGGCCGGATTGCTTGAATCCAGTGGCAAAGTGAGCAAGGGACTCACGTCTGAGCATACCCTGCCACACTTGTGGCGGCCAAAGCGGTACAAAAGGGGGTAGTGATGGACGGAGCATTTGAACCAATCAAACACTCACACCCAGTCAAAAGGTCTGGGTTTGATCCATCACCGTTCTTTAGCCCACTCTGCCACCCCAGTTCAGACATGGCTATATGCAAATCAGTCTGACCATGTGCCTCATGGGAACAGAACAGCCCGAGCTGCCAAGCCATGCCTTCCCTGGACTGGAAACGAGCTGCCGAGGACCAGTTTCTGGCATTCCAGCCGTCTTCAGCCCGGCTTGCTTGAATCCAGTGGCAAAGTGAGCAAGGGACTCACGTCTGAGCATACCCTGCCACACTTATGGCGGCCAAAGCGGTGCAAAAGGGGGTGGTGATGGACGGAGCATTTGAACCAATCAAACACTCACACCCAGTCAAAAGATCTGGATTTGATCCATCACCATTCTTTAGCCCACTCTGCCACCCCAGTTCAGACATGGCTATATGCAAATCAGTCTGACCCTGTGCCTAATGGGAACAGTCCAGCCCGAACTGCCAAGTCATGCCTTCCCTGGACCGGAAACAAGCTTCAGAGGACCAGTTTCTGGCATTCCAGCCGTCTTCAGCCCGGCTTGCTTGAATCCAGTGGCAAAGTGATCAAGGGACTCACGTCTGAGCATACCCTGCCACACTTATGGCCGCCAAAGCGGTACAAAAGGGGGTGGTGATGGACGGAGCATTTGAACCAATCAAACACTCACACCCAGTCAAAAGATCTGGGTTTGATCCATCACCGTTCTTTAGCCCACTCTGCCACCCCCGTTCAGTCATGGCTATATGCAAATCAGTCTGACCCTGTGCCTCATGGGAACAGTCCAGCCCGAACTGCCAAGCCATGCCTTCCCTGGACCGGAAACAAGCTTCCGAGGACCAGTTTCTGGCATTCCAGCCGTCTTCAGCCCGGCTTGCTTGAATCCAGTGGCAAAGTGAGCAAGGGACTCACGTCTGAGCATACCCTGCCACACTTATGGCGGCCAAAGCGGTACAAAAGGGGGTGGTGATGGACGGAGCATTTGAACCAATCAAACACTCACACCCAGTCAAAACATCTGGGTTTGATCCATCACCGTTCTTTAGCCCACTCTGCCACCCCAGTTCAGACATGGCTATATGCAAATCAGTCTGACCCTGTGCCTCATGGGAACAGTCCAGCCCGAACTGCCAAGCCATACCTTCCCTTAACTGGAAACGAGCTTCCGAGGACCAGTTTCTGGCATTCCAGCCGTCTTCAGCCCGGCTTGCTTGAATCCAGTGGCAAAGTGAGCAAGGGACTCACGTCTGAGCATACCCTGCCACACTTATGGCGGCCAAAGCGGTGCAAAAGGGGGTGGTGATGGATGGAGCTTTTGAACCAATCAAACACTCACACCCAGTCAAAAGATCTGGGTTTGATCCATCACCGTTCTTTAGCCCACTCTGCCACCCCAGTTCAGACATGGCTATATGCAAATCAGTCTGACCCTGTGCCTAATGGGAACAGTCCAGCCCGAACTGCCAAGTCATGCCTTCCCTGGACCGGAAACAAGCTTCAGAGGACCAGTTTCTGGCATTCCAGCCGTCTTCAGCCCGGCTTGCTTGAATCCAGTGACAAAGTGATCAAGGGACTCACGTCTGAGCATACCCTGCCACACTTATGGCCGCCAAAGCGGTACAAAAGGGGGTGGTGATGGACGGAGCATTTGAACCAATCAAACACTCACACCCAGTCAAAAGATCTGGGTTTGATCCATCACCGTTCTTTAGCCCACTCTGCCACCCCCGTTCAGTCATGGCTATATGCAAATCAGTCTGACCCTGTGCCTCATGGGAACAGTCCAGCCCGAACTGCCAAGCCATGCCTTCCCTGGACCGGAAACAAGCTTCCGAGGACCAGTTTCTGGCATTCCAGCCGTCTTCAGCCCGGCTTGCTTGAATCCAGTGGCAAAGTGAGCAAGGGACTCACGTCTGAGCATACCCTGCCACACTTATGGCGGCCAAAGCGGTACAAAAGGGGGTGGTGATGGACGGAGCATTTGAACCAATCAAACACTCACACCCAGTCAAAACATCTGGGTTTGATCCATCACCGTTCTTTAGCCCACTCTGCCACCCCAGTTCAGACATGGCTATATGCAAATCAGTCTGACCCTGTGCCTCATGGGAACAGTCCAGCCCGAACTGCAAAGCCATACCTTCCCTGGACCGGAAACAAGCTTCCGAGGACCAGTTTCTGTCATTCCAGCCGTCTTCAGCCCGGCTTGCTTGAATCCAGTGGCAAAGTGAGCAAGGGACTCACGTCTGAGCATACCCTGCCTCACGTGTGGCGGCCAAAGCGGTACAAAAGGGGGTGGTGATGGACGGAGCATTTGAACCAATCAAACACTCACACCCAGTCAAAAGGTCTGGGTTTGATCCATCACCGTTCTTTAGCCCACTCTGCCACCCCAGTTCAGACATGGCTATATGCAAATCAGTCTGACCCTGTGCCTCATGGGAACAGTCCAGCCCGAACTGCCAAGCCATGCCTTCCCTGGACCGGAAACAAGCTTCCGAGGACCAGTTTCTGGCATTCCAGCCGTCTTCAGCCCGGTTTGGTTGAATCCAGTCGCAAAGTGAGCAAGGGATTCACGTCTGAGCATACCCTGCCACACTTATGGTGGCCAAAGCGGTACAAAAGGGGGTGGTGATGGATGGAACATTTGAACCAATCAAACACTCACACCCAGTCAAAAGATCTGGGTTTGATCCATCACCGTTCTTTAGCCCACTCTGCCACCCCAGTTCAGACATGGCTATATGCAAATCAGTCTGACCCTGTGCCTCATGGGAACAGTCCAGCCCGAACTGCCAAGCCATGCCTTCCCTGGACCGGAAACAAGCTTCCGAGGACCAGTTTCTGGCATTCCAGCCGTCTTCAGCCCGGCTTGCTTGAATCCAGTGGCAAAGTGAGCAAGGGACTCACGTCTGAGCATACCCTGCCACACTTATGGCGGCCAAAGCGGTACAAAAGAGGGTGGTGATGGACGGAGCATTTGAACCAATCAAACACTCACACCCAGTCAAAAGATCTGGGTTTGATCCATCACCGTTCTTTAGCCCACTCTGTCACCCCAGTTCAGACATGGCTATATGCAAATCAGTCTGACCCTGTGCCTCATGGGAACAGTCCAGCCCGAACTGCCAAGCCATGCCTTCCCTGGACCGGAAACAAGCTACCGAGGACAAGTTTCTGGCATTCCAGCCGTCTTCAGCCCGGCTTGCTTGAATCCAGTGGCAAAGTGAGCAAGGGACTTATGTCTGAGCATACCCTGCCACACTTATGGCGGCCAAAGCGGTACAAAAGGGGGTTGTGATGGACGGAGCATTTGAAACAATGAAACACTCACACCCTGGCAAAAGATCTGGGTTTGATCCATCACCGTTCTTTAGTCCACTCTGCCACCCCGTTCAGACATGGCTATATGCAAATCAGTCTGACCCTGTGCCTCATGGGAACAGTCCAGCCCGAACTGCCAAGCCATGCCTTCCCTGGACCGGAAACAAGCTACAGAGGACAAGTTTCTGGCATTCCAGCCGTCTTTAGCCCGGCTTGCTTGAATCCAGTGGCAAAGTGAGCAAGGGACTCACGTCTGAGCATACCCTGCCACACTTATGGCGGCCAAAGCGGTACAAAAGGGGGTGGTGATGAACGGAGCATTTGAATCAATCAAACACTCACACCCAGTCAAAAGATCTGGGTTTGATCCATCACCGTTCTTTAGCCCACTCTGCCACCCCAGTTCAGACATGGCTAAATGCAAATCAGTCTGACCCTGTGCCTCATGGGAACAGTCCAGCCCGAACTGCCAAGCCATGCCTTCCCTGGATCGGAAACAAGTTTCCGAGGACCAGTTTCTGGCATTCCAGCAGTCTTCAGCCCGGCTTGCTTGAATCCAGTGGCAAAGTAAGCAAGGGACTCACGTCTGAGCATACCCTGCCACACTTATGGCGGCCAAAGCGGTACAAAATGGGGTGGTGATGGACGGAGCATTTGAACCAATCAAACACTCACACCCAGTCAAAAGATCTGGGTTTGATCCATCACCGTTCTTTAGCCCACTCTGCCACCCCAGTTCAGACATGGCTATATGCAAATAAGTCTGACCCTGTGCCTCATGGGAAAAGTCCAGCCCGAACTGCCAAGCCATGCCTTCCCTGGACCGGAAACAAGCTTCCGAGGACCAGTTTCTGACATTCCAGCCGTCTTCAGTCCGGCTTGCTTGAATCCAGTGGCAAAGTGAGCAAGGGACTCACTTCTGAGCATACCCTGCCACACTTATGGCGGCCAAAGCGGTACAAAAGGGGGTGGTGATGGAGGGAGCATTTGAACCAATCAAACACTCACACCCAGTCAAAAGGTCTGGGTTTGATCCATCACCTTTCTTTAGCCCACTCTGCCACCCCAGTTCAGACATGGCTATATGCAATTCAGTCTGACCCTGTGCCTCATGGGAACAGTCCAGCCAGAACTGCCAAGCCATGCCTTCCCTGCACCGGAAACAAGCTTCCGAGGACCAGTTTCTAGCATTCCAGCCGTCTTCAGCCCGGCTTGCGTGAATCCAGTGGCAAAGTGAGCAAGGGACTCACGTCTGAGCATACCCTGCCACACTTATGGCGGCCAAAGCGGTGCAAAAGGGGGTGGTGATGGACGGAGCATGTGAACCAATCAAACACTCACACCCAGTCAAAAGATCTGGGTTTGATCCATCACCGTTCTTTAGCCCACTCTGCCACCCCAGTTCAGACATGGCTATATGCAAATCTGTCTGACCCTGTGCCTCATGGGAACAGTCCAGCCCGATCTGCCAAGCCATGCCTTCCCTGGACCGGAAACAAGCTTCCGAGGACCAGTTCTGGCATTCCAGTCGTCTTCAGCCCGGCTTTCTTGAATCCAGTGGCAAAGTGAGCAAGGGACTCACGTCTGAGCATACCCTGCCACACTTATGGCGGCCAAAGCGGTACAAAAGAGGGTGGTGATGGACGGAGCATTTGAACCAATCAAACACTCACACCCAGTCAAAAGATCTGGGTTTGATCCATCACCGTCCTTTAGCCCACTCTGCCACCCCAGTTCAGACATGGCTATATGCAAATCAGTCTGACCCTGTGCCTCATGGGAACAGTCCAGCCCGAACTGCCAAGCCATGCCTTCCCTGGACCGGAAACAAGCTACCGAGGACCAGTTTCTGGCATTCCAGCCGTCTTCAGCCCGGCTTGCTTGAATCCAGTGGCAAAGTGAGCAAGGGACTCACGTCTGAGCATACCCTGCCACACTTATGGCGGCCAAAGCGGTACAAAAGAGGGTGGTGATGGACGGAGCATTTTAAACAATCAAAGACTCACACCCAGTCAAAAGATCTGGGTTTGATCCATCACCGTTCTTTAGCCCACTCTGCCACCCCAGTTCAGACATGGCTATATGCAAATCAGTCTGACCCTGTGCCTCATGGGAACAGTCCAGCCCGAACTGCCAAGCCATGCCTTCCCTGGACCGGAAACAAGCTACAGAGGACCAGTTTCTGGCATTCCAGCCGTCTTCAGCCCGGTTTGCTTGAATCCAGTGGCAAAGTGAGCAAGGGACTCACGTCTGAGCATACCCTGCCACCCTTTGGCGGCCAAAGCAGTACAAAAGGGGGTGGTGATGGACGGAGCATTTGAACCAATCAAACACTCACACCCAGTCAAAAGATCTGGGTTTGATCCATCACCGTTCTTTAGCCCACTCTGCCACCCCTGTTCCGACATGGCTATATGCAAATCAGTCTGACCCTGTGCCTCATGGGAACAGTCCAGCCCGAACTGCCAAGCCATTCCTTCCCTGGACCGGAAACAAGCTTCCGAGGACCAGTTTCTGGCATTCCAGCCGTCTTCAGCCCGGCTTGCTTGAATCCAGTGGCAAAGTGAGCAAGGGACTCACGTCTGAGCATACCCTGCCACACTTATGGCGGCCAAAGCGGTACAAAAGGGGGTGGTGATGGACGAAGCATTTGAACCAATCAAACACTCACACCCAGTCAAAAGGTCTGGGTTTGATCCATCACCATTCTTTAGCCCACTCTGCCACCCCAGTTCAGACATGGCTATATGCAAATCAGTCTGACCCTGTGCCTCATGGGAACAGTCCAGCCCGAACTGCCAAGCCATGCATTCCCTGGACTGGAAACAAGCTTCCGAGGACCAGTTTCTGGCATTCCAGCCGTCTTCAGCCCGGCTTGCTTGAATCCAGTGGCAAAGTGAGCAAGGGACTCACGTCTGAGCATACCCTGCCACACTTGTGGCGGCCAAAGCGGTACAAAAGGGGATGGTGATGGACAGAGCATTTGAACCAATCAAACACTCACACCCAGTCAAAAGGTCTGGGTTTGATCCATCACCGTTCTTTAGCCCACTCTTCCACCCCAGTTCAGACATGGCTATATGCAAATCAGTCTGACCATGTGCCTCATGGGAACAGAACAGCCCGAGCTGCCAAGCCATGCCTTCCCTGGACTGGAAACGAGCTGCCGAGGACCAGTTTCTGGCATTCCAGCCGTCTTCAGCCCGGCTTGCTTGAATCCAGTGGCAAAGTGAGCAAGGGACTCACGTCTGAGCATACCCTGCCACACTTATGGCGGCCAAAGCGGTGCAAAAGGGGGTGGTGATGGACGGAGCATTTGAACCAATCAAACACTCACACCCAGTCAAAAGATCTGGATTTGATCCATCACCATTCTTTAGCCCACTCTGCCACCCCAGTTCAGACATGGCTATATGCAAATCAGTCTGACCCTGTGCCTAATGGGAACAGTCCAGCCCGAACTGCCAAGTCATGCCTTCCCTGGACCGGAAACAAGCTTCAGAGGACCAGTTTCTGGCATTCCAGCCGTCTTCAGCCCGGCTTGCTTGAATCCAGTGGCAAAGTGATCAAGGGACTCACGTCTGAGCATACCCTGCCACACTTATGGCCGCCAAAGCGGTACAAAAGGGGGTGGTGATGGACGGAGCATTTGAACCAATCAAACACTCACACCCAGTCAAAAGATCTGGGTTTGATCCATCACCGTTCTTTAGCCCACTCTGCCACCCCCGTTCAGTCATGGCTATATGCAAATCAGTCTGATCCTGTGCCTCATGGGAACAGTCCAGCCCGAACTGCCAAGCAATGCCTTCCCTGGACCGGAAACAAGCTTCCGAGGACCAGTTTCTGGCATTCCAGCCGTCTTCAGCCCGGCTTGCTTGAATCCAGTGGCAAAGTGAGAAAGGGACTCACGTCTGAGCATACCCTGCCACACTTATGGCGGCCAAAGCGGTACAAAAGGGGGTGGTGATGGACGGAGCATTTGAACCAATCAAACACTCACACCCAGTCAAAACATCTGGGTTTGATCCATCACCGTTCTTTAGCCCACTCTGCCACCCCAGTTCAGACATGGCTATATGCAAATCAGTCTGACCCTGTGCCTCATGGGAACAGTCCAGCCCGAACTGCCAAGCCATACCTTCCCTGGACTGGAAACGAGCTTCCGAGGACCAGTTTCTGGCATTCCAGCCGTCTTCAGCCCGGCTTGCTTGAATCCAGTGGCAAAGTGAGCAAGGGACTCACGTCTGAGCATACCCTGCCACACTTATGGCGGCCAAAGCGGTGCAAAAGGGGGTGGTGATGGATGGAGCATTTGAACCAATCAAACACTCACACCCAGTCAAAAGATCTGGGTTTGATCCATCACCGTTCTTTAGCCCACTCTGCCACCCCAGTTCAGACATGGCTATATGCAAATCAGTCTGACCCTGTGCCTAATGGGAACAGTCCAGCCCGAACTGCCAAGTCATGCCTTCCCTGGACCGGAAACAAGCTTCAGAGGACCAGTTTCTGGCATTCCAGCCGTCTTCAGCCCGGCTTGCTTGAATCCAGTGACAAAGTGATCAAGGGACTCACGTCTGAGCATACCCTGCCACACTTATGGCCGCCAAAGCGGTACAAAAGGGGGTGGTGATGGGCGGAGCATTTGAACCAATCAAACACTCACACCCAGTCAAAAGATCTGGGTTTGATCCATCACCGTTCTTTAGCCCACTCTGCCACCCCCGTTCAGTCATGGCTATATGCAAATCAGTCTGACCCTGTGCCTCATGGGAACAGTCCAGCCCGAACTGCCAAGCCATGCCTTCCCTGGACCGGAAACAAGCTTCCGAGGACCAGTTTCTGGCATTCCAGCCGTCTTCAGCCCGGCTTGCTTGAATCCAGTGGCAAAGTGAGCAAGGGACTCACGTCTGAGCATACCCTGCCACACTTATGGCGGCCAAAGCGGTACAAAAGGGGGTGGTGATGGACGGAGCATTTGAACCAATCAAACACTCACACCCAGTCAAAACATCTGGGTTTATCCATCACCGTTCTTTAGCCCACTCTGCCACCCCAGTTCAGACATGGCTATATGCAAATCAGTCTGACCCTGTGCCTCATGGGAACAGTCCAGCCCGAACTGCAAAGCCATACCTTCCCTGGACCGGAAACAAGCTTCCGAGGACCAGTTTCTGTCATTCCAGCCGTCTTCAGCCCGGCTTGCTTGAATCCAGTGGCAAAGTGAGCAAGGGACTCACGTCTGAGCATACCCTGCCTCACGTGTGGCGGCCAAAGCGGTACAAAAGGGGGTGGTGATGGACGGAGCATTTGAACCAATCAAACACTCACACCCAGTCAAAAGGTCTGGGTTTGATCCATCACCGTTCTTTAGCCCACTCTGCCACCCCAGTTCAGACATGGCTATATGCAAATCAGTCTGACCCTGTGCCTCATGGGAACAGTCCAGCCCGAACTGCCAAGCCATGCCTTCCCTGGACCGGAAACAAGCTTCCGAGGACCAGTTTCTGGCATTCCAGCCGTCTTCAGCCCGGTTTGGTTGAATCCAGTCGCAAAGTGAGCAAGGGATTCACGTCTGAGCATACCCTGCCACACTTTTGGTGGCCAAAGCGGTACAAAAGGGGGTGGTGATGGACGGAGCATTTGAACCAATCAAACACTCACACCCAGTCAAAAGATCTGGGTTTGATCCATCACCGTTCTTTAGCCCACTCTGCCACCCCAGTTCAGACATGGCTATATGCAAATCAGTCTGACCCTGTGCCTCATGGGAACAGTCCAGCCCGAACTGCCAAGCCATGCCTTCCCTGGACCGGAAACAAGCTTCCGAGGACCAGTTTCTGGCATTCCAGCCGTCTTCAGCCCGGCTTGCTTGAATCCAGTGGCAAAGTGAGCAAGGGACTCACGTCTGAGCATACCCTGACACACTTATGGCGGCCAAAGCGGTACAAAAGAGGGTGGTGATGGACGGAGCATTTGAACCAATCAAACACTCACACCCAGTCAAAAGATCTGGGTTTGATCCATCACCGTTCTTTAGCCCACTCTGTCACCCCAGTTCAGACATGGCTATATGCAAATCAGTCTGACCCTGTGCCTCATGGGAACAGTCCAGCCCGAACTGCCAAGCCATGCCTTCCCTGGACCGGAAACAAGCTACCGAGGACAAGTTTCTGGCATTCCAGCCGTCTTCAGCCCGGCTTGCTTGAATCCAGTGGCAAAGTGAGCAAGGGACTTATGTCTGAGCATACCCTGCCACACTTATGGCGGCCAAAGCGGTACAAAAGGGGGTTGTGATGGACGGAGCATTTGAAACAATGAAACACTCACACCCAGGCAAAAGATCTGGGTTTGATCCATCACCGTTCTTTAGTCCACTCTGCCACCCCGTTCAGACATGGCTATATGCAAATCAGTCTGACCCTGTGCCTCATGGGAACAGTCCAGCCCGAACTGCCAAGCCATGCCTTCCCTGGAACGGAAACAAGCTACCGAGGACAAGTTTCTGGCATTCCAGCCGTCTTTAGCCCGGCTTGCTTGAATCCAGTGGCAAAGTGAGCAAGGGACTCACGTCTGAGCATACCCTGCCACACTTATGGCGGCCAAAGCGGTACAAAAGGGGGTGGTGATGAACGGAGCATTTGAATCAATCAAACACTCACACCCAGTCAAAAGATCTGGGTTTGATCCATCACCGTTCTTTAGCCCACTCTGCCACCCCAGTTCAGACATGGCTATATGTAAATCAGTCTGACCCTGTGCCTGATGGGAACAGTCCAGCCCGAACTGCCAAGCCATGCCTTCCCTGGACCGGAAACAAGCTTCCGAGGACCAGTTTCTGGCATTCCAGCCGTCTTCAGCCCGGCTTGCTTGAATCCAGTGGCAAAGTGAGCAAGGGACTCACGTCTGAGCATATCCTGCCACACTTTTGGCGGCCAAAGCGGTACAAAAGGGGGTGGTGATGGACAGAGCATTTGAACCAATCAAACACTCACACCCAGTCAAAATATCTGGGTTTGATCCATCACCGTTCTTTAGCCCACTCTGCCACCCCAGTTCAGACATGGCTATATGCAAATCAGTCTGACCCTGTGCCTCATGGGAACAGTCCAGCCCGAACTGCCAAGCCATGCCTTCCCTGGATCGGAAACAAGTTTCCGAGGACCAGTTTCTGGCATTCCAGCAGTCTTCAGCCCGGCTTGCTTGAATCCAGTGGCAAAGTAAGCAAGGGACTCACGTCTGAGCATACCCTGCCACACTTATGGCGGCCAAAGCGGTACAAAATGGGGTGGTGATGGACGGAGCATTTGAACCAATCAAACACTCACACCCAGTCAAAAGATCTGGGTTTGATCCATCACCGTTCTTTAGCCCACTCTGCCACCCCAGTTCAGACATGGCTATATGCAAATAAGTCTGACCCTGTGCCTCATGGGAAAAGTCCAGCCCGAACTGCCAAGCCATGCCTTCCCTGGACCGGAAACAAGCTTCCGAGGACCAGTTTCTGACATTCCAGCCGTCTTCAGTCCGGCTTGCTTGAATCCAGTGGCAAAGTGAGCAAGGGACTCACTTCTGAGCATACCCTGCCACACTTATGGCAGCCAAAGCGGTACAAAAGGGGGTGGTGATGGTGGGAGCATTTGAACCAATCAAACACTCACACCCAGTCAAAAGGTCTGGGTTTGATCCATCACCTTTCTTTAGCCCACTCTGCCACCCCAGTTCAGACATGGCTATATGCAATTCAGTCTGACCCTGTGCCTCATGGGAACAGTCCAGCCAGAACTGCCAAGCCATGCCTTCCCTGCACCGGAAACAAGCTTCCGAGGACCAGTTTCTAGCATTCCAGCCGTCTTCAGCCCGGCTTGCGTGAATCCAGTGGCAAAGTGAGCAAGGGACTCACGTCTGAGCATACCCTGCCACACTTATGGCGGCCAAAGCGGTGCAAAAGGGGGTGGTGATGGACGGAGCATGTGAACCAATCAAACACTCACACCCAGTCAAAAGATCTGGGTTTGATCCATCACCGTTCTTTAGCCCACTCTGCCACCCCAGTTCAGACATGGCTATATGCAAATCTGTCTGACCCTGTGCCTCATGGGAACAGTCCAGCCCGATCTGCCAAGCCATGCCTTCCCTGGACCGGAAACAAGCTTCCGAGGACCAGTTCTGGCATTCCAGTCGTCTTCAGCCCGGCTTTCTTGAATCCAGTGGCAAAGTGAGCAAGGGACTCACGTCTGAGCATACCCTGCCACACTTATGGCGGCCAAAGCGGTACAAAAGAGGGTGGTGATGGACGGAGCATTTGAACCAATCAAACACTCACACCCAGTCAAAAGATCTGGGTTTGATCCATCACCGTCCTTTAGCCCACTCTGCCACCCCAGTTCAGACATGGCTATATGCAAATCAGTCTGACCCTGTGCCTCATGGGAACAGTCCAGCCCGAACTGCCAAGCCATGCCTTCCCTGGACCGGAAACAAGCTACCGAGGACCAGTTTCTGGCATTCCAGCCGTCTTCAGCCCGGCTTGCTTGAATCCAGTGGCAAAGTGAGCAAGGGACTCACGTCTGAGCATACCCTGCCACACTTATGGCGGCCAAAGCGGTACAAAAGAGGGTGGTGATGGACGGAGCATTTTAAACAATCAAAGACTCACACCCAGTCAAAAGATCTGGGTTTGATCCATCACCGTTCTTTAGCCCACTCTGCCACCCCAGTTCAGACATGGCTATATGCAAATCAGTCTGACCCTGTGCCTCATGGGAACAGTCCAGCCCGAACTGCCAAGCCATGCCTTCCCTGGACCGGAAACAAGCTACAGAGGACCAGTTTCTGGCATTCCAGCCGTCTTCAGCCCGGTTTGCTTGAATCCAGTGGCAAAGTGAGCAAGGGACTCACGTCTGAGCATACCCTGCCACCCTTTGGCGGCCAAAGCAGTACAAAAGGGGGTGGTGATGGACGGAGCATTTGAACCAATCAAACACTCACACCCAGTCAAAAGATCTGGGTTTGATCCATCACCGTTCTTTAGCCCACTCTGCCACTCCTGTTCCGACATGGCTATATGCAAATCAGTCTGACCCTGTGCCTCATGGGAACAGTCCAGCCCGAACTGCCAAGCCATTCCTTCCCTGGACCGGAAACAAGCTTCCGAGGACCAGTTTCTGGCATTCCAGCCGTCTTCAGCCCGGCTTGCTTGAATCCAGTGGCAAAGTGAGCAAGGGACTCACGTCTGAGCATACCCTGCCACACTTATGGCGGCCAAAGCGGTACAAAAGGGGGTGGTGATGGATGAAGCATTTGAACCAATCAAACACTCACACCCAGTCAAAAGGTCTGGGTTTGATCCATCACCATTCTTTAGCCCACTCTGCCACCCCAGTTCAGACATGGCTATATGCAAATCAGTCTGACCCTGTGCCTCATGGGAACAGTCCAGCCCGAACTGCCAAGCCATGCATTCCCTGGACTGGAAACAAGCTTCCGAGGACCAGTTTCTGGCATTCCAGCCGTCTTCAGCCCGGCTTGCTTGAATCCAGTGGCAAAGTGAGCAAGGGACTCACGTCTGAGCATACCCTGCCACACTTGTGGCGGCCAAAGCGGTACAAAAGGGGATGGTGATGGACGGAGCATTTGAACCAATCAAACACTCACACCCAGTCAAAAGGTCTGGGTTTGATCCATCACCGTTCTTTAGCCCACTCTGCCACCCCAGTTCAGACATGGCTATATGCAAATCAGTCTGACCCTGTGCCTCATGGGAACAGTCCAGCCCGAACTGCCAAGCCATGCCTTCCCTGGAACGGAAACAAGCTTCCGAGGACCAGTTTCTGGCATTCCAGCCGTCTTCAGCCCGGCTTGCTTGAATCCAGTGGCAAAGTGAGCAAGGGACTCACGTCTGAGCATACCCTGCCACACTTATGGCGGCCAAAGCGGTACAAAAGAGGGTGGTGATGGACGGAGCATTTGAACCAATCAAACACTCACACCCAGTCAAAAGATCTGAGTTTGATCCATCACTGTTCTTTAGCCCACTCTGCCACCCCAGTTCAGACATGGCTATATGCAAATCAGTCTGACCCTGTGCATCATGGGAACAGTCCAGCCCGAACTGCCAAGCCATGCCTTCCCTGAACCGGAAACAAGCTTCCGAGGACCAGTTCCTGGCATTCCAGCCGTCTTCAGCCCGGCTTGCTTGAATCCAGTGGCAAAGTGAGCAAGGGACTCATGTCTGAGCATACCCTGCCACACTTGTGGCGGCCAAAGCGGTACAAAAGGGGGTGGTGATGGACGGAGCATTTCAACCAATCAAACACTCACACCCAGTCAAAAGGTCTGGGTTTGATCCATCACCGTTCTTTAGCCCACTCTGCCACCCCAGTTCAGACATGGCTATATGCAAATCAGTCTGACCCTGTGCCTCATGGGAACAGTCCAGCCCGATCTGCCAAGCCATGCCTTCCCTGGACCGGAAACAAGCTTCCGAGGACTAGTTTCTAGCATTCCAGCCGTCTTCAGCCCGGCTTGCTTGAATCCAGTGGCAAAGTGAGCAAGGGACTCACGTCTGAGCATACCCTGCCACACTTATGGCGGCCAAAGCGGTACAAAAGGGGGTGGTGATGGACAGAGCATTTGAGCCAATCAAACACTCACACCCAGTCAAAAGATCTGGGTTTGATCCATCACCGTTCTTTAGCCCACTCTGCCACCCCAGTTCAGACATGGCTATATGCAAATCAGTCTGACCCTGTGCCTCATGGGAACAGTCCAGCCCGAACTGCCAAGCCATGCCTTCCCTGTACCGGAAACAAGCTTCCGAGGACCAGTTTCTGGCATTCCAGCCTTCTTCAGCCCGGCTTAATTGAATCCAGTGGCAAAGTGAGCAAGGGACTCACGTCTGAGCATACCCTGCCACACTTATGGCGGCCAAAGCGATACAAAGGGGGTGGTGATGGACTGAGCATTTGAACCAATCAAACACTCACACCCAGTCAAAACATCTGGGTTTGATCCATCACCGTTCTTTAGCCCACTCTGCCACCCCAGTTCAGACATGGCTATATGCAAATCAGTCTGACCCTGTGCCTCATGAGAACAGTCCAGCCCGAACTGCCAAGCCATACCTTTCCTGGACCGGAAACAAGCTTCCGAGGATCAGTTTCTGGCATTCCAGCCGTCTTCAGCCCGGCTTGCTTGAATCCAGTGGCAAAGTGAGCAAGGGACTCACGTCTGAGCATACCCTGCTACACGTGTGGCGGCCAAAGCGGTTCAAAAGGGGGTGGTGATGGACGGAGCATTTGAACCAATCAAACACTCACACCCAGTCAAAAGGTCTGGGTTTGATCCATCACCGTTCTTTAGCCCACTCTGCCACCCCAGTTCAGACATGGCTATATGCAAATCAGTCTGACCCTGTGCCTCATGGGAACAGTCCAGCCCGAACTGCCAAGCCATGCCTTCCCTGGACCGGAAACAAGCTTCCGAAGACCAGTTTCTGGCATTCCAGCCGTCTTCAGCCCGGCTTGCTTGAATCCAGTGGCAAAGTGAGCAAGGGACTCACGTCTGAGCATACCCTGCCACACTTATGGCGGCCAAAGCGGTCCAAAAGGGGGTGGTGATGGACGGAGCATTTGAACCAATCAAACACTCACACCCAGTCAAAAGGTCTGGGTTTGATCCATCACCATTCTTTAGCCCACTCTGCCACCCCAGTTCAGACATGGCTATATGCAAATCAGTCTGACCCTGTGCCTCATGGGAACAGTCCAGCCCGAACTGCCAAGCCATGCATTCCCTGGACTGGAAACAAGCTTCCGAGGACCAGTTTCTGGCATTCCAGCCGTCTTCAGCCCGGCTTGCTTGAATCCAGTGGCAAAGTGAGCAAGGGACTCACGTCTGAGCATACCCTGCCACACTTGTGGCGGCCAAAGCAGTACAAAAGGGGATGGTGATGGACGGAGCATTTGAACCAATCAAACACTCACACCCAGTCAAAAGGTCTGGGTTTGATCCATCACCGTTCTTTAGCCCACTCTGCCACCCCAGTTCAGACATGGCTATATGCAAATCAGTCTGACCCTGTGCCTCATGGGAACAGTCCAGCCCGAACTGCCAAGCCATGCCTTCCCTGGACCGGAAACAAGCTTCCGAGGACCAGTTTCTGGCATTCCAGCCGTCTTCAGCCCGGCTTGCTTGAATCCAGTGGCAAAGTGAGCAAGGGACTCACGTCTGAGCCTACCCTGCCACACTTATGGCGGCCAAAGCGGTACAAAAGAGGGTGGTGATGGACGGAGCATTTGAACCAATCAAACACTCACACCCAGTCAAAAGATCTGAGTTTGATCCATCACTGTTCTTTAGCCCACTCTGCCACCCAAGTTCAAACATGGCTATATGCAAATCAGTCTGACCCTGTGCATCATGGGAACAGTCCAGCCCGAACTGCCAAGCCATGCCTTCCCTGAACCGGAAACAAGCTTCCGAGGACCAGTTCCTGGCATTCCAGCCGTCTTCAGCCCGGCTTGCTTGAATCCAGTGGCAAAGTGAGCAAGGGACTCATGTCTGAGCATACCCTGCCACACTTGTGGCGGCCAAAGCGGTACAAAAGGGGGTGGTGATGGACGGAGCATTTGAACCAATCAAACACTCACACCCAGTCAAAAGGTCTGGGTTTGATCCATCACCGTTCTTTAGCCCACTCTGCCACCCCAGTTCAGACATGGCTATATGCAAATCAGTCTGACCCTGTGCCTCATGGGAACAGTCCAGCCCGATCTGCCAAGCCATGCCTTCCCTGGACCGGAAACAAGCTTCCGAGGACTAGTTTCTAGCATTCCAGCCGTCTTCAGCCCGGCTTGCTTGAATCCAGTGGCAAAGTGAGCAAGGGACTCACGTCTGAGCATACCCTGCCACACTTATGGCGGCCAAAGCGGTACAAAAGGGGGTGGTGATGGACAGAGCATTTGAGCCAATCAAACACTCACACCCAGTCAAAAGATCTGGGTTTGATCCATCACCGTTCTTTAGCCCACTCTGCCACCCCAGTTCAGACATGGCTATATGCAAATCAGTCTGACCCTGTGCCTCATGGGAACAGTCCAGCCCGAACTGCCAAGCCATGCCTTCCCTGTACCGGAAACAAGCTTCCGAGGACCAGTTTCTGGCATTCCAGCCGTCTTCAGCCCGGCTTAATTGAATCCAGTGGCAAAGTGAGCAAGGGACTCACGTCTGAGCATACCCTGCCACACTTATGGCGGCCAAAGCGGTACAAAGGGGGTGGTGATGGACTGAGCATTTGAACCAATCAAACACTCACACCCAGTCAAAACATCTGGGTTTGATCCATCACCGTTCTTTAGCCCACTCTGCCACCCCAGTTCAGACATGGCTATATGCAAATCAGTCTGACCCTGTGCCTCATGGGAACAGTCCAGCCCGAACTGCCAAGCCATACCTGTCCTGGACCGGAAACAAGCTTCCGAGGATCAGTTTCTGGCATTCCAGCCGTCTTCAGCCCGGCTTGCTTGAATCCAGTGGCAAAGTGAGCAAGGGACTCACGTCTGAGCATACCCTGCTACACGTGTGGCGGCCAAAGCGGTTCAAAAGGGGGTGGTGATGGACGGAGCATTTGAACCAATCAAACACTCACACCCAGTCAAAAGGTCTGGGTTTGATCCATCACCGTTCTTTAGCCCACTCTGCCACCCCAGTTCAGACATGGCTATATGCAAATCAGTCTGACCCTGTGCCTCATGGGAACAGTCCAGCCCGAACTGCCAAGCCATGCCTTCCCTGGACCGGAAACAAGCTTCCGAAGACCAGTTTCTGGCATTCCAGCCGTCTTCAGCCCGGCTTCCTTGAATCCAGTGGCAAAGTGAGCAAGGGACTCACGTCTGAGCATACCCTGCCACACTTATGGCGGCCAAAGCGGTGCAAAAGGGGGTGGTGATGGACGGAGCATTTAAACCAATCAAACACTCACACCCAGTCAAAAGATCTGGGTTTGATCCATCACCGTTCTTTAGCCCACTCTGCCACCCTAGTTCAGACATGGCTATATGCAAATCAGTCTGAACCTGTGCCTCATGGGAACAGTCCAGCCCGAACTGCCAAGCCATGCCTTCCCTGGACCGGAAACAAGCTTCCGAGGACCAGTTTCTGGCATTCCAGCCGTCTTCAGCCCGGCTTGCTTGAATCCAGTGGCAAAGTGAGCAAGGGACTCACGTCTGAGCATACCCTGCCACACTTATGGCGGCCAAAGCGGTACAAAAGGGGGTGGTGATGGACGGAGCATTTGAAACAATCAAACACTCACACCCAGTCAAAAGATCTGGGTTTGATCCATCACCGTTCTTTAGCCCACTCTGCCACCCCAGTTCAGACATGGCTATATGCAAATCAGTCTGACCCTGTGCCTCATGGGAACAGTCCAGCCCGAACTGCCAAGCCATGCCTTCCCTGGACCGGAAACAAGTACCGAGGACCAGTTTCTGGCATTCCAGCCGTCTTCAGCCCGGCTTGCTTGAATCCAGTGGCAAAGTGAGCAAGGGACTCACGTCTGAGCATACCCTGCCACACATATGGCGGCCAAAGCGGTACAAAAGGGGGTGGTGATGGACGGAGCATTTGAACCAATCAAACACTCACACCCAGTCAAAAGATCTGGGTTTGATCCATCACCGTTCTTTAGCCCACTCTGCCACCCCAGTTCAGACATGGCTATATGCAAATCAGTCTGACCCTGTGCCTCATGGGAACAGTCCAGCCCGAACTGCCAAGCCATGCCTTCCCTGGACCGGAAACAATCTTCCGAGGACCAGTTTTTGGCATTCCAGCCGTCTTCAGCCCGGCTTGCTTGAATCCAGTGGCAAAGTGAGCAAGGGACTCACGTCTGAGCATACCCTGCCACACTTATGGCGGCCAAAGTGGTACAAAAGGGGGTGGTGAAGGACGGAGCATTTGAACCAATCAAACACTCACACCCAGTCAAAAGGTCTGGGTTTGATCCATCACCGTTCTTTAGCCCACTCTGCCACCCCAGTTCAGACATGGCTATATGCAAATCAGTCTGACCCTGTGCCTCATGGGAACAGTCCAGCCCGAACTGCCAAGCCATGCCTTCCCTGGACCGGAAACAAGCTTCCGAGGACCAGTTTCTGGCATTCCAGTCGTCTTCAGCCCGGCTTGCTTGAATCCAGTGGCAAAGTGAGCAAGGGACTCACGTCTGAGCATACCCTGCCACACTTGTGGCGGCCAAAGCGGTACAAAAGGGGATGGTGATGGACGGAGCATTTGAACCAATCAAACACTCACACCCAGTCAAAAGGTCTGGGTTTGATCCATCACCGTTCTTTAGCCCACTCTGCCACCCTAGTTCAGACATGGCTATATGCAAATCAGTCTGACCCTGTGCCTCATGGGAACAGTCCAGCCCGAACTGCCAAGCCATGCCTTCCCTGGACCGGAAACAAGCTACCGAGGACCAGTTTCTGGCATTCCAGCCGTCTTCAGCCCGGCTTGCTTGAATCCAGTGGCAAAGTGAGCAAGGGACTCACGTCTGAGCATACCCTGCCACACTTGTGGCGGCCAAAGCGGTACAAAAGGGGGTGGTGATGGACGGAGCATTTGAACCAATCAAACACTCACACCCAGTCAAAAGGTCTGGGTTTGATCCATCACCGTTCTTTAGCCCACTCTGCCACCCTAGTTCAGACATGGCTATATGCAAATCAGTCTGACCCTGTGCCTCATGGGAACAGTCCAGCCCGAACTGCCAAGCCATGCCTTCCCTGGACCGGAAACAAGCTACCGGGGACCAGTTTCTGGCATTCCAGCCGTCTTCAGCCCGGCTTGCTTGAATCCAGTGGCAAAGTGAGCAAGGGACTCACGTCTGAGCATACCCTGCCACACTTGTGGCGGCCAAAGCGGTACAAAAGGGGGTGGTGATGGACGGAGCATTTGAACCAATCAAACACTCACACCCAGTCAAAAGGTCTGGGTTTGATCCATCACCGTTCTTTAGCCCACTCTGCCACCCCAGTTCAGACATGGCTATATGCAAATCAGTCTGACCCTGTGCCTCATGGGAACAGTCCAGCCCGAACTGCCAAGCCATGCCTTCCCTGGACCGGAAACAAGTACCGAGGACCAGTTTCTGGCATTCCAGTCGTCTTCAGCCCGGCTTGCTTGAATCCAGTGGCAAAGTGAGCAAGGGACTCACGTCTGAGCATACCCTGCCACACATATGGCGGCCAAAGCGGTACAAAAGGGAGTGGTGATGGACGGAGCATTTGAACCAATCAAACACTCACACCCAGTCAAAAGATCTGGGTTTGATCCATCACCGTTCTTTAGCCCACTCTGCCACCCCAGTTCAGACATGGCTATATGCAAATCAGTCTGACCCTGTGCCTCATGGGAACAGTCCAGCCCGAACTGCCCAGCCATGCCTTCCCTGGACCGGAAACAATCTTCCGAGGACCAGTTTTTGGCATTCCAGCCGTCTTCAGCCCAGCTTGCTTGAATCCAGTGGCAAAGTGAGCAAGGGACTCACGTCTGAGCATACCCTGCCACACTTATGGCGGCCAAAGTGGTACAAAAGGGGGTGGTGAAGGACGGAGCATTTGAACCAATCAAACACTCACACCCAGTCAAAAGGTCTGGGTTTGATCCATCACCGTTCTTTAGCCCACTCTGCCACCCCAGTTCAGACATGGCTATATGCAAATCAGTCTGACCCTGTGCCTCATGGGAACAGTCCAGCCCGAACTGCCAAGCCATGCCTTCCCTGGACCGGAAACAAGCTTCCGAGGACCAGTTTCTGGCATTCCAGTCGTCTTCAGCCCGGCTTGCTTGAATCCAGTGGCAAAGTGAGCAAGGGACTCACGTCTGAGCATACCCTGCCACACTTGTGGCGGCCAAAGCGGTACAAAAGGGGATGGTGATGGACGGAGCATTTGAACCAATCAAACACTCACACCCAGTCAAAAGGTCTGGGTTTGATCCATCACCGTTCTTTAGCCCACTCTGCCACCCTAGTTCAGACATGGCTATATGCAAATCAGTCTGACCCTGTGCCTCATGGGAACAGTCCAGCCCGAACTGCCAAGCCATGCCTTCCCTGGACCGGAAACAAGCTACCGAGGACCAGTTTCTGGCATTCCAGCCGTCTTCAGCCCGGCTTGCTTGAATCCAGTGGCAAAGTGAGCAAGGGACTCACGTCTGAGCATACCCTGCCACACTTGTGGCGGCCAAAGCGGTACAAAAGGAGGTGGTGATGGACGGAGCATTTGAACCAATCAAACACTCACACCCAGTCAAAAGGTCTGGGTTTGATCCATCACCGTTCTTTAGCCCACTCTGCCACCCTAGTTCAGACATGGCTATATGCAAATCAGTCTGACCCTGTGCCTCATGGGAACAGTCCAGCCCGAACTGCCAAGCCATGCCTTCCCTGGACCGGAAACAAGCTACCGGGGACCAGTTTCTGGCATTCCAGCCGTCTTCAGCCCGGCTTGCTTGAATCCAGTGGCAAAGTGAGCAAGGGACTCACGTCTGAGCATACCCTGCCACACTTGTGGCGGCCAAAGCGGTACAAAAGGGGGTGGTGATGGACGGAGCATTTGAACCAATCAAACACTCACACCCAGTCAAAAGGTCTGGGTTTGATCCATCACAGTTCTTTAGCCTACTCTGCCACCCCAGTTCAGACATGGCTATATGCAAATCAGTCTGACCCTGTGCCTCATGGGAACAGTCCAGCCCGAACTGCCAAGCCATGCCTTCCCTGGACCGGAAACAAGCTTCCGAGGACCAGTTTCTGGCATTCCAGTCGTCTTCAGCCCGGCTTGCTTGAATCCAGTGGCAAAGTGAGCAAGGGACTCACGTCTGAGCATACCCTGCCACACTTGTGGCGGCCAAAGCGGTACAAAAGGGAGTGGTGATGGACGGAGCATTTGAACCAATCAAACACTCACACCCAGTCAAAAGGTCTGGGTTTGATCCATCACCGTTCTTTAGCCAACTCTGCCACCCTAGTTCAGACATGGCTATATGCAAATCAGTCTGACCCTGTGCCTCATGGGAACAGTCCAGCCCGAACTGCCCAGCCATGCCTTCCCTGGACCGGAAACAAGCTTCCGAGGACCAGTTTCTGGCATTCCAGCCGTCTTCAGCCCAGCTTGCTTGAATCCAGTGGCAAAGTGAGCAAGGGACTCACGTCTGAGCATACCCTGCCACACTCATGGCGGCCAAAGCGGTGCAAAAGGGAGTGGTGATGGACGGAGCATTTGAACCAATCAAACACTCACACCCAGTCAAAAGATCTGGGTTTGATCCATCACCGTTCTTTAGCCCACTCTGCCACCCCAGTTCAGACATGGCTATATGCAAATCAGTCTGACCCTGTGCCTCATGGGAACAGTCCAGCCCGAACTGCCAAGCCATGCCTTCCCTGGACCGGAAACAAGCTACCGAGGACCAGTTTCTGGCATTCCAGCCGTCTTCAGCCCGGCTTGCTTGAATCCAGTGGCAAAGTGAGCAAGGGACTCACGTCTGAGCATACCCTGCCACACTTATGGCGGCCAAAGCGGTACAAAAGTTGGTGGTGATGGACGGAGCATTTGAACCAATCAAACACTCACACCCAGTCAAAAGATCTGGGTTTGATCCATCACCGTTCTTTAGCCCACTCTGCCACCCCAGTTCAGACATGGCTATATGCAAATCAGTCTGACCCTGTGCCTCATGGGAACAGTCCAGCCTGAACTGCCAAGCCATGCCTTCCCTGGACCGGAAACAAGCTACTGAGGACCAGTTTCTGGCATTCCAGCTGTCTTCAGCCCGGCTTGCTTGAATCCAGTGGTAAAGTGAGCAAGGGACTCACGTCTGAGCATACCCTGCCACACTTATGGCGGCCAAAGCGGTACAAAAGTGGGTGGTGATGTACGGAGCATTTGAACCAATCAAACACTCACACCCAGTCAAAAGATCTGGGTTTGATCCATCACCGTTCTTTATCCCACTCTGCCACCCCAGTTCAGACATGGCTATAGGCAAATCAGTCTGACCCTGTGCCTCATGGGAACAGTCCAGCCCGAACTGCCAAGCCATGCCTTCCCTGGACCGGAAACAAGCTACAGAGGACCAGTTTCTGGCATTCCAGCCGTCTTCAGCCCGGCTTGCTTGAATCCAGTGGCAAAGTGAGCAAGGGACTCACGTCTGAGCATACCCTGCCACACTTATGGCGGCCAAAGCGGTACAAAAGAGGGTGGTGATGGACGGAGCATTTGAACCAATCAAACACTCACACCCAGTCAAAAGATCTGAGTTTGATCCATCACTGTTCTTTAGCCCACTCTGCCACCCCAGTTCAGACATGGCTATATGCAAATCAGTCTGACCCTGTGCATCATGGGAACAGTCCAGCCCGAACTGCCAAGCCATGCCTTCCCTGAACCGGAAACAAGCTTCCGAGGACCAGTTCCTGGCATTCCAGCCGTCTTCAGCCCGGCTTGCTTGAATCCAGTGGCAAAGTGAGCAAGGGACTCATGTCTGAGCATACCCTGCCACACTTGTGGCGGCCAAAGCGGTACAAAAGGGGGTGGTGATGGACGGAGCATTTGAACCAATCAAACACTCACACCCAGTCAAAAGGTCTGGGTTTGATCCATCACCGTTCTTTAGCCCACTCTGCCACCCCAGTTCAGACATGGCTATATGCAAATCAGTCTGACCCTGTGCCTCATGGGAACAGTCACTCCGATCTGCCAAGCCATGCCTTCCCTGGACCGGAAACAAGCTTCCGAGGACTAGTTTCTAGCATTCCAGCCGTCTTCAGCCCGGCTTGCTTGAATCCAGTGGCAAAGTGAGCAAGGGACTCACGTCTGAGCATACCCTGCTACATGTGTGGCGGCCAAAGCGGTTCAAAAGGGGGTGGTGATGGACGGAGCATTTGAACCAATCAAACACTCACACCCAGTCAAAAGGTCTGGGTTTGATCCATCACCGTTCTTTAGCCCACTCTGCCACCCCAGTTCAGACATTTCTATATGCAAATCAGTCTGACCCTGTGCCTCATGGGAACAGTCCAGCCCGAACTGCCAAGCCATGCCTTCCCTGGACTGGAAACAAGCTTCCGAGGACCAGTTTCTGGCATTCCAGCTGTCTTCAGCCCGGCTTGCTTGAATCCAGTGGCAAAGTGAGCAAGGGGCTCACGTCTGAGCATACCCTACCACACTTGTGGCGGCCAAAGCGGTACAAAAGGGGATGGTGATGGACGGAGCATTTGAACCAATCAAACACTCACACCCAGTCAAAAGGTCTGGGTTTGATCCATCACCGTTCTTTAGCCCACTCTGCCACCCCAGTTCAGACATGGCTATATGCAAATCAGTCTGACCCTGTGCCTCATGGGATCAGTCCAGCCCGAACTGCCAAGCCATGCCTTCCCTGGACCGGAAACAAGCTTCCGAGGACCCGTTTCTGGCATTCCAGCCGTCTTCAGCCCGGCTTGCTTGAATCCAGTGGCAAAGTGAGCAAGGGACTCACGTCTGAGCATACCCTGCCACACTTATGGCGGCCAAAGCGGTACAAAAGAGGGTGGTGATGGACGGAGCATTTGAACCAATCAAACACTCACACCCAGTCAAAAGATCTGAGTTTGATCCATCACTGTTCTTTAGCCCACTCTGCCACCCCAGTTCAAACATGGCTATATGCAAATCAGTCTGACCCTGTGCATCATGGGAACAGTCCAGCCCGAACTGCCAAGCCATGCCTTCCCTGAACCGGAAACAAGCTTCCGAGGACCAGTTCCTGGCATTCCAGCCGTCTTCAGCCCGGCTTGCTTGAATCCAGTGGCAAAGTGAGCAAGGGACTCATGTCTGAGCATACCCTGCTACACTAGTGGCGGCCAAAGCGGTACAAAAGGGGGTGGTGATGGACGGAGCATTTGAACCAATCAAACACTCACACCCAGTCAAAAGGTCTGGGTTTGATCCATCACCGTTCTTTAGCCCACTCTGCCACTCCAGTTCAGACATGGCTATATGCAAATCAGTCTGACCCTGTGCCTCATGGGAACAGTCCAGCCCGATCTGCCAAGCCATGCCTTCCCTGGACCGGAAACAAGCTTCCGAGGACTAGTTTCTAGCATTCCAGCCGTCTTCAGCCCGGCTTGCTTGAATCCAGTGGCAAAGTGAGCAAGGGACTCACGTCTGAGCATACCCTGCCACACTTATGGCGGCCAAAGCGGTACAAAAGGGGGTGGTGATGGACAGAGCATTTGAGCCAATCAAACACTCACACCCAGTCAAAAGATCTGGGTTTGATCCATCACCGTTCTTTAGCCCACTCTGCCACCCCAGTTCAGACATGGCTATATGCAAATCAGTCTGACCCTGTGCCTCATGGGAACAGTCCAGCCCGAACTGCCAAGCCATGCCTTCCCTGTACCGGAAACAAGCTTCCGAGGACCAGTTTCTGGCATTCCAGCCGTCTTCAGCCCGGCTTAATTGAATCCAGTAACAAAGTGAGCAAGGGACTCCCGTCGGAGCATACCCTGCCACACTTATGGCGGCCAAAGCGGTACAAAGGGGGTGGTGATGGACTGAGCATTTGAACCAATCAAACACTCACACCCAGTCAAAAGGTCTGGGTTTGATCCATCACCGTTCTTTAGCCCACTCTGCCACCCCAGTTCAGACATGGCAATATGCAAATCAGTCTGACCCTGTGCCTCATGGGAACAGTCACTCCGATCTGCCAAGCCATGCCTTCCCTGGACCGGAAACAAGCTTCCGAGGATCAGTTTCTGGCATTCCAGCCGTCTTCAGCCCGGCTTGCTTGAATCCAGTGGCAAAGTGAGCAAGGGACTCACGTCTGAGCATACCCTGCTACACGTGTGGCGGCCAAAGCGGTTCAAAAGGGGGTGGTGATGGACGGAGCATTTGAACCAATCAAACACTCACACCCAGTCAAAAGGTCTGGGTTTGATCCATCACCGTTCTTTAGCCCACTCTGCCACCCCAGTTCAGACATGGCTATATGCAAATCAGTCTGACCCTGTGCCTCATGGGAACAGTCACTCCGATCTGCCAAGCCATGCCTTCCCTGGACTGGAAACAAGCTTCCGAGGACTAGTTTCTAGCATTCCAGCCGTCTTCAGCCCGGCTTGCTTGAATCCAGTGGCAAAGTGAGCAAGGGACTCACGTCTGAGCATACCCTGCTACATGTGTGGCGGCCAAAGCGGTTCAAAAGGGGGTGGTGATGGACGGAGCATTTGAACCAATCAAACACTCACACCCAGTCAAAAGGTCTGGGTTTGATCCATCACCGTTCTTTAGCCCACTCTGCCACCCCAGTTCAGACATTTCTATATGCAAATCAGTCTGACCCTGTGCCTCATGGGAACAGTCCAGCCCGAACTGCCAAGCCATGCCTTCCCTGGACTGGAAACAAGCTTCCGAGGACCAGTTTCTGGCATTCCAGCCGTCTTCAGCCCGGCTTGCTTGAATCCAGTGGCAAAGTGAGCAAGGGACTCACGTCTGAGCATACCCTACCACACTTGTGGCGGCCAAAGCGGTACAAAAGGGGATGGTGATGGACGGAGCATTTGAACCAATCAAACACTCACACCCAGTCAAAAGTTCTGGGTTTGATCCATCACCGTTCTTTAGCCCACTCTGCCACCCCAGTTCAGACATGGCTATATGCAAATCAGTCTGACCCTGTGCCTCATGGGATCAGTCCAGCCCGAACTGCCAAGCCATGCCTTCCCTGGACCGGAAACAAGCTTCCGAGGACCCGTTTCTGGCATTCCAGCCGTCTTCAGCCCGGCTTGCTTGAATCCAGTGGCAAAGTGAGCAAGGGACTCACGTCTGAGCATACCCTGCCACACTTATGGCGGCCAAAGCGGTACAAAAGAGGGTGGTGATGGACGGAGCATTTGAACCAATCAAACACTCACACCCAGTCAAAAGATCTGAGTTTGATCCATCACTGTTCTTTAGCCCACTCTGCCACCCCAGTTCAAACATGGCTATATGCAAATCAGTCTGACCCTGTGCATCATGGGAACAGTCCAGCCCGAACTGCCAAGCCATGCCTTCCCTGAACCGGAAACAAGCTTCCGAGGACCAGTTCCTGGCATTCCAGCCGTCTTCAGCCCGGCTTGCTTGAATCCAGTGGCAAAGTGAGCAAGGGACTCATGTCTGAGCATACCCTGCTACACTAGTGGCGGCCAAAGCGGTACAAAAGGGGGTGGTGATGGACGGAGCATTTGAACCAATCAAACACTCACACCCAGTCAAAAGGTCTGGGTTTGATCCATCACCGTTCTTTAGCCCACTCTGCCACTCCAGTTCAGACATGGCTATATGCAAATCAGTCTGACCCTGTGCCTCATGGGAACAGTCCAGCCCGATCTGCCAAGCCATGCCTTCCCTGGACCGGAAACAAGCTTCCGAGGACTAGTTTCTAGCATTCCAGCCGTCTTCAGCCCGGCTTGCTTGAATCCAGTGGCAAAGTGAGCAAGGGACTCACGTCTGAGCATACCCTGCCACACTTATGGCGGCCAAAGCGGTACAAAAGGGGGTGGTGATGGACAGAGCATTTGAGCCAATCAAACACTCACACCCAGTCAAAAGATCTGGGTTTGATCCATCACCGTTCTTTAGCCCACTCTGCCACCCCAGTTCAGACATGGCTATATGCAAATCAGTCTGACCCTGTGCCTCATGGGAACAGTCCAGCCCGAACTGCCAAGCCATGCCTTCCCTGTACCGGAAACAAGCTTCCGAGGACCAGTTTCTGGCATTCCAGCCGTCTTCAGCCCGGCTTAATTGAATCCAGTAACAAAGTGAGCAAGGGACTCACGTCGGAGCATACCCTGCCACACTTATGGCGGCCAAAGCGGTACAAAGGGGGTGGTGATGGACTGAGCATTTGAACCAATCAAACACTCACACCCAGTCAAAACATCTGGGTTTGATCCATCACCGTTCTTTAGCCCACTCTGCCACCCCAGTTCAGACATGGCTATATGCAAATCAGTCTGACCCTGTGCCTCATGGGAACAGTCCAGTCCGAACTGCCAAGCCATACCTTTCCTGGACCGGAAACAAGCTTCCGAGGATCAGTTTCTGGCATTCCAGCCGTCTTCAGCCCGGCTTGCTTGAATCCAGTGGCAAAGTGAGCAAGGGACTCACGTCAGAGCATACCCTGCTACACGTGTGGCGGCCAAAGCGGTTCAAAAGGGGGTGGTGATGGACGGAGCATTTGAACCAATCAAACTGTAGTGTAGCTCCTATTTTCCCAATAGGCTCTGCGCATTGGAATAGTACCTACAGTAGTAAAGGCCTAGGCCAGACGTTAACTAGGTCTACTACTGTCGAAACTAGACTTAATTTTTGGGTTTGCCAGCTAAGCTCAGAGTTCGCTAGAAACTTTCTCGAATGTTCAAGGAAGGATGAACTCCCCTGATTAGACAAGAAGGGATTTAGTTTCTGACAACCATAGAACATGACAACTTTGCTCTCCCCTAATCAAGAGTCAATCTCGAGAGTCGTGTGAGCACAAGGCAATTATTTTACTCAGTCAGTACGTGCATTCTTAGTCTCATCAGAATGTAGAGAAAAGGAAGAGACGGGCGTGTTCAATAAAAGATGTTATTTATTGATCAGTCTCTTTTCTCGTACAAGAGAAATGGATCGATATTATTGCGATACTTATAGTTAAGTAAAGTGCATACATTAGAAGCAATAGTATAAAATAATACTGTAAAAACATTGATATGGTTTCTGAGCCATATGATGTTTAAAATGATTAAAATATATTTACATACACATATACATTTGACTAAACGTACTCAACTGGTGTTTCTAAATACGCCTACCCCGTGTACCTGACCTAAGTCTAATGCGTGGGCGGGAATAGAAAGTTACAGTTTAAGTTAAGTTTGTTTTTGCCAAGTGAATAACTAAAGAATTCTCTAGGAGGGGTTATTCAGTTCTGTACCTGGAATTTAGGATGAATGAGGAATGGTATCTCTTTCTCTGCTCTCGATATTCCAGGCTGCCTGCGAGGGCTGCCCAGAAGCGCCGGTGCTGGGTCTCTCGGCTTGAGATAGCAGCGCGTCTCTCAGCGCGTCAGGAAGGCGGGGCTGCTGCCTGCGGGGTCTGCTTCTGCTCTCGGCTTCGGCAAGTATGGCTGCTCCGTCTTGTCACCACGCGTGTGTTTGCATAGGGCAAGGTCGGCAATATTTATACCTTAAAGGTGCCGGGATTGACGTAAGGATGGACATAGGTACGTCAATAAAGATGTCATACGACTTGCTCGTTAGCACATTCTTTACTAAAGTTCTCTGTGAAATCAAAACAATGGCCGCACGGATTATCCAGGTTGTCATAGGTTTGATTTGTTATGAGAACGTCGTATGCCTTATCAGGGGCTGGAGGAATGTCGCTTGTCTAATTAGATCTCAAGCGTTATGACCTAATCAGATAACACGTTCCTGTGCCGTAGTGTGACTGCGTCAGATAACGGTATCTGCATCATGGGGGTTTTCTTGCCTCATGGGCTGACTGTTAGTTAACTAGCTAGTAAGTTTAACCAGAATAGGGTCAGGAATAGGGGGATCGATTCAGAACCTATAGAAATACACGACACCCACTCCACGCTAACTATGGTCATATCTACTAATCTATGCATAGTATAACATAGTACAACATACTATAGAGTATAGTGTATACCTTACCACCCCAAAATACATAAATGCATTTCGAAATTTTCAAATATACTGAAAAATTGCAGTCATATATATTGTATGCACTTAAGCTATGAATTAAATGCAAAAGTAAACACGCATTGTTATGCATTATTGCTTGTTGGTATATGAGAAATACACATGAAATGGCTCTTAATATGGCTATACAGAAAAAAGGTCGAAACCATTTCATCACATAAAATCTATTGCGAACATACCAGCGGGCAGCTAAAGTCTATAAAGTCTATAAAGTATCTAAAATAGAAATCTTAGTTCTCTAGGAATAGTCTCTTACTTTAAGCAGAAAATCAGTGTCCCGGGAAAAAATATATAGAAAAATATTTTAGGGGCTTGCTGAAAAAAGTTGCTGTCCGTGAACTGGATTGTAATTGTTCATGTGACTTTATTTTTAAAGTTGAAGGCCGAATTCAGGGAACGCCGTGTGCGAGTTTACTCAAAAGTCTCTATTTCTGTTCCGGAGAGAACATCATATCATTCAGGCTTTCGAAAAAACTGTCAACAGCTTCATGGGAAAGTTCCTCTAAGTCGGAAATAGGGGTAACCATGCATTCATGCGCATGATTGTCTCCATTGACATTCTGATTTGCATTGCTGACAGAAGGTCGTACCTGTTCGATGCTGCTTTCATCTTGAACTTCACTACTCTTCAATCGCAGTGGTGAAGATTCCAGGAATGCCGTCATCAGAATTGGCAGCCTTTGAGGGCAGCACAGTGCGTGAACCTTGGTAGGAACCAACAGTGTATCTGCATCCACCGGCGCATCCGATTGTAGCGTCAGACAGGTGTCTAACACGCATTCTTCTCCGCATAGCAGACACCTTAGTACAGGTAAAACACACCTTTGCCACATTGGTCGAAATGATAGAAACCAAGTCATGTTTAGGTCTCTAAGCCGGGATAGTCCCAGGATTTTTGATATCCGGTCCCGGTATCCAATGGCTAGGATCGTATCTTCCATTGTCGCGAGAGTTTGATCTGTGACATGGGTTGCCATAACGAAAAATAAGGACTAGGAATAGGATTCCTGCAATTAGTCCTAGGATCAGGGGAAGTCCGCCAAAAATCGAATGGACGAAGTCTGGAAAAATACCCAGTATGGCTTTGAATGGTGTTAATGCCATCGAAAATACTGTCTTAAATACCTTTGAGACCCCAGTGGTATCAGAAATATTTAAGATTTCGCTCAGGATTTCCGCGAAATGTACGGGGGAATTAGTTGATAATAATGTATGTATCTCTGCAGTCGTCCTTGCGACTTGTAGATCATACGTTTCTTTAGATGACGTGAGCCTTGTAGGCGTCTGAAGAAGCACTGTTTTCATTCTGCTTAAAGTGTCTATTCGAATAGAAGTAATTTTCAAACCGGGCCATGCCCTTGCCTCCCTGTCTGGAAAGGGGCTGGGAAACAAAGAACGTCCACAGCACTTGACCTTCGCCGTCGTAGTGACGAGATAAGGAGTCCCGGGCATAAGACTACAGCATCTGCGGTCTACAATAAGAATGTAACTCCCATTATAGAGTCTTTGAAAGAATGGTTCTATTTCAGTTGCAGGTGCGCCTTGCTGGTGACATGAAAGGTTGTATGAATTCCCTTCACAGGCTCCGTGCAAACTAATACCGTTACACAGAAGCGTGCCGCTTAGTGACATAGCACAATTGTTGCCACTAAGAAACACTTTCTGTCCTTTGTTACTGACACATGCATGTGAATAGGGCAGGTTCCAAGTTGTTTTAAGGTACCCCTTTCCCAATTTCTCGTACATGCCAGCCTGTATATATTTTTGGCAGTATTGAAACCTGAAGGTTGAGATTGGAATATTTATGATTCCGTGGATTATCCATTCACTGACAGGTCGTTCTGACATTGTCAACGGTAATCTTTCTAGTTTTTCAATGCTCAAGATTGTATAATCAGCACCCTTCTGAGCCATACCGATTTGTCTATCAGTAAGGTTAAAGATTTGAAATAGTGACGTTGTGTTGATTAAACGCCAAGGCACATAGCCTGAACGCAGATTTTGTAACGTCCAGCCAAGCTGTACAATAGAACGCAATTGTGACTGACCATGTTGTAATAACAGTAAGTCTTGCGATAATATATCGATTGCTGAAGACACAATGCTGTCCAATGAAAAAATTCTGGAGGACAGAGTCATTAACCCATTGTCCACTACAGAAAGTGATTTTTCCAAATTAATACGGTCAATTTCCCGTATTCTTTCTGCTGTTTCAATTTGAGTAACCTTCCAGGCCTCATTGTATGCTGCATATACAGAGGCTGCTATGAAACGCTTTTGACGCTGTTTGCGTGGTCCCATTATGAAATCACGCAAGTCAGCACCATCAGTAAGTAAAGTTAGGTGTTGCTTAATTTCAGGCAGTGTGGAAGTTTGTAGCCATTGAAGGCATAATTTGCCCACACTGTAGGTTGTTATTATCCCTGGGTGATGTCTTTGGGGATATCTAGGGTCTGGCCTGTTCATTTTGAAACCCTGTGTTTTATTCAGGAATCTATCTTGACAGTTATTTGTATCTGTGGGCCAGATCAACCATTGTTTCCAATCAGGATGTGTTCTGTTTTGGTTGAGTATATGGTTTATGTCTATTTCTTCATCTGTTTCAGAGTTATTGCTAAACATTGTTGGCTTTGGAATAGACAGGTTATTTAAATCTTTGATTTTGGCTAAGCCAAGACAGGTGGTTTGTTGAACGGTGCCATTTAAAAATATCATTTGTTCTGGGATCATGCAGGCTCTAAACAAAGCTTCTATACCCTGTACTTGCCATTCTTTTGTACCCCAAACACTTTTCAAATCAACATGTTTGTCCCAATAATCAAATCCAAAAGTATTCATTTTTTCAAAGAAAGAATCTGAATATATCAATTTTGTGTTGGTTATCATGGTTTTCATCCCTGTCTTGTTTGACAATTTGTAATAAAATGTTTCAGCATTAGTTATGTTAAAACCTGAAAAATATGAATATTTGCCATACACGGTTCTAGAGCTCCCTTTTGGAGGTGTAGCACAATGTTCCCATTGATTAAAATTTAAAACATTTCTAGGTTGTGCAGATTTATGCAAGAAATGGTTACCATAATGGTTATAGCAGTACATGCTGTCATAATTTGTAGAACCCTGCAAATAATCATGTTTTGTAAATTTAGCAGACATTACTAAGTCAGACATCATATTGTTTATACTTTCAAAGTCCCAATCATCAGCAAATGAGTTTGGTTTTGCAAAGTCACTCAAGGAGATCTTGATTTGGTGTGGATATTTCAGGATCTCGACCGGACCATAAATTTCATAGTCAGTGTTGTCCCAGGCTACCCCACCAGGTATTGGAATTGCTGTGAAGTTGGCTGAAGAAAGTTCTGAAGAAAGTTCTCTTTTCTCGACGTGTGAAGATGTGTGTGGTTTGAGGACCAAGTTGATGTTCTGACTTGCTGTGTCCATTTTAGCATATTTTCCCTCAATGAAGCGTCCCAAGGTAAATACCATGATGAGCCAAAGTATGAGGATAAATGCACCAAAACCCACCCAAAATTCAATCCATGGAGAAACTAGATATGTTTCTTTCAGTTGTTTCAAAAGTTCCTTAGCTTTGTCTTTAAAGGATTTTGATGATGGCTGTGTCTTTTGTTCGCTGAAGCCGTCAGAGGAATCATCGAAGTTGATGAAGTAACCGGATGCAGTTCTGTCAATTGTTCCAATTGGTTCAGGATTTTTGTTTCTCGCATTTTCACTTGCTACTTCTGTATAGATTGGTGTGTCTCTGCTAAATGTCTTTATTTGGGTTTTCAGAGGTCTAAGTTCTATTGCATTGTTGCATAGTCCTTGTTGTTCTTCCGTAGGCGTTTCGAATGTGATGAGCCTCTTTGATAGGACCTCTGTACTGGTAGCAAACCTTGGTGTTCTGCTACTTATTGGGAGTCCACTTGGCCTACTGTTGGTTATCGGCCACATGTTGCGGTTTTACCAGGTCGATGGATACAACTCGGTTCTCCTTTTTTCCAGCAAGTGGCGGTAGTACAACTGATCTTGTCCCGTTGACAGACAATACAGGAACTGCTTTTCTGTAAGAAGGCCCAAATTCCTTCTTTACCGCGATCTTCTCCCTGACTAGATCCCCGACTTTTGGAATCCAGACAGGTCTTGCTGGGACAGGTGGTGATTCTTCAGTGGTCGTTGGCTGTTCTTTCAACTGTATGTTGCTCAGGTCTTTTCTTGTTTTGTTTAAGTCCTGCAAAATAGCCAAACGGTCTTTGACATCAAAGCTTTTTTCTGTTACCACTGAAGTCTGACTATCAAGGTCAGAGATCAACATCCTAGTTCCGAATAATAATTCGTACGGACTGAATCCCTTCAGAGAATTTCTTGGCAAGTTATTAAGACTACGTTGGACACTTATTAGATGTTTGACCCACCCAGCTCCCGAACCTAATACCTTTGCCGTTATAGATTGCTTTATGTCACGGTTTTTTCTTTCAACAATTCCGTTCCCCTCAGGGTGAAATGGACAAGAGTACCGCAATTGCATGCCCATGCTGACCATGGCCTCCTTATAAGCCCGAGAGCTAAAAGCAGGACCATTGTCCGAATGCAGAATGCCAATTGCGTATGTGCCGATAAAGACTCGCAAATCTTTTATAACAGTTCTGGCGTCAGCCGTTCGCTGGGGCCACATCCATATGAATCTCGTGCATGAGTCCACTGCGACCAAGATATATTTATAGTTACCATCCCTTTGTAAGGGACCGCAGTGGTCTAGATAAACACAGGCTAATGGTTTATCCGAGATTAGAAGGGGCGTCTGTGCTGGACGTCTCACAGTTGATACTTTCATTTTTTGACATATTTCACATGCTAGAACATAGTTCCTTGTTTGTCTTCTCATTTGTGGCCACCAGTATCTCTGTTTTAATAATGATACAGTGGCTGAGACGCCAGCATGGGTAGAAGCAAGCCCTTCGTGTGCCGCTATTATCAGTCCTAACCTATGTTCCATGTTTGGAATTGCCCTATCCCCCACTCCAGGGATTCGAGCAAAAGGAACATTGTTTGTATCAGTTATGTATGAGTATTTTACTGGAAAGCCTTTAGGGAGTGGTTCTATCGAATCCTTTTCTGAAGCGCTGACAGCTTGTAATATTTCGCTGTCTATTTTTGTTTTTGACCGGGTGACGGCAGCTACGGAAGCCGTTTGCACAGCTGCCTTCGCGGCCTCATCAGCCAATGAATTCCCTGCAACGTGAACGCCATCACGTTGATGACTCAGTGTATGTATCACGTGAGTCTTTGGTAGTTCTTTTTGTAAAAGAGCTACTTGTTCCCAGAGCATTTTATGCTTGATTGTTCCACCTTTCGCATCCTTGAAACCATTCTGAAGCCAGATCTGCAAGTATTCATTATAAGATTGAACGCAATAATACGAATCGCACACTATGAGCGTGGGGAATTCTCGATCGGTATTTTCAAGCGCCATCTTGAATGCTAGTAATTCAGCTCGCTGAGCTGTACAATCTCCTAGGGATTGTGTTTTAGTGAGGGTTGGTTTAAATTTCCCTTCGTGCCAACGACCTTTAACAATCGCGCACGCAGCACTGTAAGCTTGTTTACCCCCTACTGCGGGTTGTGCTGATCCGTCTGTATATATTATACAGCCGTAGTCATCTAGAGGCAGAATTTCGGTTGGCGGAGGACATTCAAATTCATATTGGAGAAATTCTTGTGTTTTTAAATAAGGATCAAATTCGTACATCACGTCTGTTGCAGCAAGAGAGTTAGCCCATTGTATCCATCTTGGATGGAGTGCTTTAGCATTTGGAATGCTTGCCTTTGTTACCGCCTCTAAGGCTGGTATTGGTGTCACGATTATTATTCGTTTACCTTGTGCCAGGGCTCGTTCTTTTGCTATAGCTGTCTGTGTTGCTGTAAGAATTTTTTCCGTTGGGCTAAATTTCATTTCAGCCTTAGTGTACAAGTGTGATTTGAATGCAATTGGTACCTTTTCTCCCTCATTAGAGGTCAGGTATGTGAATCCGCATTTCCCTGGGATGACTCGGATCACAAGGTTGCGTGTATTATCACGGGTTTCTAATTTTGTTTTAATTAGCATGTCTGTTTGTAAGGATCTCAAAATTTCTGTGTGTGCTTGAGTCCAACTGGATCTTTTAAAGTCTGGTTTAATTAGATCGTAAAGGGGTTTGACCCTTTCTGCGTAATTTGCAATGTAAGTTCTTCCAAAATTTAGGAAGCCTAGAATTGACTGTAGGTTTTTTAGTGTTTTAGGAGCTTGGATTACGGCACATTTCTCTAGGAAATTGTCTGCCAGGCTTTTGCCTTCACTTGATAACTCATATCCTAAGAATAGGACCGTCAGATGGGCAATTCTGGACTTTTTGAAGTTGAATTTGTAACCCTCTGCAGCGAAACCAAGTATTATGGTGTTCACTCTTTTCAAGTGAGTCTCCAAGTCATCATCTGTTAAGTAAATGTCATCGACATAAGATAATGCTTCATCATCATATAGTTGTAGTAATTCTGTTACTCTCGCTGAGAATACCCCCGGGCTGTTCTTGTACCCCTGGGCTAACCGACAGAATTGTTTTTGAGTGCCATTTACTGAAAATGCAGTTAAATATCTGCTCTCCGGTGCTATGTTTTGACAAAAGAATCCGTTGGAGATGTCCAAGGTTGTTTTGTATTTTTTGCGCACTATGTTATTCATTAGTGCAGCACTGTGTGAGTTTTGCACTGCAAAAGTTTTGCAACATGTGTTAAGGTGTCGGTAATCCAAAACTAGACGGTACGAATTGTCTGGTTTGGAGACCGGAAACAAAGGATTGTTCATTTGTGAGGTGCAAGTTTCAATCACCCCTTGGTATTCTAGCTGATCTAGTATTTCATTTACTTGTTTTTTAGCTTCTTGCTTAATTGGGTACTGCCTTTGTGCAGTAGGTTGTGATTTTAACTGGACTTTGTGAGGAGGAGAATCCTCATCCCATCCTACATGATTTTTATATAAAGCAGGTGCTAAGGCCACTGCCCACTTTCTAGCAAGTGTATATTTTTTATGAATCGGTATTTGATTCGAGAAGGCAGGCATAATTACTTCTTCGCCATGAGGGCACTCCCTGACAAACTCTGGTGGCCAGTCTTTTTCAGCTAGAAGGATGTCATAGCCCTTGGATAGGTTATCCCAAAATAGTCCCCTTATTTTCCTAGTCTTATCTCCCTCTATACGTAATGTTATCTCGTATATTTTGTGGGGCTTGCTAACTCTGGTATCTGCAGTTTCCACTTGAAGGTATTCATTCGTGTCCACTGTCTCCAGATGATTCATAAGGACTTTGCGAGCTATGCTCACCTCTGCTGCGCTGTCTAGCATTGTCTGAGCCCATTCTCCGTTTTTCAGTTGTGTCCTCAGTATTCTCGGCATTGTTAACTACCTTGATACTGGCTACCTTCTTTTTTGGAAATTGTGATTTCTTTTTCAGTTGAGCAGGTTCCTTGTCTTTGGACTTGGCGTGCTCTTCTGATCGTCCTCTTCTTTCCGATTTCTGCGAGGAATTCTGAAAAGATTGAGACGGACGTGTATCAATGTCTTGATATCTATCAGGTTTTTTAATATTATCCCTATTTCTAAGGTTATATCTATTCCCAGAGGGTTCACTCTGAGGTGACCTTTGTCTCGGGTTCGGAGATTTCTCTCTTCGCCTAGGAGACCTTCCTCTGGACTGGAATTTCTTTTCTTTAGGATTGGATTGTTTATTTCCATCCCAGTTCTTTTTTGGTGAATTATTATTAAAAAATATTTTCTCTGGACTTGTAGTCAGTTGCGGTTTTACTGGTATTCCACCTAGACTATCTCTGCCTAGTTCTTCATAGGATTTTTCTATGATTCTGGCAATTTCAGCTGGTTGGTCTGCTATATCTGTCTCTTTTAACCTCTGGCGGATCGCCACGTTTGCTGCTTCACCCTTTATGTTGGCTAGTAATATAGCCGAGACCTGCTTGAAGTCTTTCAGTAATTTCATACCAAGAGTTAAAGCAGGTTCTGGACCGTATTCATCTTGAATTTGTTTTAGCACATCTGGTATCACCGAAATGGATGGAACACCGTGCGTTTTTGTATAGATGGAAGCAAAGACTGTACCCCAAGTGTCACAGTCCTCAATGTGTGGTGCGATTCCCATTGGGAGACATATAGTCAGAATCCTGTGTTTTTCTAATGGGGTGGTGTCAGGAAACACCGCCTCTATTTGGGTAATTTTCTGTGCCAACCAGAATGGTATTTGTTCCCGTTTAGCTGGAACTTTACCTAGGCAGGATTGGATGTTCTGTGGTGTGATTTTATTTGTGTTCCCCTGGTGAGGGGTCAGCTGTGGAATTTTAATCGCTGGCTGAATTGTTGAAGTCCGCATTACATACTGAACTAATTGTCTATGAATTTTTAGTAGTTGTTTTAGCTGTATTAATAGCTCTGCTGCAGGCATTCTTTCGATGTCTGGATGTGGTGTGTATCCGGCTAGGACCGGCCACGTTGCTCCTGGTCTTCCTAAAGGACCGAGCCTTGTAATGTGATTGTTATGTATTAGGGCGCCATCAAATAAGAGCAAATGCTCTTGGAATTTGAGTGGTACTTCCACCTCCTCGAAAGGAGTGTACGTTTCAGGAGGTTCCTCTACTTTGTAATAGTGGAAGTACTTTGTTACAGCATTTGCTGCTGGAAAATGTATCCATGTATAGTATACCTCTGTCTGCCGATATTCGTGTGCCTCAATTACGAATATGACTGTGCCACCTCTAGGTGTCAGTCCATTTTCTATAAGTTTTAAGGTTATAGATCTCCTTTTAATGACCGGAATAAGTATTATATCCGCGTCTGCTGCTTGCATGGTAGCATCAGCATCTGCTATTTCAGTAGCTAATCTAATTGCCTCTCTTTCTCCATCGCTGTCTCCCATTTTACTGACAGGATGGTATTATTTTTGTTTGCAGATCAGGTTTCTTTATGGAAACAGAGATTAGGTGCACAATATTTTGGAACTGTTTTATCCTTCAACGTTGACTAGACCAAGAACCATACATAGGAGTTCCCTCCTGCGAGGTTTTGGAGGATATTATAACCTTTCACCCACTCCAGACGTCTTTGGAGTATTTGGGAAAAGGGGTCTGAGTGAGAAAGCACGACTGAGTTACTCTAAATGTCTTACGTTAGTTTTATCGCCCTTTCCAAACGCGTTGGGCGCCATGTAGTGTAGCTCCTATTTTCCCAATAGGCTCTGCGCATTGGAATAGTACCTACAGTAGTAAAGGCCTAGGCCAGACGTTAACTAGGTCTACTACTGTCGAAACTAGACTTAATTTTTGGGTTTGCCAGCTAAGCTCAGAGTTCGCTAGAAACTTTCTCGAATGTTCAAGGAAGGATGAACTCCCCTGATTAGACAAGAAGGGATTTAGTTTCTGACAACCATAGAACATGACAACTTTGCTCTCCCCTAATCAAGAGTCAATCTCGAGAGTCGTGTGAGCACAAGGCAATTATTTTACTCAGTCAGTACGTGCATTCTTAGTCTCATCAGAATGTAGAGAAAAGGAAGAGACGGGCGTGTTCAATAAAAGATGTTATTTATTGATCAGTCTCTTTTCTCGTACAAGAGAAATGGATCGATATTATTGCGATACTTATAGTTAAGTAAAGTGCATACATTAGAAGCAATAGTATAAAATAATACTGTAAAAACATTGATATGGTTTCTGAGCCATATGATGTTTAAAATGATTAAAATATATTTACATACACATATACATTTGACTAAACGTACTCAACTGGTGTTTCTAAATACGCCTACCCCGTGTACCTGACCTAAGTCTAATGCGTGGGCGGGAATAGAAAGTTACAGTTTAAGTTAAGTTTGTTTTTGCCAAGTGAATAACTAAAGAATTCTCTAGGAGGGGTTATTCAGTTCTGTACCTGGAATTTAGGATGAATGAGGAATGGTATCTCTTTCTCTGCTCTCGATATTCCAGGCTGCCTGCGAGGGCTGCCCAGAAGCGCCGGTGCTGGGTCTCTCGGCTTGAGATAGCAGCGCGTCTCTCAGCGCGTCAGGAAGGCGGGGCTGCTGCCTGCGGGGTCTGCTTCTGCTCTCGGCTTCGGCAAGTATGGCTGCTCCGTCTTGTCACCACGCGTGTGTTTGCATAGGGCAAGGTCGGCAATATTTATACCTTAAAGGTGCCGGGATTGACGTAAGGATGGACATAGGTACGTCAATAAAGATGTCATACGACTTGCTCGTT
Organism: Lissotriton helveticus; assembly: GCF_964261635.1. Lineage (NCBI taxonomy): Eukaryota > Metazoa > Chordata > Amphibia > Caudata > Salamandridae > Lissotriton > Lissotriton helveticus. The sequence goes on along the minus strand of NC_136057.1, from coordinate 1,903,225,057 downwards.
AGCACATTCTTTACTAAAGTTCTCTGTGAAATCAAAACAATGGCCGCACGGATTATCCAGGTTGTCATAGGTTTGATTTGTTATGAGAACGTCGTATGCCTTATCAGGGGCTGGAGGAATGTCGCTTGTCTAATTAGATCTCAAGCGTTATGACCTAATCAGATAACACGTTCCTGTGCCGTAGTGTGACTGCGTCAGATAACGGTATCTGCATCATGGGGGTTTTCTTGCCTCATGGGCTGACTGTTAGTTAACTAGCTAGTAAGTTTAACCAGAATAGGGTCAGGAATAGGGGGATCGATTCAGAACCTATAGAAATACACGACAAAACACTCACACCCAGTCAAAAGGTCTGGGTTTGATCCATCACCGTTCTTTAGCCCACTCTGCCATCCCAGTTCAGACATGGCTATATGCAAATCAGTCTGACCCTGTGCCTCATGGGAACAGTCCAGCCCGAACTGCCAAGCCATGCCTTCCCTGGACCGGAAACAAGCTTCCGAAGACCAGTTTCTGGCATTCCAGCCGTCTTCAGCCCGGCTTGCTTGAATCCAGTGGCAAAGTGAGCAAGGGACTCACGTCTGAGCATACCCTGCCACACTTATGGCGGCCAAAGCGGTGCAAAAGGGGGTGGTGATGTGTGGTAAATAAATAATTAAATACCTGTTCTATTTTTGACTAGATATACAATAACAGATAGCTCAATAAATAAGAGTCAAGATTCGAGGTATCTTGAGTTTGCAGGTTTTAATACAGCATAAAGGACAGCAACAGGACAACCTGCACGGGAATAGGATGGCAGCTGCCGGGGGGCAGGATCTGGGCAAGAGTGGTAACTTTTAATAACAGTACATTAGTATATATAGTTAAACAAAATACATGGTATTCAATACAGTAGGCGTAACAGTAGGCGGGGCCTGTAACAGTCGCGAAAGATAAGGCATGACTGATGCAACAAGAAGGCGTGTTCAGGGCGTATACATAGACATGTGATGCAGACGTAACAGAATATGTCATAAATAGGGCGGAAACATGGAGGGGGCTACCTAAGGAGCCGGGACCTCTGACCTAGTGGTGCGCGCAAGCTGGCAATGACGTGTTACTAGGAGGAACTGGGGGCTATGACTTCTGCGCTAGAGGAAGAGACTAAAGTCTGGAGAGTCAGAGCGACATGTACCTAAACACTATCTAGTATCTGATGTTTAGAGAACATGTTGATAGAATCCAAAAGTTATCAGGGCAAAGGCTAACAGACTCTAAGACTGGTGCATGCATTATTCTACATGTAGTGCGTGTTGAGGAATATTAAATGACCATTAATACAGTATTTCTCTTACATGGAGACGTAAAGGCTAGACCATGACTGAAACTATTGATGTGATTCAGTAGCTTAGGAATGCAGAGAAGGAGGGCTGGACTGATAACTAGAATCATAACATACTCTTGGCAGACTCGGAGGCAGAGCCAGGCCGAGCCGGGCACTGCGAGGCAGGAAGTAAGTGAAGGGTCAGGGATGCAGGTGGGGGCTGTATCGCTCCTCAGCGAGGTTTCAGGAGACAGAAGCTGATTCTGGTGTCCGGGCCCTTTTGAGGCCTAGAAACGGGGACTTTTACTGAATTAACGTGCACACTGTGAAACGTGGCAACATAACTTTACATAAGCTTAATACTCGTAGCTTTCACGAGAACTGGAAACTGACATACTAGAGATGGACACAACTATAATTGCGTCTTTAATCGATCATAAGGGAATACATATGCATATTGATCATGCACATATGACATAACATGGGGAACACGTAGGCACATATAACATGGCAAAATTTACTTTTCCACATTCCCTCCTTGTGCCCTACGTTTCCATCAGGAAACATCTATATTCATGATACCATCTATCATTTCATATAGCATCATTTGCTCGTCTCGAATTGTCTTGGAACGGGACTTAGGACTAGGACTTGGAATACAGGATGTAGCACAAATGCCGCAAATCGCAGGGCCACATTGTATACAGAGGCAGCAACTGAATATGATCATTACTGCAATACCTAGGAATGACAATACTTTCCATCCCCAAGCAGATATGATACTCCAGAGCCAACCGGACCATGTCCAGGTGCCTGGATTCTGGTGTAACTGATGGGCAATTTTATGAAGTCTGGTTATAGCTGAATAAACAGACGGCGCGTTATTAGGAATGAAAATGCAGCAACTAGATCCGATGACTCTACATGCTCCTCCTCTATCGGCCAGTATGACGTCAAGAACGAGACGATTTTGGAGCACGACAAATCTCATAGCAGATTGCTCTTCGGTTAAGTTACCTAGAGCAGAAGTAGTCTCATTCACTACTGCTTCAAGGGTTCTGGTTAACCTACGTATTAACTTACTATTCTGCACAGGTCCTATAAAGAAGAAGAAACCTTTATTGAAGTCTTGATATTGTTCTAGAGTAGTTTCAGTTTGATCGACAATCGGGGACTCGATCTCCCTTCTATGTCTAATGTGTACTAGATGTGTGTTTCTATGATAATCGGATGGGGCTAGGAAAACTGGTGGCAGTAGGAAGGCAATGTAACAGGTTCCATCCCAATCGAGGGGCAGACGAACATATGCGGTCTGACCACAAACAAAATAAGAATGACGTGATGCTTTGAAAATAGATTTCCCACTGTCACTATACTCGACAATAGTAGTACAATCACTATGTCCTACATGTGCGGAACCATTCTTTCGGACACATAATTCGCCTTTGACTGGTAGTACTGAAATAGCAGGTAAGTCTGGAGTAGTATCAGACTGAACATTCAATACCATAAAATTCGAAGAATAATTACCTAAATCATAAACTTCATTTTCTAGATCTAACCCTGTTCTATGGGAGCGACCTTGCTTGTCTGGAAACCATGTTCTATTCAGAAGGGACATATCATTAGAGGATGACGTTAACATGGACCATGCTCCACACGAACCATTATGTAAAAACGGATAAGGAAAGAGTGGCAGAACTCCCTTCGGTGTCTGGAAAGGGGGGAGTCGACCACACACCCAACAATTAGTGGCATTGCTGGTCTGGTGTGAATAGTGTAACATACGGATAAATGTGTTATTTCTCATAGCAAGACGATAGGATAACTCGTGAGGAGGCAGATCCCTAAATGTGTGCTCTACTGTAGCATTAGAAAACTTATTTACATGAGAAATTGGAAAACATAAATGCAATGCATAACTTGTGCAGGTAACCATCAAACTCAAAAATAGAAGAAAACATAAAATAACGATACATCTGATAGAGTTTTGACTAACTCTCTCACTATGGGGGTCTATCTCATACATGTCAGAAACCTGTCTAACCGTTTCACCCGAGGGGGACTTAGACAATTAAACTGGCTGACTTATTTTACTAGACCTGAGCTTCTTTTTATACTCCTGCTGCGGAGTTTCCTCTAACAGGGGAGGCTTGGAATCAAAGTTTGTAGCGGGACAGTCCTTGAGAATAGGGCAGTTTTTAAAATTCTGGCAGTCCTTAAAAATGTTCTCGGCAAACTCTTTTTTCCGAAGTCCATGAAATTTCTTGACGTGAGACAGGTGCACCCAGCCTTTGCGGCCTTCCAACTTCACGGCCGTGCGGGTGGTCAGAAGGACAAGTTGAGGTTGTTTCCAGCGGGGCTCCAGCGGACTTGAACGATCAAAATTTCGGACCAATACGAGGCTTCCTGGAACGATTTCATGCGGTTTCACCTCGGTATTGTCTGGAAATGCAGCGGCAACCTGTGAACGACAAGAGTGGAGGGCAGACATCAAGGAAGCTAGGTAATCTGTCAGCATATTACTGGAAACATCTGTAATACTTCGGGGTCTAGGTGTACCCCACATGTTCGGGGGGCGGCCGAATACGACCTCATAAGGGGACAGACCTGATCTGGAATGTGCGACCATTCGCATGAAGAATAGGGCGACTGACAGAGCTACTAGCCAGTCCACACCTTTCTCTTTACAAACTTTGGCGATGCGGATTTTTAGAGTCTGATTGTGTCTCTCTACGAGACCGGCTGCTTCAGGATGGCGCACACAATGGAACTTCCACTGGTACCCTAACAAAAGGGAAACATGCTTCATGAGTTCAGATGAGAATGGTTGGCCGTTATCAGAATACACGACCCTAGGGAGTCCATAACGAGGGAAGAATTCACGAACCAGCTGCTTGGCAGTGGTCGCGGCTGTGTAATCTGGAACTGGATATGCCTCTGTCCACCTGGACAAAGCGCATACAACTACAAGGACATACTTGAAACCTCGACATCGCTCCATCTGAATATAATCCATCTGGAGGACTTCAAAAGGGTGGTCAGGAGGCTGGAATCCACCTTGTTCCACCGGGACACTTTTACCTGGATTGAACTGGCAACATATCATACAAGTACGGACTTTCTGCTTGGCTGCAGCTCGTAAGTGCTTGTTGAACCAAAGGTTCTGTATACTGTCTAACATGGCTTTTTCTCCTAAATGTGCTGGACTATGTGCGGTATTGATAATGACTTGAACCATGGAGTCGGGGAGAAACCATGTGGCTTTTCCCTTCGTCACCCATCCCTGATCTGTCTGGACCCCTCCTTGTTCGGACCATTTCTTGATTTCTTCGGGAGTAGCATGTAACTGTATGTCTATGACATCTTGTGTAGGGTCCTTAACTGTCATACATGTAGTCTGTTCTGGAATGAATGTCTGTGTCTTGTTAACTGGAATGTCTGGTGTCTGAGCTGTAAGCTTGGCTGTTCGATCTGCTAGATCATTACCTTGGGAAATAATGTCAGTAACTTTAGTATGTGCTTTGCACTTCATGATAGCGATAGCTGTCGGTAAATGTATTGCATCTAACAGAGCTTGAATGAGGAGACCATGCTGAATCTTGGTTCCATGAGAAGTCATGAAACCTCTCTCCTGCCAGAGTACTCCGAAGTCGTGTACAACTCCGAATGCGTAACGTGAATCTGTATATATGTTTACTTTCAGGTTCTTGGCACGTATGCAGGCTTGGGTCAGAGCAACTAGCTCTGCTGCTTGAGCAGACAGGGTATCAATACGGTGTGTTTCAATAACTTCAGTGTCAGTAGTCACTGCATACGCGGCTACTAGTTCTCCTGTACTTGTTCTCATACATGAACCGTCCACATAAAGTGTCAGGTCGGGATTAGGTAATGCAATGTCTGTCAGGTCTTGTCTTGGCTTAGTCATAGTGTTAATGACTTCCACACAGTCATGTGTGGCAGGATTTGAAGTAACTGACGGTAACAGTGTAGCAGGATTTAAAACGTTGCAGCGTCTGATTTCTATGTGTGGCTGGAACAGTGTCAGTTCATAACCTGTTAAACGTGCAATGGTCAAATGCTGTGTCTGTGTTCGGTTTAAAAGAACTTCCACGGAGTGTGGAACTTGTACTGTCAAGGAGTGTCCTAATACTATGGAATCACTTTGTCTGATTGCTAGAGCTGTGGCTGCAACTGACTTGAGGCATGCAGGCAAAGCCTGGGCTACTGGATCTAATGTGCTCGAAAAATAAGCACAGGGCTTGTACTGTCCTGCTTGATCTTGTGTGAGAACAGATAATGCAGTACCATCACGTTCTGTGACAAAAAGTGTAAAAGACTTACTGTAGTTCGGTGTAGCTAGAACAGGTGCTTGGCATAAGGCTTTCTTTAATTCATTAAAAACAAGTGTATGTTCCTGGGTCCAAGGGAGGACAGTCGATACGGCTGCCTCCTGTGTCGTTAACTGTATCAGTGGCTTAGCTAGAAATGCATACTGAGGAATCCATTGTCTGCAGTAAGAAGTGAGGCCAATAAAAGCTCGTACCTCCTTCTGTGTCTTGGGCTGTGGAAGACTCGCTATTAACTGGATTCGATCTGGTGTCAACTGCCTACCCCACTTGGACAGTAAGTGGCCTAAGTAGATCACTTGCTGGACACAGAATTGTAATTTGGAAGGGGACACCTTGTGCCCCTGCTCGGCCAGAAAATACAGGACTGTAAGTGACGCACGCTCGCAGTCACGTTCAGAACGGGCTGTGATCAGTAGATCATCGACATACTGGAGCAGGGCAGTGTCAGTTGGCATGTGAATATTGTCTAGCTGTCTTTTAAGTGCTTGACTGTAAATACTAGGACTTTCTGTGAAACCTTGAGGAGCTCGTGTGAATTTATAGCTCCTTCCATTTAAACAGAATCCGAAAAGGTACTGGCTGTCTGGATGAATCGGAACACTGAAAAATGCATTCTTGAGGTCTATTACAGTGAAAAATGTAGCTTCAGAATCAATAGCTGTCAATAGAGATGAAATATCTGGGACTACTGGATACTGGGGTATAATACATTTATTAAGTTCTCGAAGGTCAATCACTAATCGATATACTGGAGGTGCATTTGGATCAGTACGTTTCATGACTGGAATGATAGGAGAATTACATACATTGGAGTCAGTTTCTACAACCACTCCTTGAGCAATGAGCTCGTCAATAATTTTGGATAAGGCTGCTACAGCCTCAGGTGGCAATCTGTACTGTCTGATTCGTGGCAGGACAACACCTTGCTTGAGAGTCACACGATGGGGTGTGATTTGCATGAAACCTACATCAGTTGGACCTTGCGCCCATAGATGCTGGGGGACATTCAGTAATCTTGGATCAAAATCACGTAATACATAATGACCTTTAAAGTCACGTAAAAACAAACGTATTCCTTTTGGGGAGCAGCAAATTACTGCACCTAATTCTTTCAATGTTTTAATACCTAACAAATTTTCTGGACATGATTTCGTAAGTAATAAATCAGTAGTTCGAGACAATGGACCAACTTCTAGAGTAACTGGCTTTGATATCTCGTTTACAATAGGCTTTCCTGAAAATCCAAGGGAAACATTTCTAGAGTCTGAGAGCGGAGCCCCTGGAACCTCGTCATGACTGATAGTCGTCCTACTTGCCCCTGTATCAATCAGAAACTTTCTGTCTTTCCCTAATACTTGACTGTGAACATAGGGACCCTCTTGATCTACAGGTATCTCGATGAGAGGCAAGCCTACCTCCCTCTCTAGGCTGTTTCATGAATACGGCTGGTACTCTGGATACTCGGACTGGGCATACTGGTACATTTGCTGTGTAACATGCTGTGTTGCAGCGATGGGCTGCGATGCTGGAACTGTCTGTTGTGCATTCTGTGGTAACTGAGAAGTCTGTGAAACTTGCTCTTGTCTAGGCGGACGTGGTCTTTCTTTAGTTTTACCAGTTGCTATGTTGTGTTTCAGAACTGCACACTCGTTTATAAAATGACCTGGCTGTTTACAATAATTGCATGTCCCTTTAACAGGAACTGCAGGATGACTGGCTTGATTCGTACCCCTCTTCTGACTGTCTTGAGGAACAGATTGTGCAACTAATACTTTCATTTTCGTGTCTTTCATACGTTTCCTTTCGTGATCTTGCTCTTCTCTGATTCTATTCTGGTGATACTGGAGCATCTGAAGCATTTGGGACGGAGTATTAGCTTGCCAGGTACTTTCGACTTTCAAAACTCGATTTTTAACTTGTGGGCTTGAATTCTCGACTAGTTTAGTAACAAAAAGATGAGGGTATGACTCGCTACCTGTCTTCAAACCACTGTTGATGATAAAGCATTTCTCAAATCTAGAATAAAAATCACTAGTGTCTTCATCCTGTTTCTGTTTGCATGCTGAGATTGCATCCCAGTCCTCCTTTTTCGTGGCTAGTAATCTTGGCAGAACTTGTATTAACAGTTCGGGCAATTCTTTACATTTTTCTCCTAGACCGGTACCTGGTACACGTGCATTATCTTCAGCTTCTAGAGCTGTCCAATCTATCTTTTTCTCTCCCACCTCCCATTCTTTTTCCTTGAGTTTTTCATATATGCCCGCAGGCAACAGGACCTTTAACATTTTAATGATATCTGGATACGTGTATTCTCCCATACGGAGCATGTCTTTTAATTCACGGTGGAACCCTGCTGGATCTTTGTCGTGACAGGGAATTAACTTCTTCATCTCTAAGAGTTCCATCTTGGTAATCGGGGTGTAAACAAATACTCGTTCTAGATCGCCACCCGTTCCTCTAACTGGGTGGACTTCTCGTAACGGATGCTGTCTGTCTATATAGAATGGTTTACTGTCTGGAGGTGAGACATGAACAAAATGCGGATTCAGAAACGTTCGGTATTTGTGGCGCTGTTCTAGAATGACACTAATTAGATCGGTACCTAGACCTTTCCATCTATACTGTAGTAACTCGTTTAATACATCATGTAACGGACCTGGATCGGAATGTTGACCCTCATACAGAGTGATGAGGTGCTGGATCATATACATACCCACCAGTCGCTGCTCGGCTGGGGGCAGTTTCAGAAACATTTGTGCCACTATTTCGTCTGGAAAAGTGGTAGAATCAGTAATCCATCGGACTGCTGATCGGGCTAGTTCTTGTTCATGCATGGTACTAAGTTCACTATAACCGATTCGTGATTTCAGAATGTGATCGGTAGCTTGAAATACTTGCTCAAGAGAACCTTGTTCTGGTGCTGGAAGAGGAAAAACTTTCTTGTGTTCTAGGCGTGAATGTTGGTCTAGAAGTCTAGTTCTACCTACATACGCTATTCTGGTGGGATTCTCGTCGTCTACCTCTTCAGTAGAAGAGTTGTCTTCTTTCTCACTTACTAGTGCTTCTTTGCGTTGTTCGTGTAACCTTATTATTTCCTTACGAATTTTCTTGTACATACTCTCTATACTACTGAGTGTCTTGTGTCTACCCTCGGCTATATTATCACTCCACCTTGTCAGGACTTTCATTTCGGTCGGATCTTTAGTCGGATAATCTTGTTCCCTTATTAAACAATTGATTAGAAACTTTAATAGCATGAGCTGGGTCTCAGCTTTCCTTAAAGACATGATTTCGCCAATACTTTCTGGATCATCCCCTGTACGGATGAAACGATATATTCTGTCTAGATCTTCTTTCATATTCGGTAGGGTGTCCAAATACTCGGTCACCCGTCTTACGCGCAATGAATATATAACCATATTATCATCGCCTGGGACTGGATCATAACGGCATTCGGTGAGAGCTCGCTTGATATCTGCAACGGACTGATATTTGGGCGTACGCTGTAACGCACGTTCATGTAACTCGACTAACGTTACACGTTTGTGTGGCGGCGGGGTACCAGGAGGACCTCCTCCCGCGGCCCCTAAACTGGAATCGTCGACTGATACTCTTCGTGCTGGCAGAGTGACCGTTGTAGCGGGAACTTGTACTATGGGCTGGACCGGGGGTACCGTAACAGGTGCTGTAACAGGTGCCCCGGTGGCTGGAAGAACAGGAATTACATTATTTACTGGAGCTGGCGGAGCAGGATTCGCATATTCTGGGACTGTGTCGTCTAAATAGGACGAGAGAAAAATATCAGCTGCGGTCGGTTTGTGACGTAGCTTAATCGGAACTAATGGCGGCGGAAAATTACATGGTGCTTCCGGGGTTGCTTTCGGCAAGCCCTCGGCAAGAAGAGGATACGTACCCTTAATGAGGGCATTTCTCTGTCTGTCTGACTGTTCAGCTTTAACTCGTTCACCTATTTCTATTAATTCCCTTTCTTGGGCTCTTTCAGAGGATTCTCTACTTAATTCTGACTTTCTGATTTATTTTTCCGTTCTTTTATGAGATTCTTTTCGCCATAACTCGATGGCATCTTTCTGTGACTGTCTGGCTTTCTTTTTCCATAATGCTTCTTCTACTCGCATGATGCACTCGGCATCCCATGTGCCTGATACAGGCCATCTATATTTCTCTTCTAGATCTTTAGTATACTCGACCCATAAGTCTAGATATAATATGGCACTTATGCCATGCTTATGATACATAAAATGACCTGGACTGTCCCTAGGCGGGACAGGAACTGCTTCCTCGAGCAGACCTTTCCTAGTTCTTAACTGACGTAATCTTGAGAACAGAGGCATGACTTTGACTGGAATCTAGACACAATACAATACACGATGAACACAATAATGACTGGGGAAACAACTCATTCATACCACGACATTGAAAACACATTGAAATGACATTTAAAATAACAGTTCGGACAGAAACATTACCTGGAATACTTGAAAACAAAAACACATGAATTTCTCGAGAACAGAACTTACTAGAATTACTAGATGCACTGCTGAAACAGTACGAAACATACCGGTCTCATAAAGAGACACGTCAGGACCCGCATCCACCTAGATGGACACTTCGTGTTGGATCTGTGTACCCAAACCCACGGACCAGAGACAAATTAATTGACCCTGTCTAGATACTACCCCAGCAACGGTACTCACCGGGCAGCAAGAACGGAAGGCCTCGGACTGTACTGGACTGCTACGACGACGGACGGACGAACTTCGGACTTCAGTTACGGGTGGGCCTCCGGATACCTCGGACCTTGGACTCTCGGCTTGGGCTCTGGTCGGGACTCGCCGCGTTCCTCCACCGCCTCGTCTGGATGCTGGACCGCAACCTCCGTCTCCTCCGTGGGCCTGAGGGATACTTGAAGCAGAAATATCTGCCACTGCGCAGGATGGTTCCGTCACGACTGCAGAGGATCAGGGGGCTTGCGTGGCTTCTCCGGCGCGTGGGGAAAGGGCAAGTCCCTGTTCGGGCGCCATTATGTGGTAAATAAATAATTAAATACCTGTTCTATTTTTGACTAGATATACAATAACAGATAGCTCAATAAATAAGAGTCAAGATTCGAGGTATCTTGAGTTTGCAGGTTTTAATACAGCATAAAGGACAGCAACAGGACAACCTGCACGGGAATAGGATGGCAGCTGCCGGGGGGCAGGATCTGGGCAAGAGTGGTAACTTTTAATAACAGTACATTAGTATATATAGTTAAACAAAATACATGGTATTCAATACAGTAGGCGTAACAGTAGGCGGGGCCTGTAACAGTCGCGAAAGATAAGGCATGACTGATGCAACAAGAAGGCGTGTTCAGGGCGTATACATAGACATGTGATGCAGACGTAACAGAATATGTCATAAATAGGGCGGAAACATGGAGGGGGCTACCTAAGGAGCCGGGACCTCTGACCTAGTGGTGCGCGCAAGCTGGCAATGACGTGTTACTAGGAGGAACTGGGGGCTATGACTTCTGCGCTAGAGGAAGAGACTAAAGTCTGGAGAGTCAGAGCGACATGTACCTAAACACTATCTAGTATCTGATGTTTAGAGAACATGTTGATAGAATCCAAAAGTTATCAGGGCAAAGGCTAACAGACTCTAAGACTGGTGCATGCATTATTCTACATGTAGTGCGTGTTGAGGAATATTAAATGACCATTAATACAGTATTTCTCTTACATGGAGACGTAAAGGCTAGACCATGACTGAAACTATTGATGTGATTCAGTAGCTTAGGAATGCAGAGAAGGAGGGCTGGACTGATAACTAGAATCATAACATACTCTTGGCAGACTCGGAGGCAGAGCCAGGCCGAGCCGGGCACTGCGAGGCAGGAAGTAAGTGAAGGGTCAGGGATGCAGGTGGGGGCTGTATCGCTCCTCAGCGAGGTTTCAGGAGACAGAAGCTGATTCTGGTGTCCGGGCCCTTTTAAGGCCTAGAAACGGGGACTTTTACTGAATTAACGTGCACACTGTGAAACGTGGCAACATAACTTTACATAAGCTTAATACTCGTAGCTTTCACGAGAACTGGAAACTGACATACTAGAGATGGACACAACTATAATTGCGTCTTTAATCGATCATAAGGGAATACATATGCATATTGATCATGCACATATGACATAACATGGGGAACACGTAGGCAAATATAACATGGCAAAATTTACTTTTCCACAGATGGAAGGAGCATTTAAACCAATCAAACACTCACACCCAGTCAAAAGATCTGGGTTTGATCTATCACCGTTCTTTAGCCCACTCTGCCACCCTAGTTCAGACATGGCTATATGCAAATCAGTCTGATCCTGTGCCTCATGGGAACAGTCCAGCCCGAACTGCCAAGCCATGCCTTCCCTGGACGGGAAACAAGCTTCCGAGGACCAGTTTCTGGCATTCCAGCCGTCTTCAGCCCGGCTTGCTTGAATCCAATGGCAAAGTGAGCAAGGGACTCACGTCTGAGCATACCCTGCCACACTTATGGCGGCCAAAGCGGTACAAAAGGGGGTGGTGATGGACGGAGCATTTGAAACAATCAAACACTCACACCCAGTCAAAAGATCTGGGTTTGATCCATCACCGTTTTTTAGCCCACTCTGCCACCCCAGTTCAGACATGGCTATATGCAAATCAGTCTGACCCTGTGCCTCATGGGAACAGTCCAGCCCGAACTGCCAAGCCATGCCTTCCCTGGACCGGAAACAAGTACCGAGGACCAGTTCCTGGCATTCCAGCCGTCTTCAGCCCGGCTTGCTTGAATCCAGTGGCAAAGTGAGCAAGGGACTCACGTCTGAGCATACCCTGCCACACTTATGGCGGCCAAAGCGGTACAAAAGGGGGTGGTGATGGACGGAGCATTTGAACCAATCAAACACTCACACCCAGTCAAAAGATCTGGGTTTAATCCATCACCGTTCTTTAGCCCACTCTGCCACCCCAGTTCAGACATGGCTATATGCAAATCAGTCTGACCCTGTGCCTCATGGGAACAGTCCAGCCCGAACTGCCAAGCCATGCCTTCCCTGGACCGGAAACAAGCTTCCGAGGACCAGTTTCTGGCATTCCACCCGTCTTCAGCCCGGCTTGCTTGAATCCAGTGGCAAAGTGAGCAAGGGACTCACGTCTGAGCATACCCTGCCACACATATGGCGGCCAAAGCGGTACAAAAGGGGGTGGTGATGGACGGAGCATTTGAACCAATCAAACACTCACACCCAGTCAAAAGATCTGGGTTTGATCCATCACCGTTCTTTAGCCCACTCTGCCACCCCAGTTCAGACATGGCTATATGCAAATCAGTCTGACCCTGTGCCTCATGGGAACAGTCCAGCCCGAACTGCCAAGCCATGCCTTCCCTGGACCGGAAACAAGCTTCCGAGGACCAGTTTTTGGCATTCCAGCCGTCTTCAGCCCGGCTTGCTTGAATCCAGTGGCAAAGTGAGCAAGGGACTCACGTCTGAGCATACCCTGCCACACTTATGGCGGCCAAAGTGGTACAAAAGGGGGTGGTGAAGGACGGAGCATTTGAACCAATCAAACACTCACACCCAGTCAAAAGGTCTGGGTTTGATCCATCACCGTTCTTTAGCCCACTCTGCCACCCCAGTTCAGACATGGCTATATGCAAATCAGTCTGACCCTGTGCCTCATGGGAACAGTCCAGCCCGAACTGCCAAGCCATGCCTTCCCTGGACCGGAAACAAGCTTCCGAGGAGTAGTTTCTGGCATTCCAGCCGTCTTCAGCCCGGCTTGCTTGAATCCAGTGGCAAAGTGAGCAAGGGACTCACGTCTGAGCATACCCTGCCACACTTGTGGCGGCCAAAGCGGTACAAAAGGGGGTGGTGATGGACGGAGCATTTGAACCAATCAAACACTCACACCCAGTCAAAAAGTCTGGGTTTGATCCATCACCGTTCTTTAGCCCACTCTGCCACCCCAGTTCAGACATGGCTATATGCAAATCAGTCTGACCCTGTGCCTCATGGGAACAGTCCAGCCCGAACTGCCAAGCCATGCCTTCCCTGGACCGGAAACAAGTACCGAGGACCAGTTCCTGGCATTCCAGCCGTCTTCAGCCCGGCTTGCTTGAATCCAGTGGCAAAGTGAGCAAGGGACTCACGTCTGAGCATACCCTGCCACACTTATGGCGGCCAAAGCGGTACAAAAGGGGGTGGTGATGGACGGAGCATTTGAACCAATCAAACACTCACACCCAGTCAAAAGATCTGGGTTTAATCCATCACCGTTCTTTAGCCCACTCTGCCACCCCAGTTCAGACATGGCTATATGCAAATCAGTCTGACCCTGTGCCTCATGGGAACAGTCCAGCCCGAACTGCCAAGCCATGCCTTCCCTGGACCGGAAACAAGCTTCCGAGGACCAGTTTCTGGCATTCCACCCGTCTTCAGCCCGGCTTGCTTGAATCCAGTGGCAAAGTGAGCAAGGGACTCACGTCTGAGCATACCCTGCCACACATATGGCGGCCAAAGCGGTACAAAAGGGGGTGGTGATAGACGGAGCATTTGAACCAATCAAACACTCACACCCAGTCAAAAGATCTGGGTTTGATCCATCACCGTTCTTTAGCCCACTCTGCCACCCCAGTTCAGACATGGCTATATGCAAATCAGTCTGACCCTGTGCCTCATGGGAACAGTCCAGCCCGAACTGCCAAGCCATGCCTTCCCTGGACCGGAAACAAGCTTCCGAGGACCAGTTTTTGGCATTCCAGCCGTCTTCAGCCCGGCTTGCTTGAATCCAGTGGCAAAGTGAGCAAGGGACTCACGTCTGAGCATACCCTGCCACACTTATGGCGGCCAAAGTGGTACAAAAGGGGGTGGTGAAGGACGGAGCATTTGAACCAATCAAACACTCACACCCAGTCAAAAGGTCTGGGTTTGATCCATCACCGTTCTTTAGCCCACTCTGCCACCCCAGTTCAGACATGGCTATATGCAAATCAGTCTGACCCTGTGCCTCATGGGAACAGTCCAGCCCGAACTGCCAAGCCATGCCTTCCCTGGACCGGAAACAAGCTTCCGAGGAGCAGTTTCTGGCATTCCAGCCGTCTTCAGCCCGGCTTGCTTGAATCCAGTGGCAAAGTGAGCAAGGGACTCATGTCTGAGCATACCCTGCCACACTTGTGGTGGCCAAAGCGGTACAAAAGGGGGTGGTGATGGACGGAGCATTTGAACCAATCAAACACTCACACCCAGTCAAAAAGTCTGGGTTTGATCCATCACCGTTCTTTAGCCCACTCTGCCACCCCAGTTCAGACATGGCTATATGCAAATCAGTCTGACCCTGTGCCTCATGGGAACAGTCCAGCCCGAACTGCCAAGCCATGCCTTCCCTGGACCGGAAACAAGCTACAGAGGACCAGTTTCTGGCATTCCAGCCGTCTTCAGCCCGGCTTGCTTGAATCCAGTGGCAAAGTGAGCAAGGGACTCACGTCTGAGCATACCCTGCCACACTTGTGGCGGCCAAAGCGGTACAAAAGGGAGTGGTGATGGACGGAGCATTTGAACCAATCAAACACTCACACCCAGTCAAAAGGTCTGGGTTTGATCCATCACCGTTCTTTAGCCCACTCTGCCACCCTAGTTCAGACATGGCTATATGCAAATCAGTCTGACCCTGTGCCTCATGGGAACAGTCCAGCCCGAACTGCCAAGCCATGCCTTCCCTGGACCGGAAACAAGCTTCCGAGGACCAGTTTCTGGCATTCCAGCCGTCTTCAGCCCAGCTTGCTTGAATCCAGTGGCAAAGTGAGCAAGGGACTCACGTCTGAGCATACCCTGCCACACTTATGGCGGCCAAAGCGGTGCAAAAGGGAGTGGTGATGGACGGAGCATTTGAACCAATCAAACACTCACACCCAGTCAAAAGATCTGGGTTTGATCCATCACCGTTCTTTATCCCACTCTGCCACCCCAGTTCAGATATGGCTATATGCAAATCAGTCTGACCCTGTGCCTCATGGGAACAGTCCAGCCCGAACTGCCAAGCCATGCCTTCCCTGGACCGGAAACAAGCTACCGAGGACCAGTTTCTGGCATTCCAGCCGTCTTCAGCCCGGCTTGCTTGAATCCAGTGGCAAAGTGAGCAAGGGACTCACGTCTGAGCATACCCTGCCACACTTATGTCGGCCAAAGCGGTACAAAAGTGGGTGGTGATGGACGGAGCATTTGAACCAATCAAACACTCACACCCAGTCAAAAGATCTGGGTTTGATCCATCACCGTTCTTTAGCCCACTCTGCCACCCCAGTTCAGACATGGTTATATGCAAATCAGTCTGACCCTGTGCCTCATGGGAACAGTCCAGCCTGAACTGCCAAGCCATGCCTTCCCTGGACCGGAAACAAGCTACCGAGGACCAGTTTCTGGCATTCCAGCTGTCTTCAGCCCGGCTTGCTTGAATCCAGTGGTAAAGTGAGCAAGGGACTCACGTCTGAGCATACCCTGCCACACTTATGGCGGCCAAAGCGGTACAAAAGTGGGTGGTGATGGACGGAGCATTTGAACCAATCAAACACTCACACCCAGTCAAAAGATCTGGGTTTGATCCATCACCGTTCTTTATCCCACTCTGCCACCCCAGTTCAGACATGGCTATAGGCAAATCAGTCTGACCCTGTGCCTCATGGGAACAGTCCAGCCCGAACTGCCAAGCCATGCCTTCCCTGGACCGGAAACAAGCTTCCGAGGAGCAGTTTCTGGCATTCCAGCCGTCTTCAGCCCGGCTTGCTTGAATCCAGTGGCAAAGTGAGCAAGGGACTCACGTCTGAGCATACCCTCCCACACTTGTGGCGGCCAAAGCGGTACAAAAGGGGGTGGTGATGGACGGAGCATTTGAACCAATCAAACACTCACACCCAGTCAAAAGATCTGGGTTTGATCCATCACCGTTCTTTATCCCACTCTGCCACCCCAGTTCAGACATGGCTATAGGCAAATCAGTCTGACCCTGTGCCTCATGGGAACAGTCCAGCCCAAACTGCCAAGCCATGCCTTCCCTGGACCGGAAACAAGCTTCCGAGGAGCAGTTTCTGGCATTCCAGCCGTCTTCAGCCCGGCTTGCTTGAATCCAGTGGCAAAGTGAGCAAGGGACTCACGTCTGAGCATACCCTCCCACACTTGTGGCGGCCAAAGCGGTACAAAAGGGGGTGGTGATGGACGGAGCATTTGAACCAATCAAACACTCACACCCAGTCAAAAAGTCTGGGTTTGATCCATCACCGTTCTTTAGCCCACTCTGCCACCCCAGTTCAGACATGGCTATATGCAAATCAGTCTGACCCTGTGCCTCATGGGAACAGTCCAGCCCGAACTGCCAAGCCATGCCTTCCCTGGACCGGAAACAAGCTACAGAGGACCAGTTTCTGGCATTCCAGCCGTCTTCAGCCCGGCTTGCTTGAATCCAGTGGCAAAGTGAGCAAGGGACTCACGTCTGAGCATACCCTGCCACACTTGTGGCGGCCAAAGCGGTACAAAAGGGAGTGGTGATGGACGGAGCATTTGAACCAATCAAAAACTCACACCCAGTCAAAAGGTCTGGGTTTGATCCATCACCGTTCTTTAGCCCACTCTGCCACCCTAGTTCAGACATGGCTATATGCAAATCAGTCTGACCCTGTGCCTCATGGGAACAGTCATGCCCGAACTGCCAAGCCATGCCTTCCCTGGACCGGAAACAAGCTTCCGAGGACCAGTTTCTGGCATTCCAGCCGTCTTCAGCCCAGCTTGCTTGAATCCAGTGGCAAAGTGAGCAAGGGACTCACGTCTGAGCATACCCTGCCACACTTATGGCGGCCAAAGCGGTGCAAAAGGGAGTGGTGATGGACGGAGCATTTGAACCAATCAAACACTCACACCCAGTCAAAAGATCTGGGTTTGATCCATCACCGTTCTTTATCCCACTCTGCCACCCCAGTTCAGATATGGCTATATGCAAATCAGTCTGACCCTGTGCCTCATGGGAACAGTCCAGCCCGAACTGCCAAGCCATGCCTTCCCTGGACCGGAAACAAGCTACCGAGGACCAGTTTCTGGCATTCCAGCCGTCTTCAGCCCGGCTTGCTTGAATCCAGTGGCAAAGTGAGCAAGGGACTCACGTCTGAGCATACCCTGCCACACTTATGTCGGCCAAAGCGGTACAAAAGTGGGTGGTGATGGACGGAGCATTTGAACCAATCAAACACTCACACCCAGTCAAAAGATCTGGGTTTGATCCATCACCGTTCTTTAGCCCACTCTGCCACCCCAGTTCAGACATGGCTATATGCAAATCAGTCTGACCCTGTGCCTCATGGGAACAGTCCAGCCTGAACTGCCAAGCCATGCCTTCCCTGGACCGGAAACAAGCTACCGAGGACCAGTTTCTGGCATTCCAGCCGTCTTCAGCCCGGCTTGCTTGAATCCAGTGGTAAAGTGAGCAAGGGACTCACGTCTGAGCATACCCTGCCACACTTATGGCGGCCAAAGCGGTACAAAAGTGGGTGGTGATGGACGGAGCATTTGAACCAATCAAACACTCACACCCAGTCAAAAGATCTGGGTTTGATCCATCACCGTTCTTTATCCCACTCTGCCACCCCAGTTCAGACATGGCTATAGGCAAATCAGTCTGACCCTGTGCTTCATGGGAACAGTCCAGCCCGAACTGCCAAGCCATGCCTTCCCTGGACCGGAAACAAGCTTCCGAGGACCAGTTTCTGGCATTCCAGCCGTCTTCAGCCCGGCTTGCTTGAATCCAGTGGCAAAGTGAGCAAGGGACTCACGTCTGAGCATACCCTGCCACACATATGGCGGCCAAAGCGGTACAAAAGGGGGTGGTGATTGACGGAGTATTTGAACCAATCAAACACTCAAACCCAGTCAAAAGATCTGGGTTTGATCCATCACCGTTCTTTAGCCCACTCTGCCACCCCAGTTCAGACATGGCTATATGCAAATCAGTCTGACCCTGTGCCTCATGGGAACAGTCCAGCCCGAACTGCCAAGCCATGCCTTCCCTGGACCTCAAACAAGTTTCCGAGGACCAGTTTCTGGCATTCCAGCCGTCTTCAGCCCAGCTTGCTTGAATCCAGTGGCAAAGTGAGCAAGTTACTCACGTCTGAGCATACCCTGCCACACTTATGGCGGCCAAAGCGGTACAAAAGGGGGTGGTGATGGACGGAGCATTTGAACCAATCAAGCACTCACACCCAGTCAAAAGATCTGGGTTTGATCCATCACCGTTCTTTAGCCCACTCTGCCACCCCAGTATAGACATGGCTATATGCAAATCAGTCTGACCCTGTGCCTCATGGGAACAGTCCAGCCCGAACTGCCAAGCCATGCCTTCCCTGGACCGGAAACAAGCTACCGAGGACCAGTTTCTGGCATTCCAGCCGTCTTCAGCCCGGCTTGCTTGAATCCAGTGGCAAAGTGAGCAAGGGACTCACGTCTGAGCATACCCTGCCACACTTATGGCGGCCAAAGCGGTACAAAAGTGGGTGGTGATGGACGGAGCATTTGAACCAATCAAACACTCACACCCAGTCAAAAGATCTGGGTTTGATCCATCACCGTTCTTTAGTCCACTCTGCCACCCAGTTCAGACATGGCTATATGCAAATCAGTCTGACCCTGTGCCTCATGGGAACAGTCCAGCCTGAACTGCCAAGCCATGCCTTCCCTGGACCGGAAACAAGCTACCGAGGACCAGTTTCTGGCATTCCAGCTGTCTTCAGCCCGGCTTGCTTGAATCCAGTGGCAAAGTGAGCAAGGGACTCACGTCTGAGCATACCCTGCCACACATATGGCGGCCAAAGCGGTACACAAGGGGGTGGTGATTGACGGAGTATTTGAACCAATCAAACACTCAAACCCAGTCAAAAGATCTGGGTTTGATCCACCACCGTTCTTTAGCCCAAACTGCCACCCCAGTTCAGACATGGCTATATGCAAATCAGTCTGACCCTGTGCCTCATGGGAACAGTCCAGCCCGAACTGCCAAGCCATGCCTTCCCTGGACCGGAAACAAGCTTCCAAGGACCAGTTTCTGGCAATCCAGCCGTCTTCAGCCCGGCTTGCTTGAATCCAGTGGCAAAGTGAGCAAGGGACTCACGTCTGAGCATACCCTGTCACACTTATGGCGGCCAAAGCGGTACAAAAGGGGGTGGTGATGGACGGAGCATTTGAACCAATCAAACACTCACACCCAGTCAAAAGATATGGGTTTGATCCATCACCGTTCTTTAGCCCACTCTGCCACCCCAGTTCAGACATGGCTATATGCAAATCAGTCTGACCCTGTGCCTCATGGGAACAGTCCAGCCCGAACTGCCAAGCCATGCCTTCCCTGGACCTCAAACAAGTTTCCGAGGACCAGTTTCTGGCATTCCAGCCTTCTTCAGCCCAGCTTGCTTGAATCCAGTGGCAAAGTGAGCAAGTTACTCACGTCTGAGCATACCCTGCCACACTTATGGCGGCCAAAGCGGTACAAAAGGGGGTGGTGATGGACGGAGCATTTGAACCAATCAAGCACTCACACCCAGTCAAAAGATCTGGGTTTGATCCATCACCGTTCTTTAGCCCACTCTGCCACCCCAGTATAGACATGGCTAAATGCAAATCAGTCTGACCCTGTGCCTCATGGGAACAGTCCAGCCCGAACTGCCAAGCCATGCCTTCCCTGGACCGGAAACAAGCTTCCGAGGACCAGTTTCTGGCATTCCAGCCGGCTTCAGCCCGGCTTGCTTGAATTCAGTGGCAAAGTGAGCAAGGGACTCACGTCTGAGCATACCCTGCCACACTTATGGCGGCCAAAGCGGTACAAAAGTGGGTGGTGATGGACGGAGCATTTGAACCAATCAAACACTCACACCCAGTCAAAAGATCTGGGTTTGATCCATCACCGTTCTTTAGCCCACTCTGCCACCCCAGTTCAGACATGGCTATATGCAAATCAGTCTGACCCTGTGCCTCATGGGAACAGTCCAGCCTGAACTGCCAAGCCATGCCTTCCCTGGACCGGAAACAAGCTACCGAGGACCAGTTTCTGGCATTCCAGCTGTCTTCAGCCCGGCTTGCTTGAATCCAGTGGCAAAGTGAGCAAGGGACTCACGTCTGAGCATACCCTGCCACACTTATGGCGGCCAAAGCGGTACAAAAGTGGGTGGTGATGGACGGAGCATTTGAACCAATCAAACACTCACACCCAGTCAAAAGATCTGGGTTTGATCCATCACCGTTCTTTATCCCACTCTGCCACCCCAGTTCAGACATGGCTATAGGCAAATCAGTCTGACCCTGTGCCTCATGGGAACAGTCCAGCCCGAACTGCCAAGCCATGCCTTCCCTGGACCGGAAACAAGCTACCGAGGACCAGTTTCTGGCATTCCAGCCGTCTTCAGCCCGGCTTGCTTGAATCCAGTGGCAAAGTGAGCAAGGGACTCACGTCTGAGCATACCCTGCCACACTTATGGCGGCCAAAGCGGTACAAAAGGGGGTGGTGATGGGCGGAGCATTTGAACCAATCAAACACTCACACCCAGTCAAAAGATCTGGGTTTGATCCATCACCGTTCTTTAGCCCACTCTGCCACCCCAGTTCAGACATGGCTATATGCAAATCAGTCTGACCCAGTGCCTCATGGAAACAGTCCAGCCCGAACTGCCAAGCCATGCCTTCCCTGGACCGGAAACAAGCTTCCGAGGACCAGTTTCTGGCATTCCAGCCGTCTTCAGCCCGGCTTGCTTGAATCCAGTGGCAAAGTGAGCAAGGGACTCACGTCTGAGCATACCCTGCCACACGTATGGCGGCCAAAGCGGTACAAAAGGGGGTGGTGATGGACGGAGCATTTGAACCAATCAAACACTCAAACCCAGTCAAAAGATCTGGGTTTGATCCATCACCGTTCTTTAGCCCACTCTGCCACCCCAGTTCAGACATGGCTATATGCAAATCAGTCTGAACCTGTGCCTCATGGGAACAGTCCAGCCCGAACTGCCAAGCCATGCCTTCCCTGGACCGGAAACAAGCTTCCGAGGACCAGTTTCTGGCATTCCAGCCGTCTTCAGCCCGGCTTGCTTGAATCCAGTGGCAAAGTGAGCAAGGGACTCACGTCTGAGCATACCCTGCCACACTTATGGCGGCCAAAGCGGTACAAAAGAGGGTGGTGATGGACAGAGCATTTGAACCAATCAAACACTCACACCCAGTCAAAAGATCTGGGTTTGATCCATCACCGTTCTTTAGCCCACTCTGCCACCCCAGTTAAGACATGGCTATATGCAAATCAGTCTGACCCTGTGCCTCATGGGAACAGTCCAGCCCGAACTGCCAAGCCATGCCTTCCCTGAACCGGAAACAAGCTACCGAGGACCAGTTTCTGGCATTCCAGCCGTCTTCAGCCCGGCTTGCTTGAATCCAGTGGCAAAGTGAGCAAGGGACTCACGTCTGAGCATACCCTGCCACACTTATGGCAGCCAAAGCGGTACAAAAGTGGGTGGTGATGGACGGAGCATTTGAACCAATCAAACACTCACACCCAGTCAAAAGATCTGGGTTTGATCCTTCACCGTTCTTTAGCCCACTCTGCCACCCCAGTTCAGACATGGCTATATGCAAATCAGTCTGACCCTGTGCCTCATGGGAACAGTCCAGCCTGAACTGCCAAGCCATGCCTTCCCTGGACCGGAAACAAGCTACCGAGGACCAGTTTCTGGCATTCCAGCTGTCTTCAGCCCGGCTTGCTTGAATCCAGTGGCAAAGTGAGCAAGGGACTCACGTCTGAGCATACCCTGTCACACTTATGGCGGCCAAAGCGGTACAAAAGGGGGTGGTGATGGACGGAGCATTTGAACCAATCAAACACTCACACCCAGTCAAAAGATATGGGTTTGATCCATCACCGTTCTTTAGCCCACTCTGCCACCCCAGTTCAGACATGGCTATATGCAAATCAGTCTGACCCTGTGCCTCATGGGAACAGTCCAGCCCGAACTGCCAAGCCATGCCTTCCCTGGACCGGAAACAAGCTACCGAGGACCAGTTTCTGGCATTCCAGCCGTCTTCAGCCCGGCTTGCTTGAATCCAGTGGCAAAGTGAGCAAG